>NW_021163062.1:0-1207500 GCF_004324835.1 Dendronephthya gigantea | reverse complement strand
GTAAATGATTTAAGTACTAAATTAATAACGATATTTCTTTATGGATATATTGTATATTATTTGAAGAGAAAAGAAAAACAGGTGTTCTTTCTTTATTAAAAAGCAGGCATTTTTTATATTGTCCCTGATCTTGTAGAAATTCAACAGGCAGCATCTTTGAAAATATTCGGTCTGGTGTGACAAAAAATGTTTAATAAAACTCAAAGCCATTGTTTTCAGCCGTGTTAAAAATGTGGTGCCATTTTAAACATTGGCAGGGGGGGGGGTGATCATGACGAATCAAATTTAAAATTTGAAATTTTGCGATAAAATTTGACAAAAATAAAAAAATGAAATCTATTTTGTAAACTGAACCAAGAATCTTGAGATAGACCGCTTCAAAGCTTGTCCTTAATAGATCATTTGTACTGAGTTCAATCCCTCCTTTTCCCTTAAATACTAAATCCCTCCTTTTCCCTTAAATACTAACCCCCCCCCCCCGCGATCAAGCCGATCATCACATCTATTTACGGCACATTGTATATCTACACATTTGCGATAATTTACTATTTCTTAATCAGCGCTAACCATATAATTATATTCGTTTATCCAGCCTGGATTGGTTCGTTTCATTTCATTTGGTACATGTGCTTATGTCCAGCATGTGGTATCTTAACTCGGTATTTCAGTTTTCGACCAGTTGTTGTCCTAGGAAGCACTCTCTTATGTCTTGGTCTACTACTCAGTTCATTTGTGAAGGACATTCCACTGTTCTACCTGACATATGGCGTAATATTTGGCACGGGGACATGCCTGTTATATATGTCAAGCATAATAGTTTTGCCATTTTGTTTCCAAAGAAATTTAGCTGCAGCAACTGGGGTGGTAACTTCCGCAAATGGCGGTTTCACAATGTGGTGTGGACTGGTGTACGAATATCTAATACGACATTACGGATGGCGTGTCACATTAAGAATATTTTCATTATTTTTCATTCCCTTACTGTTTGCGTGTGCCCTGTTCCCTAGTAAAAAACAAATACCTCGTGAAAAGAAAAATGACTTAAACGTCAGGAAATCGTTTGGTAGAATGTTGAAAAATAAAGGATTTTTACTTTGGGTGTTTCTGATGACATTGGTGTATCTTGGACTTTTTGTTCCTCAGATGCATTTGGTAAGAATGTGCTTATGTACTAATAACTCTAACAAAACGATGCACTTAATATAGCAGCTGCTAAAAATTTAAGCAAAAATAGATAAAAGCCAAGAAGATGCAGAATATTGCCGGCATCTTTATCGTCTGACGACTTCAATAGTTTCAAAAAATTAAATCCGAGACAGAAGGTCACGAAGGTTCTTCGTTTTTCAGAAAGATCTTCTTTTAAAAAGATTCATGCTACTTTCTACAAGGAAACCCGCCATTTCACAACTCACTTCACGTTTCTGTAATTAATAATTTATTATTTATCACTAATTGTATTTCTCTTAGATGTCGTTCTGTAAAGATGTTGGCATACCAACTTACATAAGCGTATACAACATTACCTTTATGTGCGGCATGGAAACTGCTGCAAAGGTTATCTCAGGAAAATTGGTTGACAAACTTAACTGGAGTGTTCATACCTATAATATTCTAGCTATATTAATTCTGGCCGTATCAATAACTTTGCTACCTTTGGCGAAGACGTCAACTCATATGTTCACTTTTTCTATTTTCTTTGGATTTGCTCTGGGAGTCCAGTCGTTGTGTGTCATCATCATAACTCCTGAAGTGTCCCACCCGGATGACGCAAATCACGCAGTGACTTATTTATTTGGGGCTCTGAGTATACCGGGGGGTGTCGGGCCAGTTTTAGCAGGCAAGTATTAATAATTATGCTATATTTGTCAAAATCAGCTTTGTATGTCGTAAAAAAGCAGATGGATGGGAACTAATGAAATGAGTCCATCGTTAAGGTGGCAGTGCTTCATTTAACCGAAGATAAAAAACCACTGAATGTACATATCGCAATATGTAATGTGGAAACTCCTAAATAAATTAAGACGGAGCAAAAAGACACAACAAACGTCAAAGCGTCCTTTAGAATTTGGGACGTAACCGATCACAGTGCACAAATCTATTAGGAAATTTTACAATTATAGTTGGATTACGCAGAGCTAAGAATCCATCTTTCCCATTGTGTACAGTTTTTCCACACATGAACAAACATTTTTGAACGAGGACGTCAGCCGTTTTTCAGAAGCTAAAATATTTCTCAATCAATTCCAGCATGGATATTCGACGTCACCCGCTCATATCGTTTAGCATTTTTCATTTCTGGGGGATTCTTCGCTTGTGCTGGATGTCTGGCGAACCTGATTCAACTGATAACCTTTAAGACTACAAACCGTAGTTTGGTATTTGATTCGAGTGTAAAAGAGGACGATAGCGAAGGCGTGGAAATAGATGAGAACCGGTGTTGATTTTTGCACAAATCATGCAGGTCAAGTCGAAGCTACAGATCGTAAACAAACGTAATCTTCACTTTTGTTTTTAACCTGTTTCAATAATTTTGTGTACAAAAAGGCTAGTCAAAATGTTCACCCAAGGTCATTGGCGTGGGCTGTTTAGTGTTGCGCACGCGCTAAATTTAGTCACCGCATCTCAGGTCTGCATTGCGAAATGACATACCATTGAAATTCAAGCCTTCTATTAATTTGATATAGCGAAGTTAAAATTTTTATTCAGCTTTTTATCATTTTCCACATTTTTGTATAAAGAAAAATGATAAAACACTGCAGTCAAAAGAAATTGAGCAAATGACAATAACATTGTTGAGTTCGCATTTAATTAATTTTTTGGCAATCAGGTCACTTTTCACCAATCTTTATATGTCAATAAACCCAGTGGCGGATCTAGGGGTGTGCAGAATAAATCGCTTTAAATTGAAACAGTTTTAGATACGTTCCAACATAACCAGAGAGCAGCGTTTTTAATTTTATTCTATTTCATGAGCGTATTCGGCATGGCTATAGATGAGGAAATGGGGAGGCGACTTAGTATTAATGTATTACTATACTGCAGTACCTGCGTCAGATTTTCGGTGTCTTCAACTTCACATTGAGAAAGTATGCCCCGGACCCCGAGTAACCACCAAGATGGTCCTTGTCATTTACGCACTTACGTGATTATCGGCACGGCACTACTATAACGCATAAAATGCGTTTCTTACACTGTAGATTATACTCATAAATCCGAGTATTTCGAAGCGTCAAAATGTCAAAATTTTAGAGCCGTTTTAAAACCCCAAAGTTCGGATGTCCATGGTAAAAAGGAAACTGAAATGCGGGTCATTTTTACATCACACAGGTAAGTTCGCTCAGTGATTGCTGCAAGACTATTATAATTCTACCTCATCACCTGCTGCGCTTAGCGATAACGTGAGAAGCACGGCTAACACGCGCCCTACACTAAGGGGTATTTCCCAACCAAATTCTGCTGGGTTGCCTGGCACACAGCTCTTGCGATAAACACTGACTAAGTTGCGTGATCGCTGTGCTTCTCACGTAATGCCTAAGCGCTCTGGGTGAGTCGGCAGAATCACAATCAAACTTTGACTTAAAGTCTCGTTTAATTTTCATATATTATCTGTATATAAGCGTACAGCGTGGCTATATCTATTTATCTAATGTTGGATGTTTTTAGTACACACATCGCGTAGGAAACCAGAAACCTGTGTAAGGGTGCACCCGGGGTTATGTCCAGCATGTGGTATCTTAACTCGATATTTCAGTTTTCGACCAATTGTCGTCCTAGGAAGCACTCTCTTATGTCTTGGTCTACTACTCAGTTCATTTTTGAAGGACATTCCACTATTTTACCCGACATATGGCGTAATGTTTGGCACTGGGACATGCCTGTTATATATGTCAAGCATAATAGTTTTGCCATTTTGTTTCGAGAGACATTTAGCCGCAGCAACTGGGGTGTTAAATTCAGCAAATGGCGGTTTCACAATGTGGTGTGGATCGGCGTACGAATATTTAATACGACATTACGGATGGTGTGTCACATTAAGAGTATGGCGACAATTGGACAAGCGGTATGGCGACAATTGGAAAGTTACTTTTGGGAAGGATGATCGATAAACGCAAGTGTTCATACTTATAACATTTTGGCACTATTAGTCCTGGCTGTGTCCGTAACATTGCTACCTTTAGCAAAAACTTCAACTCATATATTTTTCTTTTCAATTTTCTTTGGTCTTGCCTATGGAGTTCAGTGTTTGTGCGTCATTATTAGAACTCCTGAAGTGTCCCACCCAGATGACGTGAAGCACGCAGTGACTTACTTATTTTGGCTCCTCAGTATACCGGGGGGGGGGGGTGTCGGACCAGTTTTAGCAGGTGAGCAGTAGTTTACAAAAGTTTATATAATTCGTTTTAAAACAGTGGTCAACTATAAACCCTCAACTACAGGAAACATTTCAGGAGTTTGGAGTGATTTTAGTTCGTCCTTTATCGACCTTTCATACTGTAATTGTTATTTCGAAGGGCTGATTAAAAATCTCTCAAATTTATATAAATTGAAATTTAACGACGTCTTTTGTAAATGGCGAGTTGCTAAAATCTAAAATAGTCTCTTCATCAATTTCAGCATAGATATTCGACGTCACCCGCTTTTATCGTTTACCATTTTTTTATTTCTGGGTGATTCATCGTTTGCGCTGGATGTCTTGCAAACCTAATTCAACTGATAACCTCCAAGACTACAAACCGTAGTTTGGTATTTGATTCAACAGCAAAAGCGCATAATTTGATGCCATGGAGATTAAAGAAAACGGGAGTTGATTATCTGCCGAGGCAACTTTGCTTGCTGAAACCTATAGCAAGTTGCTGAAGATTGACAATGTCTATGTTCGGGGGGGGGGGGCGAGTGCTCAGCACAACATGGTTTCATTAACTGGCAACAGCTTAAGCGGGATTTTTGCCTAAAGGCTGCGTTTGAATTTCCCTCAACTTACATTGTTCCTTCTTAAGCCCATTGGTTGTGCCCCAAAATATTGTGCTTTGGAAAGTTTAAAAGATAATAACAGTGTAGTTAGTGTATTATAGTATTATGTCTAGAAAATTGGGCGAGGCTTGGAACCTGTCGATCAATGGCGGATTTAGGGGTGTGCAGAATAAATCTCTACAACTTAAAATCGGAATCACATTGCAGATTTTAAGGAAAAATATTCTTTTCAAATCTATAACAAATTGTGTTGTTATTAATAAAGTGATTTAAATTTAAAATTAAGCTGTGTAATTTATTCTGCACATGCAACCGTAGATCCGCCACTTCTGTCAGTGGCAATGTCGATGAATATATTAATTTGAATATAATAATAAAATTATACACCCCCCACTTAAGCGGTCTATAGCTATTAATAGTAGCCACGTCCCTGATTTACATTGAATATTTCATTGAATTCAATGCATTTCACGTACGTTCTGCTGTTATCATTAGCGACGTTACCTTTTCTATCTACCTAGTGGTTTTTGAATTACATTTTAAAGAAATTTGATGGACTAAAAAAGCGAGGTACCTGAAATAAACATTGTCACGCGATGTGGATATTATCAGTATATCATCGTCTGTAATCCGATTTGGTATGTAGAATTGTGGGAGCGAATGCGGAATACCCAGCAATTTCTTAACGATTCTTAAATAACATGAATATGGTACGCAGTGAGTTAGTTAATATGTTAAGATAACGGGGCATGTTGAAATAAAATGTAAAATTATACAGGTAAGCTTAAGGAGATTAATATATGACGTAATATGAATGTAGGTAATAGTCTTGAGTGGTACGTGGATACGATGTGATACGGCAGTCGTTTGTTATTATGAATGTAGGCAATATGGCACGATATAAATTTATTTAATCAACACTTGATTCAGGGGCCGCGGAAGATCGTTTACTGGGGGAAATATTCATCTATTCACGTTAGCCGAGCGTAGAAAGTTAAAAACAATCAATTTCAAAAGAAACTAATAATGCCCAACTGAATACATGAATATTATTGCCTCCTCGACTTAACCTGGCATTTATCTGTGCTAAACTGCATATCAGTGTATATATAAAGCTAGAAGTTGAATAGTTTACATTTAAGCCAAATCGAAAACTAAATAGGATTGCATCCATTGTTCACGGAATCACGAGAAAGTAAAAAGGAATGACGTAAGCAAACATCAACTAGACACTAGTCCTATACTCTACATTATGATCTAAAAACTTTTACCATTCTTGGTCTAGGAGGCGTGTTCAACATTTGAAACAATCAACTTTGACCTTGGCCTGCATTCTGTTCTTTTTTCCTCGAGTCGGCGCGGAGCGCTGTGCGAGGGTACTATGGAATTACAGGAGATTAGGAATTACAGGAGATTAGGAGTCACAGGAGATTAGGAATTACAGGAGATTAGGAATTACAGGAGATTAGGAATAACAGGGGATTAGGAATTACACCCGTGTATTGTGACAGAACATAGCGGAATCCAAAGTTATCCAAATTCTATGTCATGGACCGTGGTCGTTTAATGGTCATGATACTTGTGCGCACGCGCAAATTTTTAATGAGTGAGGACTACGACACGTTATACCATCCGCCATCTTGAAAGCATTGATGGGCATTAGGCAACCTCTCGCCTGTTATACCAGTATTGATTGAACTTATTTATATTATATACTAGGGGAAGAGCAAGGAAAGTTTATCGCATTATTAAAAAAACGTTGTCTACCGTACAATTTAAACTTGTTTATCAAACGAGTTTTTGCAATTTATAATAAAACAAGGAATGAGTGCAACATTTTTAATATCGGAAATTATCAAGGTCTCGACATGACTCTCTTAACTCGACTTCACGATTTCTAATATTAAAAATTCTTCATTAAAAATAGTTTATTAAAAGATTTCAATTAATACTCAATTGAAACCCAATTAAAACTCGGATGTGGATTTAGTTTAAGAAGTCATTGATGCGCATGCACAATAATTACAATATCGGAATTCTACATGAATTCTAGTAAATGTAACGTCTGCATGGGCTATACTTATTTAATAAATCATAGAATTTTATAAACACGTAATATCTATAAGGAAAAATAGCGCATATAACGCGAGTGTTCAAACATTAAAATAGTCTGTCTGTGAGTAAAGACAGTAAAAATCACGCACAGGGTGAGAAACTGGCATTAAAGGACATTGCCAACATTTCAACGAACGCATAAATGACTTCTAAAATCATGTTATGATCTCTTCATAGCTTGCTCAGTTCTTGTATTAGTTTTGAATGACAGAAAGATAGACTTCAAACCGTACATTTGCGACGGGAATGTGCGACAAAAACTGGGAGATGCAAAACGATAGCAAACGAAGTTGGCTTGTGGTTCTCGGGGCATTCTTTCTTGTTGGAATCGCGATTGGAATATCAAATTCCTTTGGTGTTTTGTTCACAAGCTGGACGGGAGAATTTCAGGAAAACAGAACAAAAATTGGTAGGAAGAACAAAGTATCTGTATGGATATTTATAATTTATGTGTATATTTAATGGCAAACCCTATGATTATTTGCAAAAGTGATTGCAAAACACGAAATCAAACAAACGAAACTACAAAATATTTTCAGGAATGACAACCATGTTGTTATTATAAACATACACCAGCCACCTTTAGTCAAATTAATATAATTATACGCAAGGAAAACAATCAGAAAATCATTTAAAGAGAAAAGCAAAACAGGTTTCCTTTCTTTATTAAAAAGCAGGCATTTGACAATTTTTGTATTCTACTTGAAACGTTCAGGAGACAGCAAATTGAACGGGGAAACAAGATTGATCAGGAAGCTGGAGCATAGTTTGAAGATAAAAATTTGTGTCGTTACTACTGCTACGCCTAACTATTCACAAACATTTCACTAAGTCACCGAAATGTATATACAAGTATTCGCACTACTCCATCACGATAATGGAGATGAGTCGATTACTTTAAAGCTTGTCCTTATGATAGATCAATTGTGCTGAATTCAATTCCTCCATTCTGCCTATGACTATAGTTACCCCCCCCCCCCTCAATTATCGCTATTATTTCTGGCTAGATATATGAATATATTTTATGGTTTATTGTTTATTAATTAGCGCTAACTATTTTCGTTTATTCAGCCTGGATTGGTTCGTTTCATTTCATTTGGTTCATGTGTTTATGTCCAGCATGTGGTATCTTAACACGGTATTTCAGTTTTCGACCAATTGTCGTCCTAGGAAGCACTCTCTTATGTCTTGGTCTACTACTCAGTTCATTTGTGAAGGACATTCCACTGTTCTACCTGACATATGGCGTGATATTTGGCACAGGGACATGCCTGTTATTTATGTCAAGCATAATAGTTTTGCCATTTTGTTTCCAGAGGCATTTAGCTGCAGCAACTGGGGTGTTGAGTTCGGCAAATGGCGGCTTTACAATGTGGTGTGGACCAACATATGAATATTTAATACGACATTACGGATGGCGTGTCACATTACGAATATTTTCATTATTTTTCATTCCCTTACTGTTTGCGTGTGCCCTGCTCCCTAGCAAAAAACAAATACCTCGTGAAAAGCAAAATGACTTAAACGTCAGAAAATCGTTTGGTAGAATGTTGAAAAATAAAGGATTTCTACTTTGGGTGTTTCTGATGACATTGGTGTATCTTGGACTATTTGTTCCTCAGATGCATTTGGTAAGAATGTGCTTATGTGCTAATAACTCGCTGCCCAACTAACTGCTAACAAAACGATGCCCTTAATAAAGCAGCTACTAAAAATTTAGGCCAAAAGAGATGAAAGCATCGTTATCGTCTGACGACTTCAATAGTCTCAAAAAATTAAATCCGAGACAGAATGTCACGCAGGTTCTTCGTTTTACAGAAAGATCGTGTTTTGAAGGATATAGACCCACTTTCTACAAGCAAACCGGCCATTTCCCAACTCACTCTACGTTTCTATATACTATATATATTTTTCAATCTCTTAGATGTCATTTTGTAAAGATGTTGGCATACCAACTTACGTCAGCGTATACAACATTACCTTGATGTGTGGCATGGAGACAGCTGCAAAAGTTATCTCAGGAAAACTGGTTGATAAACTTAACTGGAGTGTTCATACCTATAATATTTTAGCTATATTAACTCTGGCCGTATCAATAACTTTGCTACCTTTGGCGAAGACGTCAACTCATATGTTCACTTTTTCCATTTTCTTTGGATTTGCTCTGGGAGTCCAGGCATTGTGTGTCATTATCATAACTCCTGAATTGTCCCACCCGGATGACGCGAAGCACGCAGTGACTTATTTATTTGGGGCTCTCAGTATACCGGGGGGCGTCGGGCCAGTTTTAGCAGGCAAGTAGTAATTTTTTTTTATAGGTTCTGTGTATTTTAAATGTGATTGGTTCATTCGTAGTCACATGACCTTAAATAAATGCAATGTTTCCCGCCAAGGAAACAAGTGAAAAATTGTTGCCCGTTTCTTGTCATAACAAAGTAAAGTGGGGTTTTTTAAAATGTTTTTGTTCCTATATAACAAAACACTTAGTGTACACTACCTCGGGAGATAGTGAGTTTTGTTTTCCCTCGAGTCTCAATGTTTCCCTCGACTTTATCTCGGGAAACATTCAGACTCTTGGGAATCAAAACTCAATATTTCCCTCGGGAGCATACATTAAGTGTATAATATAAAATTTTGTCAAAATCAGCTTTTTATGTCGTTAAAAAGCAGGTGGATAGGAACTAATAAAATGACTTCATCGTTCCGCTGGCAGTGCTTCATTCAACCTAAAATAAAAAAAAACTGAATGCACATATCGTAATAATAATTTATATAATGTGAAAACATCCTAAATAAATTAAGACAGAGCCAAAAGGCACTGACAAACGTCAAAGCGTCCTTTAGAATTTGGGACGTATTCCGATCACAGTGCACCAATTTACTAGGAAATTTTACTTGTAGCTTAATTATGCAGAGCTAAGAATCCAATTTCCCCATTGTGTACAGTTTTTCCACACATGAACAAACATTTTTGAACGACGACTTCAGCCGTTTTTCAGAAGCTAAAATATTTTTCAATCAATTTCAGCATGGATATTTGACGTCACCCGCTCATATCGTTTAGCATTTTTCATCTCTGGGGGATTCTTCGCTTGTGCTGGTTGTCTTGCGAACCTGATTCAACTGATAACCTCAAAGACTACAAACCATAGTTTGGTATTTGATTCGAGTG
The DNA here is from genome assembly GCF_004324835.1 of Dendronephthya gigantea. NCBI lineage: Eukaryota > Metazoa > Cnidaria > Anthozoa > Malacalcyonacea > Nephtheidae > Dendronephthya > Dendronephthya gigantea. Next base: position 1,197,242 of record NW_021163062.1, on the reverse strand, counting down.
TAAAAGAGGGCGATAGCGAAGGCGTGGAAATAGATGAGAACCGGTGTTGATTTTTGCACAAATCATGCAGGTCAAGTCGAACCTACCAGATCGTAAACAAATGTAATCTTGACTTTTGTTTGTTAACACGTTTCAATAATTTTGTGTAAAAAAAAGGCTAGGCAAAAGATTGACCGAAGGTCATGGACGTGGATTGTTTAGTGTTGCGCACGCGCTAAATTTGAACGAGTAAAGATTGGTGAAAAGTGACCTGATTGCCAAAAAATTAATTTAATACGAACTCAGCAATTTTAATTCTCATTTGCCCAATTTCTTTTGACTGGAATGTTTTATCATTTTTCTTTATACAAAAATGTGGAAAATGATAAAAAGCTGAAAGAAAATTTTAACTTCGCTATATCAAATTAAGAGAGTTTCAATGGCATGTGGTTTTGCTGACATGAGTTACAGTGACTACGTCAATAAACTCAGGGGGGGATGTAGGGGTGTGCAGAATAAATCACTTTAATTTGAAACAGTTTTAGATACGTTCCAATATAACCAGGGAGCAGCGTAGCAATGTTTTCAATTTTATTTTATGACATAAGCTTATCAGGCATGGTTATAGAAGAGGAAATGGCGAGGCGACCCGGTATTAGGCTAGGGGTCTACCTGAAACTGCTTCAAATTATCAAATTATGGGATTTGGGTGGAAATGGCTTGTCCAACATCTGAATAATGTTGTTAGATTATTTTTTGATATATATTTACAATAAACTCTGCAGAAGCGTTTTAAAACAGTGGCACTGGTTCAAATTTCGTTCTCATGGAATAACCATCGGGAATATAACCATCATTGCTTTGCTCTGATTTACGATTCTTAATTTTGTCCCTCCCCTCCCAAAATACGAAAATACAATGCAGGCAAGCTCACTTAGCATTTAGCAGCGGTTGCTAGTTAAGCTCATGCGTTCGCATGTTCTGTGTTAATTGACAAAAATTGCAAAAATCATCCATTGCCGAACTTTTAGGGCCGTTTGAAAGCCCCAAAGTTCGGATGTCCATGGTAATAAGGAAACTTATGGAATGCGGGTCAATTTCACATCACACGGCGAGTTAGCTCAGTGATTGCTGCCAGACCGCTTTATTATATAATTCAACCTCATCACCCGCTGCGCTTAGCAAACACGCAACTTAGTCAGTGCATTGACGATCATTTTAGCGACTAGACGTCTTTTTCGTAGCTCTCGAAAGTTTCTATAATCTGCATTAACGATGAATATCGATGAAAACTTAGGTAATTCTAGGGATTTTACAGAATACACAAATAACGTCATTTTGGCAACCATGCAAGAAAGGCTAAATTGTTGAAGTCCGTTGATAAACTTCAGCGACCTATGGACGACCATATAGATGAATCACTGCTTATAAACTCGCGACAATCGCCATCATATGAATTATGAAACCTTATCCGCGAAATACAAACTCTATGATCGACCAGAAAATTTTACGGCGTTCATTCCAGTGCCTTCATCCCACGGACAGTTTTGTTGTAACTATTCATTTGCTAAATATTAAAAATACGACCAAAACTGAATCATGCTTCTCTTTCACAATTACCGAACTGGTTAAAACAAGCAAAGCTGGCGGCAAAGCAACAGTTATTACATTGATGGCATTTGCCCCAGACGCTCGGTTATGTGTAGTACATCGTTGTTTGAACGAATATCTCCGGCCGCACGGAAAACCTGAGGTCCGATGATGGGCAACTGTTTATCAGCCGGCAGACAATACGTCGACGGATTAAAAACGTTGATTGCTCTGGCCGGGATAAACACTAAACTTTTCAAATCAAACCGCATTTTCAACAGCCAAGAGCGGCCTCAGCGTCTGCAGCATCGCAAGCTGAACAGCCAATCAATGAAATCTTGAAGGTTGCAGGTTGGAAATCTGATTGTACATTTGCTAAGTATTACAACAAGACTATTATTCAATCAAATTGAGAATATATTGACAAGGTTCTATCAACCTAATATGGCCCTGTCTACACGATGCCGGAAGAATTTGAAAACGCAAAAATATTTATCCGTTAAAATATTTATCCACGTCCACACATAAACACAAAAACGATCCGAAAACGGTAAAGTTATTTGATCCCGCAATACACCTGCATGTTTTCCACCCGCGTGTCACAGGTTAGTTGTCGAATTCAAAGCAAAAAGCTACCAAATCCAAAGTAAAAAACAAGAATTGAGGACTTTGTTTGACAGACGACAAGCCCGAACTCATAAATATTGTTGTTGAGTATCTATTAAATGCATATTGTGTATAAGAAATTGTGTATGGTTATACTCCGACATTTTATACATGTTTCTCTCGTAAAATACTTCCGCAAATGCTAAAAGAATTGGCAAAAATTTTACTCACTATGAAAATAACCCAAATAAGACTTATTTGAGGTTAATATAGCAATATAAAGTCGAGCATAAGCCACCAGACTTGGAACAAGCCTCATTAATATGGAAACGACTTGATGCGTGACGTCATCGTTTTCAAATTTATCCGGCAAAGCCGTCCACACGTATCCGCTCGCACAAATTTATTTTGGGATCACTTTCGATGGGAGCTTTGTAACCGTGCCTGTTTGAGTATTTTCTACACTGAGCACTATAAATATACCTAAACTACGCTATGCTTCAGCGCTTCAGCGCTTCAGCAACGACTTGTTAGTCGAGAAGTCGTACTGCGTGCGAATTATCCCGGTTCAAATCTTGGTAAAGCACCATTATTTTACTTCATTTTTCCTTTTTTTTTTCTAATTTTTTTTTATAAATTGAACGTCTACAATACCATTTGGTTAGTTTCAGGGTTTATATGTGGGACAGGTTTTTTTTTTTATTTAAGTTTCAGAATTTAAGCACTATATTTAAACTCCGAACGCAGAATTTAAGCTCCCAGCGAAAGTGATCCCAAAGCTTAGCAACTGGCTGGCTGGCCGCCATCTCTAATGAGGCCTGGTTACAAGGCAAATTCGAAAAAGTGAGCCCAAAATATTATTCTGCTATCCGCTCAGCCGTCGTTTTTAAATTCTTCCACTCTGGAGAGCGTTTTCAGATTCTTCCGTTTTCAGTGGGCGAAAACGCCGGATACGTGTGGACGATACGCGTAACCGTAAGAATATTCTTGCGTTTTCAAATTCTTCCGGCATCGTGTGGACGGGGCTTATAATTTATATATGTACTGTGTCACTTAAGATTATATTACATCTGTTTTGTTCTTTCGAGAGCTTTGTGACAATTGACATGGTGTGCCTGCAACGCTTTAAAATCTCACGCGATCGCTAAGCGCAGCGGGTGATGAGGTAGAATATACGAAACTTACCTTTAGATCGAAGTTTGATCGTGATTCTGCCAAATAACCCAGGGCGCTTAGGAATTACGTGTCCTTCATTAAGGTGTATTTCCCACCCAAATTTTGCCTGGTTGCCTGGCACACAATTCCTGCGATAAAGAACATTTGACTAAGTTGCGTGATCGCTGTGCTTCTTAAGTAATCCCTAAGCGCTCTGGGTGATTCGGCAGAATCACGATCAAACTTCGACTTAAAGGTAAGTTTTGTTTAATTTTCATATTATTTGTATACAAGCGTACAGCGTTGCTACATCTATTTGTCTAATGTTGGCTGTTTTTAGTATACACATATAGCGTAGGAAACAAGAAACCTGTGAACATCATGGCACGCGTAATATAGAAGATAATTTATATTATATCGTATATAAAGTATTGCTATAAATAGCAAAATTACATTATTTCCCCATTAAATAGTTTCTGTTTATAGGGTCATGCCCGTACATAAATGATACAGACAATGGTGTTCAGTGACCATTTTAAATTGTTTTCTTGCTCGCATACAAGTGACTGCGTACATATATCTATCAGACAGAAGTACAAACAGGCATTTGACTTCGTGAGGAGTTTGATCTGTTCCATATTTTCCATACATAGCTACACATGAGGACAAAGGTCAACATATCGCAATAAAAATCAATAGATAAGAAAATTGTCATGTCGCACGACAGACTTCTCAATTTTACCCCCTTCCCCCAATGTCAATATTGCAAGACTTGTACTTTCGCTAAGGAAGTGTAATGTCTTACCTAAGCTTGAACAGATTGTGTTACAAAACCACATTGAAATAGGGGGAGGGGATGTTTGTCTCGTGAGGAGATATTTTGTGGACGTTTGCAGGTCGCATCTCTGATGATTTCATATTCACTATTACTCGTCTCTACCCGTACTGAGATTTCAAACATTATACGCAGTTTCATATAGGTTTTCACAAAAGCTAAACGCGGGCGGGTAGAATTCTGAGTCGTCATCTTTACATTTGGGCTTCAAACCGCGCTTCGACCGAACGCCCGACCCGTATTCTCAAGCACTTCTCTCTTGACGGTTCATGCAAGGTATGAAATCTAAACCTAACCCGGATATCAGTGCATTGAGACAGAATGACAGATAGCTAGTATAAGAAGTGGATGATTTAGATCCTGCGGTCAACATGCATGATTTAACGATTTTGAGTATCGTGCGTAAATGATTAATGATAAGTAGCGTCGCTACTCGAATAAGCGTCGCACTTCTACCAAAAATAATTTCGTAAGCACCGCTGTTGAATTAGCGGGCGGCTCACTTAAGAATGTATAAGTAAACGCCATAAATAAACGCCATAGATTCTTTTTTTTAGCACGTGCTAAGCGTTACGTAACACGATTGAGATTTTGTTCACACCAGTATATAACATTATATAACCAGTTTCAAAGTTCATCTGTTCCAGAATCTGTTCATCTGTTCCGTTTAAAAGTAGACTGGAATCTCTATATTCTAGTTCAACCGACTCCCACACGGCAACCAGGTAGAACAGTACTCCCACGATACTCTCTTTATTTATATATAAATTAGACTGTAAATATTTAAATATCAAATGTACTGATGGTTTTCCTTCCGTGTTTAAATAAAGTGTATGTATGTATGTATGTAATCTGATTGGTTAAAACTACGTCACGTGAAAGGTGGGGAATCCGAATGTTTACCACAAAATATTGTCAGTTTTGAATCAGTTTGATAGGAGGTTAATGCATTTAACAATCTACCTCCTCCGCAGGCTCTTTTCGAGCAAATATGGCGGCAGTAGGTTAACGATGGCTATCTTTAAAAGGGGGAACGGGGAATGGGGGAACGGGGAATCGGGGAATATCGGGGAATATCGGGGAATAATGGGGAATATCGGGGAATAACGGGGAATATCGGGGAATATCGGGGAACGGGGGAATAACGGGGAATATCGGGGAATAACGGGGAATAACGGGGAATATTAGATTCACACAGCAAATTTTTAACAATTAATCATCCCAATCTAAAAGTAGCATGGCGTGTTTAAAAAGAATATTTCGACCCCTGTCCAATAACACAACATATCAAACTATCATAACCTACTAATAAATAATGCATTATCTGGTCATAAAATTAGGAGATATTTAGGACGGAGGTCGGAGGACCTAAATATCGGGGGAAACTCGACGCAGACGGGAATTCAAATTCCCACTTACAACTTCGATTTAATGAAGTTCCACCATAGTTAGTGTCAAACGCAGAAACTTTAAAAGTTTCAATCGAAAATTATCCTTTTGAAACTTTTTATGACCGATTCTTCTGCAAATATTTAGGTCCTCCGAATATTTCCTAATTTTATGACCAGATAATGCATTATTTATTAGTAGGTTATGATAGTTTGATATGTTGTGTTATTGGATTGCGGTCGAAAAAGTCTAACATTATTCTTTTTAAACACGCCATGCTACTTTTACATTGGGATGATTAATTGTTAAAAATTTGCTGTGTGAATCTAATATTCCCCGATATTCCCCGTTATTCCCCAATATTCCCCAATATTCCCCGATATTCCCCGTTATTCTCCCATTCCCCGATATTTCCCGATATTCCCCGTTATTCCCTCATTCCCCGATATTTCCCGATATTCCCCGATATTCCCCGATATTCCCCCATTCCCCGATATTCCCCGATTCCCCGTTCCCCCTTTTAAAGATAGCCGGTTAACGATCGTTGGTTGATTAATAAAACCGGAAGTCGTCACATCAGGCGACATATGACCTTTGAATCTCAGCCGAATTCTTTTTAAAATGAAAAGTGTCCCACGTTTTTGTCGCGTATCTTCATCTGTTGTTTCCTTTAAAACTTGCTATATAATAAAACACTTGCTTACAGCGACTAACTTGCGTGTATTGTATTATTTGTATACATTATTTATACCACATGACTGACGGATACCGCGGGTTTGCACAATCACAGGCGCCTGGTGTCTAACCCACCGCACTTTATCGCATTGCATTGCATTGCATTGATCTCCGCAGGAAACATCAACTCGGTAGCTCGACTGGACTTTGAAACAAACCGATTGCGGCGCCCACTGTTCTCTTGTAAAGGCATATACATACCAGTAGTTACCAGCAGGGCCGGGATGAATTCAGTCGTTTAACATTAATTTGATGTTTTATCGCGATTATATATGTTCAAATAATAATGAAATAAATATATAATAGCATTGCTATTGTCCGCAAATTACTTGACTGACAGTTTAAATTGCATTATGTGAGATTTGTTGATATTTTTCAATCAAACGCTAGACATAATTAATAGTAAGGGGAAATGGAAGGTTACTAGTCACGAAATGTGTAATGATTTTAGCAGTCTTTTACGTGGCAACTAAACAAGAAGTATTGACCGCCGAAATTATGAACGATTTTAATACTGAGTTGATCGTTTGAGCTAAAAGAAATCCCGAATGTAAAGATCCAACACAAATCGTGTTTACAGTGCGATATCAAGCTACTTGATAATCGGCATTCCTAGCGTCTGCACGATAGGTAACAAAATAAATTATAAGGCAGTATACCTGAAATTGCCTTCCACATGCAATGTGATCAAACTTCTAGTTCTAATCGTACTAAATATTCTTTCATCCTGTGATTAAGATATACGTTAGACATTTGAGCTGAGCAATTTGTTCGATTGGAACAGGAGGGGCAATGAAAAAAGATTCCAAACGAAGTTGTCTTGTGCTTCTGGGGGCGTTCTTCCTTGCTGGGATCCCGTTGGGGATAGTCAATTGTTTTGGTGTTTTATTTACCAGCTGGACAGGCGAATTTCAGGAAAACAGAACAACAATTGGTAGGTAATAATATTACGCAATCAAGTATCGGCTGAGTTGTGGGTGACCTTGGTATGTGACCTTGGTATGGGATTTAATTTGAGTAAAAATTTCTATATTAAAATGTATTCTTCCTATATTGCTACGCAAGTTACTGTAATCACTCATAGACCCGGAGTGAGGGATTTTCGGCGAAATATTCCCGACATGATGATATTAAATATGATTTCTGAGGGCAATATTTCGCCGAATCCCCCGAGCGGAGGGTCAATAGTTACACCAAAAATTATAATATTTTGCCCTGGCTAGCAGAAGAAAAAAACATTTCCCGCCATTTTCTTTATACACTCCCGTGAGGCTCACGTGACCACAACGCGTTTTTCCGCGAATTGATATTTTTCGGTGAATATAAAAAAATCTGCCCCTGCAGCGAATACGGATGACGCAAGGCGCGATACGGAGAAAAATTCTATGATCACGTGTCAGAAATCTAGCTTTTTCATTGGACAGTTTGAATTTGAGGTTTCATTTAGCTGTAAATATTTTCCCCAAGGGGCTGAGCTAAAACAAATAAAATTCCCCAGGTCGATGTGTTTAAATTCAGCTCTATGATTTTTTTTTCAAATAAGCTTTATTACTTTTTGAGTTGTCTTGAAAGTAAGGAGAAAGCGATTATTTTTCGCTAAAAGGAACGACAAAAAGGTACCATGCCAATTAGATTCAGAATATAATTTGCATCTCTGTAGTGAAACTGTAGCTTTTCGGTCTTAATTTTATATTCTTTTTATACATGACGATTACCCAGGTTTATCTGTAAAGTTTGTCAAGATATATTTAAGATTATACAAGACGGTTGAATTAATTCTGCACTAAATTAATTCCTTTATATTTATCTAGCCTGGATTGGCTCGTTTCATTTCATTTGGTTCATGTGTTTGTGTCCAGCTTGTGGTATTTTAACTCGGAGTTTCAGTTTTCGACCAGTTGTCGTCCTAGGAAGCACTCTCTTATGTCTTGGTCTATTACTCAGTTCATTTGTGAAGGACATTCCACTGTTCTATCTGACATATGGCGTAATATTTGGCACTGGGACATGCCTGTTATTTATGTCAAGCATAATAGTTTTGCCATTTTGTTTCGAGAGACATTTAGCCGCAGCAACTGGGGTAGTAACCTCCGCAAATGGCAGTTTTCCAATGTGGTATGGACCGGTGTACGAATATCTAATACGACATTACGGATGGCGTGTCACATTAAGAATATTTTCATTATTTTTCATTCCCTTATTGTTTGCGTGTGCCTTGTTCCCTAGTAAAAACAAATACCTCGTGAAAAGCAAAATGACTTGAATATCAGGAAATCGTTTGGTAGAATGTTAAAAAATAAAGGATTTCTACTTTGGTTGTTTCTGATGACATTGGTGTATCTTGGACTCTTTGTTCCTCAGATGCATTTGGTAAGGAAATGATAACAGGGATATGTACAAAGTCTTCATATAAAAACGGTAGTCTATGACATCATAAAACGGAAGCCTCATTAAAAGAGGAATAAAAAAATTGAGTTATTCGCTTAAATTTAGTGAACCCACCATTTTTAATACTATTTATTTCCACTTTCAATTTACCTTTTAGATATCATTCTGTAAAGATATTGGCATACCAACTTACGTCAGCGTATACAACATTACCTTGATGTGCGGCATGGAGACAGTTGGAAAGCTACTTTTGGGAAGGATGATCGATAAACGCAAATGGAGTGTTCATACTTATTACATTTTGGCACTATTAGTCCTGGCTGTATCCATAACATTGCTACCTTTAGCAAAAACTTCAACTCATATATTTCTCTTTTCAATTTTCTTTGGTCTTGCCTATGGAGTTCAGTGTTTGTGCGTCATTATTATAACTCCTGAAGTGCCCCACCCGGATGACGCGAAGCACGCAGTGACTTACTTATTTGGGCTCCTCAGTATACCGGGTGGGTTTGGACCAGTTTTAGCAGGTGAGCAGTAGTTTACGAAAGTTTATATAATTCGTTTTAAAACAGTCGACAACTATATATAAACCCTCAACTACAACAAAAACTACTGGTTTACAACCAAGGTTTTTAGAGAGATGAGTCTGAGGAATGGGTTGTAACGTATTTAGTGGGTTTGCTACATTACCTCTAACCTCGAAACTATAATACACGGAGCGGGGTCGTAAAGGGAACCTGCATTGTTGAGGCTGGTTTATGTTTGAGACATTTTAACTTGCGAATGAGATACATTTCAGGAGTTTAGAGTGATTTTAGTTCGTCTTTTTTCGACCTTTCATACTGTAAGTATTATTTCGAAGGGCTAATTAAAAATCTCTCAAATAATGGCGACTTGCTAAAATCTAAAATAGTTTCTTTATCAATTTCAGCATGGATATTCGACATCACCCGCTCTTATCGTTTAGCATTTTTTATTGCTGGGGGATTCATCGCTAGTGCTGGCTGTCTTGCAAACCTAATTCAACTGATAACATCAAAGACTACAAACCGTAGTTTGGTATTTGATTCAACAGCAAAAGCGCATAATATTGATGCCATGGAGATTAAAGAAAACGGGTGTTGATTATCTGCCGAGGCAACTTTGCTTGCTGAAACCTGAAGATTGAGAATGTCCATGTTCTGGGGGGGGAGTGTTCAGCACAACATGGTTTCATTAACTGGCAACAGCTTAAGCGGGATTTTTGCCTAAAGGCTGCGTTTGAATTGCCCTCGACTTACATTGTTCCTTCTTAAGCCCATTGGTTGTGCCCCAAAATATTGTGCTTTGGAAAGTTTAAAAAATAATATCTTTTATGGTATTATGTCTAGAAGATTGGGTGAGGCTTGGAACCTGTCAATCAGTGGCGGATCTAGGGGTGTGAAGAATAAATTGCTGCGACTTAAAATCGGAATCACCTGGGCAGATTTTAATGCAAAAATATTCTTTTCAAATCTATAACCAACTGTGTTGTTATTTAAATTTAAAATTAAGCTGTGTAATATATTCTGCACACCCGTAGATCCGCCACTGCTGTGAATAGCAATGTCGATGAATATATTAATATGAATATATTAATAAAATTATACATCCCCCACTTAAGCCGTCTATAGTTAGTAGACACGGCCCTGATTATTTACATTGAATAATAGATTGAATTCAATGTATTTCAAGTACGTATACGTTCTGCTGCTATCATTAGCGACATTACCTTTTGTATCTACCTAGTGGTTTTCGAATTATATTTTAAAGAAATTTGATGCACCAAAAAAGCGAGGAATCTGAAATAAACATTGTCACGCGATGTGGATATTCTCAGTGTATCATCGTCTGAAATCCGATTTGGTATGTAGAATTGTGGGAGCGAATTTTTAATAACATTGATATGGTACGCAGTGAGTTTGTTAATATGTTTAGATAACGGGGCAGGTTAAAATAAAATGTAAAATTATACAGCTAAGCTTAAGGAGAATAATATATGACGTAATATGAATGTAGGTAAAAGTCTTGAGTGGTACGTGGATACGCTGTGATACGCAGTCGTTTGTTATTGTGAATGTAGGTATAGCATATGAATTTCCGCAGACTTTTCTGATCGCTTATAAAATTGAGACTGCGTATCCACTAAAATATATAGTTATCCATAACATGGGAGTTATTAATCTCACCGCGTATCCAGTGAAATTGTAGCTGACGATATGATAATGCAGTAGAGCCAGAGGGGTATTCTGCAATACTGATATATAGAGGCGAATGCAGCATGCGATACAAATGGCAAATAGCCACATCACATGACATTGATCTAAATTGGGCGTTGATTAATATAAAATCGGTACTTATAATAAGTACCTTTCAACAACGCACGATATATCAACATTGATTCAGGGGACGCGGAAGATCGTTCAATGGGGGAAAATATTCATTAATTCACGTTAGCCGAGCGTAAAAGTTAAAGACAGTCAATATCAAAATAATAATGTCGAAAGTGAATAATTATACGAATATTAGAGACCTTTAGCTTAAACAATATGACAAACCGCGAACAGCAAACGGCTAATTTCAAATAACATTTAAAATTAGATTTTTGGCACTCTCTCGCCCACAATTTGTCTCAGTAATCACTCTATGTTTGAAAATAAGGCACCAATTTTCTCGACGTCAGAAACCTTGCATTTGCTTTGAAAATTCGAAGTGAATTTTTCTGTTTGCCTTTGGAGGATTGTCGTAAACGCCAAGCTAAAGGTCTCTATTATTGCCTCCACAATTAGCCATAATATTATGTTCACCGTTCACGTTAGCAGAGCTTAAAAACAGTCAATTTCAAACGAAACTAATCAGTGCCGAACGTGAATATATGTGACCTTCCACGGGGAAACATACGTTAACGCTATTTCGTTCGTTCCAAAATTTTCCAACAGCGTGGTCATCCGTTTGATTTACCGTTCGTTGAAACGTTTGCTGGAATTTCGTTCATTGACATTGGACTTGGCTTAATTTTATTAAATTAAACATTTGCAATGTTACAACTTTATAGAAGAAGCGCAGAATGTGTTACACAGAAATAAACCTAGAATAGTAGGCTTGTAATGCATGGGGTTATATAATTTTAGCCTAATCGAATGCTATTATACGTGCGCTTCATGATTTCTTCTGAGCGTCATGCAGACATGAAAGGCTATAATTATTACTATTCAGTGCATGCTATAATTTCATTAACTTCAAATTTCACGTCAAAAACTCAAAAGGCTTTCTTTCAAAAATTGATCGTTTTTTGATAGCCGGTAATGCAATGATTACAATCTGTACTTCAATACTTCTGTAGCTTCCATAAAGCCAAAGTTCACCACGCGCACAAACAACACCGCAAGCTATATAATTATATTGAGCATTACGCGCGATATGCCTTGGGAAGGTGCTAATTAAATTGCCTAACTGTCGGAAGTCTCTAAATGTATGAAAACAGACAAAACCCAATATTAAAATGAATTGAGAGATTTTGCGTGCATGTTACATATTATAAGGCCTGATATTATCTTACGTGTAAACCATATATTTTTTTATAAAAAAAGACTTGATCTGCCATGAATAAAACCCATGCATTTTTTCAGACTTTCAATTCACAAAATTTACTTCATATGTATATTGTTGTATGCACATTTCAGCACAATGTGATTGAAATTTTCAGAGCGATCCAAGAAAATGGAGATTATGTATTTTAGTATAATAAAGCGTATATATCTTGATTTGTTTTCGCTTTATTCAATGGTCATACATTATGCTCATTCACATGATTGCCATTTATAAACTAAGAACTATATGCTTATGATAACTTTGCTTTGGAGGCAACATTCTCCCTAACTGCATTATATGTCGCTGCATGCGGAGTTAACGCCTGAGCAGGCGTCTTGTTTGGTTATAATTTGATTTTCCTCGACAAGCTCCTCGATTCGAAAACGTGGAACGCGGAAAGGCTCAAATTTTACAAATGATAGAGAATCTAATTCTATGACATCATTATTTTTGCTGTTCTCAGGGTTTTTAGGTTTTTTTCACCTCGACTTCGTGTTCCTAATAATAAAGATACCTCATTAAAATTTCAATTAATACTCAATTGAAACCCAATTAATACCAGTGGCGTAGCCACCTGCCTGCCGTTTTAATCATACTATGCAAATTTTATGTTATTATCACTATTCATTTCTTTAGAAATTCATTGTTTTCACAGTCAATGAACACCAATATTAGCATAGCATGACTAATTTGCAGTGCGTGTTGAAACATTAACATTGTCTGTGAGTAAAGACAGTAAAAATCACGCGTAGGCTGGGTGAGAAACTGGCCTTAAAGGACATTGGCAACATTTCAACGAAGACTTAAATTACTTTTAAAATCATGTTATGATCTCTTTATAGCTTGCTCAGTTCTTGTAATAGTCTTGAGTGAAAGAAAGATAGAATTCCAACCGTACATTTGCCACGGGAATGTGTGACAAAAACCGCGAGATGCAAAACGATAGCAAACGAAGTTGGCTTGTGGCTCTCGGGGCATTCTTTCTTGTTGGAATCGCGATTGGAATATCAAATTCCTTTGGTGTTTTGTTCACAAGCTGGACGGGAGAATTTCAGGAAAACAGAACAAAAATTGGTAGGAAGGACAAAGTCGATAACTTAAGTACTAAATTAATAACGACATAAAATAAATTATCTGTATGCATGGGTATTCATAATTTTTGCATGTGTATATTTAATAACGTCCCCTATGTTTATTTGCAATAGTGATTGCTAAACAGGAAATAAAAAAAACAAAAGTATTTAAGTAAATATTTTCAGGAATGACAACGATGTTGTTGTAATAAACATCCTTTAGCCTCCTTTCGTCAATATAATATTTCCCAAGAAATTAACAATAATAATCATAAACGTGTAAATGATCTAAAGGCCAACGAAGTACTATTGGCCAGCTTACGACACAAGCTAAAATGTGGTTGGCTGACAAAAGGCACAAGCAATGACTGATCAGTAAAATTCCTTAAAATTTTCTGTGACGTTTTTCGGCGCGTCTGTTCTCTTATAGATCTTAGTATACATCCGACTACTGCATGTTTATTACAAATCCTACATTCTGATTGGCTACTCAACCATTGTCTATTGGTGATGGTGAACGTTTGGGAAAACTCGCCTTCGTTGTCTATGAGCGAATAGTCAACTCGGGCTTCGCCACTCGTTGTCTAATTGTTAAATGGCTCTCGAGCAAAGAAATTGCTTATATTCTCAACTTAGCTTTCCTGAAAACAATCCATTTTCGTTTTCTCGACCTACGTTTCTAGTTCTACACTATTATATAAAAACCACGACCAGCCGACATGCAATTTAAAAAAGTAAAGTCAAAATTTGGTCAACCAATGCCTTGCTTGATTCATATTTTCACTTTCAAGATGCCCTGTTTATTCGGAATTTGTTTTTTACTTTACTAGTAAAGGTATGGTATATATAAAGTGCTATTTCATGAAGGCGGAGTTGAGATATCAAATTTTAATATAATTTATCAGAAAATCATTTAAAGGGAAAAGAAAAACAGGTTTCCTTTCTTTATTAAAAAGCAGGCATTTGAAAAACTTTTCTATCGTATTTGATCTCGCAAACATTCAGGAGAAAAAAAGTGTCTAACAAAAGCTCATGGTATCGGTTTTCAGAAGATTGATCAAGAAACTTGAGCATAGTTTGAAGATAAAAATTTGTGTGGTTACTACTGCTACCGCTAATTCTTGAGAAATATTTCCCGAAGTCACCAAAATGTATATAAACCTATTTCGCATTACTGCATCAAGAATCAAGAGATGAGTCGAACGCTTTGCATGAAACTTGTCTTTATATTAATAGATCAAGTGTGCTTAATTCAATTCCTCCCTTCTAATTCTGCCTATGAATATAGTTATCCCGACTATTTTCGGCTAGGTATATGGATATGTGATATGGCTTATTATTTACTAATTAGCGTTAACTATTTTCGTTTATTCAGCCTGGATTGGTTCGTTTCATTTCATTTGGTACATGTGTCTATGTCCAGCATGTGGTATCTTAACTCGGTATTTCAGTTTTCGACCAGTTGTCGTCCTAGGAAGCACTTTTTTATGTCTTGGTCTACTACTCAGTTCATTTGTGAAGGACATTCCACTGTTCTACCTGACATATGGCGTAATATTTGGCACTGGGACATGCCTGTTATATATGTCAAGCATAATAGTTTTGCCTTTTTGTTTCGAGAGACATTTGGCCGCAGCAACTGGGGTAGTATCCTCCGCATGTGGTGGTTTTCCAATGTGGTATGGACCGGCGTGCGAATATTTAATACGACATTACGGATGGCGTGTCACATTAAGAATAGTTTCATTATTTTTCATTCCCTTACTGTTTGCGTGTGCCCTGTTCCCTAGTAAAAAACAAATACCTCGTGAAAAGGGGAATGGTTTAAACGTCCGTGTAACGTTTGGTAGAATGTTGAAAAATAAGGGATTCCTGACTTGGGTGCTTCTAATGGTATTTGTGTATCTTGGACTCTTTGTACCTCAAGTTCACTTGGTAAGGGAAGCTAAGTAAAAAACTTTCATGAATTGAGATTTCACCTCACGAATTATGAATTTAAATAAATTGCTAGTACTATGGAAGCAAGAGATCTGAAGTCTTTTCCAAAATAAATATTTGAGTAGTGGAAAAAAATTATTGTAGCTCTTGCCATTTTTCTCTTCAAATTAAAATTTTCAATATCTTTTCTAGATATCCTTTTGTAAAGATATTGGTATACCAACTTACGTCAGCGTATACAACATTACCTTGATGTGCGGCATGGAGACTGCTGGAAAACTAATTTTGGGGAGGATGATCGATAAATACAACTGGAGTGTTCATACCTATAACATTTTGGCACTATTAACTCTGGCTGTATCAATAACATTGCTACCTTTAGCAAAAACTCAAACCCACGTGTTTATTTTTTCAATTTTCTTTGGTTTTGCCCATGGATTCCAGTCATTGTGTGTCATTATTATAACTCCTGAAGTGTCCCACCCGGATGATGCGAAGCACGCAGTGACTTACTTATTTGGGCTCCTCAGTATACCGGGGGGTGTCGGCCCAGTTTTAGCAGGTGAGAAATAGTTCACATATTATTTCAAAACAGGCTACAAATGTCTTTTAAAACCAGCTAAAACTTTTAAAATTAAGCCAGGACACTATTACTTGGCGCTCATAGGCCAGTATTTAGCTTATTTCAATTTAATGATACTCCAGGGAACATCTATCAATTAACCTTAAAGGTATTAGCTTAATATTCATTTTGTTGTCCTCTATATATAAGAGGGATAAAAACACTGTGGGTAAGTTGCTATCTACACTAGACCCACCCTCGAAACTTGATCTTGGTTCACAACCAAGATATAAATCTAAGGAATGGGTTGCAATGTATTTAGTGGGTTTGCTACAAGACACGAAGCTATAAGACACGCAGCGGGGAGCATTAGGGAACCTGCTTTGTCGAGGCTGGCTGAATTTTTAAACATTCTTAGGGGCTCTTTACATGAGCCCGGTTACTCGAGATTCAACGAAGCGTGAGAGAACTTTGAGGTATTGAAATAAGTCTTTAAGACACTAAACAAGCACATGCTATTGTTGTGGTGATTATAGGACTGCCAGGATTATGTTATCTGCTCATTTCAATACCTCAAAATCACCTCACGCTTCCTTGAATCTCGAGTAACCGGGCTCATGTAAACAGCCCTTTACTCGCGAATGAGAAACATTTCAGGACTTTGGAGTGATTTGAGTTTGTCCTTTTTGAACCCTTGATACCGTAAGTGTTATTTGAAAGGCTAATTAAAAATACTCTTCGAGTTTTCAAAATCTAAAATAGTTTCTTCATCATTTTTAGCATGGATATTCGACGTCACCCGCTCTTATCGTTTAGCATTTTTTATTTCTGGAGGATTCTTCGCCTGTGCTGGTTGTCTTGCAAACCTGATTCAACTGATAACCTCAAAGACTACAATCCGTAGTTTGGTATTTGATTCAACAGCAAAAGCGCATAATTTTGATGTCATGGAGATTAAGGAAAACAGCTGTTGATTATTTACCGAGGCAACTTTGCTTGCTGAAACCTATAGCAAGTTGCTGAAGATTGAGAATGTCCATGTTCTGGGAGGGAGGAGTGTTCAGCACAACATGGTTTCATTCACTGGCAACAGCTTAAGCGGGATTTTTGCCTAAAGACTGCGCTTGAATTGCCCTCAACTCTATTGTTGTTTCTTAAACCCATTGTTGTGCCCCAAAATTTTCTGCAACTTAAAATCGGAATCACATTCACAGATTTTAATGCGAAAATATTCTTTTCAAATCTATAACCGATTGTGTTGTTTTTAAGGTGATTTCAATTCAAAATTTAGCTGTGACAGCCTGTGTAATTTATTCTTCACACCCGTAGATCCGCCACTTCTGTGAATGTCGATGAATATATTAATATGAATATAATAATAAAATTATACACCCCCCACTTAAGCAGTCTATAGCTAGTAGCCACGTCCCTGATTTACATTTAATATTTCATTGAATTCAACGCATTTCAAGTACGTTCTGCTGTTATCATTAGCAACATTATACCTTTTCTATCTACCTAGTGGTTTTCGAATTACATTTTAAAGAAATTTGATGGACCAAAAAAGCGAGGAATCTGACATAAACATTGTCACGCGATGTGGATATTCTCATTATATCATCGTCTGTAATCCGATTTGGTATGTAGAATTGTGCGAGCGAATGCGGAATACCCCGCACTTTCTTAACGATTCTTAAATAACATGAATATGGTACGCAGTGAGTTAGTTAATATGTTAAGATAACGGGGCAAGTTAAACTAAATTGTAAAATGATACAGGTAAGCTTAAGGAAATTAATATATGACGTAATATGATTGTAGGTATAAGTCTTGAGTGGTACGTGGATACGCTGTGATACGCAGTCGTTTGTTATTATGAATGTAGGTACAGCATATGAATTTCAGCGGACTTTTCTGATCGCTTATAAAATTGAGACTGCGTATCCATTAAAAAATCTAGCTGCCCGCAGGGGTAAAAAACATTAACCAATCAGATCGTTTGTTTACATTTTGCATGCTAAACCAATCAGAGGGCATAAAATTAGTAACATGTAAACAGAAGGAGTGAGAAAATAACATCCCATTCTAAGCAAGTCTTCACTTTATTGTATGTTTTAATTGTCATTTATTTTAGGGTTGTTGAACTGTACGTCACGCTTGCATGGGTGTAAAGGGATTCAAATTTGTGCATGAGGAATTCAGCTTGCTTGCCTTTCAATTATTTGGCTGACTCTCATTTTACCACTAAAATATAATCTTATAGATAGGACAAAGAAATCTTGAAATGATAAAATTTGTGCTTATATGATTGCATCATTTTTTTTCTTTCAGTGCAATATTATATGTGTAGAGTCTCCTTGGTCAGTCTCTGCTAGTGCTAACTAATGAGTGGAAATTTTCTATGGCATGCTCATCAAATGCAACCAGTTTTTAACATACTGAAAACCAGGGGCACATAATTGTCCAAATAATTGTGAAAAAAGTGTGAGAGATTAAATATCTTTACACTTGCAAATTGCTGAAAGAACCCTTAAAGATTCTTATTAATGTCCATGCTCCATAAATAAATTCTAAGATTTAGGACATTTGTAAAGCTTTTGGTTTTCCGGATAGCTTTGTTGTTTTTTTCCTAAGAGTAAAGTCAGCAAAGATGAATGTTATGTGGATAAATTAATTGAGGCTGGGTTTTTGCCTCAGGTCTATGTAGGTTCAATGAAGGGTTATTGCAGGTTCAATGAGAGGAGGGGCAATGAAGGGTTATTGCAGGTTCACTGAAGGGAAGGGCAATGAAGGGTTATTGCAGGTTCACTGAAGGGAAGGGCAATGAAGGGTTATTGCAGGTTCAATGAAGGGAAGGGCAATGAAGGGTTATTGCAGGTTCAATGAGAGGAGGGGCAATGAAGGGTTATTGCAGGTTCAATGAAGGAAAGGGCAATGAAGGGTTATTGCAGGTTCAATGAGAGGAGGGGCAATGAAGGGTTATTGCAGGTTCAATGAAGGAAAGGGCAATGAAGGGTTATTGCAGGTTCAATGAGAGGAGGGGCAATGAAGGGTTATTGCAGGTTCAATGAAGGAAAGGGCAATGAAGGGTTATTGCGGGTTCAATGAGAGAAGGGGCAATGAAGGGTTATTGCAGGTTCAATGAAGGAAAGGGCAATGAAGGGTTATTCTGTTGAATAAGTTCCTATAGATAAGGATATTTTTTCAACAACTTAAATTTTTGCGAGTGCTGCAACATATCGCAATATGGCATTATAAATTCGTCGAAAGTTAACGAAAGTATACCAAAAATAACAAAAACAAAATTTATCCACAAAAGGCAAAACATACAGTATCCACAACGCAACACAGTCGAAGCAGGCTAAGGAAAATATCAATTTCACGTTATAAAGCGTTCTAGCCGAGTAGGTTTTAGATTTTACGTTATAGCGCTTTCCAGCTGACTAGATTTTAGATTTCAGACTAAATGCTCAATCGAGTATCATAAAAACAGTTTTAAGATTTTTGAAACGGTTTATAATAGAAAGTAGTGAAAATACCTTGTAGATCCGGTTATAATTATTACGTGCGTCGTAGCATGACTATTCAAAGATAAATATTTCACGTTATAGGCCGAATCTGCAAAATTCGCACGACACGACAAAATTCAAGAGAAAGGCTCATTTTATCATAATTTGTTGTTTTCTTTGCGAAAAAGTATATATCGAATGGCACAACTTGCTTAGAATAGGATGTTATTTTCTCACTCCTACTGTTTAGGTGTTACTAATTTTATCCCCTCTGATTGGTTTTGCGTGCAGAAAGTAAACAACGATCTGATTGGTTAACGTTTTTTACCCTTGTTCAGCTACCCATAACGTGGGAGCTATTAATCTCACCGCATATCCAGTGAAATAGTAGCTCACGATATGATAATAGTAGCTGACGATATGATAACAGTAGCTGACGATATGATAATTGGATATTGCAAACATTTCAACGAACGCTTAAATTACTTCTAAAATCACGTTATGATCTCTTTATAGCTTGCTCAATTCTTGTAATAGTGTTGAATGAAAGAAAGATATCATTCCGTACTAAAAAGTTTACTGAACCGTACATTTGCCACGGGAATGTGTGACAAAAACCGGGAGATGCAAAACGATAGCAAACGAAGTTGGCTTGTGGTTCTCGGGGCATTCTTTCTTGTTGGAATCGCGATTGGAATATCAAATTCTTTTGGTGTTTTGTTCACAAGCTGGACGGGAGAATTTCAGGAAAACAGAACAAAAATTGGTAGGAAGGACAAAGTCGATGACTTAAGTACTAAATTAATAACGACAAATCTGTATGGGTATTTATAATTTATACGTCTATTTAATGGCGTCCCCTAAGACTATTTGCAATATAGTGATTGCTAAACACGAAATAAAACAAACAAAACTACAAAATATTTTCAGGAATGATAACCATGTTTTTATAATAAACACACGCCAGCCACCTTTAGTCAATTCAATATATACGCAAGGAAAACAATAACACGCATGCACGCGTACATGCTCTGTAGGACTAAAGAAATGCTATTGGCTGGCTTAAGACACAAGCTAAAATGTGGTTGAATGACAAAACAAACAACAGTGACGTCTTTCGGCGCGTCTGTTGTCTCATAGATCATGGAATTGATGAAATTGCTTATATTCTCAACATTGTTATATAATATATGATACACAAATATTGAAGTGGAGACATAACAACAACAATTAGTTTGATTACTAGATAAGAGTTTGAGATTAATTAGCTTTCCTGAAAACAATCCATTTTCGTTTTTCGACCTACGTTTCTAGTTCAACACTATTATATAAAAACCACGACCAGCCGACAATTTAAAAAGTAAGGTCAAAATTTTATGGTCTCAACCTCTGCCTTGCTTGATTCATATTTTCACTCTCAAGATGTGCCGTTTATTCGGAATTTGTTTTTTACTTTACTATAATATAAAGGTATGGTATTATAAAGTGCTATTTGAGGGGGGGGGCAAGGGTATTTTCGTGATCCGTGATTAGCATCATTTCTGTATTGTGATGCGTGATTTGAGAAAATGCCATTCCGTGAATCGTGATTAAAATGCGTTCCGTGACTCGTGAAGACCTAAAACGCTGGCAAAGGCATCTTATTTTCCCCAATATTTTACCACTATTTATAATTTTTTAGATTAAATACTGGGCCCCAACTAAACGAAAGGTAGAATAGTCAAAACAGTAGCTTTCCGCCTAATTTCCCAGTCTTCCCGCTGCAAAGTCTCAACTAGTCGTAAAAATCGTGAAAATGAAATGATCTTCTTCGTGATTCGTGAAATCTTAAAAACACCTTTGTGATTTCGTGACAAGACTCCCCCTTGCCCCCCCCCCCCCCTATTTCATGAAGGCGGAGTTGGAATATCAAACTTCAATATTATCAGAAAATCACAGCAAGAGAAAAGAAAAACAGGTTTTCTTTCTTTGTTAAAAAGCAATCATTTGACAATTTTTCTATCGTTCTTGATCTCGTAAACATTCAGGAGACAGCAACTTGGAAATTATTTGGTCTAGCGGTAATAAAAAAGTGTCTAACAAAAGCTCATGGTATCGGTTTTCAGAAGATTGATCAGGAAACTTGAGCATAGTTTGAAGAAAAAAATTTGTGTCGTTACTACTGCTACGGCTATAATTATTGAGAAACATTTCACTAAGTCACCGAAATATACGTATATACACCTATTTCGCGTTACTGAATCAAGAATCCGGAGATGAATCACTTTACAGCTTGTTCTAAAATAGATCAATTGTGCTGAATTCAATTCCTCCCTTTTGCCTATGAATTTGGTCATCCCTCCCTCAATTATCGCTACTATTTTCGGCTAGGTATATGGATATGTGATATGGTTTATTATTTACCAATCAGCGCTAACTATATTTTTTCGTTTATTCAGCCTGGATTGGTTCATTTCATTTCATTTGGTACATGTGTTTATGTCCAGCATGTGGTATCTTAACTCGGTATTTCAGTTTTCGACCAGTTGTCGTCCTAGGAAGCACTCTCTTATGTCTTGGTCTACTACTTAGTTCATTTGTGAAGGACATTCCACTGTTCTACCTGACATATGGCGTAATATTTGGCACTGGGACATGCTTGTTATATATGTCAAGCATTATAGTTTTGCAATTTTGTTTCCAGAGACATTTAGCCGCAGCAACTGGGGTAGTATCCTCCGCATCTGGTGGTTTTCCAATGTGGTATGGACCGGCGTGCGAATATCTAATACGACATTACGGGTGGCGTGTCACATTAAGAATAGTTTCATTATTTTTCATTCCCTTACTGTTTGCGTGTGCCCTGTTCCCTAGTAAAAAACAAATACCTCGTGAAAAGGGGAATGGTTTGAACGTCCGTGTAACGTTTGGTAGAATGTTGAAAAATAAAAGATTCCTAATTTGGGTGCTTCTAATGGTATTTGTCTATCTTGGACTCTTTGTACCTCAAGTTCACTTGGTAAGATAAGCTTATGTTTTTATAACTTCTCACAAAACGGTTAGGATTTCAAACTGCTTTTGGCATGAATTATATATACATCTGATTTATGATATTCTTTGAAAGATTTTCCGAAAGAGAAATTTTTATAAAAGCCTAAAAAATCTTTTAAACATCCTAAAAAAATCTCGTTCCAAAAAAATATTCGAGTAGTGGAAAAGCATATTGTATCCTTTGCAATTTTTCTTTTCAAATTATAATTTTCAATATTTCTTCAAGATATCTTTTTGTAAAGATATTGGCATACCAACTTACGTCAGCGTATACAACATTACCTTGATGTGCAGCATGGAAACTGCTGGAAAAGTAATTTTGGGGAGGATGATCGATAAACGCAACTGGAGTGTTCATACTTATAACATTTTGGCACTACTAACTCTGGCTGTATCAATAACATTGCTACCTTTAGCAAAAACTTCAACCCACGTGTTTATTTTTTCAATTTTCTTTGGTTTTGCCCGTGGATTCCAGTCATTGTGTGTCATTATGATAACTCCTGAAGTGTCCCACCCGGATGACGCGAAGCACGCAGTAACTTACTTATTTGGGGCTCTCAGTATACCGGGGGGTGTCGGTCCAGTTTTAGCAGGTGAGAAGTAGTTCACATATTATTTCAAAACAGGCTATAAATGTCTTTAAAAACAGTATCACCGTCGGCTCTACGGTTTCAAATACATTTTCACATTCAGATTCAGATTCAGATTCAGACATGAATTTGAATATGAAAATAGCCGGGTATCTGACGTACAAAATGTGGAATAACTCCGCTTAAGCTTCTTTCCATGCAATAGATTCTCGATCCATGCATTAGGCATTATTTGATGATATTTTGAGTTTATTTGACCCAAGCACGAAGTCCAAAGCACAAATTTGAGTTTATTTGACCCAAGAACAAATTCGCAGAAGCTGCATGGCTAAAATGTAAATTTATGCAGCGTCGTATTGCGGTTTGTGATCAGTGAAATACTTCTCGTTATTTCTCTCAAAATGCGAACTATATATCTTCCATACTGAATGTCATTCTTTATATGGATATAATTAATTGTATCATTGAACTTTTGATTCGAAAGCGCTCGCCATTTAGTCAGGAAAATTCGCAAATCGCAGTCAATGAGAAACGCGACGGCGACCGGGGAGGGGCGGGTGAAGACCATACTTGGTTGCGTGGACGGGCTAAATTTTTAAATATATTTTGTCTCGAAACATTCTCAAATGCTAAAATGGTTTATTTATAATATTCAGGATGGATATTCGACGTTACTCGTTCATACCGTTTAGCATTTTTTATTTCTGGGGGATTCTTCGCTTGTGCTGGTTGTCTTGCGAACCTGATTGAAATGATCACAGCCACAAAGACAACGAACCGCAGGTTGGTGTTAGATTCAACAGCAAAAGAGAACGAGTCTGAAACCATAGTATTCAAAGCTGTTGGGTATCCAAAAGACATTCCTGATAGCGTTAAACACGCTAAGAAGTCTAAACTAATTCTTTGAACAAATTCAAACCATCAAAAATGAGAAATATATGAATTAAATGTTTGCATTTTTTGCTTCAATTTCTATAATTATTACAGGCCCATGTTTGGTCTACGCATAATATTAATAATATGTTTCGTACACACTGCTTAGTAACAAACTTAATACATTATAAATAATCAATAAATATTCAAGGTACAATGAAGAACTAAGAAGGAAAATCGTTGTCTCTAATCATCAAAAATATATTATACGAAAACTATAAACACGGTGTATGTGCTTAACAAGGCTTGAGCATAATTATAAAGAATAATTATATACTTCAATAGTACATTAATGTCTGAAAAACGAGAAATCACTAGTGATATATGATTTTCAACGAGATCAGTCGTTACGATGATAAATTGATATCTGATCGCATGCTTATATCACTTGGTAACATGAAGTTATTAAAACTATTCCCATGCACGTGTTGTTGGTAAGGAAACTGCGACCGGCATGAAAATACCATAAAAACCATATACCATATACCATATACCATAAAAAAAACGATGCCATGGAAAGTTACATAAATAAATTACACGGATAAATTTCATATACCTTAATAACAACGCCATTAGTTGTTTTGTTTCTATAAGAATATTTTACATAAAAAGCCGCCAAAATGATTGCTTTTGAAGTTAAAGATGTAGTACTATTGTTCAACGGGTTCTATATAAATTAATGGGTTGAGCGAATATATCTGTAATTAAAACACCCAGCATACTAAGCGGGCAAGTTATCAAAAGTGGCTGATTAGCTAGCAAAGATTCGAACAACTTAAAATACCTATCCACCTGGCATTATCACTTAGTTACCAGAATATCACAGTAAATATTACATGATATCACTATTGTAAGCCGCGCTTAACCTTAGTGGTTTCGAAAAACAAACGTCTAAACTGTTTCCACCCCCCCCCCATTCGGGCAGATTCTGCATGATAAATCCGTGATCAGTGCACGTGGTAACTATAGCCCCGTTTACACTACCGCTCGATTTATTGGCACAGCATAGCTGAAATGGGTACCAAGCCCATTTCAGCAGTGCCCGGATGGACGTTTTCAATAGCGGGTAAGTGCGGTTTTTCCTACCACAAATTTTCCCAACTATTACTTGGAATTTGAAATTCGTATAGCTGAACGGAGAGAACTGTTGGAAATATCTTCAGGAATAATCGAATGGCAGGAAATCATCATTGAAGTAATTGTTGTTTTATTGCGAGTCCACTTGTCAACGTTGCTCGTGCAAAATATTGAAGCTATTTGTTAGAACTACAGTATCATGCTGTCTCGGTACTGTAAGGAAACTCATTAAAATCATTATTTGTATCCTAATGATAGCTCATCCCTTTTAACAAAAATTATAGACAAAAACCCCGTTTACACTACACTAGATTTATTGGCACGGCACGGCTAACCCCCCTCCTCACCGTACCATTTTAGACGTGCCGTGCCTATATATCGAGTATAGTGTAAACGGGGCTTGGGGAAACAGACACGTTTCAAGTTAAAACGATTACGTGGCTAAAACATTGAATGATTTTTAATCTATAATAACACAATAACACTGTCCCGTCAAAACAACTAATCTGATTTAATATAAAAGTTCTAGCCTATAGATGGTTACAATATGCATGCAATTAATATTTCCCCTATTGTAATTACTGATATTGCTCTTATAGTTATAAACTCTGGATATTTCGTTTTAAAAATCAGTGTGAATTCATTTCAAATTTGTAATTATTAAGTTTGAAGTCCTTTAAACCGCAGCGGTAGCAATTTTCCGGCATATTATAAAATAAGTCGGCTTGCCAGTATACCTATATCATCTTAGCAAAGTTGCACTAGATTCAATTGTTTCTAAACAATATTTCTTTCCATAATATCTTCCTTTTTTCATCACATCTTTTGATTTTATGCTCTGGTTTTTTGTACCACGCGTTGGTGGTATAGTCAGCACGTTGCACTTTTCGCGCGCTAAACGCATTAAAACACTAGATGAGACTTTTCAGCTCATTATCTAGTATATTTAATACGTTAAATAGACATGTTGAAAGTGCGACGTTTGACCTTCACGGCCACCACAACTGACCAACGAATTCTTTTTTCTTGCTTTTTAAACACCTACAAAACTAGTATATTTTTATTTACAGTTAGGACACATACAGCCATCCACATTCCTTATGATAACTTTTATTTCACTTAAGGCGATATGTTTACAACTATTTTGTCCAGGGACTTGTTATCCTGCAATTATGTATGTGTGCATATATAGGAGGAATAAGATAATATCCTAAAATAAATGTAATGACAAATAATTGGCGGCCTTACTGCTCGGCAACTTACTGCTCGGCAACCAAATCGATATGATTTTTTTTGGAGAGGCATGAACGCGCGTTGCTTAGAGGCAGTATCATTATAATAATTATACCTTTTTCACCTTGAGGGTAACAAGGTATCGAAATCTAAGAACATCTGCAAGTTTGATGAGGCTCAAACATTTTTCTCAAGAAATTTTGGTCAGAAATTTAAGTTCGTTTAATTGTTAGACTGAGATGAGAGATTCACTGTACTGTTTTCAATATGAACCAAATATCTGAGGAAATATCGTGCTATTCAGCCTATTCATATAAATAATGCATTGACCATACAAAATATTTGACTCTATGTGTAAAGAAATATCGTATGAGATCTTTTAACGATCTTTCATCGAATGTCAGACATTTCAGTTGGCCAAAAATTTTTTACTCAAGTATAAACATGAAATATGCAAAGCGTAATTTTCTATAGTTACGATCACCACAATTAAATTGAGAGAATTTTAAGAACAAAACAATATAGACAATTTAAATACCGGTAATAGAATGCTTTATTACTCATTAGGAAAGAATAATGACTTGTGATACTTAATCGAAACATTAAAAAGATGTTCACCTTAACTGTTTGTCGTGCAGGCAACAGAAAGGGATTTAAATTCTCATTAACTGAGATAAATTGTTGCAAAATGTGGGCTAGAGGCCTACTAAAAGACACAAGCCTGTTGTCAAAGGTTAATAAATTTATCTATATATTAATATATATATATTATATATATATATATATATATATATATATTATATATATATATATATATATATATATATAATATATATACAGTAGGAGGCAAAAGTTTGAGTCCAGTAGTTGTAGAATTCCAGTATTAAATCCTGGCAGCGTATTCGAGTTAAGACATGCGTGCTAATGTTTCTGTACTGTAAACTATATTAATTGCACACTGTTTTGGCCTAATGATCTAAATTATCAGAAAATAAAGTTCTCATTCCTTTACACTGCCCAAGATGGGTGGGAAAAAGGGCAAAGTGATGGTGCACAAGGACAAATAGTTGCATTAAGTATTGAAGGATTCTTTCCTCGTAAGATCGCAGAAATAGTGAGAATTTAAAAAGGTGGTATGCAACTAACCTTGGAGAGGTTCGAAGAAACTAAATCCTACTCAAGCAAACTTTTAGCTGCTTTGGTCATGCTCGGTTTGGCAATATTGAAAGATATAATAGGATCCTAATTAAAGAAAAGTATCATCCAATTCTTCAAGGACATGGAATTTCATTTGGTTCAAAGATGATCGCACGTCTAACTACATGATAATCACCCTAAGCACATGCACATCTTCTATGTGCCAGAAATCTTTTAGAAGCAAACTCATTTGGGTGATCTCGTTCTCATGGCTTTCCACCTCAAATTCCAGATCTAAAACTTATGGAGCACTTGTAGAACCGTTTTAACCGGAAGAGGACGAGGCACAGACCCGCCAGCCAGGATGACTTGAGGCAAGTGGTCAACGAATGCTGGCAAGGTATTGAACGTGCGACATTAAAAAACCTATGGAATCTATGCGAGCAAGAATAAAGGTCATTTCAAGAGCAAAAAAGAGGGATACTAAGCAATGACATGTAAATGCATGTTTGCACATTAACATACGTAAAAATGAATATTATAACATCTCATAGTTGTTGTACAGCATGTATTTTTCTGTTTACTTATTTACTTTTTTCTAGTTCACTTATCGGTAAGGTTTTCTGTAGAATATTAATATATGCTGCTAAAACAATGAAATACAGTCACTGGACTCAAACTTTTGCCTCCTACTGTATATATATATAAATTTACAAGGCAAAATTTAATGAATTTAAGGTTAGAATGCATTGGAGTTGTATGCTGACGTGACATGATCGGCGTTTCAAAAATTCATTTACTATACCTATATGCATGTCCTTACATAATGTAATCAATGATTATAATGGAAACTAAACCATATTATACCCATGAACCTGATTAGCATTCACAGTTCTGTTACAAACCAATATAATCAAGCATATTAAATACATCGATATCACTCTAGATCGACTGAACTTATACCTATCCACATTTTTAAGACATTTTTATACTATGTGGCAATTTATCAGGAGACCAGTGCATACGGGCGATTTCTGCTTCTATTTCAGTTTCTTGACCTCGTGCACGAGTAACGTTATTTTATCACTAATCTTAATAATTAACTTACCTAATTGATAACATATATCAAAAGACAAAAATCGCAGCAAAAAATGTCCAATAAATCACGTGAATTGCCCCCTTAAGGAGGTACGCAACGATTTGTTAGAAACTGTTTGCCATGGCACTACTCAGTGAAATTTTGTTTACTTATAACCTAACGCGTCCTTTGAATCGTAGATGCGTGTATATTGTAATTATTAATATTGTTAATTTAATATTGTTTAAGTAGAGGCGAGGCCTTTGAGTTACTCAAGTGTTTTCTCTCTATATAACTTCCGCCTACCCTGGTGAGCAATATATTTAATTAATTTTGACTGTATTTACTCCTCTATATAAAGACCTGATTTGAGTTGATGCATACTAGAGCCTGTTTTGCGTTGCTGCCGAAAAGTTAAAGAATTTTCTAAAATGAGGACATCCATATTTTTGTTCGCTTTTGTGCTGCTGATTTCAGCAACATTGATCTTAGGTGAAGATGATGAAAATGTTGTGAACGACGTCTTGGAAAAGTAAGTGTCATTGTGTTCAGTTAGCAATAAAGAGTTAAAGAAACTTTATTTCTGCGAAGTTTCACAACCTATAAATACGATGAACCATTATTTTGGAATTTTAACCCATCCATATTATAAGCGTTGTTCTGTGCGTATATACCATGCATAAGAAAAACTAATATTTTATCACAATTAATTTATGATAATAAAATAATAATCAAATATTTTATGAAAAGTGAGTGCATTGAAAGAGCTATTCACGCAAAGCTCATCTTCCATGCCGTTGACTGACTTGAAATAGACGTAATCTTTAGCTACATATTATGTCATCGTTATAATGTTATCATTCCCCAAGTTGCAATAAAAACTTGCTGTTTGCAGTTACAGTGTAGTTTCCTGTATGCCAAACTAAATGTAATAGGAACAAAAAGCACACCAGGCCTATGACAGTGCAATCGACACAAACAACAGTATTAGCTAAATAGTGCGGATTTTTTACAGCTCTGTCGCAGACAAGTTGCTTGCTGATCCAATGGCTATGCCTAGTCGTCGATACTATAGGAGGCGGCAAAACCGGCGTAGACGTCGAAAAGGCCGTGGTCGAAGTCGGAGTCGCAGCAAAAGTCGTGGCCGAAGCAGGAGTCGTAGTCGAAGCGGGGGCAGAAGTCGTAGCCGAAGCGGCAGCCGATCTGGTGGTAAATACTACTAGTGGCAAATATGACTAGTTGTAAGTAAAACTTCAAAAGACAGTAAAATAAGTTATTATGAGAATTTCAAGCAAAAATGAATTAATTTTCGTGCACACGGTATATTTTCTGAGAATAAATTTTTTGAAGCAATAAATGGTGGTTTTCAAATAGGCAGCATTCTTTGATCGGGTGAAATATTTTCCTCAATTTCCTTTTCAATTGTAAAAAGTCGACTGAAGCAAATAACAGATCACAATTTAAAATAAATCAACGAAACTAAGTCGATTCAATTGGATCGACGAATATGAATGCAAAATGAAAACTGCAAAAGTGCGTATGTGCAGA
Source organism: Dendronephthya gigantea (assembly GCF_004324835.1). Lineage (NCBI taxonomy): Eukaryota > Metazoa > Cnidaria > Anthozoa > Malacalcyonacea > Nephtheidae > Dendronephthya > Dendronephthya gigantea. The sequence goes on along the minus strand of NW_021163062.1, from coordinate 1,167,245 downwards.
AATTCGTGTGTTCAATACAATATCTTTCAATAAAAATTCGGAATATGTCAGTCCAAAGTAAAGATACAGTATCACTTTCCTTTTACAGCCTAAATCCACTCAAAAATTGTCGAGAATCAAATATTAATAGTACTAATTTTTAAATCTATAGGCCCAAAGAATTCGCCAGGAATGAACCGTTATTGGACCACCCATTCAAGGATATAATTCAACTACTGTAATTTTATATGTTAGATGACGCTTTTATAAAACCTTAATAGATGTGTGATATGTTATTTCTCAAACATCAATAAAATTTTGTTTTCAAGCATAACATGAATATTTTATTAATAATTACTTGTTCCACCACCACAGACCTCCCCCCCCCCCTAACCCATACGGTCCTTCTATGTTGTTGTCAGTAGCACGTTTCAATCAGAAACAGCTTCTAACAGCTTCTAACAAGTCTGATTTCAATCCAAGTTTCCTCAAACTATTTTATGGTAAGGCGTTGCAATTGAGAAAAGCATTGGAATGAACGACCCTGGCAGGAGAAGGAAAGGAGATTTTCCGTCCTCTCCTGTAAAGGGGCAAATGCACTCTTTTAAATAGAAATATATGAATTGCTGTTTGTGATATCACAGTAATATCAAGCATTCAACCTTGCATCAATTACAGTTATATTACGAATGCGACACCAAACGCCTGGCAATTCAAAAATTTGTTATCACAAACAGCTGTCCCATTTTCTCACTTTCTGGGACAAGCAGTGTGAGAACAACAGCTTGTTTGCAGATGTTTGTGTGAAATTGATATGGATTAAAAATATTAATCTAGATGGCTATATCTAGCCATCTAGACTCTAAAAGTGAAATATTATTCATTCCAAATTGCAGTATTCAGTTAGCTGTTTTGAATAAGAACTTATTTAATGAAATAATGCACACAGCTTTGTGATACGTGTCTCCAATATGTGTGAAATATGGTCGCACTTACCTGATACCTTGTCCTTGAGATTCAGCTTTTTGAAAATTTTTGTTGGGACGATCTGTTTATGTTTGATTTTATGAAGCGACAATACCAAAATGGGTTATAAAATGATTATTATAAAATCATATATAAAAGCGGATAATTTGGGTCGTATTTTAAACCTCATTCTGCATCGAATTTCTGCAAAATTCAATCACGATTTTTACCAACAGCTAAATTCTGGATTTCCAAATGGTCGGCCATTTTGGATTTGGCAGCGCAGACCTGGAACGACAGTTTCAGTTTCCGGGGGATCGTGGGTCCAAAAAAAAAGTGAAACAGGAGTGCTCAAATCAATGGCAATCTCATACGAGTATATACAAGTATGCCGCGTAGCGGGAGTTTTAATCACGAGTATGATTTTGCCATTCGTTCTATAACTTATTAATTATATGTAATCAACTTGTTTTAAGGAAAAGTACTTAATTAGGACACAATTTAAGCTCATGATTAATCGCACCCCATGATTAATTATGAAATTGCAGTATTTTCCCCTGATTATACAGAAGGTATATAATTAGATATTAAACATTTCGCGTTCGGGGAGTCCATGGACCCATCGTGAACCAATTGGAGCTTTGGAGCAGGCTCTTCCCCCCAATCTTTAGACGTTGAATGAAACAGTCTTAACGCAAACGTGAAGGTTCAAAAATGATCTGCCCACCAGCGGCGAAAGACACGCGAAATAGCCTCTCTCACGATGAACAATATCCCATATTTAGGGTGTTCACACAGTCGAGTTACTTAAACGACTTTAACCATTTATGACAATATACGAAAAGCAAACTTTATTAATCAAAAGAAAATTTACTGAGTGAATTTAGTACTAGTATGTTGTTGTAAAATAATCGCTAGTTACTCCTATAAAGCCAGTTTTCTGCTATATAGGCGAGTTTATTTGCACGACGCGAAACGATATCTGAAATCAGGTGATGTGAGTTGGTTTGCGTTATCTGTTCGCGCGAATAAATTCGCCTGGTGCAAAACGGGCTTAAAATGAAGGCAGATTCATCATCGTCACCACAAGAAAGGCTAATTGCGTCATTTTATTCCGTAGGAAATGACTATTCCCCCCCCCCCGACTCGACTAATAATAAAACAATCAGCAATTTTTCGCTCAGATTCGTGCAACTGAAAGTACCCAGGATAAAATCCGGTTTACAGGACACGTCAAATGGCAAAAATGGGTTTTAATAAAATGTAATGCCCTATAATTATTTAGTAACCTAAAAATCTATCATTTGTATAATAACACTATAAAATCGAAACTTTCTGCCCTAAGAATAATGCAGAATAGAATGTTGACAGAATTAACCTCAGACTTTTCCTATCCCTGCCATATCGTCGTCATGTTTGTACCCGTGGTTTTCGAACTCGTCATTTGTACGTTTCATTCTCTGCAAGGCAATTCCGGAGTCACCGTGATTTATTACGGCCATGTCTCGCTACAATGAAATGCATCAATTTAGTTAAAGCAAAATGCTAGGTAACGAAATAAGTTACAAAAGGTCGGCTAACTACTATACCACGTTTCGCGATTATTTTTTCTCTTTTTGCTCCGCAGGCTTAGTCTTTTGCGCGGACAGTCGCATATTAATTTTACAGTGTATCAATATAGCTCAGTTTTAGTGGAATGTATTCACCGTCTACATAGCTAACGGATAAGACAAAGGGAGGTCATTTGCAAATCCAATTTTTCCTAAGTGTAAATAATACCTTTTCAATTTAAAGTTTGCAATCAACAACAGGAAATATTGCAAATTTTTTTTAATAATTAAGGAGGTGCAGAAAGCAGTTTAGGGCAGCGGGAACCGGCTTTAGGAAAACGGCCATATCGTGGTTATAGCTAGGCCTTAACCTAAAAGTTAACGTCACTAAAATGGTGAATGTATGGATGATAATACAAGTCATTTTCTCTCAAGTTAAGGTGGATGATAACACAAGTCATTTTCTCTCAAGTTAAGGTGGATGATAACACAAGTAATTTTCTCTCGACAAACCTGTTCTATTCGTCGCTGACAAATGACCAGTACAATTACCAATATGACAAATACGATGGGAATAACAACAATCAAAGCAATTATACCAGCACCTGGTAATGACAAATAGAAATCAGAAATTAACAAAATAAAAAGCAATGTTTAAATACATATATTTGTTAAGATGAAATTTCAACAGTTTTTTGCTCAATCTTTATCGTGAGTACGCCGCATTCTTCTAGATTTCAATTCACACTTTGATGACTTAATTCACCGAGAAATTTTCTACTGAAAGGGTCCTGAAGTGGGGGGGGGTTCAATCGCATTTCCCACTACGAATTTTCGAAAATTCCCAGTTCCAGTAAAACTTTTATAAGAAATCCCAGTCTGAGTTGTAAAAATCCCAACCTTTGAAAAGATCAAATCCTATTTCTAGGAACAAAATTCAATTTTCCCAGCGTAAAAATAGGGCAATCCCAGTTCCCATTTCACCCTCTTTAGGACTCTCTTTCTAAAGCCTTTTTTCTGCCGAAATTAAGCTCTTTACGATATATAGACTGGAGATGGTGAAGGTGCTCTCTTTCGTGTTTTATTATTAATGGCACAAAGAAGCGAAAATAATCAACGAAACCTACTCAGGTCATCATCGTCATCGTCATCATCTTCTTTGGGAAGACATGCAGTATTTTGACATGTGCAATTGAATGAGCCAGGTGTGTTTGTACAAGTGGTGTTTTTCTCACAAGGTCCACTGGTGCATTCGTCGATATCTGTATAAAAAAGACGTGCAAACGTTTTACATTTATCGTGCTGTGTCTTGTGAAAGAAGCATGGTTTCCATGCATTCTCTAGAAAAATCCTTTCTGTCAAATTTTTTGAAAACATTCAAATCGAGTAGATGAAATACTACGTTAATGGACAATATACCTGTACAAGTCAAACCATCTCCAGAGAATCCAGAATTACAAACACATGTAAAAGATCCATCAATGTTATTACAAACTGCATTCAGACCACAAGGATCCTCGATTGCACACTCGTCCTTATCTAAAATGTTGCATGGAAATTTATATTTATAGAGCTATTAAAATTATCTTGCCTAGCTTGTTTAGGGTTCCGTCTTTGCTTCGCCAAAGTGCCGGCGTAACGTGTGGGGCGTAGACCTTTCTAGTTTGATTAAATATACCATTAGAATAATAAAAGACTATATCCTGCGCTTAATACCTTTGTAAAAGCTCTCAGTGCGAAAACTCCACACAGGTGTGTGCTATAATTCTGACGCCTGTACTATTTTTTCCCTTTAATACGTTTTCCCGCTACGGTATTGGTGCAGGCTCATCGGATCCACATGGCCGGTGGGGACATCTCAATATCCGTCACCTATGGGTGCAAGCGGGAGCACCATATCTTTTTTTGCTATATAGCAAGTTTTATTGTCACTATAACGCACGCCCCTGTCACTATAACGTACTGATAGTTTTATTGAAATAAAACGTTCTTTTGTACGTATCAAAATCTGCGACCTGTTGTAAGTTTAGGCCCCTTACCGATGTGGTTGGTAAGGCTCAAGGACGGCGGAAGATATTTAAGTTCGGGGAGGGTAATATTCACACAGTATACTCATGTTCGCAGACCGTAAAACAATCAATTTCGATAGGAACTGATAATGCTGAACGTGAATAATTATAAAAACTATAAATATTAGTCCCCCCCTCAACGATCTCTCGCCGTCCTTGGTAAGGTTCGAATGTACCCTATCGACTTCTCCCCCCGCCTTAAGCTTCTTTCGGCGCCTCTGCTTTGCTGTACAATTGTATGAAGAACAAATTTTTATGCGAGGAATCCTAAAACAAACTTTAACTGAAAGACGGATCAAAGAATACCTTCAAGGACAAACAGACGTCCACTTTGAATATATCCAAGAACAAGATCTTTCCCAATGGTACCGTTAGTGATGTTAATTACTCGTGCTAATTCTGTATTGAGCAACTCTGCTGTGACATTTGATGCAGAGTTTAATGTCACTGTGTAGTCTACAATTACTGATCCATTGCTAACGAATGAAAATAATTATTGACTGAAATAGAAGTAGATTTTCATATTTCCTTAAAATTTAATGTATTTTTGTTTATGATCTCGGCAAAACGAGGTTTGTCGGGGGGATATAACCACTTTCTTCCGAATATGACTAATTTTCACGCAGGTGAAAAAGAGATTGGGATCGGCTTTTGTCTTCCGTTAAGGATAAAAAGGCCTTGATTTTTATTATATTCCTTACTTATATTGACAAAAATTATTTGTGAACTGTCTCTCGTTCACCATCACAAATATTTCAATTTATCAAATTGCATGACTCAAAATAGGGTAACTTTTGTGAATTGTGCATGATTACGCAAAATTTATATACTTACGAAATCTTGTTAATAACAACATCAACCACGTATGCACCATAAGCGGTTTTTTTATACAACTCCTTTAGCTGAATAATTATAAAAAGATGAAATGTAATTGTTTAAAAATATAACAAGCTCCTAATCATAAAAATAACTAATCTAACTGTGCTATAGTAGCACAGCGCAGTATTGACTTGTCATTTCCGGGAAATATCTTTTGTACGAAAAGACCGAGGACTGATATTTTTCGATACAGACCGAGCATGTGAAGAGCTGTCATACGATATTGAAGCTAGAAGTAAATTATTGTTTTTTTTAAGATACTTACAGCATTTGTCAAATTATAGCGTAATTCAATGTACTCGGAACTGCTCGTGTTGCTGTAGATATGGCGGTATTGAAGACTTTTAATTGAAAAGCGACCAATGTAAGTTTTCACCACTATAAACATCACAAACATTGGCAGACATTGTTTATTAATACAACTCATTATAATAACTGTAGTTATCAACATATATTATACAGCATGCATATACCAGAGTCCGGAGACCCATCTTCTAACTACAGTTAGTGGCAATCACAATATAATCTTGTAATTTGGAGTTAACCACGAATAAACTACTCATGTCATACAATAATTAAGTAGTGTTTATGTATACCAGCGTGTTAGGATCGCTATAAATATTTGAGTGACTGAGGAAAAGTGAGATTTACCTGCACAAGCGAAGCCATTACCGAAAAATCCAGAATTGCATTCACATTTAAAAGATCCGACTGTATTATTACACATAGCATTTACATCACAAGGATCCTCAATTATACATTCGTCCATGTCTGAAAACAGAGCACGGAGTTAAAATTTGTATTAGTTTTCTTTCATTTAAATTTTCTCTTCTACAGTATCAATTTTTAAACTTATGATTACGATCTCTGCCTGGTATATCACGTGCAAATGTATATAGGGGGAGTAAAAATAATTATTAAACCTGTACTTTGGTGTAAATGCATTTATGATTAATCCCCGAGCCTGTGCGGAGCACCGTGCGAGGGTATACTAATTCCGCCCGGAGATTAGTTTGTTTCATTTATAATTAATCTTTGATTATTATGCATCGATCAACATGGCTATTCTGACGTGAAAATATATCTTAAATTGCTTTAGCTGATAATAACTACCTGTACAATTAAGACCATCACTGGAGAATCCGGAATTGCAAACACATGCAAAAGATCCAACTGTATTGTTACAGACTGCGTTTACATCACAAGGTTTGTCCGTATAACATTCATCGTTGTCTAAATAAATACAATAGTAAATTCATCTTTCTGTTAGGTCATTGTCCATACAGAGTGTGAAAAGACACAAATTTGGACAGAAACATTAGAATGCGCGCATTTTCAGACATTTCCATGATACGTATATATAAGTGTATCTGAATATTTCTAAAAAAGAGATATTTGCGTCGGTATTATAATGTGTTTAAAAAAGCTGTAATGTTAACATATACCTGTACAATTGCGACCATCACCGGAAAATCCAGACTTACAAGCGCATATAAAAGACCCAACTGTATTATTACAAAGAGCGTATTCATCGCACGAATCCTTGACCGCACACTCGTCCTCATCTAAAAACAATAATTTATTGGGTATCAACTATCAAATAACATACGTGGTAGTTAGTCCGTTAAGCCCGTCACACACGAGAGCTATTAGCTGCATGAGCTAAAGACCTTGTCTGGTTGTTAGCTCAGCAAGTTACTCTAGTGTGCCGGTAGTTTTACGTGAGGAATTCGCTTAGAGAGCCAAGTTTCTCACGTGTGCAGATGGTTTTCGGGCTGAGCTAACTGCCTCGCAAGGTCGTTAGCTCAGCTGATAACTCTCGCGTGCAGCGGGCTTTAGCAAGCAAACAGAGATAAATAATATCCCGCAAAGTTCAATTAAGTTTATTTGTCCGTGACGGAAGACGGGTGCATTGTTTGCGTACCTGTGCATGTGAATCCACTGCCAGAATATCCCGAGTTACAACTACATACAAACGATCCATCCGTGTTGTTGCAAACAGCATTGACATCGCAAGGTTTTTCCATCTTGCACTCGTCTTTATCTAAGTGATCAACACTGAAACTGATTATAAATATTTTTAAATAACCTAAACTAAAGGAATATATATTACAAATCAGCTCGCGTGCATGTATTTTTAACCATCAAATGAAAGTAACAAAATACGAAGTTATAAGTGGACAATGTCTGCCATAGGTTATGGCTCTTTAGTACCTGGAGACAAGGGCGGATCCAGACTGATGCGATTCATGCGATTGCATTAGTCAAGTTTCACAAACCTTACTATAATTATATTCGACCATGATCGATTTTTGAGTATTCCGGGATATTCGACCATGGTCGAGTATACTATTTTTCGGAATATTCGACCATGATCAAGTACCTACTTCGGTCATAAACATTCGACCATGGTAGAGTATACGTCATTCTCCTATAATAATTATTCCGAATTTAAGGTAAGGTTGAATGTACCGGAACATGGTATATTCGACCATGATCATTCGAATATACCATACTTCGGTACCTACTTCAGTCATACCATTCGACCATGGTCGAGTATACCATATGGCAAGCAATATATGGTATATTCGAACTTGGTATATATAGTCCAATATATCAGATATAGTATATTCGACTTTAGCATGGTCGAATATACAGAAATATAGACTCCATAGAGATGTTGAAGTATAGTACAAAACATCGCATTGACCATGGTCGAGTATACCATATTTCGGTAAATTGGAATAGTATCTCCATTTTATAGGTAATAATTATAGCGAAACAAATAATTATATATGATCTTTTTTAAAGAGATTGCTTTTATAAAAAATTGAAATTGCTTTTTTTTAATTTGTTTTAGCTACTACAGCAGTTTTCAGAGGAATAAATGTGTTTGTTTTATTTCCTATATATATCTTTATTTTGCTTCTTTTTTATCTAGCTACATTTGCATAATCAAGAAGAAAATTTCTTTTCGAAAAGAAATCAGCAAAAGTCCTGCCATACCTTCGACCACGATCAGACGTCCGTTATTCACTTGCTGAAGAACGAAACCATTTCCAATGGTACCGTTGGCGTCGTTTACTAATCCCTCCAGTTCTGTGTTGAGTGACTGTGCTGTGATGTTTGTAGCGCCGGAGTCAAATATCACTTCATAATCTACCCGAATGGATCCGTTGCTATGTAAAAAGAGATTTAATAAAAGACTAAACAGATATGTTATGCAATATTTTTATTGGGAAGAAGAATCAATTACTCAGTTGTAAACGAGGAAATGGTCTCATTTTCCATGGGGTGCCCACTTGTTAAAAAATTAGGTTTCTTGTTTGTTTAGATGGTACTGAGGGTAAATTAATAAAAAGGTTTTTCTCAAAATACTAAACTACCATAACCATTATAGAACCCCTTTGAGATCTAGGAAAATAAAGTTAAACCCACGTCAACATATCATACTGCGAAAGAGGCTTCTCAGTGATTGGTAACGCTTCGGTGTTTTAAAAATAATTATAGGGTAAGGTGTTTGTGATATTAGAAATCATCAGAGCAAGAAAATGTTACCAAATGAGCCAAAAACAGCCCTATAAATATAGAAAAGTCCACTCACGTGGCATACATCCGAGTCTCAAAGCCGTATCGACGGGAGGATCCTCATGATCGATAAGGCGGAGATTAAGCTAGTGCAATTTAAGTTCTTCAGAATCGGACAGATTTATTCATCCCCCTTCCCGAATAATAATGATATGTTCGTGGCCTATGGCACAATTCCACGTAAATTTGCAGGAAAAGGTGTCACTTTTAGGGAAAAATTGACACTTTTATTTTCGTGCATACCACTCAGAGCGATTAAAACGATACGATGCTACTTACTATATTTGTTTTATAATAACATCAATCAGAAAGCTGCCATACGAAGTATTCTTATACAGTTCTTTAATCTAGACACGAAAAATATTCACGTAAATTTAATCAAGGGGGGGGGGGCGTGAGGAAGCAAGTTGAGTTTACTACTTAGGCTTTTGCTTTAATAAGATGGACGTTTTCACACAAAGCCGCACCCTCGGGAACAATTGAAATCACTAACATTCAGTATTTGGTCACGAAATAAGCTCCATTACATTTTCAAAATGATCATTTCGATGAATTCTCGAAACAAATCATGCATTTTATTCACAATACACTATAAAATCCTTATTTTGGCCTATAATATATCAAAAAACGTAGTTTATATTAAATCATAAAACGTAGTTCATATTCTTCTAACTGAATTATATATTAGTATTTAAGAATACTTACAGCATTTGTAAAATTGTCGCGTAATTCCATGTACTCGTGACTCTGTACGTTGTTGTAGATTGAACGGTATTGAAGGTTTTTGATTGATAAACTACCAACATATGACTTTACCTCTATATAAAATGCCAAAAAGCCACTATAATTATTTCACTCACAGTATTTATCGTAGCTACGTGCTGGTACGCATTTGATAAGGAGTCGAAATATGCCCGATGATCCATGAGATTACCATGCATTTATAATCACACATTGTTTTAGTACTAGTGTAATGAATATTTCAAAAACCAATCTATTTTGTTATTCAATAAAACAAATAATTACTGTTTTCATTAAATTTTATGGTATGAATATTTTAATCATCTTTTCCTTGTTAAATTGAACATTCCATCACATTAAATTATTTTTACCATTAAACTCATAACAATTCTTATTTGAATATTATATAACACCTCATTAATATAATGTCTTTTAATTGGTTGTTTCTTATCACGTGGCATTAAAAAAATTTTCATTTTACTGACAGTGCAATAGAAAACAAATATGGTTTTTTTCCATTGCACGATTGCTTTCAGTAATTTATTAATTATTATTTTCATTATTAATTATCATTAATATTACTTTTAAGTTGATTTTTCTTGATGTCATATAAAACAAGGAACATACCATCTTTCACCTTGTGAAAATGTTCTTACCATTATACTCATAAACATTCATTATTAGCATAATATTCCATTACCAGAACTATAAAACGCCCAACCTTATTACTTTTTGGCTAGAAGAGTATCGGTATTTATGACTGTATAGTATTTACAGTAAGTAGGGCTCTGCAAACCTAGGGTTTACTATACATTCATCAATCTATTATTCTTGTATTTATGATCTTGTATCAATTATTCTTGAATCCAAATAAATCACAATGTAATTTTGTAATTTTGATTTACTTGCGAATAAGCTACTCATGTCATACAATAGTTAAGTAGTGTTTATGTATCCGCGTGTTATGAATCGCTATAAATATTTGAGTAATATAATAAGTGAAATTTACCTGCACAAGACAAGCCATCACCGAAATATCCAGAATTGCATTCACATTTAAAAGATCCGACTGTATTATTACACATAGCATTTACATCACAAGGATCCTCAATTATACATTCGTCCTTGTCTGAAAACAGAGCACGGATGGAAATTCGTATGAATTTTGTTTCATTTAAATTTTCTCTTTTCTCTAAACTTATGATTACGGTTTCTGCCTGGTAGCTATATCACGTGCAAATGTACAGGGTGAGTAAAAACTAAACCTGTATTTTGGTGTAAACTGTTTAATTTATGATTATTTTTTATTACTATGCTTCACCACGTCTATTCTGACGTCAAATTGTTTGAAATTACTTTAGTTTATAATATTTTCTACCTGCACAATTACGACCATCACCGGAGAATCCGGAATTGCAGACACATGCAAAAGATCCAACTGTATTGTTACAAACTGCGTTTACATCACAAGGCTTGTCCGTATAACATTCATCCTTGTCTATTTAGATAAAATTGTTACTTCATTTTTCTGTTGAAGACACTGTAAATACAGCATACAGGTTACAGAGACAAGGACACAAAGACGGGCATAGAACAAGAACATTTGCAAGCATGCTTTTCCAGATTATTTTATGATGAGAATATTGGTGTATCTCTGAAAATGAGAATTTATAAAGTGAAAAAGTCGTTTATAAATACAGAAAAAATGTCCATACTTAGGCTATCATTCTCTAATCAAGATATAATTATTTGGATGAGTTTTATTTTGAATCAAAACAAATAGCTATACATAAATGTAACATATACCTGTACAATTGCGACCGTCACCGGAAAATCCAGACTTACAAGCACATATAAAAGACCCAACAGTATTATTGCAAAGAGCGTATTCATCGCAGTAATCCTTGATCTCACACTCGTCTTTATCTAAAGACAATATTGGGTGCCAAATAGCGTATTTAGTTCTCTAGCAAAAAAAACATAGTTGATAAATATTCTACAAAGTACCAAAAAGTTCATTTGTCTGTGTTTTTAATAACGTTAGTTAATTTTACACTATAAGTATACAAGTAGTCAATATAAGCGCCACATGAACACATGGATTCAATTTCTATTTATATGCGATTTTTGCACATACCATAACATTCTGTTCCATTTCCGCTAAATCCAGAGTTACAAGTGCAATTATAACTCCCGGTTGTATTTGTACATGACGCGTTCAAATGACACGAAGTATTGCATTTGTTGGTTTCTGTGAAAAGGATATATTTAAAAAGAAGCTGGTGTTCACATGTACGCTGAGCTAGGAAATGTTCGGCCGCGAGCGAGGGAAATGTTGCGTTGTTTTTGAAGAATTTTTATCATCACAATTTTGGCCACATGCATTGAGGCGAGAATTTTAAACCTGTCGATCGAACTTACTGTAGGTAATTTGTGTATGTTTAGCCTAGCACCTTTATGTCAGCGATAGAAGAAAGCGGTGCTTAGAATTGCTTTGAAAATTTTTTCTCTTGTCAACGTGCAGCCACAGCCATGCATTGCCGACCTTCGGTGACATATATGAATACTTCGCCGAAATATATGAGAACCAGGCTTGGTGTGACAATGTGTTTTCCCCCAAATACCTTGAGATGCACGCATGTTTCTATAACTGTATGGAAACACTGAGAGTGTTTCAGTCTATTTCTTAATGGGACCTTGACAAGTATTCCCAATCCACAGATGTCCACAAATTACCACATTTCGGTTACGAGGTTTATGACCTAATTTAATCAGTATAATCTTGTATTTTGGTGTTAGCTACGAATAGACTACTCATGTCATACAGTATAGTTAAGTAGTGTTTATGCACCCGCGTTTTAGGAATCGCTATTTGAGTGATATAAGAACTGCCATCCTTATCTGAAGAAAGAAGAGATTTACCTGCACAAAACAAGCCATCACCGAAATATCCAGAATTGCATTCACATTTAAAAGATCCGACTGTATTATTACACATAGCATTTACATCACAAGGATCCTCAATTATACATTCGTCCATGTCTGAAAACAGAGCACGGATGAAAATTACTATTAGTTTTTCTTTCATTTAAATTTTCTCTTCTATTTTAAACTGATGTTTACGATTTCTGCCTGTAATTATATCACGTGCAAATGTACAGGGTGAGTAAAAACTAAACCTTTACTTTGGTGTTTCATTTATGATTAATCTCTGATTATTATGCATCAACATGGCTATTCTGACGCGAAAATATATCTTAAATTGCTTTAGTTGATAATATTTACTTGCACATGCAATTACGACCATCGCCGGAGAATCCGGAATTGCAAACACATGCAAAATATCCAACTGTATTGTTACAAACTGCGTTTACATCACAAGGCTTGTCCGTATAACATTCATGCTTGTCTATTTAGTATATAATAGTTACTTCATTTTTCTGTAGAGACACTGCATGTAAATACAGCAAACAGATTACAGAGACAAGGACACAAAAACGAACAGATAACAGAAACAATTGAAAGCATGCTTTTCTGGATTATTTTATGATGAGAATATCAGTCTATCTGAACATAAGAATTTATAAAGTGAAAAGGTCATTTATATAAATGCAGTAAAAATGACCATACTTAGGATGTCATTTCTGTAATCAAGAGATATTTGGATCAGTATTTTTTTGAATCGAAACAAATAGCTATAAATAAATGTAACATATACCTGTACAATTGTGACCATCACCGGAAAATCCAGACTTACAAGCACATATAAAAGACCCAACTGTATTACTACAAAGAGCGTATTCATCGCACGAATTCTTGATCTCACACTCGTCCTTATCTAAAGACAATATTGGGTGCCAAATAGCGTATTTAGTTCTCTAGCAAAAAAACATAGATTAATAATATTCTACAAAGTACCAAAAAGTTCATTTGTCTGTGTTTTTAATAACGTTAGTTAAGTTTACACTATAAGTATACATGCAAGTAGTCATAAAAAGCGCCACATGAACACATGGATTCAATTTCTGTCTATATATATGCGAGTTTTGAACATACCATAACATTCTGTTTCATTTCCGCTAAATCCAGAGTTACAAGTGCAACTATAACTCCCAGTTGTATTTGTACATGACGCGTTTAAATGACACGAAATATTGCATTTGTTGGTTTCTGTAAAAAGGTTATATTTTTAAAAGATTTTGGTGTTCACATGTACGTAGAGCTAGGAAATGTTCGGCCGTGAGTGAGGGAAATATTGCGTTGTATTTGAAGAATTTTCATTATCCGGCACAATTTTGTGCACATGCATTAAAAAGAGAATTTTAAACCTGTCGATCGAACTTAGGTAATTTGTGTATGTTTAGCCTAGCCTTTTTATGTCAGCAATAGAAGAAAACGGTGCTTAGAATTGCTTTGAACAATATTTCTTAGCAATAACAAATTGTTTCGCGCTCTTTACACACACAAGGATGGCGTCGATGAACAACAGAAACCTGGTGTGTACCGCATTCCATGTGAATGTGGTTTGGTTTACATTGGAGAGACCGGTAGAAATCTCTCAATACGTCTTAAAGAACATAAGACGAACTGCGAGAAAGGTAAACTGGATAAGTCTGCAGTAGCTCACCATGCATGGACTTATGATCATCGCATTAAATGGAACGATGCTACCATTTTAGCAAACGATAAGTTTACTGTCTCTCGTAAAATGAGAGAATCTATTGAAATTTATAAACATCAAACTATCGTCCAAGAGGGAAAGCCACTTAATAGTACGTGGCGTGCTCTTTTCGGTGTCTCTTAGTCAAATACTTGTCTAGGGCGCGCGCATTAATTAGAACTTAATTAAATGAAACCGTTTAATTAATAGCGCGAGCAAACTAATCACGACTAACATGATATTTAAGTGACGCGCAAACGTGTATTCAAGTAATTGCACTGATGAAGGTCCGGGTTAACGGACCGAAAGCTTTGCAGTATTTAATACTTACGTGGTGTACCTACAAGTTATTATAATTTTTCTTTTGTCAACATGCAGCCACAGCCATGCATTGCCGACCTTCGGTGACATAATAAAAAAACTTCGCCGAAATATATGAGAACCATGCAGGCTTGGGGTGACAATGTGTTTTTCTCCAAATGCCTTGAGATGCACGCGTGTTTCGATAACTGTATATGGAAACACTGATAGTGTTTCAGTCTATTTCTTAATGGGACCTTGACAAGTATTCCCAATCCACAGATGTCCACAAATTACCACATTTCGGTTACGATGTTTTATAACCTAATTCAATATAATCTTAATTTTGTAATTTGGTGTTAATTAGCTACGAATAAACTACTCATGTCATACAGTAGTTAAGTAGTGTTTATGTATCCGCGTTTTAGGAATCGCTATAAATATTTGAGTGATATAGAACTGCCGTCCTTATCTGAAGAAAAGAGAGATTTACCTGCACAAGACAAGCCATCACCGAAATATCCAGAATTGCATTCGCATTTAAAAGATCCAACTGTATTATTACACATAGCATTTACATCACAAGGATCCTCAATTATACATTCGTCCATGTCTGAAAACAGAGCACGGATGAAAATTACTATTAGTTTTTCTTTCATTTAATTTTTCTGTTCTATTTTAAACTGATGTTTACGATTTCTGCCTGTAATTATATCACGTGCAAATGTACAGGGTGAGTAAAAGCTAAACCTTTACTTTGGTGTTTCATTTATGATTAATATCTGATTATTATGCATCAACATGGCTATTCTGACGCGAAAATATATCTGAAATTGCTTTAGTTGAAAATGTTTATCTGCACAATTACGACATCGCCGGAAAATCCGATTGCAAACACATGCAAAAGATCCAACTGTATTGTTACAACTGAGTTTACATCACAAGGCTTGTCCGTAAAACACTCGTCTATGTCTATTTAGAAAATTGTTACTTCATTTTGCTGTCGAGACACTGCAAATACAGCAAAAGAGATTACAGAGACATGCATGGAAACAAAAACGAACAGAAAACAGGAACATTTGCAAGCAATGTTTTTACAGGCTGTTTTTTTATTATGAGAATATTAGTGTGAAGTGAAAAAGTCATTTATAAATGCAGTAAAACTGACCATACTTAGGCTATCATTCTCTAATCAAGAGATGATTGGATCAGTTTTATTTTGTATCAAAACAAATAGCTATAAATAAATGTTAATGTATACCTGTACAATTGCGACCATCACCGGAAAATCCAGACTTACAAGCACATATAAAAGAACCAACTGTATTATTACAAAGAGCGTATTCATCGCACGAATCCTTGATCTCACACTCGTCCTTATCTAAAGACAATATTGGGCGCCAAAGAGCGTATTTTTGTTTTCCAGCAAAAAAACATAGATATATAATATATAATAAAATCCCACAAGTTCCAAAAAGTTGATTTGTCTATGTTTTGAATAACTTTAGGTAAGTTTAATTAGAAGAACTTGAGAGTTAAATGAATGTTCAGAAATCTAAATTAATTATCATAAATATAATTTCACGTTTATGAGATTGTGCATTCAGGTTTCGCATGCTAATTTTCCTTATCATGCATGCACCCAGGTTAGGTGCATGGCATTCGAATTATTCACTCAACTCGATCTTTGAAATTGCAGGCAAAATTTGTAAAACGTTATCTTATAAACTAATACTTGTATTCCTTAAAAATTGTATTTCTTGTCTAACTAGAACCAGCAGCACCTCAAACCTGTGGATCTCATGAAATTAAATTAATTATTCTCATCAAACGCGTTGTTTAACAATGATATACCATTATGATATTGCTTTAGTTAAAACTACAATAGATAAACGAGTTCTGAAAAAAAAACCATGTCTTCTTTCAACGGGCTGAGTAGTCACCTTTGAGCCCCTTACATTACAGTATTCTTTGCTTTGAAAAAACACGCTAGTATTTGCTTTTTCGCAGACCAAGCTGCTATTTCGTTGTCAATATTAGCGCCACAAGAACGCTTGGATTCAATTTCTATTTATATATTCGACTTTTGCACATACCATAACATTGTGTTCCATTTCCGCTAAATCCAGAGTTACAAGTGCAATTATAACTCCCGGTTGTATTTGTACATGACGCGTTCAAATGACACGAAATATTGCATTTGTTGGTTTCTGTAAAAAGGATATATTTAAAAAAGAAGCTGGTGTTCACATGTACGCAGAGGTAGGAAATGCTCGGCCGCGAGCGAGGGAAATTTTACGTTGTATTTGAAAATTTTCATTATCACAATTGTGCACGTGCATCGAGACGAGAATTTTAAACCTGTCGATCGTATATAGGTGATTTCTGTATGGCCCCTGGCCCATTCATGCCGGCGATAGCTGTTGTCGGTGATCTGGCACTGAAGTTAACTGTGCCGACATGTTTTCATCCCAATACCTTGAGATGCCTGGAAATAAGCGCTAGCTACCTTAGCTTTCCTGTTTTCTTGCGTCCAATTGGTTTACATTTCTCATGCAGTTGTAAGTTGTTATAGTCTTATTTCTCGTCTCCCAAACTTCGCATGTCTCCTTAACCGTATGAGATTGTTTTCTATTACTTAATGGACCTTGACAAGTTTTCCCAATCCACAGATGTTCACAACTTCAAAATTACCACATTTCGTTTACGACATTTCAACATGTATACTATTGGAATCTGAAAATTCTTCACATACCAGTGCAAAGTATTCCGTCTCCTTCGTATCCATGTTTACAAGTACAGTTGAAACTCCCGTTTGTGTTTCGGCAAATGGCGTCAACATGACAATTATGGTGGATATGGCATTCGTTGATATCTGCCAAATATATAAAGTCGTCAATTTTTGCAGATCTGTCAATTTAATCAACCATTAGTTATCGCTTTACCAGTAAGTTTACCGTCCAGATGCCGGTCGTTTAAAACTCTTAACTATATCTTTTGCGTAGTTTTAAAAACATGGAATGAAAATGATGTATACGAGAAATGATAACGGTAATAAACTGAATGTAAATCAAAATAAAATTTAAAGAAAGTAAAAAACACTGGAACAAGATTATCATGCAGAAAAACACAGATACAATTCAAGTTTCGGTGAAAGAGAAACGATTCATATAATTTATTACCTTTAAAGTGTTTAAACAAGTAGGTTTTATTTATTAAACAAGGTAGATTTTAGTTATTCCGTATGCAATTTAAGGTTGCAGTTTATTCGTATAATCATGAACTTGGTATGTTTTTTGCAAACCCAAATGGAGTGCGTCGACATTCAGTGTGTTCTCGGAGAATAGGGACATAAAAGACAACGATGTAGTTTTTCACAAGGGCCGAGGGACTAGAGACCAGCGTATAAACTTGTATTGTAATGTTTATACCTTCACAGTAAGTTCCATTTCCAGAGTATCCTGCTGAACATACACAGACGTCCTTACCACCAGAATTAGCACACGTTGCATAAATATGGCACTTAACAGTCGGTTCACAAACGATTTGGTCTAGGAATGTCAAATATATTCATTTCACATAATTATGAAATTTTAAACAAAGCAGAATAGTATCTTGAACTCGGTATCTGCTCTCAAAAAATATTTTTCCATCCAGTATAGCGTAGCCAGCCTGCGGTTTTGTCCCGCTATGCTAATATTCCTGGAATCTAAGGAATATACACCCCATTTGCCTATAAACCTTCATTCACATCCCTGCTCTCCGCAGTCACGAGAACAAAGTATAGCATGGAATATACATTATCATACACAGATATCCACAACCTTAAAATTACTACCGATATTTCTGTTTCAAAGTTTATGACCCATTTCAACGTGTAACTAATTAAATCTATGAATTCTTCACATACCACTGCAAAATTTTCCATTTCCGTTGTATCCAAGTTTACATGTACAGTTATAACTTCCGTTCGTGTTTTGACAATCGGCGTCAAAATGGCAAGGGCTGGCATCGCATTCGTTGATATCTACCAAATATATTAATTCGTCAATTTGGAAAATCTGTTAATTATTTAGTTAACCATTAGCACGTATTAACCGTCCAGACGACGCTTGTGTAAAACTCCCAAATACATTCTGCGTAGTTAAGTCGTAATTAAAAACAAAATACAGCCGGCTTCGGAGTATTTAAAAAAATGGATTAAAGTAGCAAAGTCAGGACAAAGATAGTATAGACGTAACGTTAAAAGAAAAAAAATGAGATACCATGAAAGCCAGAAATTTTCAATAAGATTTGTTTATTGTTCTGAATGACTTAAGAAAAAAATATTTAAACTTAATTTGCGGATAAAGTCTTTCTCATTCAAATTTTTCCATTGCTTAGAACTCGATGCATATTGTGCAATTTGATTACTTTTTTGACCACCAAAATGGACCCTCCATATACTCGTCTTTTATACATACCATCACAATGTATCCCATTTCCGCTATAACCCGGGTTGCATGTGCAAACAAGACTCCCAGTTGTGTTTTTACAAGTGGCGTCTTCGTGACAGGTATTGTTGTTGTTGCATTTGCTAGCATCTGAGAAAACACATGTTAAAAAGTATAGCTGTACAGCAGAATGTATGCGCATAGGGAATGCGCCGCTATTGAGAGAATGTAACGGTATATCTGCATGGGTATTGAGAGTAACCTGGAGTAACCTCTCATATGCAGGGCACCTCGATCTTTAGAAAAATATATTTTAAAATATTTTGAATATCAAAGAATGCACATGCGGGGAAATATTTTTCAGAATTTCGCACAATTGGCACAAGAAATATCAGAGTTGCTAATCAGTTTAGAAAATCTTTTTCGCTTCCTTGCAAGTAGCATAAATTTATATGGCCTACATTTTTTGGAGAAACTCGTATATACGAAAAAGGTCTAGTGAAAATCATACAAATCTCATATTTACTGAAGTAAGTAATTATGTTTGATTTTCTCCACTGAGAGAATTATAAAATACGCTTTCGCGTTAAATGTTTTTACCCGTAGGCTATAAGGATAGATGACAAGAGCGAACGTGGTTTAGCCAGGTAACGTGTGCACCTTTATTCAAAGAGCTTGCTTACATGGAGCGAGTTAATATCCTGGCTAGGCGAGGCGAAAACTGCATAATTTATGATGAAAGACTAATGAGGAAATCGGGAATCCTGAATCGAAAAATCATTTTGCGCACCAGTGACCTCAGACAATGGGACTCCCAAATCCTTAGGACCTGATACAGTAAAACTTGGGGAGGTAAAGCGCCCCCTGATATTCTTCGGAGCTAGTGTGAATCAGGCTTTAATGTATGTTTGACTAGTGATAATCCTAGAAATGAATCGCCGTGTAAGAAACGCAAAAAAAGTTCTAGGTTGAGTAGAAAAGCTCATCCGGAAGAAATCAAACTGCGATCATAAGGGTGTTGACACACAATTGCATAGCAATTTATAATAGCCTGCGCATGTACAACTGACAGGATAGATCAGAATGCAGAATTCCGCGTTTGTATAAATTATTACATAAATTAACTAATCTTTACCTGCTTGAACATTGATCCCGTTTGCCATAATGACAAACAACGCGATTAAAATCGGTATCTAAAAACAAAAAAATGTTTTTTCCCTCCCTTTTGGTGCTTTTTTTAACCCTCTTTTCATATATGGTAACTTACCAGAATGATGGAAAGCCCTAGGATAACATCGAAAAGGTTTTTATCTTTTTAACGAACTTGTTATACAACAACTTTTAACTTCGCGGAAAATTTATTTTAATACACGTTTCAAAGCTGTTCGTTGGTTATGACTGGAAATATCCACCTTTTAATATGAACCTAACTATATATTGTGATATAGAACTTACATTAATTTGAATGTTACCAAACTGTGTCTCAATTATAATATATTGTGCCACAAGTAGCTATAAACGTTGCAAAGACGTTGACCGCAGGTGCATCGATAGATAGATACTCGAAATCTAATTAAAATTGCATATGAACACATTTACATGGGATTACATTCATATTACACAACATAATGCATTTCTAATTAGATCTGGAGTATCTGGAGTATTTGCGAATGCCGTATATATATATATATATATATATATATATATATATATATATATATATATTATATATATAATATATATATATTATATATATATATACAGTAGGAGGCAAAAGTTTGAGTCCAGTCGTTGTAGAATTCCAGTATTAAATCCTGGCAGCGTATTGGAGTTAAGACATGCGTGCTAGTGTTTCAGTACTGTAAACTATATTAATTGCACACTGTTTTGGTCCTAATGATCTAAATTATAACAAAATAAAGTTCTCATTCCTTTACACTGCCCAAGATGGGTAGGAAAAAGGGCAAAGTGATGGTGCACAAGGACAAATAGTTCCATTAAGTATTGAAGGATTCTTTCCTCGTAAGTTCGCAGAAGAAGTGAGAATTTAAAAAGGTGGTATGCAACTAACCTTGGAGAGGTTCGAAGAAACTAAATCCTACTCAAGCAAACTTTTAGCTGCTTTGATCATGCTCGGTTTGGCAATATTGAAAGATATAATAGGATCCTAATTAAAGAAAAGTATCATCCAATTCTTCAAGGACATGGAATTTCATCTGGTACAAAGATGATCGCACGTCTAACTACATGATAATCACCCTAAGCACATGCACATCTTCTATGTGCCAGAAATCGTTTAGAAGCAAACTCATTCTGGTGATCTCGTTGTCATGGCTTTCCACCTCATATTCCAGATCTAAAACCTATGGAGCACTTGTAGAACCGTTTTAACCGGAAGAGGGCGAGGCACAGACCCGCCAGCCAGGCTGACTTGAGGCAAGTGGTCAACGAATGCTGGCAAGGTATTGAACGTGTGACATTAAAAAACCTATGGAATCTATGCGAGCAAGAATAAAGGTCATTTCAAGAGCAAAAAAGAGGGAACTAAGCAATGACATGTAAATGCATGTTTGCACATTAAAATACGTAAAAATTAATATCATAACATCTCATAGTTGTTGTACAGCATGTATTTTTCTGTTTACTTGTTTACTTTTTTCTAGTTCACTTATCGGTAAGGTTTTCTGTAGAATATTAATATATGCTGCTGAAACAAAGAAATACAGTCACTGGACTCAAACTTTTGCCTCCTACTGTATATATATATATATATATATATATATATATATATATATATATATATATATATATATATATATATATATATATATATATATATTTATTACTTCCCTAAAATGCCAAGACCGTATTCAGATGATTTGCGCTGGAGAATGGTATATCAACGTATATTTTTTGAAAGAAGTTACGATGAGGTTGCATCTCAGTTATTTGTCTGCCCCAAAACTGTTTACCGAACAGTTAGCACTTTTCTTGCCACGGGTGATGTGAAACCATGCCATCTTGGTCGCCGAAACGAGAGCACAACTTTGTTTCCTCATGAAGAGTACATTATCATGGACTGCCTTCTGCGAACACCTCAAATACAGCTTAGCGAAATAGCAAATTACATTATCAACGCTACTGGCTCTGCTTTTGGTCCACAGACGTTGTGTCGTGCACTCTACAGGCTTGGAATAACACGCAAGAAGGTAAACATGAATATATAATAATATTTTGAGACTCTATAGAATCCGTTTCTAGCCATTATACCTTCAAGAAATGAGGTATAAAACATATACTCTCGAATACAACTTCCATCTTCAACACAATATTTGAAAAAAGAACGGAGAGTATAAGGTTCAATAGCAGTATTTCGAATTTATTATATAGTACCAAATATTCCGTAGCTATTTACTCCGAGCGATGATAAATTTGTAATAACTTTGAGATTCTTTATAATATACAGAAGTTTCATGTTTTCCATGCTAATGTTGGCTATAAATCTCAAACAATAATTATTGCAGCTTAATTTTCAACTTTTTAAAAGCAATTTCTTTTGCAGATACACCGAATTGCCATGCAACGGAACGATGACCTGAGGCAAGAATTCAAAGCAGAAATCAGCGTTTTGCATCCAAACCAACTTGTTTTCCTTGACGAAACAGGAATTGTATGTATAGAAATTATTAGGCTGTACCCTTTTCTAAAACCCTGCTAGACAAGCTGTATATATTCACTTCCTCCTTTTATGTATAGTTGTGTTTTGTTTTTGTTTAAACGAATTGCTCGGCAGTTCGGATATAGCGCTCGTGGAACACCTGCTATTGTTAAGGACTTTAGCTATGCACGATGGGCGCCTCATTATTCGGCAATTTCAGCGATTTCGAGTGACGGGCTTCTCGCTAACGGCTTGCTAAAGAATGCAGATGAGAGATTTGACACTCACTCTTTCATACCGTTTCTTGATGAGCAGCTTTTACCAGCAATGAATGTGTTCAATGGGGAAAACCCGCGATCCGTCCTCGTAACGGGTGAGAATCCAATTAATATACGCGTGCATGTGTATTTCCGCAATGTCTCAAGGGACTTCACAGACTCGTATTATACACAAACTAAGGGGCATGCAGACAACAATTCTTTGAGGTTAGTATGCCAACTATACCCACCCAACTACATCTATAGGTAGTTTATAGATAAGATGAGAAATGCGTGCAAGGTAGATTATGATTTTATGTGCCATTCGTCAATAACATGTTTCTCCTATTTTTACATGCAGATAACCACCCAGTGCATCATGCCCAAGAAGTGATCGATCACATTTATGACTCAGGAGTAATTATCCGTTTTTTACCACCATACAGTCCTGACTTGAACCCAATCGAAGAGGCTTTTGCCAAAGTGAAACACTACTTACGACAGAACGATTTAGTATTGCAATCAGTGCGAGATCCTAGCCGTGATATTTAAAGTTTAAATAACAACAATACCACCATTTGGTTGTAACCTCATTCGCACTGCGAGTTGTTAGATTAAAGTTGTTTCGAGTATAGGGCCTTAATATCAAGTTGAATTATAGCCAACGTTAACATGGAAAACATAAAACTTCTGTATGTTATAAAGAATCTCAAAGTTATTACAAATTTATCATCGCTCGGAGTAAATAGCTACGGAATATTTGGTACTATATAATAAATTCGAAATACTGCTATTGAACCTTATACTCTCCGTTCTTTTTTCAAATATTGTGTTGAAGATGGAAGTTGTATTCGAGAGTATATGTTTTATACCTTATTTCATGAAGGTATAATGGCTAGAAACGGATTCTATAGAGTCTCAAAATATTATTATATATTCATGTTTACCTTCTTGCGTGTTATTCCAAGCCTGTAGAGTGCACGACACAACGTCTGTGGACCAAAAGCAGAGCCAGTAGCGTTGATAATGTAATTTGCTATTTCGCTAAGCTGTATTTGAGGTGTTCGCAGAAGGCAGTCCATGATAATGTACTCTTCATGAGGAAACAAAGTTGTGCTCTCGTTTGGGCGACCAAGATGGCATGGTTTCACATCACCCGTGGCAAGAAAAGTGCTAACTGTTCGGTAAACAGTTTTGGGGCAGACAAATAACTGAGATGCAACCTCATCGTAACTTCTTTCAAAAAATATACGTTGATATACCATTCTCCAGCGCAAATCATCTGAATACGGTCTTGGCATTTTAGGGAAGTAAGCAACGACCACGATAGCCAAACTCGCAATTATCACGCAAAACCTCGCGCGAGTTGATGCATATCTTTAGCGGTCACGTGCGCGATATTTATGTATTTATATATATATGTCTGGACAACCTTTTTGGGAATGACTGTATATATATATATATATATATATATATATATATATATATATATATATATATATATATATATATATATATGTAGCAGGTCAAACTATATATATATATATATATATATATATATATATATATATTATATATATATATATATATATATATATATATATATATATATTTCCTGGACATATTTCATCTACGTAGATTACAAGTTTATGAAGGTCTGTTCACACGATCCAATTTTGTCGGATCCAAATTAGCTACTTGTGATGGATGTTTTATAGTCTGTTGACTTGCTATGTTGCCTATATGGGCAGCAAGTCAACTTAACCAATGCCGTAATGCTATATCAATAACAAACTACAAAAATTGGATCGTGCATTTGAACAGTCTTTCAGATTATTGAACAAATACATTTGTCAGTTGCAACGGCATGCTTTAAGTTTGACCTGCTACATATATAATACTTTAAACGCGGAGGCAAAATATATTATTAATTTCGTGCCGTGCATCGTAGAGTCCAGCAGATTTGCCGACGCAAATGAGATATTTCAGGAAAGGATCGAATTAGTAGCTACCAAAATCTATATGCACAATTCGCCTGCCAAATAAATTTAACATTATTGCATGTTGATGCTCTTCAGACAAAATAATATTTCATTATAACATCCCTAAAAGTGATTTGCATGCAAATATTATAAATATAAGCTTCCTCGCTTGAAGAATCCAAATTAAAATGGCATTGAACAGAGTAAAAATTATCACCTGCCCACTTACGTTTAGCCTGACTGATTGTCTTGAAGAGTACATCGTGAAATATTGTCCAAGTAACCAAAATCCTCCAATCTTAAATAAAATACTATATTACTGTGTCTAACATGCAAACATGCAAAGTTTCACGATAGCGATCTTCGTATTATGTTGCCTACTGGGGTGCATATCTGCATAATTTTCTTCTACAAGGAACAAGTTAAACAGCAGGTGTTAAAGTGATGACGCTTTAACTATTATTCTCATCAAATTGCTTTTTAACAAAGATATAATCTTGTGGGTGGCTGTGCTTCAGCTCCGCATAAACACTTAGGTGTGTTCTGCGTGCCCAATTTAAATGAAACCGGTGAGATATGCTCCGTAATATTAATACACCAAAAACGTCAATATAGGAGATATAAACTAATGGGAATACATTAAAGATACTCTTCTACCTAATGAACGAAAGATTCAGCAAACCATTTGATATATCATCTGATCAGTGTACACGCGTTGCATGACATTTCAGAATAATTTGAAGTCTCTGCTAAGCACTTAAATTCAATCTTGCAATAATTACACGGAATTTAAGAATTCTTGAAGAATACAAGGAATTTGAATAAGAATTTCTTTGTAAAGGTTTGTTCTCGAAAGATCGTCTTATTAGTAAAATGACTTCATACTAAGTAGGCTATCGCGTGTTGTTTGAATATCAAAGCCTCGAATACAACTTTGAAATAACGCTATATACAAATAAATCTTTTGACTATTGAGACAAATTAATAATACTAATGATATAAGTAATTTCCAACTTCATTACGGACTTGTTTTCATAGAGCGAGTTGTCCCAGCTAAACGAGGTAAAATAACACCAAAGGCTTAACCTGATTAGTCTTCACATGAATAACCGGCAGTTTTCATCTCGCCTAGTCTGGATAACTCACTCCATGTAAACAGACTGCTGGATTAGACGAGATACACACACGTTCAATCCAGTTTCTTAGTGTCTTTTATTTCGTCCTTTCTATATACATGTGCTCACCTTCCAAGCTGTCATGGAATTACAATTGATACACCGTTACAAAACCAATCTTTCAAGTTATTTATAAGGTGTAATGTTATATTTGTGATATGCAATAGGGATTAATGTATAAAGGATTTATAGTACATAATTATATATAACAGGGAAGCGAATAACAACACACATGCATATATATATATATATATATGACATGCATGATAATATATGCACAAACACAACAACATGCACACATGCACAAACAACTATCTTAATACTATCAATTATAAGGCCAGCTCTATTTCACTTCATTAACTTCACTAATATTATTTCGCTGAAGGTGCACTGCGACGGAGGTTGTTTTGTGTGTTGTTCCTTTACTATTATTGTATCATTACGTCACAGTTCTTGCAAACACGTCAACACGTCGTAGTTTGTATTCGTGTAGGAAGCAAATTCAAATATACAGATTTTTTAACACAATTTAAACAAGAGGATGAAATTAAGCCTTATTATTCTGACGAGAACTATTAATTTTTCGACTTGGTGAATATCCTTTGGCAAAGATGACTAGTAAGGCTCACGAAATACGATTTTTAACAATTATACCATACGCTTGAGTTGTATATTTTTTATATGTGCTGTAAGCGAGCTATTTAACAAGAGCGAGCGTGATAATTGTTTTATAGTATAGCTACTTACTACAAATACCATTTTATGAGCGAAATCAGCATTGCATTTTACCTAGACCTTGTTGCGCGAATGTTAATTTACATATGTAAAATAAATTATTGTATAAAAGCCCGTTTTCATTGACAAAAATCAGGGGGTTTTGTCATTTTGACTTCCACACTCCAAATGACCAGCTGAATCAACTCGATGCATATATTTCATCGCTGATTTCATAAGTAGCTTTATTTTTTTTCTTCCGGTCCGAATTCATATTTTAGCGTTTCCTGCAATCTGATTGGCTACGGACCGCGCGAGATTTAAAAGCACAGAGCCAACGCTAAAATATGAATTTAGTACCAGTCATTTTTTGTCTACCTTCATGCTAAGAGACGTCAGCCAGATGGCGGAGAGTAATAATTCTGGTAGCGATAATCCCTCATTACAAATATAGTTCTTATTATATATATATAAGCCTGTTTCAAACGTCAAACTCTTGATGTGTAATGGCTGCATTTCGATGTTAAGAAATTATTTTCTGAATTTAAATTAGGCAAATGCTGTCTCAGCCGTTATTTTTTGGTATTATAGCGAGATGTTTTAGTGTATTATTATTACAAAAAAAAATAAAAATAATATTAAATAAAATTCTGCATACAAAAAATTCGAATACCAGGATGCAACGTGTAGCCGACAAATCACTCCGCATCAAATGTGGTATGCCCAAAATGCAACCTCGCAAGCCAGCCTTATCTACCTACGCTCCACAGCCACGCTGCGGCAAAAACCTGGTGCATGCTGGTCACGTGATTCTTTTGGCACGTCTTTCCCGCACGGAGATGGGTGGAATACAATGCAGCGCATAAATCATATACGGTTAAAACAGCGTGTTCCAGCATGGACTGAACTGCTATTTTTAGTATTTATTGCTTAGCGGCAGTGCAAAACCACCTGGACTGTCATAAATGTTAAAAATGGCGGAAGTGGCAGGTTCATTTTGCCACCCCTCTATTATAGCGTTGAACTTAGCGCTATTTAAAAATCTCGCATAATCTGGGAGATTTTGCGCTGTCACATGACCAGCATGAACCAGGGCTTTCGCCGCAGTGTTAGCCATGGGGCGTAGGTAGAAAAGCCTGCCTTATGAGGTTGCCTAAAATGGATAAAAAATTTATTTTGACCTGATGGCCTTCGTAAGGAGCGTCACGTTTGAAACGAAGTTTGCGACAGGACTTGCAACACCAGACGTGGTTCTATTTGCCAGAACATATATAGCTCAGGCGTTTTTCACATCTTCCCCGTCGTCATTATAGTTGTACCCACTGTTTTCGACTTGGCCATCTTTAGTTTCCATTTCCAGTGAAGTTCTTAAAGAAGCCGCGACCTGTTTTTCTTTTACTGCTTTTGCCTGCAATAAAATTATCTGATTACTCTTACACACTTGTTGTATATAAGGGACTACAATTAAGCCATGTACACGAAAGCTAAGAAATTTGCTCATGTTGCGCCAGTTAAAATTTAATTCTCTTTGCATAAAACTTTGATTAAAATGCCTATAGCTTGGATGGGGATTTTGAATATCAAAAGATCAAAGTATTTTCAAAAACTTTGTAATCGCATTTTGTTATTGAAAAACTTTTTCTTGGTGGATTTATTAGCCTTTAAAGTTACCGGATAAGACGTCAAATCGGGAATTTTGTGCAACTTAAACAAAAAAAATTGGTTTGCAATTCCCGATTTGACAACAACCTGGCCGCAACAAAAATATAAATTTGAAAAAATCGAGGTGACAGCTAATAAAAGAATAAGAGTGAAAAAAAAAGAGAAGTTATGCTTGCTGCAGTGTCAGTATAGGAACCTCGGTTCTTTCCCTAGTCTTAACTGTTTTTTTAAAGGTCGACTAAACTTTCATTTCCTTAAACCAACCTTCTCTCTTTTTTGTTGATTGACTAACAGCGCAAAAACGCAGATGACAATTGAGAATGAGAGAATAACAACAATAAGGGCTACATAACCATAACCTGAATAAATATAAAATTGAAAGTCAAGGTTTCTGAAAAAGATTTGCCATTAACAAAAGGTTTGAAACATAAACACATGTATTCTAAGAATGCGAAGATGATATTTTTTAGCAGTACTGAAAAGGCGATAAATGGCGTCTTATAAAATTCAGCTGTTTTTCACGTATTCATCTCTGTTCTTTGCTATTAATTATAAATCTGATTGCACTATCGGTCTTCTTATTAATTTGTTACCATCAATGAGGCTCTTTATCATATTCATCAAAGAATTATTTGGCAAAACTGTGTCCTGTTTTTTGAGTTAAAACTTTTTAAAGCTTGAAAAGTCAATGGATATCGATATTCGCTTATTAAACAGCCTGTCCCTGGTTTTTTCAAAACCATTTATAACATTTTTTACAGAATTTATATAAATTACTGTACTGCCAATCTGCATGTTTTTGCATGTATGTCAGTTAATCCGTCACTGCTTATAATATATCTATTGAATGGTCTCATTTTAATTCCAAGTTCAAGAAACCTACTTAGTTCATCGTCATCATCGTCATCATCTTCAAATCCTGCCATTGGGACTAAAAATTTTAAAATACAACAAAATAAAATAAATCACTAGTGCTTGATTAGATTATTTTCCAGAGTTTCCACATATGATTTGCATATAACTGTCTTCATTCCAAAGTTGCCACAACTGTCTTCTTTTCAAAAGGATGCACATAATATATTCTATTAACACAGATCCCTCCCTCCCTCATTATTGACAATTGCAATGAAATTTCCTTTCATTGTAAAAAACCCTGATCATTTCAGATTTTCTTTGAATACCGAATACAAATTTCTCGTGGAATGTTGTATAGGAATATTTTAATTATAAAATACAAGTTTTCAACACAGTTTAAAGATGAGGTAAAGTCCGTTCTACGCATACATTCCGCGCAGCAACACATTCCATCAGTGGGGGAGCAACTTTTGGAATGTTAATGATATGCGATATTAGCGCGTTGTATTACAAACGGCAGTTCGGGAGTACAATTATTTTATTTTATGTCGCAAGGCGAAGAGGCTCGAGTTGCAAGTGACGATGATAAATTATCTTATCAAAAGGCTGCTAGAAAAAAGCAATATTATGCTGAAAGGAATGCTCCAAGAGTTTATTTGTTGAATGAAGACACGAGATGGCGAGGCTATTTGTCGTCGCTATGACGCTACCTTCTCGCTTGTCCTAAAATTACAAATATATGAAGTTTGGCCGGTTTATTTACAAGCTTCGCTTTATATTTTCTTCAAAATACTAGAAATGCATTGCATGCAAAGTCCCCTCGCCTGAACCAATAAACATATATTTCCATCACTGAAGTGAAATGCTATAATACTCGCTTCTGCCGAATGATCGAAGTCGTAAAGTAAAATCTTATATCTTGGTACAATTACAAAGTCGACTCTCCAGCTATCAAATTCGACTATAATCATATTAATAAATTGTGCTACGAATAGTTTTAAATACTATAATTTTTAGCGATCAATTTCAATTACTTTTCAAACAGATTCACCTTTAAAAATAAATACTTTCCAAATCAAAATCATTTCAACGAAATTGACGAATAAATTCAAAACTTACAAAATACTTGCATGCTTTAAAATATAAATTTACCCATTTACCTGTTCAACAGCACTTCAAAAATGCCTCAAAATCGTAGTTTTTTTACCATCCATTGGAATGAAAGTTTTTCTATCCGAAGGCATCTTTTACATTATATTTTAATCAATTTTACGAGTCAATTTTCCCTATATTTTTAAGACCATCCAAATGAAAAATATTATTTAAAAAAAGTTTTATAATTCAAAATATCAGTTATGCTGACGTGATCCAAATTTTAATTTAGCCAATCGCAAATCGCACGTTTGGAAACGTTTGCTAGTTACCAGTTTTAACTCGTCTTAAACTCACGCATGCGCATAACTTACAAAAACGCCCAACGTCCATGACATAATGGCGGACAACTTTCATTTCGCATTTGCATTCCCGGGCGTAATTAAAATCTCCGGGCGGAATTAGTACCCTCGCCCGGTGCTTCGCACCGGCTCGGGGATAATACTATTTTCTTCTAAATATAATATAAAATAAGCATATTCATCACAGATTACAGCCGTTGAGCGAGAAGAAAATAAGAAAAGTAAAACGACGCATACGTCATGTAAAGATTATATAACCAACGTAAACAAACATTGTTATGCGCAGAATATATGCGCAGAACGGACTTTTGACAAACGGACTAGGCCTAAAAGTCAATCTTTACCTCCACAATTAAAGCCATCGCCACGAAGTCCTTCTTTGCAGCTGCAATTAAATGAGCCAATTGTATTTGCACATGTAGCATTTTCATGACAAGGTCCGCCTGAACATTCGTCAATATCTTATGCATATAAAAGAAAAATCGTTGCAAATTATTGCTCATGTTTTAGTACAAAAATACCTCCAGTGACGGTGTGCTATATGACTGTGCCAGATGTATAAAAAAGAGATTTTCGCTTTATACAAATCAGCAAGTTTGTTTACATTCTCAGTTTATAATCCAATTGGAATGCATAAATTTTAACTATAATTCCACCATTAAAAACTTAGGCATTCTGATTGGCTTTGCCGAAAAATGTAAACAATTGTGGCGATTAGTTTAAAAGGAAGTTCCACCTTGTTCATGCTTAAAGTTGTCAAAGTGATTTGTATAGTCAGCCTTCAAATTCTTAGAAAAAAATTACACGTAATACGGTGACTCATTTGTCTTATTGAAACCGAAATTGATGACGATTACACCTTTATACAAATAAAAAATTTAATGATTGATGACTTAGTTGTGTCTTACACATATTGAATCTCTCCTAGTGCTTACATACCTTTACAGTGCGTCCCGTTTCCACTGTACCCAGAATTGCAGATGCAAATGTAACACCCGTTTGTGTTTTGACAAATCGCGTCCGCATTGCAAGAAAATATGCCACATTTGATGCTATCTAGAAAAAGGACTCAGTACATCAGCCTTTATATACTTACATTGGAAAGTTTTATATAAAAAACACTATTTAGAAATCCACCACCAAAAGCCTTTTAAAAATGAAGTTATTTGCATGTCTTCACTTCACTTCCGGATCTATCACCATAGGAATCCCAATAAATAGCAGTACAAATATTAAAATAGATTTATTACAATAATTTTGAATAAATTTGCATTGTATCACCGTACTTTGACTGTTTTCAATCTCGCGCTGTGAATTCAGTGACGTAGTAAATCGCGAATACGATGCATAAATTAAGATATAGTTATATATTCCACAAGGAAATTTCCTTTCATTGCATGTAGAAAACCTGAATTCATTTCAGATTTTCTTTGAATACCG
This sequence comes from Dendronephthya gigantea, assembly GCF_004324835.1. NCBI lineage: Eukaryota > Metazoa > Cnidaria > Anthozoa > Malacalcyonacea > Nephtheidae > Dendronephthya > Dendronephthya gigantea. The sequence continues at coordinate 1,134,883 of NW_021163062.1, read as the reverse complement.
AATACAAATTTCTCGTGGAATGTTATATAGGAATATTTTAATAATAAAATACAAGTTTTCAACACAATTTATATATTAAATCCGCTTTTGTTTTAAACTAGGCCTAAAAGTGAATCTTTACCTCCACAATTAAAGCCATCGCCACGAAGTCCTTCTTTGCAGGTGCAATTAAATGAGCCAATTGTATTTGCACATGTAGCATTTTTGTGACAAGGTCTGCCTGAACATTCGTCAATATCTTATGCATATAAAAGAAATATGAAATCGTTGCAAATTATTTCTCATGTTTTAGTACAAAAATACTTCCAGTGACCGTGTGCTATATGACTGTGCCAGATGTGCAAAAATTGCGAAATTTAGGCTATGTGTATACGAGCGTCGTGCACACGAGCGTTTCAAAAATTGTTTTTATCTGGTTTATCGCTATGACGCCCTGTCCACACGATGCAAGGATTGAAAATATGCTCAATATGTTAAATTAGCTTCAACTTCGATTGTAAATTCACGGTGTTTAAAACTGTTTTGGCATGAAAACGAACATGAAAATGCTCGAAAACGTCATCCCGCGTGCACATGGACTAAATCCCCGAGCCGATCTACTTTTCAGATGGGAAAAAAAACTCTAAAATAACACGTCTTCCAACTTTTACAATGAAATACGTATAAAAGTATGCAAAACGTAAATTTGACTAATACTACAATTATCTGCTAAAGAAACACTAAACGAATCGTTGAATTCGATACATGCACACCAGTGCAGTTTATTCCATGCAGTTCCACTGTGTCAATCTTCACATCTGCAGGTAAAACTCCCTTTTCTATCTTTACAAATTGCATTTTCGTGACAAGAGCAATTATAATCTGATCCGTTTACATGTACAAAAACTTAAAGTTGACATGCAGTTGAGAGAAAGAAGACTGACTATCAGTATCTTTTAGATAAGGCAGATTTCCAGCGGTCATTACCTCATCATGAAATTTTTGATATATTCAGTTATTAATTCAACTAATGCTTCGTCAATTGCATTGCAAAGAGAGTTTACACTGACTATGTAAACTACCTGGTAAAAATTTTGCCCCCTCTTCTCCGTCTTGGAAGATAAATGCCATGCCATGAAAAAGAGGTTTTCGCTTTACACAAATCAGCAAGTTTGTTTACATTTTCGGTATATAAGCCAATCGGAATGCATAAATTTTGACCATAATCCCACTATTAAAAACCTAGACATTCTGATTCGGACATGTCGCAGTGATTGGAAGCTTTCGTCCAATTGGATAATGCTTTTCTATGCTTTCTAAAGAACGAAGCTATGCTATTGGTTGAAACAGAAATGTATTGTAAAGTTCAGCCAATAAAAATCATTCTTGCGAGGAGCTGCGACACTACCCTTCTGATTGGCTTTGCCGAAAATGCAAGCAATTATGGCCATTAGTTTAAAACGAAATTCCACCTTGTTCATACTTAATGTTGTCAATGTTATTTGTATAGTCAGCATGCAAATTCTAAGAAACAAATTACACATAATACGGTGAAACCGAAAATGAAACCGAAATTGATGACGATCAACACTTTTATACAAATAAGAAATTTAATGATCGATCACTGAGTTGTGTCTTATACATATTGAATCTCTCCTAATGCTAACATACCTTTACAGTGCGTCCCGTTTCCACTGTACCCAGAATTGCAGATGCAAATGTAACTCCCGTTTGTGTTTTGACAAATCGCGTCCGCATTGCAAGAAAAGTTGCCACATTTGATGCTATCTAGAAAAAGGACTCAGTATATCAGCATTTTTATACTTACATTGGAAAGTTTTATTTAAAAAATACTATTTAAAAATCCATCACCGAAAGCTTTTTAAAAATGAAGTTATTTGCATGTCTTCACTTCACTTCCGGATCTATCACCATAGGAATCCCAATAAATAGCTGTACAAATATTAAAATAGATTTATTACACTAATTTTGAATAAATTTGCATTCTTTTACCGTGCTTTGACTGTTTTCAATCTCGCGCTGTGAATTCAGTGACGTATAGTAAATCGCGAATGCGATGCATAAGAGTTATATATTCCACAAGGAAATTTCCTTTCATTGTGGAAACCCTGATCATTTCAGATTTTCTTCGAATACCGAATACAAATTTCTCGTGGAATGTTACATAGGAATATTATTTTATTAATAAAATACAAGTTTTCAACACAATTTATATATTAAATCCGCTGTTGTTTTAAGCTAGGCCTAAAAGTCAATCTTTACCTCCACAATTAAAGCCATCGCCACGAAGTCCTTCTTTGCAGGTGCAATTAAATGAGCCAATTGTATTTGCACATGTAGCATTTTTGTGACAAGGTCCGCCTGAGCATTCGTCAATATCTTTTGCATATAAAAGAAATATGAAATCGTTGCAAATTATTGCTCATGTTTTAGTACAAAAATACCTCCAGTGACCGTGTGCTATATGACTGTGCCAGATGTGTAAAAATTGTGAAATTTAGGCTATGTGCATACGAGCGTCGTGCACACGAGCGTTTCAAAAATTGTTTTTATCTGGTTTATCGCTATGACGCCCTGTCCACACGATGCAAGGATTGAAGATATGCTCAATATGTTAAATTAGCTTCAACTTCGATTGTAAATTGACGGTGTTTAAAACTGTTTTGGCATGAAAACGAACATGAAAATGCTCGAAAACGTCATCCCGCGTGCACATGGACTAAATCCCCGAGCCGATCTACTTTTCAGATGGGAAGAAAACTCTAAAATAACACGTCTTCCAACTTTTACAATGAAATACGTATAAAAGTATGCAAAACGTAAACTTGACTAATACTACAATTATCTGCTAAAGAAACACTAAACGAATCGTTGAATTACATGCACACTATAGTGCAGTTTATTCCATGCAGTTCCACTGTATCAATCTTCACATCTGCAGGGCAAAACTCCCGTTTCTATATTTACAAATGGCATTTTCGTCACAAGAGCAGTTATAATCTGATCCGTTTACATGTACAAAAATTTGAAGTTGACATGAAGTTCAGAGAAAGAAGACTGACTATCAGTATTTTTTAGATAAGACAGATTTCCAGCGGTCATTACCTCATCATAAAATTTTTGATATAGTTCAGTATTAATTTCAACTAATGATTCGTCAATTGCATTGCAAAGAAAGTTTACACTGACTATGTAAACTACCTGGTAAAAATTTTGCCCCCTCTTCTCCGTCTTGGAAGATAAATGCCATTACATTTTCGGTATATAACCCAATCGGAATGCATAAATTTTGACCATAATCCCACTATTAAAAACCTAGACATTCTGATTCGGACATGTCGCAGTGATTGGAAGCTTTCGTCCAATTGGATAATGCTTTTCTATGCTTTCTAAAGAAGGAAGCTATGCTATTGGTTGAAACAGAAATGTATTGTAAAGTTCAGCCAATGAAAATCATTCTTGCGAGGAGCTGCGACACTACCCTTCTGATTGGCTTTGCCGAAAATGCAAACAATTATGGCCATTAGTTTAAAACGAAATAGTTGACCTGCATCTAAGGACGAAAGCGGACTAATATTCATTTATGCAACGTTCTTTCGTCAAAATCCCGAGATCTTATTCGCTATGTCAATGCATATGCTAATGCGACCTATAAAACAACTTTTGTATGCAGATTGTTTCCTATGAACTTATGATATGATGCTAATTAGCAGCCATTCCTTGGCTTTGGTTGTCATCTGCATGACTGCAAATTTCCCCCGTTATTTCTCGAAAGACGTTTTAAGTCAAATTGTATTATTGCCAGCTAGTCAACAAATATTCCATCGTTATTATGCCTTTGGGACTTTTAATATGAACAGTATAATGCAATGACATTTGTCATTTGGATAGCTATACTGTACAGTCTCTCACCATACCGAACACAATATTCATAACACAATATACGAACATTAAAAAGCGGTAAAGTAGCGGTAGATATGTAGATGGTAAACAAAACTTGAAATATATTGTTTAAGTTCACATATAGGACATTTAAATCAACAATTTCGTTCTCCATGGTCACTTTCACTTGTTGTTTGTTGTATAGGCAGTGAAGCAATTCTTAAATGCAAATGATTTTAGTTCGTGGCGTAGTCAGCCTGACAATTTAGTCCCACTATGCTGATATTTTGGTGTTGACAGTGAAAACAATGAATTTCTAAAGAAATGAATAATGTTAATAAAATTTCCATAGCCGGACTAAATCGCCAGTCTGGCTACGCCACTGATTTTCATAGATGAAATTCAGTAAATCATTGATCTAAAGAATATTCCTGATTTGCGGTATGTGCTTTTTCCCTTGTGGCTGTGACCAGATTATTGATCGAGGTCTGTAAAACACCGACAAATAAACTCTATATATTATACATTTACGAGGTCATTCAGTCACACTACATTCTATATCTATCTGACAAGAGCGTTAGGGGAACGCATCTTTTATTCCAATCTTGCCAAGATAAATATTTGCGTATTTCTTCCCTACCATAAAAATGCATTTATCTAGCTATCAGTTTGAAAGACCCGTTTTGACTTGATCCGTACAAAAGACATGCATATATCGACATTAAAAGTATTTAGGATTTCGTCCCCTTTCGTCACAACCAATAACACACATGCATTTTCCCTAAACATGCAAATTTAAAAGCAGCAACCAGTAGGAAACAGCGGTTTTGCTTAGGCTTACGTCTCGGTAATGATATTAATGAGCCTATAAGTCCCCTTTCGTTCGTAGATGCAGGTCAACTAATTCCACCTTGTTCATACTTAATGTTGTCAATGTTATTTGTATAGTCAGCATGCAAAGTCTAAGAAACAAATTACACATAATACGGTGAAACCGAAATTGAAACCGAAATTGATGACGATCAACACCTTTACACAAATAAGAAGCTTAATGATCGATGACTGAGTTGTGTCTTATACATATTGAATCTCTCCTAATGATAACATACCTTTACAGTGCGTCCCGTTTCCACTGTACCCAGAATTGCAGATGCAAATGTAACTCCCGTTTGTGTTTTGACAAATCGCGTCCGCATTGCAAGAAAAGTTTCCACATTTGATGCTATCTAGAAAAAGGACTCAGTATATCAGCTTTATATACTTGTTCCCCTGTTGTTTTAAACTAGGCCTAAAAATCAATCTTTACCTCCACAATTAAAGCCATCGCCACGAAGTCCTTCTTTGCAGGTGCAATTAAATGAGCCAATTGTATTTGCACATGTAGCATTTTCATGACAAGGTCCGCCTGAACATTCGTCAATATCTTATGCATATAAGATAAATATGAAATCATTGCAAATTATTGCTCATGTTTTATTACAAAAATACCTCCAGTGACCGTGTGCTTTATTACTGTGCCAGTGTATTGTTAGAAACAAATTACACGTAATACGGTGACTCATTTGTCTTATTGAAACCGAAATTGAAGACGATTACACCTTTATACAATACGAAATTTAATGATCGATGACTGAGTTGTGTCTTATACATGTTGAATCTCTCTAAGTGCTTACATACCTTTACAGTGCGTCCCGTTTCCACTGTACCCAGAATTGCAGATGCAAATGTAACTCCGGTTTGTGTTTTGACAAATCGCGTCCGCATTGCAAGAAAAGTTGCCACATTTGATGCTACCTATAAAAAAAAAGACTGAGTTTATAAGCATTTATATTCTTACATTGGAAAGTTCTATTTAAAAAATACTATTTAGAAATCCATCACCAAAAGCCTTTAAAAGTTATTTGTCTTCACTTCACTTCCGGATCTATCACTACGCATTATATTTATTTTGACGGATTCTGTGATAAATAAATATTTGTCACACCTGCTTGCACATTGGTCCAGATTGAAAGAACGGCAAACATCGTTATTGAGACGATTGTCATCTAAAACGACATTATTAAATCAAAACTTTATAAGTTTCATCAATATAATAGCCAAAATTTCTGACACACTTTACTAAATTCTAATTTTAAATCTCTAATTTCTTAAGATTGTTAAAAAAGTGCAAACTTTTGAATAATAGATATTTGAGTAAGAAATAATGAGATTTGAAGAAAAAAATTGGTCAATAGTTTTAAAAATGTCAAAATTAAACATATATAGCTATTTTTAAAAAAAATTCAGATGTTTGTCAATTTTTGAAAAGTCTAGACAGAGATGCCTCTTAAAATCTCTTTTATCAACAACGGACGTGCAAAAGTACTTTTAAGGTCCATTTACACTGTGTGATTTGTTGTATACGATTCTTACCCTGGCGTATCCGCGTATGTATGTATATAAACACGCGTACATACGTCACATTTTGAAATAGGCATTTTACGACTAATATACAAGATTGTGGTGTCATCATTCGTTTCCATAATAGTCCTTTAAATGTCAGAAGAAAATTACAAAAATATTTTGAAGTGTTTTACAGTAGATCCAGTACATTTTGGCACATCGTTAAATTCATGTGTTTTTAACTAAAACATTACATACATGCACGTTGCACGTGGGTCATGTGTCATTAATTTTAAAGTATTGTCAGGGCAAGAAAAGGTGGAACCGTAGAGCTACAAGCGAAAATTCGGGGACTCCCATGCCGAATAAAAATATGTGCAATATGATTATGGAATGCATTCTCAAAAATACACACATTTGGCATTTGATTATATTTGCTGTCAAAACATACTGTTGATGTGTTATCCTTCAAAAATCTTATTTCCCAATTTCTCGAACGAATTCAAACAGAAAATTAGATGTTAATTAGTGCAGTAATACCAATATTTGATATCATATGATGGACAATTACATTTGCCACTATGTTAGACCATAGACATTCCAAAAGATATCTTTTGGATTGTCTGCGGTTGGACTAACATGCATATGCATGAGACGTATGTTAAAACGTGCATGTATGAACATGATTATGGCATTTAAACTGCCGGCGACTCCTTAACTGGCCAGCTAAGCCATTTAAAGCTACCTACATTACTGTATTAAACTGCATGCTATCTTTCTGGAATTTTAGCATTCGTTGTCAAAATAAAATAGCTGTATTGATTCAGATGTCACAGTCTCTTGAATGAATATTAGCTATGTTAAAACACAACGACTCGCAGTATAAGCATTGCAGCTAATAATTCTGATAAGCTCGCATTATTGGGATAATAGATCACCGGTATGGCACTAAATTAAACATGGACACATTTTTTAAGTCGTCTTATAAATATGGGCTTGTGCCAAAATACCTAAAGCGATCAGTAATCCCTAATCGCTGTATACCCACAAATATGGAGGCGGAACTTAAACTGTATATAATTTGGTTAGATCTGAAATTAAAATGTCATCAAATAACAAATTACTTAGCAACTTACCCTTGAGATAACAGAAAGTAATGAAGGGTACATCTTGAATTATCGCTCAACTAATCAAAATGCCGTCTAAAATGCATTGCTAGTGAAAAATGTAAACATGGGAAGTTGTCTGTCAGCGTTTATTTGTGTTATTATGATGTTTCAAATTTTTGCATAAAATTACCTTTAAAGAACCTATAACCAACAGCAGGAGTCGAATGCACGAGCTCTGAGACGATTAATTTTATCAACATGCTTTCCAGCACATAATATATCTGAAAATAAACATTTATAAGTTTTAAAATAGATTGAAATAAATATGCACTTTCATCTTCTCATAAACCGAAGGACCAATATTATAGCTAGAAGATCATATATTATAATATTTTAATAAGATTGGTTAGTTAATTAATGCATGAATTTAGATGCGACCGTGAGAGTTATCTATAATAACGTCTTACAGTGCGTATATTATATTGTTCACTGTAATTATTCCCCTATATTAAACCTATTCATTATAATATTCTAGAAGAATGCCAGAGATTTTTAAATACCCACACGAACCTATAAAGAAACTCGTATCGTGAGTGATTGCTTTGCTCATGGCGTAATGGTTGAAGGAACAGTAGAATACAATATTTATTTAGTCAACAATATTTAATCAATATAAACATGCAGGGAGCAGCGTGGCAGCGTCTTCAAACAACTTAGCATCAAATGTGGTATAACAACTGTCTAAAATAGACAAAAAAACTTCTAGCGTTTCGAACTGAGGGCCTTCGTCAGGAGAGTTAGTATGATAATGATAACCATACTATACAATATTTAATGCTATATTTATTCGTGATTTAATCAAGCCCGTTTAACACAAAAGGTGGATAAGTAAAATTTAAGTAAACTTCAATATTATGCACTGAATATGTAGTTGTAAACAGTATATCTTTGTATTAATTAAGGTTAAAAATATTTACTTTGCTTCTTCAATAAAACGATAGATTTGTTTTCTATACTTAACTTAACCACCGTTGAAGCTAAACGGGCTTGATACAACTGGCCCCTGATGCGGAGTTTGTATTCTCGATCTCGAAGTTACAATTACATACAAATATGTGCAGTATCATGATCACCAAAGAACAGGGAATAAATGTTACGGCAGAGTCAATCATCACTATTGTTGTTAAGAGCACAAGTGTAAAAGAATTGATTAATTCTGCTTTCTTAATTTGTCAATCTACCAGCCTTGATGTAGGGCCCAATAGATCGGGCGGAAATATGCATTCTGCAACATATCCTGTTATTAAAGTTAACACAAAAGTTGGGGGAATTTTGCAAACGTTTTGTTACTATAACATTAGCTGCATGTGATATCATAAAGGGAGCTAAAAGTTTATTTGGATTAGAGCCTTATAACCACCCTTTGAAGAGCGAAAACAAAGATCCTGAGGGAATGCCTATATGAAGTATACCTTGGTAACACTGGACATATATAATGCATAGAGCGTTTCAAAATGCACGACGATAACATGCCGGATGATAACATAACATAAATGCATGACTGACAATAACATACTGGATGATGCAGTGTAAATTGGGTGTAATGATGTAGTTTTTACATAGAAAGAAAGGGCGGTTATTTAGCTTTATTCTAATACCTTTTTCCTGTCGTGAAAGATGGCAATGACCAAATGTTCTTGCTTTAAAATTGCTGGCTGACAACCACATAATCTTTCACCGCCGAGGAATAATAATTCAAATTTGCTTTTGTTTGTATTCAGCCGGACAAGTATATGTTATGTAACGAAAATTAAAGCTATTGCTGAAAAGCACTGCTATTATATACAACGTGATATTCGATATGTGTGAACCAGGGAGAGTGGCGTACGGGACAATATAATTGAGGGGGGGGGGCACATATTAACAGACCTGTAAAGACAATGGATTTGAAAAGAAATTAATCTTGCACAACATGAATATATGAATACGTGCGCTCCCAATTATCGTGTCCCGTATGCCACTGACCATGAATGTAAATATAAATTTTTGCTAGGGAGGAGGGGAGGTAGTCTCAAATGGTTGCACAAAAATATTCAGATCGTGGACGCTGATACTATGTATAACTATGTATTCATGTGTCTAATTTTTTGCAATAGACCTTTTACGCTTGCATTAAAAACTTAACCATTTTAGACCATGTGAGGTGAAAGGGGTTAATTTGCATACAAGCTGAAAAGGTCTATTGGAGAGGATGTTGAGACCGACTGCTGGTTGAGATCGCTGGCGGAGGGTGTGCCTCCCCCAAACACCTCTCAAAATTTACGATCGTGAGTAAATCGTAACGATAATTCAGTTGCCATATTTGATTTCAATATTGCTACTTCGAACCAGCCGAATTGAAGGACCAGTCAGTGGAAGTATTTTAATATTTTAAGCAGCGTGGTGGGGGTGATTAAACGGTTTTAAAACGATTTTTTATTTGTCAAAAAAATCATCGTCAAATTAAAAACTAATTATATATCTGATATCCACTGATTATATATCTTGATAGCGTCGAAGGATGCCTTGATCTGCTCGTCGAACAAGTATCATAAAATGTTTTTACAATAAATGTTCGTTGTTCTGTGCTTAATTGAGGCACTGTGTTCTTTAAAGCTATCGTTGAACATTGAATAAGATGAATTTTTGCGATAGATTTGCATTTTAGTTTCAGTAATAATTAGATTTTAAAGCCCTTTAGGACTAATTTTCAATAAAACAAACGTCCAATTTCCATCGGCGGAAAATTGTGATGTTTATGAATTTTTTTTGTCGAACCAGTACTCCTTCATTTTTCAACTAAATGACACGTACAACATGTCATTTGAAAGAGAAAAATGAACTTAACAATGGTGTAAGAATCAACCAAATTTGTCAAATATATTTTGCATTATTACACGCAAAATTTAGATTCGAATTTTTTTTATACACCCGGAAATTTCTGTGTATGTTCACACAGGCGTCTTTTTCGGGGTTTTTGTCTTGTTTATCGTTTAGAACTGTTCAAATGATCCGTGTAGGGGTAAATATTAGATCAAATTTGTATCCTAAATTGACAGTTCTCGAGACCGTTTGGGCCTGGAAACACAAATAAAAACACAAACATATCGTATGCATTAAGTTTTGATAATTATATACATAGTTTTCTGATACAACAGTTATGGCTTATTTTTTAAGCATGCAAGTTTTAGTTTGTTTTATATTTAGGAAACTGTTTAAACCGCTTAACTCTCCACCTCAAGGTTAACTACAATTTGTAATTAGTAGTACGAGTATAGTAGAATTTTGAAATGTTTTAAAAACGACATTAATGTGAAATTTAGTGAATTTGGTCGAATGCACACCCTGTATACCCCATTCAAAATAATTTGAATAATATTGCTAATCAGTTACTAACACTAGTGGTTGTTTCGGGAAAATACAACCATTACTCTTTTATTATTACAAAACGCTCGTGATTGTATATTACGGTGATTGTATATCACGGCCGCTCGTGTTGTAAACATGCATTACTAATATTATAGGCTATGTTTACTGGCCTAATCACCTGTACTAAACCACACCCTGAAGTCAAAATACCAATATTACCAAAAACTGATATCAAATGACAACAAAATTCAATAAGGCAAATTAAAACTGAAAAGTGATTTTTTCATGTTAAATTGTATATACATAGTGTTGTTGACATGAACTAAAAACAATTACTCGCGTACAGGCACTAGGTGATGCAATAGAGCTAAAAATAAAAGTAATTTTACATCGATCTTGAACGGACGATAATCAGGCAAAATGCAAGTTTTAATCACTATCACTATTTCTTTAAAAATTGATTGTTTCTTAATATGGGCACTGAAATAGTTTTGCATCTGCATCATCAAAAGTCGTGCCGCTACTGCTGTTTAGAGCTGTTTTAAACGTCGCTATCGGCTATGGGCATGAATGATCTTATGCGGTGTTTCTATGATTTGAATTTCATGCTTTTGAGATGACGAATGTAATTTATTTAAATTGTTGGATTTATATTATGCTCTCTTTATTAAAGTGGGGCTCGCTTTTAGAGGGAAGAACGTTGACTTCGGCGTCTTATCTCTTTAGTGGCACATCATAAAATTTGAAACAAGCCTGAATATGCCTAAATGCTATCATATTATTTTACAACTGCTGGTTGTCATTTTATGAACGCAAAATATTCCTTATACTAAAACATTTTAAAATCTTAAGATTTTTTATCGCATGCAATAATATCCTTAAATATTTATATATAATTATTTCATATATGATTCCATTCGAAAAGACAAAAAAGACTAAGCAGCTATAATGAAATGAGTTTACTGATATGTGCACAAGTTTATATTCCAGTCATCAAGCCAAGTTAATAAAATAATAACTATAACAATTTTTTCATTTTCGATATTGTCTTCATTTCAAATATGAGGGTTACCTCGCCTGGACTTGTTCGTTTGGCTAACGCATTTTACCCATACCCATTGGTTGCTCCAGATGCTACAACGAAATGAGATTCGAAAATGTAAATTAGTAAAAACTATTTGCACTAGTTGGTCAAATTTTCTTTAGAGCTTACACTGACCAAATTTTGTCCAATCAGGGTCTGTGTCGATGGTTTTCTTTACATTATTTTGTGACGACGCAAAACCTAAATGTGATTTTGTTTCAAACTTGCGATATTATTTCTCACACTTAAGTTTAAAAAAATGCACGATTTTTATAGATTCTACAAATTTGAATTTATTTCTTAAAGGAGTGTTTAAGATAACCCGAGTTTGATCTACGGCTGCAGGCAACCTTATTTTGTTTAATGGAGTTTCTTGGGATATACATCCTTAATGATAGAATTCACGTTTACGTCGAAAGGCTAAAGTCTACTGAAAAATTACTGTCGAGGTCAAGTTAAAAAAATCACAATAATCGATTGAAACTCATTCAAAAAAATTAAACTACCTCTACTCGTAGACAGAAACAAGGATACCTTAATTTCTATATATTACCCTTTCTCTTGTCCTTTTTCTTATTTTGTAGAAAACTACAATGCCGACGATGATAAGAAGCACAACAACGATAACAACAATAATAATAACCACCACAACATTAGCTATAAAGGAGAAGTTCGAATGCATTTCGTTAATCAATCTAACATGTAGGGGCACCGCAAGGGGAGTTTAGAGCGGCGGGGACATTGCGTCAGGAAATGGTATACATTCATTTTACCTATATGTAACAGCAAGGAGAGGAAGCTTAAACATAATGCACACATGAACATATTTGCGGATACATACGAGAATGTATCTTTAACGTAAGTTTTAATGCAAAGAGCACGCCCATCACGATTTCAACATAGCTTTATATTAAAAATTAGGGCCACTCAATGAACATACTATGGTATGGCGATATAATTATATAAAGTAGCAAAGAGTATGGGCACAGAATACCTAACAGAAGTAGAACTCTATACTATTTTTTCGTAAGTGTGATTCGTCATGATTCGTCACTTAGCAAGTGCATTTTTTTGAGGCTGTCACCCCCCTGTCAATGTCTAAAATCGGCGCATTTTTAGTATTGGCAGGGGGGACTACCTCAAAAAAATGCACTTGCTAAGTGACGAATCATGACGAATCACACTTACGAAGAAAGTACAGGAGTTCTACTTCTGTTTGGTATTCTGTGGTATGGGCCTTAATCCCGTCAGAAGAGGACAGTGGGGAGCTAACTCAGTCCTCCTCTCTACGTGGCTCAGGCGTTCTTGCAAAAAAATCTCTTGCAGTCAGTCTCCACAACACAGTTAAGCATAAACTGCATTTGGTAAGGGGAAAAACGATTATCTACAATCCCTTGCCCAGAGAGTTTTGGGTTTGAAAATAACTCGGCAATACTATACATAGGCAACGACACTTACACGAATCCTCTTCTTTTGTCTTTACTGAAATTTCTATTTTGTCTCCACTGCCCTCTTTATTATATCCATGGACTGTGATGTCGTAAAATGTATCACTTTTCAATTCACGTAATACAACATTAGATGCATCTGATGACATATTCTGCGTCTTGTATTTTAATTGAGACTTTTCTTTGTGGCTTACTATGTAACCAAATATTTTGAAAAAGTCGTTCGCTGCAGGTTTTTCCCAACGAATGTCAATTCTGTCCTCGGTGACCTTGGAATGATTAAGACTCTTTGGTGGAGGAGGTGGTTCTGTAAAGAATGCAAGAAAGATAAGCCCGCAAAATTTATTTGTTTTAATAAATAAGAAATAGATGCATGATTCCAATTACGAATTAAACTATTCCGTGCAATCGTCGTTCCGAAGGTCTTAATTCTAATTTTTTTAAATCTTATTCTCTCATTGACCTTTCCATAATAGACCAACTTTTGATTTAGGAAGCAAAAAGAGAATTTCCGAAAATGGTATACTAAACCAAGTAAAATTTCGAAGTTTCTCGAGACGGCATTGTTATTCATTGTTATTACGGGCAGACGTTTGTAACTAAATTAGTTACACACTTCCGTTCGTCATACAAAAGTGTATAAGAACTACCTACTTCAAGATCTCTTTACATTCTGTGCATGCAATAAAAGACATAGATGTTAAAAACTTCCTTAAATTTACCTTGTATATATATTTTGTCTTTAATAATTCTGTACTCTCCAAGTTTCCCTTCATCAAGAATTTTCTTTTTCAATGTTTCGCCAACCACAACTTTCTTATTAGTATCTGGATCTCTCCGGTAAATAAGCCTAAATTCTACTACGAGAGATCCGTTCCTACGTTAAAGTATGAAAAAAAACACGAGTGAAAATCTCAGAAACGTAAGAACTTATTGGTCAAGAGAGCACTCCATCGGCACTGACATGTGCATGAATTTGAATATATTTTCAGAATTAGCGTCAGTTTTAAAAACCTCAAATGCCATAGATTTAAACCCTGTTTTGAAATACTAAATTTTACTTTATTTTATTCTAACCTTGTTCATATTTCCATGATTTTAAAGTTGCAAGGTGGTCTTGGACTTTTTACAGGTTAATTATTTCAGTCAAATTTTATATGATCCATTCATTTTGTCACAATTGAATTCATTTTTTTTCAAAATTGAAACATTTTGACAACGTCATTGCAATGCAAATTATATGGTACTTGTTTTACTGTTATAAAAAGTAAATCGGATAACCTAGTGCTTGGGCGGGTCAGGCTTGTTTTCTCATGACTGCGCACCTTTTTTATATATTCATATATGTTTAATCAGTTGCGCACATTCTTTTTTTTCACAAATATATACGCTACTCTACCTGAATCCCGTGACTTCCGCGCGTTCAAAGTTTGGGGTATCTTTAAAAGTCTCCGTTAGCTAACAAAACAGATCATTGATATCATTATTATGTGGTGCAATACCACCTCCCCTCCACTAAAATTTTTCTCAAAAGCTAAATGTCGTTGAAAATACTAAACCGGAATAAAGATCTGAGCTGTCCTAGGAAACGATAGTTTCGGTGTATTAAACAAAATTAATAAGAATTGACATGAGAGCAAAGGCTTGCAAAATATATTTTAATTCTCGATTTAATGTACTTGCTCTAGGCGTTGCCAAATAACTTTGCATGCCTGATCTAGCATTTATTTTTGTCACCCTGCCTTCGATTTTTCTTTTCGGCATTTCCAGTCTAAAAAACTCCATCGCATTTTACTTTGTATAAAAAAGGATAAAATGTTTGAAATTTTAAAATGATATGTAGCTGATTGTTGACTTTCCATTCATTCCTATTGAATGACGTTCGATTTTGTTTGTTCGTTTGCAATAACACTTAAGGTTAAACAGTAGCGTAGCCCAGCCTGACGATTTGTCCCGCTATGCTAATATTTTGTTGTTTATTGACTGTGAAAACAATGAAATTCTAAGGAAAGGAATAATTATAATAACACAAAATTTACATAGCGGGACAAAATCGTCAGGCTGGCTACGCCACTGAGGTTAAATATAGTCCTACAATCCTGGTTATGCACGAGAACAACGTCTCGTGCCGCAACACGAGGATAAGATTTTAGATCATTTTTCAATACTGTCGTATATTTACTATACTACCATGGTTTATTCTAATGATGACGCCTGTATTCAGAAAGCTCATAAACACTCACTCTTTGAGTGTCACATAGAAATTTTGTTATTACTGATCAATTAGAAAGTTTCTTCTTAGTCAATGAAAAGATTTAATACCGCCATGGAAAGTTATAAGAAGAATAAGAACTCCCACTCAATGACTATGAGTGTGAGCGAGCTTTTAGAATACAGGCGTATAAGTGTATATATCGAATAATTTCGCATAAAGATATTGTTACCGCGCTCAATTATTGCTAATTGAAAAGGTTATAATACAGTAGGCTTATGATATCAGAAGAGTCTAGCATGCATGCACTACTGAAAAAGAGAACTTTTTCATATTAAAGTGCAACTTCCGTAAAGAGAATTCAGATTTACCTTATTCGTAATATTCTTTTTCAACTCTATATATTCTTCTGAGCTTTCGTTCTTCAACGCTGGGGTAAACTCCCTTTCTAAGATTATTTCAACTTTTACAACGACGTTTTCTAAAGTGGAAATAATTAAGTTTTAATCATTAAGTGCTTCAAATATTTACGATTGAGAAATATGGACATCACGATCTCACAAATGGCTATTGTTATGTCGGACTGTACACTTTTTTACAAAGAAATATCAAACATGGTTTTCTCAAAAAGGACGGTTAATATGATTGCGTTTTTAAGAACGTTAACATTATAAAAAGCCACTGTGTTAATGTGCAAACGCGTTTCGCAAAAGGTATGTTTTGTAAATATTTCATTCAAAGGTTTTTCTAAAAAGAAGTGTACGCGTATTCGCCGCCATTTTACCTTTTGATAAATTTTATAGGCATGGCCATGTGTTGTTGCTACACAAATTCTAAACAGCTGATTTCAAAATGCGTAGCTAGAGTATTAGACAAATATTGAGTTATATTAAATTAATATAATAATTACTTATGCATGTAACACCGTCAAAGTAAAAATCTTTAATGCAAGGGCATTTTATTGTACTCTCAGTCAGCGTTTCACATGTTGAATTTCCTGGGCAGATGTCAGGACCATTTGGTGGACATGCACCTATAAACGATTAAAAAACACAATGAGGCAAAAATACCATGCAGGTAGATTTTAACTCTAATTTGACGCGCAACAGTATTCGAGGGTCGAGAGGTCTTCAGCGGTGGGGGCATGCCAAAATTCGATACACTTTCTTTTTACTCTTTTGTTTGACACAAGTTAACACTAAAAATATTATATATGCTAAAACAAATTACTATAGGTATCTTAAAGTCAGAGTTCATTGACACTTTATACGTACCTCGATATGGATGTGTTCTCAACGTTTAAAAAAAGGTATATGTGGCGTAGCCAGCCCGAAAATTTAGTCATGCTATGCTAATATTTTGGTGTTCATTGACTATGAAAACAATTAACTTTAAGGTACCTAAGTCATGCGTGTTATGCCTATATACCCATGATAAGATTTTTTATGCCGTACCTGTTATAACAACTTGAAGAGCGTTAGGATCAACATCAAAATCACCAAATGAGTTATTTCGTACAGCAGCTAGCAGCTCCATTATTCCGGTTTCATCTCCTTTTTTAAATAACACCTCCATATCTGCGATAACGCTTCCAGAGCTGGTGAAATGAAAGAAAAAGCAAGGTTATTATTGAACAAATAATAGCTAGATAAAAATATACAAGAACCGTAATAAATATATTTCTAAAAAGATATTATTTTTTTATCTGATTTGCCTGACATTAAATATTCATATTCAATAATGAATGACTGTACTAGCCTGTGATATGAGAGCAATTATTTTTATTAGGGACATTTATTTTCTATATTCAATTTTCAAACATCGACCTTGATCATTTTTCATATGAAGGCTATTTTCCATGAAGAAGAATCTGAGCAGGCGGAATTTTTCATAGTTCGTTTATTAAATTTGTTTGGGCAATTTGAGCTCATAGGGAAAATCCCATTCAAGCCCAGTAATAAATAGAGTAAAATTCAGCCAAGTTGAAAGTATTCAATATGTATGCTATCTTTAAACTAAAACCCATTATCTAATAAAAAAAATTGACCTCTAAAAATATTTCATCGAAATGTAATTAAGGTTTTGAAAATATTATGCTAATAATGAACGTTTATAAGTGCAATGGCAAGAATATAAGGTGTGATGTTCCATTCAACGAGAAGAAGCCGAACATTCCACGTGTTCAAAAACAACCAATTAAAAGATATTCCTGTTACCTAAATTTTGTTATTTCAACTCCCAAATATTCATCATTGCCCGTTTTCTTGAATACTGTCTCGAACTAAAATTCAAAGTTTGAAAAGATCACTCCTTTAACGCTTCAAACAATAAATTTAAATGTCTTGTCTTAATTTACCTATATTCCATATTTTCAATTTAAAAATATAAAAGATATTTATTCTCGAAAAAAACTTTCGCTTGAGCATTACACTGATATATACAAAAGTTCCAGACGATGTATGTTCAAATAAACGCCGCGGCCAAACGTCTGCGCATGAGCAACGTAATTCACGAGAGGAGATTAATTTTCCTCAATTCAATGAAGATTGTCACAACTGATCTTCCTTAATTGTGTAACCATTTCATTCAGTCCGCACTTCTTGCATGCGGATGGCATGCGTATGACGTTTGACGGTGGCGCAAAATTTAAGCGCTGCTAGAGCCAATCAGATTACAGGAAAGACAAGAAAACCGCCACTATTAATTTGTAAAGTCGGATTGTATGATTTTACATGTTGCAAAGGATATGTAATATAAACTAAACAAACCGCGTTTTCAATCCTTGTCTTCAAGTTTCTACTCTGAGAACTTGCATTGCAAGGGCCGCTGTATAGTCTTGTTTTAATGTTACTGAACACGATTAGTATGGTCTCTAAATTAAAAAGGTATTTTCGTTATGTTTTTGAGCTAAAGGATATAAGTGCAGTCTTAGTCGAGCAGTAGAGGCGATATTGATCCACAATGCTTTTGGACATATTTTGACTCACCAAAACATTTTCTCTTTCGTTTTACCTCGTAGGTCATCGTCATCGCGGTCTCTCAATCATGTTCTGTATTTTATTTATTAGATCATCGCAAGCGCAACCCAATTTTGGTTTATATCATTTGAATCAAGTCAAATAGCATTGAGATACACCACACTCATTTGGGCATCGGTGTTTTATGGCCGGTCCATATGGTTCGTTAGCTATCTATTTATTTAAACTGACATTATTTATTTGACTTATCGCATCTATGGTCTCTTAGTCCCACGTATCCGATATTTTTAAACGAAGGTTTTTTATCCGTTTTGGCCTTGCGTCACACGTGACCGGCGTTTTCGGCAACCGAATTCGGCAACCATGCAGATAGAATTCGTTCCCGTAGACACATTCACTGCAGTTTCCCGCACCGTGAGAGTGTCTTCAATCAGAATTACAGTGAAATGTAACATAAGTGGAAATTAAAGTGTTAGAAAAACGTGCGAAGTTGTTTGAGCAACAACGGCTTGTCGAAATGACGTGTCAAACGTTGACATTTATTTCCTATAAAGTTGTACGTTCGCGCCGAAACGTGAAAGTTTTAACAAAGAAACGAAACGTTTCATAACAGAAACATCGTGAAAAATCGCACTCAACGCTTGAACGAAAATGGTAGTACATGATTTGCCTATGAATATTTTTCCAGTCAGAACGAACGACCTTTTCCTTTATGCGTTTCTCCTTTTATGGTCCGTATGTCCGTATTTGGTAACATGCATTAACTTGAACTTATATTAAGTATTGGACTATATTACAATAACAGTTTTTTTTATTTCTATGAATAACTCAACCACTCGCATGGGTAAGGCGTTTAAACAAAAAAAAATGACAACGAAAGAGAATAAATATGTTTTGTGGACAATTGACCCAATTTTTCGTTGAATTTAACTATAGTGCATGTTTTCAGAGAGTATGAACGTATTCGATTTTGTTATATACCTGGGTCATCACCGCATCCACCTGGCTCATCCCTTTTCACCCGGATTTGCTTTACTGGTTGTTCAAGAAGTGCGACTAACAGGTTGCTTGATTTGTCTTCTTGTTCAAGAAACCAGTTTAGTTCTATTTTTAAGAGCCAAACAATTTAGAAGGTTAAAGAGAAGACTCCGGTGTTGGGCGCTATTCCAAAGACTAATTACCTAAGGCGATGTAAAAAATGCTTTTGAACAGGACTAGCGTCCTTAAATTAACTTTACATACATACATTGTATAAATCCTTCTCTTTCTACTGGTATGAAATGTACACGTATTTATTTATAGATCAGGGAAATATTTCGCTGGCGCCAGGAAAAGTGACGGCCACCAGTGCTTGGCACTCAGTCTGAACGCAGCCTAATACTGAAAATTTTAGTGTTTTTTTTTTCAGTAATAATTTTCCCAAATACTAGCATTTTTTTCGTGGACACACAGTGTTCACGCAATTACTCTGGTTTTGAACTGGTACATGCAGTCGGCGCGTGACGTGCGGGATGAGATTATTATCATAGTTCAAAAATCGGGGACTCATATGTGACATTGCCAAGAATTGAGAACCTGTAATACAACACCGTATCGCGGAATTTGAATTTGAGTATTTATATACCACTGCAGGGGGGGGGCAACTACACCACCGGTTTCCTTTCATACTTTGTAAGCAAAAACAATATTGTGTGAAACATGCTTTGTGTGTTGTAATTATAACATTTCTTTTATTTTAAATAGGGGATATAGGATATATAAATAAATATGCTTCAATTTCCTCTTTCGCAACAATTTTCATTCCGCGTGTGTTTTCAGAAATTATCAACTGGAAAATAATCGTCAAATAATGTGATATTCCTATAATTTTCGCAGTATCTCGTTTCTGAAGCAGCTAATTTGCGTAGAAAACAAGAGAACGTGCAATGCCATATTGTTGACCTTACTTATGATTTTCTGTTGCTCCCATGATTGTTCCATCTCGACTTTTTCATCCGAATCCATTGCGATGGTTTGGTAAATTACATCTCCTATACAAGAAGTTGGTTATTAGCCCTTTTTACTTGAAAAAAGAACATCCAAAATCTAATCGCAAGGATACGGGATATCTGATCGTGAAGACTGCCAAGACCCTGGACTTTTCTCATAGACAAATAATTATTATGTCTTTAATGCATTGCGTGGTTTTAATTGGAATTAAAATAAGGAATTCTGAAGACATACAAAGTAAAATTGTTACTATTAGTTTGAAGTTCTTCCCACATGGGTATGTTCTCGTGCTATCCCAGCCCCCCGCATCCCCCCCCCCTAATAGCTGGCTCCGCGGTCCCTGTAGACCTAATTATTTGTATTTATATTTATATTAATTTTTGCTATTAAGCAATTCATTTACAGAATAAGTGCGATGCCACATATACCTTGAAACCAATTAGTTTCACTTACCCACAGTGAACATTATTAGACAGCATAGAAACAACTGATTTGTCTTCAGAATCATCGCTCTTATTTCTATGAATAATCAATATAAATGGTATAAATAGTGTGGCTCATTTAGTTAGCGCCAGACACTGGCAGTATATACCTCACATTAACCGTCAAAAGACAAAATAATTATATTAAATTGCACTTCTTGCTCTCTCCCTGCTGGGTGCAGAAATTACTGTTGTTCGTCTCTTTCACCTACGAGCACCTTTGATTTTAAAAATATGCCAAAATTACTTTTCAAAATATTATACTTTTCCCGTGTGGACAGAGAGTTTGCGGTTATCATTTAGATAAAGGAACAAATGTCATCCAAGTATTAAAATCAAAGAAAATTGCCAAAATAAAGTTCTTCTCCATGAAGAAACAAAGCAGATCTGAGCCAGCTAAGAAGTAAAGTTCAGATTTCCATAAAAGCTGCGCTTTAAAATCGATCTGAAGTAGACCCACCCGGTGTAAAATCATCTTTTATCGAAACGATTTATTTACCATTTGTTCCCATCAATGGACCTTATCCGCTGTAAAATTATTTTAGATGTTTGCAACGAGAAGGGAATATATCAAAATGAGGAAAATAAACTTTGTATTTCGTGCGGAAATATGCAGCTAAATTAGTTACACGTATCTATAGCAGATAAAGTCCATTAACTTATTGGGAATTTTCCGTAAACTGTCTTAGTTTAAAAAATGTACTTCTCCGAGTATACATCAATGATCTAACAATATGCATTGGAAAAGCAAAATTTATATCTAATGTATACTCAAGAAGATCGAGTCCAAGACACAAGCATTTGTAAAGTTTGATGCAAACTAGACCCTTACCATGCATGCATGCATACACAGGTACTCAGAAAGACTCTCCCCGGTGGATTGCGTACATAATAAATTAACTATTCCAATGACAGGCCTGGAGATTCATTATTGTCGTGAACAAGTAATTTTCAGTAATGAGAAATAGTCCAGTTTGAAATTTGTCTTGTTTTCTGTATTTAAATCGGTCATTGTTGACTGCACACAAATATAAATATTCTATCACATTAGCAACCTTAACATGTTCACGACACTTACGACTAAATGGAAACCAGGCTTAATTCTGGCTTGCATGTCGACAATTGATCCAGTGTATTATAAGATCAGCGGCATGCACAGCTAAACAATGGCAAACATGAACTAATGACGTTTTTGTTGCTCAATAAAATTCGGGCGAAAAATTTTGTTAGAATGCCCACATAGAGATCCGGCAGAAACGCCTTTCTGCTATAGAGGCAAATGAATTACAAGTTGGGTGATGGATAGAATTAAGTTGACATATAGTTTCTAAAAATGCTTAAAAATTAGCAAGTACACTGAAACGCCACAGTATATACGGGCACGTAGTTGAGAGTGTGTAAATGACACAGGAAGTTAAAAAGCTAGCCTTCATTTTACGTACCAATGCATGTAAATGAACTGTAGAGGTATTTTGTGCAAGTTGCTTTACATTGAACTTTGAAGCAAATAAAGAAATATTATGCACGGTAAAATCAAAATATTCTGTTTTATAATATGTCAATTTCGCCGGCTTAATAGCATTAAGGCGGATTTCCACTTACAGCGAAATCGTTCGCCAGCGAAATATTTGCATATTTTCTTTTGAATTTTAACAGCATAAATAAATTAGTTCGACTTGACTGTTCTCAATTCAAAAGAAAATATGCAAATATTTCGCTAGCGAACGATTTCGCTGTAAGTGGAAATCCGCCTTTATTCAGCCATACTTGTGCATGGTGCAAAATTTCGAAAAATTTGTTCTTGGTATAATGCCATGCTGGCTCAGGTAGACAGGTACTTTGAAGTTTGTCTGGTCTCCTGGAAATAATTTTCCCGCCACTCTTCTATTTCTTTAAGCTCAATGACAACTCGAATGTTTGTAGCAACAAATCCAATTATAATTACAATATAACGTATTTGAGATGATCGATTGAAAAGATTGAGATTCTTCGTAACATTTCGCGGTAGTCAAATGTTATGCATCGCAATTCTTTTCTTCAGTTTATTGCAGATAACTGAGGCAAAACACGTCGGACAAATAAAGAGTAATTTAGGATATTACTGGTGTCAAATTGATATAATACATTAACATTAAATAGACACCGGTGAATATTATATTACTCCCTCAAGTTTTTCAAGTAAACTCTGGTTTGCTCAGATTTTGTAAGTAAATCAAGTATATTAAAAGTGAAATAGAAAAAACACTTACCTTTTCTAAATCGTTTCATAGGAGTCTGTCGGGAGTATCGAGTGTTATTAAATTTTCATATAGTGATAGAGGAATCCTGCCGATAAGGAATTTTTAAGTTTTAACTTGTATTCTTTACTTAACTGGTAACCATGGAAAATTGTTGCTGTGGAAGAACTTTCTCGTAGATCAGCATTAACAAAATGTATAATATGTCACACCCAATGAATGTGAGTGTGACTATTGGTAAGTGTGTTCTGCATGCCCAATTGGGATGAATATTGTCCAAGTAATCAAAATCCTCCAATCTTAAATAAAAAACTATATTACTTTGCATAATATACAAACAAGCAAAGTTTCACGATAGCGATCTTTGTATTATGTTGTTACTGAGGCTCCATATCTGCATAATTTTCTTCTACACGGAAGAAGTTAAACAGCAGGGGTTAAAGTGATGACGCGCTTTAACTATTGTTCTCATCAAATTGCCCTCTAGCAACTAATTATATAATCTTGTGGGTGGCTGTGCATCAGCTCAGCATAAACACTTAAGTGTGTTCTAAATGCCCAATTTAGATATGCTCCTCGGCGAAATATGACCCTTAATATTCATACACCAAAAACATCAATATCAGAAATATAAACATTAACGAAAACTCTGGTTTAACGAAAGATTTAGGAAACTATTTGATATATTATCTGATCAGTGTACACGTTGCACGACTTTTCAAAATATTTTGACATCTCCGCCAAGCAATTAAATGAATTCAATGTTGCAATAACTACATGTAATTTAAGAATTCTTAAAGAATACAAGGAATTTGAAAATTTTTGTAAAAGAATTTTCTATCGAAAGATCGTCTTATAGGGTAAAATGACTTCGTAGGCTATTCTGGGTTGTTTGAAAATAAGAGCCTCGCATACAACTTCTAAATAACGCTATATAAATAAATCTGACCACCCTTACACACTTGTTGTAAGGGACTACACACCATGCGCACAAATATCAAGAAATTTGCGCATGTTGAGCGTGTGAAATTTCTTCTCTTTGCCTAAAACTTTGATTAAACTGATGAAAATACCGATTGGGGTTTGGAATGTATCAAAAGTTTAAGGTATTTTAAAAAAACTTTGCAATCACATTTTGTTATTGAAAAACTTTGTCTTGGTGGATTTATTCGCCTTTAAAGTTACCGCCGGATGAGAAATCAAATCGGGAATTTTATGCAACATAAACAAAAGAAAACTGATTTGCAATTCCCGATTTGATGAAACACGCAACAAAATATAAATTTGAGGTCACAGCTATTAAAAGACTAAAAATAAAAAACGGTATGCTCGAATAGAGGTGAAAATGAAGTAAACAAATTTTCGACACGTCTACCTAAAACTACAAGTCCCGTGGGGAAAATAGAAATTAAGCTTGGTGCAGCATCAGTAGGATCGAACCTCGGTCCTTTCCCTAGTCTTAACTGTTATGTTTAGAGGTCGACTAAACTTTCATTTCCCTTAGCAACCTGTCCTCTTTTTGTTGATAGACTAACAGCACAAAACCTATATGAAAATTGAGAATGAGAGAAGAATACCAATAAGGGTAACAGGTAAATTCAAAATTTAAAAACTTGGGAAAACAAATACTTGGGACAGCCAGATCATACAACCGTATAGAATATATCATAATCTTTCTTTTGTGTTGATTTCGTAGATTTTCATCGCGTTTTAGGCGAGTTATTGCAATATTTCAACAAACAAATTTTTCACTCAATCTCAAAAATGCATAGTGGAAAGTATGAAGCAATGACTTATCTTCGTAGCGTTGTATCTTCTTTTTTTTTCAGCCAAAAGTGACGGTTCGTCCACCATTTTGTTTATCAAATTCTGCTCTATTTTTGTACTAAATATCATACGCTACAAGTACATATTTTGCCTTAATTGGGCATTTCCGGAAACACTCGGTCGGAAATCTCCTTCGGGCGTCTTTCGGGCTGTATGTTTTTTGTATCTGCGCTAACGCAGATATATTGCTATCGACTGTGTAACTGTTAACTGTTAGCTGTTAACTTGTAGCCAATCAGCGACTAAGACTACGTTCACACGAGACTGGTCGAATTCGAGACCATGCACGAATTCATCCGATTACAGCTGTTCACACGAGACCGGTCGAATTAATTACAGGTCAGAAAGTGTTCACACGGACCCGGACGAATTCGAGACCGTAATCATTTATTGACGCATGCGCATATGAGGCACTATAAAGCTGCTGTTAGCGCGGGAAAAACTTTTTAAAATGGCTGAAAAAAATTTTATGTGGACGGATGAAGAAATAGTATTACTTCTCAGCGTTGTTAATGATTATAAGTCGACAAAAGCCGCCGAAGGCGTAGACTGGAATTCTGTTATTAAAAACAAAGAATGAAGACCTTGTCGTTAAATTCAAGGAAGGGTACCCAAAAACCACCTCAAGCCAGTTTCCTCATTGTGGTGATGTTTTCAATAAAGAAAGAATATGGAGCAAACTGAAACGAATAAGAAAAGGTTATAAAAAACCTTTAGATTCTGGACGAAGAAGTGGCGGGGGGCGAATTGTCACAACGTTTTTTGATGAATGCTCCGCTATTTGGGGAGGTTCGCCAGCAGTTGAGTGTGTGAGAAATGGAATAGAAAGCTCCAGACAAGATGTTGTTGAAGACATTGATGTATTGCTATTGGAAAAAGATTCTTCCTTGCCTTCAAACAGCGTTGACCCAGTAGATGAACCACTGTGTGAAGAAAGCGTCGAGAATGAATCAAAAGATGATGGGAGAAGGAGCTTGTTGACGTTTTTAAATAACAAAAAAGATGCTAAGCTAAGCAAAAAGATTGCCACAGAGTCACAGCTACTAGCCATTGCCAAGGAAGAGTTGTCATTGAAACGAAAAGCTACAGAGAAAATGGAAGAGTCAGAGAAAAATACCAAAAAACAATGGATTCATTTGCTACAGGACTGACCACCCTAACAGCAACAATCAGCCAGGGTTTCACTCTTCTTGGTAATTTATTAAAAGATAATCAAGAGCAAACAGCAACAGCCAATCATATTCATAGTGGAATACATGCTTTTCAACATCCCTACTTAGGTTTTAGCCAGTATGATATGCTGGAAAATCTTGAAACCTCAGCACAACCAGTTAGTTCAGTTGGACTGAAAAACATACAATAAGAAAGTGACCCAAATTGTTCAATACTTAAATATTATTTAAATTCAATTTGAATGTTATTTAAATTTAATAATTATGTTAAGCTTTGGGATTTTAATGATAATTATTCTGTGTAAATATTTCAGTTTAAAGCTCATTATATCAAAAAATTTGTTAAATAAATAAATAAATAAATAGTTTAAATAGTTTGAAAATAACAGAAAACAATGCAAATCTTGGTGAGATTGAAATGCTTGTAAACAGAAACATTTGCACATACTTCAGAGCGTGAGCTGGCATAGCAACTAGTCATAGCAACATATGTTGTATTTAATTCAACAATTTGATAAAATTATTTTTACAAAACATTCTACATAGGATCTGCTAATCCTATAATGCACCCAAAATCTCAAGCACAGGGAGAAATAACACTGTGAAAATATTAAATGAATTCATTGTCCCAAATTATCATATATTTAAAATTCAACAAATGCATTTCGGATGTCTTTACTGAGAGCCTCAGTGCTTTGCTCTCTGATTGAAGGACTATGTGCAGGTTGGAATTCCTTTTCATATTGTAAACCAAGAGTAACAGACTCCTGCACCAATGGATCATTATTAATTTCGCAAAAATTGTGCAAAATGAAACACGTATGGATCACTTGGGGAAGTTCATCAATGTTGATATCCATCTCTCTGCGAAGAGCACCAAATCTGCCTTTGAGTCTTCCAAAAGCACATTCTATGACCATCCTGGCAGAACTGAGTCGGTAACCAAAGAACTGTTCTTTGACAGAGTTTCCTCCACCAGGAAATTCCTTCATAAGGCGAGGTAATAGAGGGTATGCTGGGTCACCCAAAATACATACAGGTACTGGTGCAGTATCAGGTACGAGTGTGCGGTATAGTGGGGGATTGTCCCATCGTTTAACATCTCCTTCAATGCAGAATTGTAAAATATCCTGGCGTCGTGCACACTTCCAGGCCATTTAATAACAATGTCAGTGAAGCAATATTTGAAATCACATAGAGCTTGTACATTCACTGAGTGTCGATTCTTTCTGTTGATGTAATCAGTTGGATTTTCATGAGGCTGTTTGATGAAAATATGGGTTCCATCGATGGCGCCAATGCATTGAGGAAACCCATGTTTTTCGTAAAACATATTTACTGATTCCTGAACTTCTTCTTTAGTTTTTGGTAACTTTATATACTTTGGGCCTAGCACAGCAGATATAACCCCACAAGTCCTTCGAACAATTCCCGAAACAGTGCTCTTCCCCAAGCCAAACGCATTCGCTACTTTACGATATCTACCCTCATCGGCCAGATAATAAAGGGTAACGGCAACTTGCTTTTCCACGGAAATGGTTCTTCGCATATTCGTTGTTTTCTTGCGGAGATATGGTTCGAGTTCGTGACACAACTTAAAAAAGTTTACTTTCGATAGTCTAAAGTTTTCTCGCCATTCTTCGTCAATCATCACGTTGTTATAAAATTGTCCCACCATACAGACGTTCGTCCTGGTCGAATCCACATAGTTCTTCGTGGTTTACGTCGTTTCTTTTTTATATGCACCAACCACTGTCGGACAACCGATGCAGATGAATACGTTATCACTTGTGGATGCATTTTGCGACGTTTTTCTCGATGCAAATAAATCATTGCCGCTTCCAAAACGGATAATTGAATAAGCCCCACTATCGACGATAGCAATGATAAAACGGCAACTGCTATGAGCAACTTTTTATCATTCATTTTTTATTTAAAAATATCAGTTTACTGTCGCAATATTGTGGTTTGTGTTTACGTTCCAGGGCTGTACTTCATGTAATGATTAATTTTGATTCCAAAAGGTCTTGAAAACGCCCGGTTTCGGTGTTCACACGAGGCTGCGAAATTTTAAAACCGAACCGGCACAAAACTAGACCTAGATTTTTTTAGTCGCGAATTCGTCCGGTAAACAATGCTCGAATTCGTCCGATTTCAATGGTCCCGTGTGAACGCAAGGCGAAATTGGACGAATTCGTGCATGGTCTCGAATTCGACCGGTCTCGTGTGAACGGGGTCCCACAAATTACGTAATTGCACACCAAGCCTGTTCGCAGGCTAGATTTACAAAATGGCGGATACGAGGAGTCGATGTTTATTTCAGATTCAATTTGTTTGGACGAAGTTTTCTTAAGGTAAATAGCCTAGCTGAATTGTCAGTTTTTAGTAGGATGTTCGCTTTATACTTCGCTGTTGTTTACGACATATTCTTGGATCTTACAGTGTTTTTCAAGTACCTTGAAACAAGAGCAAGTATCATAAAGTTATATGACATGTATTGTATAGTAATTTTACCAAATGGCAAATATAATACTAGATGTAAACAAGTGTTTTGTGAAGTATACAAATTAAGCGCTGTGTTCAATGGATCTATGTTTTCAATATTATTTTTATATTAGACATAATGACAGCTGGACTTTCACATTCACATGTACATGATACTGTCTGTATATGTTGTTATAAAGTTGTTTCATAGTTTCACAGTATTATGTAAACGTTCATAGAGGAATTTACATACTGGACAGAGTGTTGTTTTCCTGAATTACCAAATAGTTCGTTTTACATCATTAATTATCTAAACAACAACTGTTGCAATAAACATCATTCGCAAGTTAACTTTTTGTGTGCTATAATGTAGTCTTAGGATATGGTAAGTTGGTATCTTTGTTAGGAATTGAAGTTGTAGATTACTTTATCAAGCTACCACTAAACTAGCACTTTGGTCATCCCAGCCATTGTGTGTAATATTTGTTCAGTTTCTGTAAGCTCTATTGTATAACATATGCATAAGGAATTATCTGTTTCTTTGCAAAAGCCATATATGCAAAAATACAATTTATAATATAGCAATGTTTATATGTTGTTATAAAGTTGTTTCATAGTTTCACAGTATTATGTAAACGTTCATAGAGGAATTTACATACTGGACAGAGTGTTGTTTTCCTGAATTACCAATTAGTTCGTTTTACATCATTAATTATCTAAACAACAACAATGACATCATAAAGTTTCATTAAATTTATATGTTGTCGAATTAGTTTCTGCAAGAATTTATATCACAGATCCTGGTACCTGCTGTAATTAGTTAGTTGCTGTTCTGGTGTTCCTATCATGTCTTCTTCCCCATTTAATTATCTGTACATCATATATCTTATCTACATCTTCTATTAAAATTAAAATTATACTTTTGTCATCTCTCATATGATAAATTTAACCAAAGTAGAAAAATTAACATTACTTATATCAAAACTTTCTTCATTTCAAACAATAATGAACGAAACTTCAAGTGAAAGTTTCAGAAAAACAATTAATTGTATTATCAACTCAGACTGATACTTTTATAAATCATTCAATTCTTGTTGCTTTGTAGTACCAAAATTACATGCTTATAGACAGTACGTTTGAACTGTACTCTAGTTTTGCATATCTCAGTTTTTCACTTTTCTCCATCGCATGTTCGATCCCACCATTCGCACCTCGCAGATACATGTACGCTTAGCGTACCTATTTTTTATATGTGTATCCTAGGAAACCAGATGCCTCGGAAATCGATCTTGCCGGTAAAAATCATTCAGACGACGTATTTTAGTTGATTTTCAACCAAATGTGTGGCTGTTCTTTGCAATTTTTAGCGATGCAGTTGCATGTAATTTGGCGATTATGCTCAATCCGGAAGAGGATAGTTATGAATTGCGAAAACAAATACATCAGATGAAAGATCATACTTTAAGCTCTCAAATGACACCTTCTGCGTATTCATAGGGTAAATACTTGCTAAGATAACCTTGTGTAAACAAAACGTCCGGAAATTAGTAGAGGTATCGGGTGTTTAAATATAAGATTGAAAGTCAAGCTTTCTGAAACAGATTTGATAATAACAAAGGGTTTAAAACTTAAACGTTGAAAACACATGAATTCTAAGAATACGAAGATTGTCTTTCTTCGCAGTACTGAACAGGCGATAAATGGCGTCTTATGAAAAAAAGTTTTTTGTCTTGTTTATCATTTAGACAGTTCTCGCAACGTTTAGGCCTGGAAACACAAATAAAAACATGACGTATATATGCATCGAGTTTTATATATGTTTGGTTCATTTGATAATTATACATGGTTTATGGTTTAAACCTGGTTTTCACCACTCGCAGATAGACGCCGATGCTCGGCGATGCTGGCTTGGTAG
Organism: Dendronephthya gigantea; assembly: GCF_004324835.1. Lineage (NCBI taxonomy): Eukaryota > Metazoa > Cnidaria > Anthozoa > Malacalcyonacea > Nephtheidae > Dendronephthya > Dendronephthya gigantea. The sequence continues at coordinate 1,104,274 of NW_021163062.1, read as the reverse complement.
CAGTAGGCGAATATCGCAAAAAGGCGGTTTTCATCAACCTAATCTGTCGGTTCCTCGTGCATTTTGGACAAGAAGGCGGGACAAATTAGAACACTGGGTTCGAAATTAGGATGATTAGCATTTTACGATTGTCGGCGAAGCTAGTACATAAATGCGGTTTTCATGGTTTTATCAGTCGCAGCCTATCTGCGACAAACGCCGATCGTCGTAACAAAACAATTTTTTTTGTTTTGCTACGATCGTCGGGGACAGTCGCAGATGCATTACGATGAGCGGTTTTCACCAATTACGATGCTCGGCATCTGTCGTAATTTTGATATTGCCGACTATCTAGATCTGCGAGTGATGAAAACCAGGCTATAAACCGCATGGTTTAAACCGCTCAACTGTCCACCTCAAAGTTAACTACAAATTGAAATAAGGTAATATGAGTATAGTAGTTAAAATTTTGAAATGTTTTAAAAACGACATTGTGAATTTGGTCGAATGCACACCCTGTATACGGCTATCTTTAAAACCAGGAACGGGGAATCAAGGAAGGGAACGGGGAAGGGAACGGGGAATGATAAAACCAGGAATGGGAAAAGCCGGAATCTTTAAAACCAGGAATGCGAAAAGCCGGAATCTTTAAAACAAGGAATGGGAAAAGCCGGAATCTTTAAAACAAGGAATGGGAAAAGCCGGAATCTTTAAAACAAGGAATGCGAAAAGCCGGAATCTTTAAAACAAGGAATGAGAAAAGCCGGAATCTTTAAAACAAGGAATGCGAAAAGCCGGAATCTTTAAAACCAGGAATGGGAAAAGCCGGAATCTTTAAAACCAGGAATGAGAAAAGCCGGAATCTTTAAAACCAGGAATGGGAAAAGCCGGAATCTTTAAAACAAGGAATGAGAAAAGCCGGAATCTTTAAAAACAGGAATGAGAAAAGCCGGAATCTTTAAAACTAGGAATGAGAAAAGCCGGAATCTTTAAAACAAGGAATGAGAAAAGCCGGAATCTTACGGCCGGAAGTTTGTAACTAAATTAGTTACAATTTCCGCGCGTAATACAAAATATGCTAATTTGACATGGCTATATTTTCCGTATTTTACCAAATTTCGCAGCCAAACTTAGCATTTCCACTAATTCAAGTACGCTCAATTCTTTTATCTGTTATATGGAACATAAACTGCATTCTTTTGTGGGTGAAGGAATGGATGATACATATATAATTACACAAACGATGAAACGAACACAAGGACTGACAAGGTTAGTTTGTAAACAGTTAAATTTGTTGATTTGCATGGTCTCATTCATAAACCTACAAAGTGGAGCTTTGCGCGTTGCTATCTAATAAACCGCGTTTATATCTACATTGCTATTGGAATTGAATAATGTTTGGTTGGAAATGAAAACTTTTTGGATCCAAATTTGAATTTCCAGATTTTCATATGAATTGCATACTGCATGATATAAAATATGCATGAACAACTTCACTAAATACACAATATATTTTACCTTTTCTATATTCAGTACATTGTATTTACAGCTACTTAATATATCAGTATAAATCTATGCGAACAACAATTTTGCTCCATTTAATATATACATACTAAGCTTATTTTGCAATATGTATTTGTCATAGTTCATGGTAACAGCTTTTCATTATTGGATCAGATTACCCCTGAACAATGCACTACACTTTTTGAACAATGCACTACACTTTTGTTGTCCCAAATATAACATGATTTTGCTTGTAAGTAAAATTGTATAGAAAATAAAATATTTTAGTGCATTTGGTACCTTAATTGACTCAGATTATAATTAAACAGTTACTATTTCTCACCCAAGGTTTTAATGACTGGAAGCAGATTAGAAATATACAATAATAATCTGTAAGTAACTAACAGTTGCAATCAATTAAAATCTTGGCTATTTGAGAGCAACTTTGTGTTGGGATGGCCGGAATTTTGGTATATATCCTATTGTTGTTTACATACTGTAGAGTAGATTTATATTAAGTAGCAGCAAATACAATGTACTGGTAATATTCCAAAATTTAACAACATATCTCAATTCTTTTATCTGTTATATGGAACATAAACTGAATTATTTTGTGGAGGAAGGATTGGAGGAATATATAATACATGTATAATTATGCAAACAACAATTAATTTTGCTGCACTTAATACATTATTTTGCACTATACAGGGTGTCTCAAAAAAACGCAACCGCTTAAATATGCAAGAACATTAATACAGCTCTAAAGTGCACCTCTGGGAATTGAAAATGGCTCTTAATCCTTCATTTAAAATGCTAAAAAAATGCTAAACGTCATTTTAGCTGAACTATGGTGCAAACCCGAACAATATTAATATTCTTGCATATTTAACTGGTTGCGTTTTTTTTTGAGACACCCTGTATAGTCATAGTTCATAGTAAAAGCTTTTCATATTGAATCATACTAGCCTAGAAAACCACAGCTATGTTTTCCCTACACAATTTCTAAAGCATTTTTATTTGAATAAATCATTTGTAAAAGTAAATGCTGGTTGGAAATTATACTTTTCTAAACAAGACCTAGGGTATATTCCAAAATTCCATCCCAACATAAAGTTGTTCTCAAAGAGCCAAGATTTTAATTGATTGCAACTGTTAGTTACTTACAGATTATTATGGTATATTTTTAATCTGCCTCCAGTCATTAAAACCATGGGTGAGAATGGTAACTGTTTAATTATAATCTGAGTTAATTAAGGTACAAAATGCACTAAAATATTTTTATTTTCTATACAACTTTACTTACAAGCAAAATCATGTTATATTTGGGACAACAAAAGTGTAGTGCATTGTTCAGGGGTAATCTGATTCAATAATGAAAAGCTGTTACCATAAATACCATGAACTATGACAAATATATATTGCAAAATAAGCTTAGTATGTATATATTAAATGGAGCAAAATTGTTGTTCGCATAGATTTATACTGATATATTAAGTAGCTGTAAATACAATGTACTGAATATAGAAAAGGTAAAGTATATTGTGTATTTAGTGAAGTTGTTCTTGCATATTTTATATCATGCAGTATGCAATTCATATGAAAATCTGGAAATTCAAATTTGGATCCAAAAAGTTTTCATTTCCAACCAAACATTATTCAATTTCAATAGCAATGTAGATATTAAACGGTAGATAGCAACGCGCAAAGCTCCACTTTGTAGGTTTATGAATGAGACCAAATCAACAAATTTAACTGTTTACAAACTAACCTTGTCAGTCCTTGTGTTCGTTTCATCGTTTGTGTAATTATATATGTATTATCCATTCCTTCTCCCACAAAAGAATGCAGTTTATGTTCCATATAACAGATAAAAGAATTGAGCGTACTTGAATTAGTGGAAATGCTAAGTTTGGCTGCGAAATTTGGTAAAATACGGAAAATATAGCCATGTCAAATTAGCATATTTTGTATTACGCGCGGAAATTGTAACTAATTTAGTTACAAACTTCCGGCCGTAAGATTCCGGCTTTTCTCATTCCTGGTTTTAAAGATTCCGGCTTTTCCCATTCCTGGTTTTAAAGATTCCGGCTTTTCTCATTCCTTGTTTTAAAGATTCCGGCTTTTCGCATTCCTTTTTTTAAAGATTCCGGCTTTTCGCATTCCTGGTTTTAAAGATTCCGGCTTTTCTCATTCCTTGTTTTAAAGATTCCGGCTTTTCGCATTCCTTGTTTTAAAGATTCCGGCTTTTCCCATTCCTTGTTTTAAAGATTCCGGCTTTTCGCATTCCTGGTTTTAAAGATTCCGGCTTTTCGCATTCCTGGTTTTATCATTCCCCGTTCCCTTCCCCGTTCCCTTCCTCGATTCCCCGTTCCTGGTTTTAAAGATAGCCCCCTGTATACCCCTTGCAAATTAGATTGAATAATATTGCTAATCAGTTACAAACACTAGTGGTTGTCTCGGGAAAATACAACCATCACTCTTTGTAACTGATTTGCATATATCTATTCAAATCTTATTATTACAAAGCGCTCGTGATTGTATATTACGATGATTGTATATCACGGCCGCCTGTGTTGTAAACATTACTAATAAGACAGGCTATGTTTAGTGGCCTAATCACCTGTACTAAACCGCACCCTGAGGGCAAATTAATTAACTTTTACTAAAAATTGATATCAAATGGCAACAAAATTTAATAAGGTACATTAAATCTGAAAAGTGATTTTTAGATATCATGTTAGATTGTATATACATGCATATAGTGTTGTTGACATGAACTAAAAACAATGCCTCATACAGGAACTAGTTGATGCAATAAATGCTAAAAATATGTAATTTGACATCGATCTTGGACTTGGATGTAGCATATTATGGAAGCCAACTGGACAATAATCATAGAAAATGCAAGTATCACTATCACTATTTATTTCTTTAGAAATTGATTGTTTTTTAACATGGGCACTGAAATATTTTTGCATCTGCATCATCTAAAGTCGTGCCGCTACTGCTGTTAAGACCTGTTTCAAACGTCGGTATCGGCTATGGGCACTCATTCAAATGCGGTGCTTCTACGATTTGAATTTCACGCTTTTGAGATGACGCACGTATTTATTTAAATTGTTGGATTTATATTATGCTCTTTTCATATAGTGCATGGGGCTCACTGTTAGAGGGAAGTACGTTCGGCGTCTTATCTCTTTAGTGGCACATCATAAAATTTGAAACAGGCCTGAATATGCCTAAATGCTTTTATGTTATTTTACAACCGTGGGTTGTTATATTATTAACCCAAAATGATATTCCTTAAACTAAAACATTTTAAAATCTTAAGACTTTATTGCATGCAATAATATCCCTAAATAATTACATCTAATTATGTCATATATGATTCGATTCAAAAAGAAAAAAACGGCTAGGTAACTACAATGAAATAAGTTTACTGATATGTGCACTAGTTTATATTCCAGTCTTCAAGCGAAGTTAATAACTATCACCATTCCTCTATAACACAATTTTTTTCATTTTCAATATTGTCTTCATTTTAACTCTGTGGGTTATCTCCTCTGGACATTTCATCTTCCTTTTGTCCATGATTGTAAAATTCTTTAGGCTCACCCATTTCACCCATACGCATTGGTTCCTCCCGATGCTAAAACGAAATGAAATTCCAAATGTAAAATGGAAAAACTCTTTGAACAAGTTGGCCAAATTTACTTAAAAGCTTTAACTGACTAAATTTTGTCCAATTAGAGTTTGTGTCAATGGATTTCTTAAAAGCTAAACCAATGTGATTTTGTGTTTCAAACTTACGATATTCACAATCATCGATGGAAATTCATTGAGAAAAATTAAGTTACCTGTACTCGTAGACCGAAACTAGGATATCTTAATTTCTATATAATTTTTATTACCCTTTGTCTTGTGCTTTTTCTCATTTTGTAGAAAACTAAAATGCCGACGATGATAAGAAGCACAACCACGATAATAACAATGATAATAACCACCACAGCATTGGCTATAATACAGAAGTTCGAATGCATTTGTTATTCAATCTAACATCTAGGGGAACCGCAAGGGGAATTAAGAGCGGCGAGAACATTGCGTCAGAAAATTTTATACATCCATTTTACGATTGTAACAGAATGGAGAGGAAGCTTAAATGTAATGTAAACATGAACAAATTTGCAGATCCATGCGAGAAGATATCTTTAACGTGAGTTTTAATGCAAAGAGCACGCCCATCACGATTACAACATAGCCTCATATTAAATTAGGGCACTCAGTGAACGTACTATGGTATGGCAATATGATTATAAATTATAAAGTAGCAAAGACCTTAATCCCGTCAGCAGAGGACAGTGGGGAGCTAACTCATGCAGTCCCCCTCTGTCTACGTGGCTAGGGCGCCCTTGCAAAAATCCCTTGCACTCAGTAATTTCCACAACACAGTTAAGCATAAACTGTATTTGGTGAGGGGAAAAACGACTATCTACAATCGCTTGCCCTGAGAGTTTCGGATTTGAAAATGACTCGGCAACACTATATATAAGCAACGATACTTACACGAATCCTCTTCCTTTGTCTTTACTGAAATTTTTATTTTGTCTCCACTGCCTTCTTTATTATATCCATGGACTTTGATGTCGTAAAATGTATTACTTTTCAATTTACTTAGTATAACATTAAATGTACCCGATGTCATATTCTGCGTCTTGTATTCTAATTGAGACTTTTCTTTGTGGCTTACTATGTAACCAAATATTTTGAAAAAGTCGTTCGCTGTAGGTTTTTCCCAACGAATGTCAATTCTGTTCTTGGTGACCTTGGAATGATTAAGGCTCTTTGGTGGAGGGGGTGGTTCTGTAAAGAATGCAGAAAAAAGAAGACCTCGAAATACATTTGTTTGATTTAATAAGAAATAGATGATTCCAACTATGAACTAAGTTATTCCGTGCAGTTGTCATTTCGATCGAAGGTCTTATTTCTCATTTTTTTTTAAATCTTACTCTCTGACTAACCTTTTCCATAATAGACCAACTTTTGATTTAGGGAACAAAAAGGGAATTTCCGAAATTAGTACAACAAACTTAGTAAATTTCGAAGTTTAACGAATTTGGCAAATTTTGTATGCATTTGTATTACGGATGAACGTTTGTAACTGAAATAGTTACACACTTCCGCCGTCACACAAAAGTGTATAAAAACTAACTGCTTCAAGATCTCTTTACTTTCAGCAAATGTAATAAAGTACATAGATATTAACAACGTCCTTAAATTTACCTTTTATAAATATATCGCCTTTAACTTTGTACTCTCCGAGTTTTTTGTTCTTAAGAATTTTCTCTCTCAATGTTTCGCCAACGACAACTTTCTTATTAGTATCTAGATCTCTCCGGTAAATAACCCTAAATTCTACTACGAGAGATCCGTTCCTACGTTAAAGTATGAAAAAAAACACGAGTAAAAATCTCAAAGACGTAATAACTTATAGATCAAGTGAGCACTCCATCGGCACTGACATGCATGAATTTAAAAATTTCAGGATTATATAGTCAGGTTAAAAGCCTCGAATGCCATATATTTAAACCCTGTTTTCAAATACTAAATTTTATTTCATTCTAACCTTGTTTATATTTCATGATTTTAAAGCTGCAAGGCGGTTAAAAAGTCCATTTTTACAAGTTAATTATTTCAGTCAAATTTCATATGATCCATTCATTTTGTCACAATTGAATTCATTTTTTTTCAAAATTGAAACATTTTGTCAACGTGATTGCAATGAAAATTGTATGGCACTGATTTTACTGTTATAAAAGGTAAAATACGATAGCCTGCAGCCTAGTGCTTGGCCGGGTACGAGATAACGTTTTTTTTTCACATGACTGCGCACCCTTTTTCATATTTATATTTATATATGTTTAATAAGGGTTGCGCACATTCTTTTCTTTTTAACAAATAAATACGGTACTCTACCTGAATCCCGTGACTTCCGCACGTTCAAAGTTTGGGGTATCTTTAAATGTCTCCGTTAGCTAACAAAACAGATCATTGCACGGTATTATTATGTGGTGCAATACCACCTCCCCTCCACTAAAATTTTTGTCACAAGCTAAATGTCGTTAAAAATACTAAACCGCAAAAAAGATCTGATCTATCCTAGGAAACGATAGCTTTGGTGTATTAAACAAAATTAATTAGAAGTTGACATGACAGCAAGGTTTGCAAAATGTGTTTTATTTCTCGATTTAATGTACTTGCTCTAGGCGTTGCCAAATAAATTTGCTTGCCTTGTCTAGCATTTTAGCTATTTTTGTCACCCTGCCATTCGATTTCTCTTTTCGGCATTTCCAGTCTAGTGGTGCTTTGAGAGCGAAGATCTCAAAGTCATCTGGCATGTAAAGAGTAAAACCTTGAACTTTGAAGGGGACAAAGCCGACAAACTAATCGAAAGAATACATGGTATTCTTCATAAATCAGACAAGTCGATGAACGTCGAAAATGACGACCTTCAGGGCGGATCTACTGTTGAACTTTTAGCTGAAGGAAACGATGCCAACACAAATGTGAGCAATGAAGAAATCAAAATAGTGGATTCCATTCCAGTGAAAAATGCTGAGTCGAGTCAATCAAGCGAGTCCCCCTACCTAGATAACCAATGCCGCTGTTCCTGCCGAATCTTTAAAGCAGAACTCGAAGGATTCAAGTTCGATATGCTTCTGATGCAAAAGCAAATTGAATCCATTCAATGCTTATGCATTGATCATACGAATTCTCCTAATGAGATATTAACCTACAAGAAAGAATGTCAAAGACTGCAGAATATTATATCTGAGAATAAAAAGCCACAGCTGACCTTGAAAAAAAAATCATGGCGCAAGAGTCTCGTATCATATCAGCAGAAGAAGAAAGGGACTCTCTAAGATTAGCACTTACGCTAATTATGAAAGATCAAGACAAAGCTAAACCAAACAAACAAGATCAAGGCGTATCAAGAACGGTATTTGCCAATAATACAAAAAGCAGTCGTAGTGGCAAAAATAAAGGCGCCGCAAGTTCAATGAAAGGTTTAATCGACCGTGAACGTGACCATGATATCTTAGGAGCGAATAAATTTAATGTGCTAGAGGTTGAAGGCTCTTCAGACAATGAGCCTGTGTCCAGCAATGACTGTGATGACCTGAACACCGAAGCAAAAAATCAAAGCAGCAAGCTAATTAAGAAATCGAGCAAATCAAAGAAATGTGGTGCTTCTGATGTTCCTGCAAATGTCAACGATCAAACGGCATCTCGGGTCAATGGATCAGAGTCTCGTGAGCCAGAAAGTAAAACGGTTATCGTTGGAGATTCAATGTTGAAAATGCTAAATGCCGGTCGAATGCGTCGCTCCATTGGGCACAACGTTATGATAAAGACATTCCCTGGCGCTAAGACAAGTGATATGAAGCATTATGTTCAGCCAGCCTTACAAACGAACCCGAGTCGTATGATCATCCATGTGGGCACTAATGATGTATCAAAAGGCACTGAACCGAAAGTTATTGCCAAGGGAATTGAGGATCTATGTAAAGGTATTGTGAAGTCTAATAAAGATATCCAAATAGCTATTTCTGAACTTATAATTAGAAATAATCCTGAACTGAATACCAAGATTAATGCTGTCAATGAACTTATTAAGAGTTTGTGTTTGAAGCATGGATGGCAAATAGTTAAACACCGAAATATCCAAGTGAATAATCTTAATGCTTCTGGTCTACATCTTAGCAGAGTAGGCACGTCATTACTAGCGAAGAACTTAATCGAATTCTTAAATAATTGAAATACTATTCCAAGCCAAGGCCCTCTAATTAATAGTTCAATTGCTCAGAGTGCTAGTACTGTCTCCATAGATGAGCCGGCGAATGGTGCTAACTCGCAGTTAGGTCAGGCAAACAACTTCTTAAATGCAATAAAGGCTGAAAATTTGATGCCCAATATACGTGGTCTCAAAATTGCAAATCTTAACATAAACAGTTTACTAAAACATATAGATGAATTAAGAGTATGCATGAATAATCAGCAAATTGATATCCTAGCGATCAACGAAACCAAACTCGACCCTAATGTACCCATGGAGTTAATTTCCCTTGAAGGTTACACCTGGGTATCGAGGAATAGGAATAGATTTGGCGGTGGCGTTGGTTTCTACATAAGAAACACTATTAATTTTCGGAATAGACTTGATTTGAATAAACAGGATCTCGAAATTCTTACTGTTGAAATTAACAAATATAAAATGAAACCATTTTTGATCTCAACATGGTACCGACCACCAAACTCTCCTATAGGCTTGTTAGGTAAATTTGAAAACGTGTTGCAATCAATAGACATGGAAGATAAAGAGAGCATTATCCTAGGAGATTTTAACTGTGACATACTTGACAATAACTGTAGGGACCAAAACACGAATGAGCTTAACTTTATTACAAGTATTTATCAATATCAGCAATTGATTGATGAGCCTACAAGAGAAACTGACTATTCGAAAACCTTAATTGATCACTTCTATTCCAATAAAAGAGAAAATATTGTTTTAGCAGGAGTTTCTAAAATATCTATTAGTGACCACTACTTAATATTTGGTATAAAAAAGTTTCCATCTTTGAAGGCCGAGGAGCATATTATCGAATTTCGTGATTTCAAAAATTTTAACGAAGAAAATTTTCTTCGCGACTTAATATCTTTACAAACTCTCGATCTAACAAATTATTCCAATCCTAACCAAATGTGGTGTGTTTGGAAAAAAAATTTTACGAAAATTATTGACAATCATGCTCCGCTCAAAACACGTAAAATTGGAAAGAAGCGTACACCATGGATAACTAAGCAAATTATTCATCGCAAGAGGCTAAAGAATTTCTTAAAGAAAAAGGCTTGTAAAACTAAAAGTGAAAGCGATTGGCACGCTTTCAAATCTGCTAGAAACTCGTATAATAAATTGATCAAAGCATCTATTCAAAAACATTACACAACAGAAATTCATAAAAATCAAGGAAATGCAAACCTCACCTGGAAATCGATCAATAACTTAATTCATAAATCGAAAAAATCCACAAATGTGAGTGAAATTTGCAATAAACATGGTGATACAATTGACACAAATGATATTCCTGACGCTTTTAATAATCATTTCACAGATCTAGGTAAAATCTTATCGCAAAAAATTCCACCAACTTCTATTCTCCCAGATACCTACATCAGAGAATCAACACAGGAATTTACTTTTAGTGAGATAAGTGAATTAGAAGTCTTTCAATTGTTGACAACAATGTCACTTAATAAGGCAACCGGAATAGATAAACTTCCAACAAAACTTGTCAAATTAGCAGCCCCGTACATTACTAAATCACTTACTGCAATATTTAACAGGTCTATATCAACTGGAATATTCCCTTGCGAATGGAAAGTTGCCAGAATTACCCCAATTTACAAAAGCGGTGTTAAATCTGATATGGATAATTATAGGCCTATATCTGTCATTTCAATAATTGCCAAAGCAATGGAAAAACTTGCATTTAACCAACTTTATTCATATCTACAACAATCAAATCTTTTAACAAATTCACAACATGGTTTCAGACCTCTCCACTCAACTGTCACTGCATTACTAAAAATGACAAATCAGTGGTATCGAAATATGGATGAAGGCTTGATCAATGGAGTTGTTTTTCTGGACTTAAAAAAGGCATTCGATACCGTTGACCATAATATATTACTTAAAAAATTATATCTTTATGGGGTGAGAGGTAAAGCCCATGATTGGTTTAAGTCGTATCTAACAAATCGTATCCAGTACTGCCAGGTTAATAGTAAATTATCTGGGCCACGTACAATTATTACTGGCATTCCGCAGGGCTCAATACTCGGTCCTCTATTATTTCTTATTTATATTAATGATCTTCCTAATAGCCTACAAAATGTGGACTGCGATATGTTTGCTGATGATACTCAAATAGGAACTGCAGGTAGAGACATAAAATCAATTACAGAAAGCTTAAACACTGACCTGGCCAATATTTCAGACTGGATGTCAGCCAACAAATTAAGTTTGAATAAGAGCAAAACTGAGTACATGATAATTGGTTCTCGCCATAATATTAAAAAGTGTGCTTCCGATTTACTGATTGAAATTGAAAACACGCCTATTAAGCGAGTTAGCACCACCAAATCACTGGGTCTGATGCTCGATGAGACCCTGACTTGGCATTCTCAAGTAGAACTCATTACGAAGAAAGTGAACAGGAGTTTTTATGTTCTGAGACGACTTCGAGAGTTCTCAGACTTGAAAACTCTTGTTACAGCTTATAAAACCTTGGTCCAACCACACTTTGACTATTGCTCACAAATATGGGGATGCCTTGGAATTACGTTGCAAAATAAACTGCAACGCTTACAAAACAGGGCAGTCCGTATCATTACAAAGCGTGGTTATGACTATAGGTCTGTAGACATACTTTTAATGAACTTGAGATACCAAATTTGAGTGTTAAAAGAAATAACCAATTATGCACTACAATGTATCAGGTAAAAAATAGCTTAGTTCCTGACTATCTCATTGACCTTTTTACGAAAACAAACGCGGTGCATGACTATCAAACTAGACAGGCTGAGCATAATCTTCTACCACCTAAGCCAAATACAAATTTTGGTAAAAAATCCTTTTCATACAGAGGTGCAGTGGCTTGGAACAATTTAACATCTAATCAAAAAAACTCTGAATCTATAAAGTGTTTCAAAAGTAACTTGCTAACTAGTAATATGTCTTAGTGTGATAATTGTGCTGAACAACTTAATAATTAGTAATATGTGTGATAATTGTAATTTTCACTTCCTCCTATATTCTATTATTTAATACTTGTATATAACTTAATCTTATTTTTAATTATAGACGTAAATGCACGGCCTATTGGAAGATCACTTTTCACTCTTGTAAATATTTCTTTCTTAAACCATTGTGAAATAGTACCGTGGATAAATAAATTGATAATAATAATATATAGAGGCGTATAAGTGATATCACAAAACGTTTTGCGAAAAAATCATTTTTGCATAGGAAAATGCACCTTCCGTAAAGAGAATTCAAATTTACCTTATTCGTAATATTCTCTTTCAACTCTATATATTCTTCTGAGCTTTCGTTCTTCAACGCTGGGGTAAACTCCCTTTCTAAGATTATTTCAACTTTTACAACGTCGTTTTCTAAAGTGGAAATAATCAAGCGTTAATTATTAAGTGCTTCAAATATTTGCCATTTAGAAATATTAGGGAATAAAAATAAACATCACCATCTCACAAATGGCTATTTGCCAATTAGATCTGTCCCAATTACTTCAGATATGCATGTTTAAAGATTATATGGCAAAGTCAAGCACACTTTTTTCCAAAGAAATATCAAACATGGTTTACTCGAAAAGGACGGTTCTATGATTGTGTTTTTAAGAATTTTATCATTATAAAGCCACTGCGTTAATGTGTAAACGCGTTTGGCAAAAAGGTTTGTTCTGTAAATATTTCATTCAAAGGTTTTTCTAAAAAAAAGTGTACGCGTATTCGCCGCCATTTTCCCTTTTGATAAATTCTAACAGCATGGCGCCATGGCCATGTGTTGTTGCTACACAAATTCCATACGGCTGATTTAAAAACGCGTATATGTAGAGTATTAGACAAATATTGAGTTATATTAAATTAATTTATTAATTACTTATGCATTTAACACCGTCAAAGTAAAAGTCTTTATTGCAAGGGCATTTTATTGTACCCTCGGTCAACGTTACACATGTTGAATTTCCGGGGCATATGTCCGGACCATTTGGTGGACATGCACCTATAAACGATCAAAAAACAGAATGAGACGAAAATACCATGCAGATAGATTTTAACTATAATTATAGACGCACAACAGTATTTGAGGGTGTGTCAGGGGGTGGGAGACATTTATGTCAAAATCCGATGCACTTTCTTTTTACTCTTTTGTTTGACACAAGAAGATGGTATAGTATATTATATATGCTAAAACAAATTACTATAGGTATCTCAAAGCCAGAGTTTATTGACACTTTATACCTCAATATGCATGTGTTCTCAACGTTAAAAAACAGCTATACAGCCAGCCCGAAAATTTAGTCGTGCTATGCTAATATTTTGGTTCTCATTGATTATGAAAACAATTAATTTTTAAAGAAATGAAGAATGATAATAACGAAAAGTTTGCATATCATGACTAAATCGTCAGGCTGGTTACGCCACTGATAATAAGACAAACTCCTGGGGTCGGTTTTATCAAGCTCGTTTAGCTTAAACGGCAGATAAGTCAAAATTAAATGACACCCCCTACATCTCTCTTGAAACAGCCAACTTGAATATTATGCACTAAATATGTAGTTGCAAACAGTATCTTTGTATAAGGCTACATACATTTTGTATACTTTTTCTATAAAACGATAGACGTACTTTCAATTTTGAACTTAACTACCGTTTAAGCTAAACAGGCTTGATTAACCAGCCCCTTTATTCTAAATTAAAAGCAAACTTAAACTCATTAAACCCATTCAGTGACAAAGATTAATTTTCTCATTTTTCATCACTTTTTAATGACGATATTTCTACCTTTATAAGAGTTTGCTTTTCAGTGTTTAAGTTTCTCTATTAATCTGTCCACTGATTAAAAATAACTTTTTCACTGCTCAGTAATAACAAAATTTTTAGGTCACACTCAATGAGTGAGGGTGTGAGTGATCCATACGAGATTGCATCTTTAACGTGAGTTTTAATGCAAAGAACATGCCTATCATGATTACAACATAGCCTTATATTAAAAATAGGGCCACTAAGTTAAGCATAAACTGTATATGGTGATGGGAAAGACGACTATCCAAAATCTGTTGCCCCGAGAGTTTTGGATTTGAAAATGACTCGGCAACACTATATATAAGCAATGATACTTACCCGAATCCTCTTCTTTTGTCTTTACTGAAATTTCTATTTTGTCTCCACTGCCCTCACTATTATATCCATGGACTGTGATGTCGTAAAATGTATCACTTTTCAATTTACTTAATATAACATTAAATGTACCCGATGTCATATCCTGCGTCTTGTATTTTAATTGAGACTTTTCTTTGTGGCTTACTATGTAACCAAATATTTCAAAAAAGTCGTTTGCTGCAGGTTTTTCCCAACGAATGTCAATTCTGTTCTCGGTGACCTTGGAATGATTAAGGCTCTTTGGTGGAGGGGGTGGTTCTGTAAAGAATGCAGAAAAAGGAAGACCTCGAAATACATTTGTTTGATTTAATAAGAAATAGATGATTCCAACTACGAACTAAGTTATTCCGTGCAGTTGTCGCCCCGAAGGTCTTATTCCTCATTTTTTTTTAATCTCACTCTCTCATTGCCCTTTTCCATAGTAGACTAACTTTTGATTTAGGGAACAAAAAGGGAATTTCCGAAAATAGTATACAATTCCCCTACTACGAGAGATCCGTTCCTACGTTAAAGTATGAAAAAAAACACGAGTGAAAATCTCAAACACGTAATAACTTATAGATCAAGAGAGCACTCCATCGACACTGACATGCATGAGTATAAAAATTTTAGGATTAGAGTATAAGGTTAAAAATTTCGAATGCCATAGATTTAAACCCTGTTTTGAAATACTAAATTTTTCTTTATCTTATTCTAACCTTGTTTATATTTCAATGATTTTAAAGTCACAAGGCGGTCCTGGACTTTTTACAAGTTAATTATTTCAGTCAAATTTTTTATAATCCATTCATTTTGTCACAATTGAATTCATTTTTTTTCAAAATTGAAACATTTCGTCAACGTCATTGCAATGAAAATTATATGGCACTTGCTTTACTGTTATAAAAAGTAAATAGGATAGCTACAGCCTAGTGCTTGGGCGGGTCAGATAACGTTGTTTTTCTCATGTTTAATCAGGGTTGCGGACATTCTTTTTTTTCACAAATAAACACGGTACTTTACCTGAATCCCGTCACTTCCACGCGTTCAAAGTTTTGGGTATCTTTAAAAGTCTCCGTTAGCTAACAAAACAGATCATTGCATGGTATTATTATGTGGTGCAATACCACCTCCCCTCGACTAAAATTTTTGTCACAAGCTAAATGTCAATCAAAATACTAAACCTTAATAAAGATCTGATCTATCCTAGGAAACGATAGTTTCGGTGCAATAAAAGAAATAATAATAAAACAATATAAAAAAGCAGTTAACATAATTAGACTTGCGAAATATATTTTATATACTTTCTTTACGCGTTGCCAAATGACATTGCATGTCTGGTCTAGCATTTTATTTTTGTCCCCCTGCCATTCGATTTCTCTACTCGGCATTTCCAGTTTAAAAGACTTCTTGTTTTTTAGTAAGTGATTGTTGACGTTCCATTCCATTCTATTGAATGACGTTCGATTTTGTTTGTTTGTTTGCAATAACATGCAATTAAGGTAAAATATAATCTTCTAATCCTGGTGGTTATACCCTACAACGACGGGTAACACCCGGTTAAGATTTTAGATAATTGTTCAATACTGTAGTATGTTTACTCGCAGTTAATAGAATATACATTGTTTAGAGACTGCGTAAAAGTACAATAGAACTCATTAACTATGTCGGCGAACATTTATGCAAAAAATTGTTCCTTTTTCGTCACGTGTCTATTGTATTTTGAACAAATAAACAACAGTAAGGTCTGAATTAACATGTTGTTCAAGTTACGGTTGAGGAGTTAAGCCAAGCCATTGCTATTGGTTAGTTGCGCAAAAATACAATATAGACATGTGACGGGATAAGGGACCATTTTCAAGAAACCTGGGGCCGGTTGCATCAAGCCCGTTTAGTTTGAACGGTGGATAAGTTCAAAATAGAAAGCAAGTCTGCCGTTTTATTCAACAAGCAAACTAAATGTTTTTTACCTTAATAAAATATACTTTTTACAACTACATATTCAGCGCATATTCAAGTTGACTCATTCAAGAGAGATGTAAGAGTGCTATTTAATTTTGACTTATCCACCGTTTAAGCTAAACGGGCTTGATACAACCGGTCCCAGGACAATAACATAGATAACATGAGTTGTATTGTACTTCCATCTTGTCTCCAAGCCATATATATTATAATAACTGTCGTTTACTGTACTACCATGGTTTATTCTAATATTATATATAACGCCTGTATTCAAAAAGCTCACTGACATTCACACTCACACTCTTTGAGTGTGACATAGAAATTTTGTTATTACCGATCAATGAGAAAGTTTTTTCTTATTCAAAGAATAGATTTAAGGTAAAACATTAAATATCAAGCTTTGTTTGACTGAAAATACAGCAATGGAAAGATATAAGAAGAACAAGATCTCTCACTCACTGAGTTTGAGTGTGAGTGAGCTTTTAGAATATAGAGGCGTAAGTGTATTCATCAAAAATTTCGCATGAAAATGTGGTTACTGGTGCAATGTTGACATTATTAATTTTATAGTTATGCTCACGTGACTAGTTGTCACGTGAAGTCGAGAACAATGTTAGTTGCTTAGTAACGAACACGAGGTAGAAAAACATGGAACTTGTAGTAGCGATTTATCTAACGATACTTTTATAGTATAAGAAGTTCATAAGCATTAAAGACCAATTTATAAACATTACATTGGCGACGAGGTAAACAAAAGCAGATATCGTTTATAAATAACAACGATTTTGAAACCTATAATCGACGAATAAAGTCAGAAAGTCATGGCAAGTGGCCGAATCGATTTAACCCCAATGGCGCCATTTGATCCCTTGGCAGATCCAAGTTCTCTCAGCCAACGATGGAAAACGTGGAAACGACGATTCGAAACATATTTGTGGCTCTAAATGTTACGGAGAAGAAACAAAAGCGAGCTCTCTTGCTATACCAAACTGGCCAAGAGACTCAGGATATTTTTGACACCCTCGCTGAAATCGGCGAAGATGACGATTATGATTCCGCCATCGCTGCCCTTGATACGTATTTTTCACCTCAAAAACACCTCGATTTTGAAATCTTTAAGTTTCGTGAAGCCAAACAACAGTCCCATGAAACCATAGATCAATTTTCAACTCGTCTTAGGAAAATGGCAACAAACTGTGACTTTGCAAATATTGATAAAGAAGTGAAATCGGCCATAATTCAACACTGTTCATCGAAACGTTTACGACGCTATGCCCTTCTCGATTCAGAGGTTACCTTAGCCAAGATTCTCGCTAAAGGCAGAGCTTTCGAACTTAGTGAATCACAAGCAGCCGGCATTGAAAACGCACTGGAATCAACACATATTTCTGACGAAGTAGCTGAAGCCGTGCGCCCTCAAGGGACAGCCAACCAAAGTAATCATGATCAACAACCAACATCGTTTCATCGTCAAGCTTTTCGCACTTCATCACAGTGTCGAAATTGTGGGGGGCTCTGGCCCCATAACAACAATATTTGTCCAGCAAAGGGAAAATCTTGTTTGAACTCAGTTTGGGAAAACCAATCATTTTGCGAAAGTCTGTCGTAGTGCCCGCAAGCCTCGTATAAGTCAACGAGAAAACCAAAACTCTTCAAAAAAATACCAAAAAAAAATCCAAAAGATTTCTCGCCAACCCTCCAGCAATGAAAGTAGCAGCGAGGATGAATTTTTCACGCTAAAACCATCATGTAGAGACAAAACAACACCTCGGGTCCAAATTTTGGTCAACAACACACCTATTAACATGGTTATCGACACTGGTGCCTCCATCAACATCATCGATGAACTTGCTTTCAACATATTACAGAAACAGAGACCCTTATCCCTACGCCATTCCAAGACACGTGTTTTTGCCTACGGTGCCACCCACCAGTTGCCTGTTATGGGACAATTTCATGCCACCTTGAAATTCGCGACAGGCACAACAACCACACGAGTTCATGTTATCAAAGGAAATTTTGGTTGTTTGCTCAGCTATCAAACGGCATCTGCTTTGGGTCTAATTATGCTAAAGATCAACAATGTAAAATCTGGACAGTCCACCCATGACCAATTGTTGAAAGAGTATGCCCATATATTCAATGGAATTGGAACCCTTAAAGATTTTGAAGTTAAATTACACATTAATGATACTGTTCCTCCAGTGGCACAGAACCCCCGCCGTATTCCTTTCCACATGCGGAAAAAGGTCTCAGATGCACTTGACAAACTAGAAAGTGATGGAATTATTGAAAAAACATCAGAAGCAACTCATTGGGTCAGCCCATTGGTGGTTATTCCAAAGAAAGATGGCGATGTCAGACTGTGTATTGACATGCGTAAAGCTAATGAAGCGATTCAGCGTGAACGACATCCAACTCCAACTGTGGATGATTTAATTCACAAGCTAAATGGTGCCACCGTGTTCACAAAGCTTGATCTTCGTTCAGGATACCATCAGTTATCGCTCGCAGAGGAAAGTCGACACATAACCTTTACAACACACAAAGGGCTTTACCGCTATAAGAGGTTGAATTTTGGTACCAATTCGGCAAGTGAGATTTTTCAACACGTCATTAGCGAACAGATCCGAGACATACCGAATGCCATTAGCAATAGTGATGACATAATCATCTTTGGCACAACACAAGCAGAGCATGACAAAGCCCTTCGTGACATATTTGAGCGGTTTTCACTCATTGGACTCACCTTAAACCAGGACAAATGCGAGTTCAGTCAAGCACAGCTCACATATTTTGGTTTTGTCTTCTCGGGTGAAGGAATGTCACCAGATCCAGCCAAGGTCTCAGCCATTCATGACTGCCCACCTCAAAAAAAAGGCCAAAGCTGTTCGAAGTTTTCTTGGTATGGCAACATATTGTGCCAAATTCATTTCAAATATCAGTGAGCTCACAGAACCTTTACGGGAACTAACACGAAAGAATATACCTTTCTGTTGGACATCAAGACATGAGCAGGCATTCATCTCAGTGAAAGCTGCTCTTACAAGCGCAACAGTCATGGCATATTTCGATCAAACTAAAGACACAGAACTCATTACAGATGCATCACCTGTGGGTCTATCAGCGATTCTGATGCAGAAAGCTTCCGGATCAGAACAAAGAAATGTTGTCGCATACATCAGTCGGTCCTTATCAGACATCGAAAGACGATATAGCCAAACGGAGCGAGAAGCTCTTGCAATTGTGTGGGCGATTGAACGTTTACATATTTATTTATACGGAGGACATTTCACTCTGCTAACTGATTGCAAACCAGTCGAGTTGATCTTGAACAACCCAAATTCACGACCCCCGGCTAGAATTGAAAGATGGAATCTACGATTACAGGATTATGATTTTAACGTAAGTTACACCAAGGGACTTGACAATCCATCAGACTTTCTATCACGACATTTACCTGACACCACTGATGACAGACATTTTCAAACAATGGCAGACAACTATGTTTGCTTCCTAACCCAACATGCTGTTCCAAGAGCAATGACACTGCCTGAAATACAGCAAGCCACTTTGGCTGATCCAACATTACAGTTCCTGGGTACCCTCGTATCAACAGGTCAGTGGCATTTAATCAACTCACTGGATGTGCAATCCAATCCCAACATAAAAGTCTCGGATTTGAAAGCGTGCAAGAAAATTAAAACAGAACTTACACTCAATGAACAGGATGGAGTCATATTACGAGGTTCGCGAATTGTCCTTCCCGAAAGCCTTAGACTAAAGGCTATTCATATTGCCCATGAAGGCCACCAAGGGCTTGTCAAAACCAAACAGCTATTACGAGAAAAGGTTTGGTATCCGGGTATAGACCAACTAGCTAAACATACAATGGATACTTGTTTATTATGTCAAGCAAATGGACCAAACAGTCACCAAGAACCATTACGTATGACAACGCTACCACCCGAACCCTGGCACACAGTGAATATTGACTTTTGTGGACCATTTCTTGGTGGTTCCTATCTGTTAGTAATCATTGATGTTAATCAATATTCGATCACGTTTCCCGGAGGTGGAAATTGTAAGCTCGACCTCTGCCAAATCCATAATATTGAAACTTGAACGAATTTTTGCCACACATGGTATCCCAAAGGTGCTAAAGAGTGATAATGGCCCACCATTTCAGAGCCATGAGTTTAGTGTGCACCTCAAAGAACTTGGCATTACACATAAACCAAGCTCACCATTATGGCCTGAAGGAAATGGACTAGCTGAAAACTTCATGAAACCACTTGTGAAGGCTGTAAAATCCGCATATCATGAAAACAAAGATTGGAAGCGTGAAATGTTCAAATTCTTGCTTAACTACAGAGCTACCCCACATGCCACGACTGGCAAGTCACCGGCAGAGTTGCTATACAACCGTCAGCTTCAAACAAAATTACCACATGTGTTGTTTAATAACCAGTCCCCAATTCATCAAGAGCTGAAAGAGAGAGATGAAAGGTTGAAAAATAAACAAAAGGACTATGCTGATTCAACACGAAGAGTGAAACGTGCTGACATCAAAAAAAGAGATTTAGTTTTGGTGCGACAATCTAAGTCAAACAAAATGTCCACAAAATATGATCCAACACCATATGAAGTTACAAATCGCCGTGGCAACAGGATCACCGCAGTGAGGAATGGGAAATATATAACGCGGAACATTTCCTTCTTTAAAAAGTTTCACCCAAAACATGGAATACCACTGAATTCAACAGATAACCTTGATGAAGAAAATTATTTCTCAGACGAAGATGTTCGCGTAGAGAATGAACAGCACAATCGATTGCGACAGAATAATCGTCCAAGACAAGAAATTGGTCCCAGGCAAGATGATTGTCCGAGATATCCAGCAAGAGAAAGACGACGGATCAACAGATATGGGAATAACATTTATGATTGACTGTTTGACCTGGACTAAGATAGATAAGATACAGTTTAAACATTATGTTAATATTTTGTTATAGTTAGTAGAGTTCATATGTAAAGCATAGGAGGGATGCAATGTTGACATTATTTATAGTTATGCTCACGTGACTAGTTGTCACGTGAAGTCAAGAACAATGTTAGTTGCTTAGTAACGAACACGAGGTAGAAAAACATCGAACTTGTAGTAGCGATTTATCTGACGATACTTTTATAGTATAAGAAGTTCATAAGCATTAAAGACCAATTTATAAACATTTACAACTGGTAGCTACGCCCAACTAAATTATGGCTAATCGAAAAGGTTATTATGCGGTAGGTTTGTGATATCACAAAAGTCTAACAAAAAAAGAATTTTTGCACAGGAAAATACGACTTCCGTAAAGAGAATTCAGATTTACCTTATTCGTAATATTCTCTTTCAACTCTATATATTCTTCTGAGTTTTCGTTCTTTAACGATGGGGTAAACTTCCTTTCTAAGACTATTGCAGCTTTTACAACGACGTTTCCTAAAGTGGAAATAATCCAACGTTAATTATTATGTGTTTCAATTATTTACGATTCAGAATATTAAGAAATAAATATGGACATCACGATCGCACAAATGGCTATTTGCCAATCAGATTAGTCCGAATTCCTTGAGATATGCTTAAAGATGATATGGCAAAGTTAATCACACTTTTTTACAAAGAAATATCAGACCTGCATGGTTTTTTAGAAAACGACGGTTAATGATTGCATTTTTAAGAAATGCGTAGAAGGTTTGTCATAAAAGAATATCAGTTATGGAAAGATGTGTTATCATTATAAAAAGCTGCTGCATGTGTTGCACAAAGGCGTTTGGCAAAAAGATGTGTTCTGTAAATGTTTCATGCAAAGGTGTTTGCCTTTTGATAAATTGTTCCGTTTGTTCGGTTGCTACACGAATTTGAAACGGCCGATTTATAAAAACACGTAGCTAGAGTATTAGACAAATACTTAGTTATATTAAATTAATATATTAATTACTTATGCATTTAACACCGTCAAAGTAAAAATCTTTAATGCAAGGGCATTTTATTGTACTCTCAGTCAACGCTGCACATGTTGAATTTCCGGGGCAGATGTCAGGACCATATGGTGGACATGCACCTATAAACGATCAAAAAACAGAATGAGACGAAAACACCATGTAGATAGATTTTAACTATAATTTGACGCACGACAGTGTTCAAGAGTTTGTCAGGGGGTGGGGGACATTCATATCAAATCCGATACACTTTCTTTTTACTCTTTTGATTGCCACAAGAAGTTGGTATAAGTTCACACTAAAAATATTATATAAGCTGAAACAAAGGTGGCTCGAAACAGTTTTCAAAAATTCCATCGTTCATCACTTTGACATGTTCAAACAACGCATCTTTTTTATTTATTCTGGAGATATTGGGGGTTTTATATATTTTGATGTTTCTACTTTTGAATCGTATTAGTTTTAGTAACTAATAGTCCGTTGCTATGGTGACACACGTGTACAAAATTCACTCCAAAATGGCAAATTGCCTCAGACAAGCACGGTGACCCCCAATTTTTTTTCGTGCATCATTTTACTTGGAAGAAAAACTAACAACTAGCAAAATATAAAAAAATTCTATAATCGCCAAAAAAAATTATCGAAAAAAATTTCATTTTTACATTTTTCAAAAATGTGGCATTATAGAATTTTTTTATATTTTGCCAATTTTTAGTTTTTCTTCCAAGTAAAATAATGGACGAAAAAAAATTGGGGGTCACCGTGCTTCTTTTCCAACTATCCGAGGCAATTGGTAATTTTGGAGTGAATTTTGTACACGTATCTCACCATAGCAACGGACAATCTGTTACTAAAACTAATACGATTCACAAGTAGAGACATCAAAATATATAAAAACCCGAATATCTCTAGAATAAATCACAAAAATGCGTTGTTTGAACGTGTCAAAGTGATGAACAATGGAATTCTTGAAAACTGTATCGAGCCACCTTAAAAACAGCTGTATTTTAAAAGCTAACTCAAACTCTTTAAAGTCATTGACTGAGAAAAATCAATATTCTCATAATGTTTTCATCACAATATTTTTACCTGAATAAGAGTTTGATTTTTAGTGTGTCACCATAAATCTGTCCAATGATTAAAATAACTTTTTCACTGATCAGTAATAACAAAATTTCTAGGTCACACTCATGCAATGATATAGATAGTTGAATTTCACTTTATAGAAATATGAAGAAATATTTTTAGAAATATGAAGAAAAAAACTAATATAACTTTAGGGTTCCCAACTCATGCATACAATACTGATATATCCATGATGAGATATTTTATGCCGTACCCGTTATAACAACTTGAAGAGCGTCACGATCCAGATCAAAATCACCAAATGAGTTATTTCGTACAGCAGCTATCAACTCCCTGATGCCAGTTTCATCTTCTTTTTTAAATAACATGTCCATATCTGCGATAACGCTTCCAGAGCTGGTGAGTTGAGATGAAAGAAAAAGCAAAATTATTATGGAACAAATATATAGCTAGAGATAAAAATACAAGAACCGTAATATAAATACATTTTAAAAAGCTTCTCTTATATAATCTGATTTGCCTGAATAACTAAATCTTCATATTCAATAATGAATCACTGTACTAGCCTGTGATATGAAGGTAAGTAAAGAGCGGACGAAATTAAACAACATTCATATTGAACATTTATTTTCTATATTCAATTTTCAAAAATCGGCCTTGATAATTTTTTATATGAAGGCTATTTTCCATGAAGAGAAATCTGCGCAGCCGGAATTTTTCATAGTTTTTACTAAATTAGCTTGGGCAATTTACAAAGGAAAAAAAAATTAGGCCAAGTAGAAAATATTCAATATGAAATGATTAAACGATAATCTAATGTAGATAAAAAAAACGGAATACAGAATGTAAAACACGTGTTTTCTCATCTTTCCTCCTTATCGTACGAAAATGCCAATACAAATGTTCAAAATTACGCTCATTGTCAGGCACAATTGTGGAAGTTTACAATTGTGCTCATTGACACACAATGACGCCTTGAAGTTAGAATGAATGAATGGCTGAAGAATATCATTGTGATCTTAATTGAATGAATGAAATATTTCCGTAAAGCTGTAGGAATATTTCATCTAATACGCATTTCATTAACATACATCTCATGTTTTCAATTTTCCCTATTTTAAAACTTAAATCAACTTTCCCCACTGCACTAAAGATTTAAAATCATGATCTTACCTAAATTTGTTTATTTCAACTCTCACATATTCTTTGTTGTCTGCTTTGTCGAATACTGTCTTCAACTAAAATTTACAGTTTGTAATGATTACTTCTTTAACGCCTCGAGCAGAAAAATTTAAATGTTTTGTCTTTTACCGTCAAAGGTCTAGAAAGATATTGCCACAGAGCGAAGAAATTTATGACCTAGAATTTATGACCTCAATAGAATATTCCACAGAAATTCAATTTCACTGTGGTAGGTATATAATTACTGCCCCATTCAACATAAATTATTTAATTTTAAAAAATAAAAGTTTCGCTTAAGCATTAGATATACGGGTCTATAACAGAGTTGCAAAAACAGTTCAACCAATCTATAACGCGGCATAACATATTCTGTATTCTATGCACGCAATGAATTTGTATCAGAATGAGAAACAAGAGACTGGGAAAAGTCCCAGGTGGGAGGGTTTCCTTTCCTCAATGAAGATTATCACAACTTATCTTCCTTCATTGTATAGCTTTTTTCTTATTACTCTTTGTATTTATTCAGTCCGCACTCCTTAATTGTAATTCTGCGCTCTCCCTGAGCTTCGGGCATGCGTGTCATGACGTTTGATTTCGGTGCAAAATTTCAGCGCTGCATGAACCAATCAGACTGCCGGAAATCCTGGAAATCAGTCCGCTGCTGATTTGTAAAGTTGGTCTGGATAGAAAAGTATTTTCCCTCGCTTCTAAACCATTATTAAAAATGTTGCAAAAATATATTATATAAACTATTTAACAAACCGCTTTTTCTATCCTTTCTTTCAAGTCTCCAAACTCTTTAGAGGCTGTACTTCCAAGGGCCGCAATATAGTTTTGTTTTATTGTCAACTGAACACGATATCGTGTGATACTTCCTAAAAATTAAAAAGATATTTTCGTCATGTTTTATGTAAGAATTAAAAAACAAGTCGCGTGCCTTTATGGTGTAATAATGCACGATGGGGGAATGTTGGGAGAATACGAGAGAAGCTTGTAAAACACGAGGCGCAGCCGATTGTTTTACAAGCTTCTCGAGTATTCTTCCAACATTTCTCCGAGTGCATTATTACACCATAAAGGCACACGACGAGCTTTTTTAATTCTTTTATAATATAAGAAGAAATTATAGGGCAACAACAAAATTTATTTATTTGATCAATAATGAAATTCTCCTTACATGTTATTTAAGATGTTGCTTAGCAACAAAAATTTCAAAAGCCAGAAGCGTGCATTATGGCCTCACAATGCACGCGCGGTAGCCAATCAAATTGCTCGTTATATCATACTTATATTATAAAGCCAACGAATATAAGTATTTATTATATGTGTATAGAGATTTATGCACAGCAGAATGACGAAATAAAAATCGTATTTCACTGGATAAATCAATTTCAAGCATTTTCATTCGACGTACGATGTTTTTCACGGCTGAAAAATGCTTTACACGGCTTTTGATTGGACATAAGATATTCTTCACGCGTTAAAAATGTCGTACATTTTGGCGGCAATTTGTTTATATTTTTTTAAGATAGCGTCAAAATAGCTTATAGGAGTGTGATTTAAAACATTATTCTCAAATTCAAGACAATCCATTTTCACATTCGGCACATTATCAAATATTTCGGAAGGAATATCTAACTTCTATTGAAAAAAATAACAAACAAACTAATCGGTAAGAAATATGTTTTGAAGTACAATTTGTTTATTTTTGTTGTCGCTGTTTTTTTGTGTATCAAAAACGCGTCGTTGCCAAATTGATCTGTATACAAATAAACAAATTACTTAATGGTTAGCTCGTTTCTACGATTTTTATTTTGCACTCGTTGTCAAGGATCGCATACTCACTCGTTTGCTTTGCGATCCTTCACATTTTGGACTTAATGCTAAAATCAAGATTGTTTTAATTGCTGCTCTACCTGGATCAATACATTTTGCACCTTTTTTCTCCCCATTGCATTCACATTTATATGAGCCGAGAAGATTGACACAATCATACCCTTCACCACAATTATTTAGTGTCGCATTCTTACACTCGTCTACATCTGAAAAAATGGTGGAAAAGAAAAAGGAAATAACATTAGTGAAAATGCATGTGGACAACTCTTACACTGATCAAAGTGATGTACGCAAAGTAAACACAAATTAAACATAAGCGCACTACGATGAGTTTGAGCATTTTGCACAAACATCGCGAAGGTAATCCAAGGAATTTAAGATTCAATTACAACAAGAAATATGACATAGTTTAATTGCAAAATCTCGCAAAAACAAACTATTTTCATGTTGAGACTCAATCATTTCCTCGGAACGCAAAGTCTGGCAAATGAAAGTCAAAAAGACTGTCGGAGAGGCATCAAATCAATGTCTTCCCTTGCAGACAAAATTGTCGGTATATATAAGCAGATCAGAGACGTAAAACAAACAATATATTTAATTAGTTAAATCATTATTATCATATGTACTGTGCAATGAAGAAAGCCTTAAAAAGTAAAACAAAACATTTGGGGTGACAAAAAAAACATTTGTATCAGGCGATTTTGCCCTTACTTTCATCATGGTGCACGTACATTCTTTTTTCACCATTTCACGACCTTATTAAGATCATGTCCCTTACGAAAAAAACACATGTGAAAACCACATGTGGAATCACATGTGAAATTGGAACAACCACATGTGGTTATATCTACATGTGACTCACATGTGGTTATATCACATGTGACTCACATGTGGTTATATCACATATGACTCACATGTGGTAACCATGTATGACAGGCTCACACACAGTTCACATAAATAAATTCATGCTAGGAAAAAAATTTGAACACATGTAACAGGTAAAAGCAACAGTAAGTAAAATCAGTAAAATTATATTTCATTGAAAAAATAGATTACAATGTTATGAATTCAATATCAAGTATAGAAAACTAAAGATTAACAAGTATATAGATTGACTATTAAATTTATTAAGTTAAAAGTTCTACTGTCTTCATTCTTTCTCTTCCTGCTTTTTCATCCTGTTCCCCATGGATACTCTGATATCCTTGCACTTTTGTGCCATGGTGCACATGATTGCTGAATCATTGCAGGTGCTTGGAAATCTTAATTTTAGTCATACCATTCCAAGGTGCGATGACGTCATATTTGAAATTCCGAGCAAAAAGACTAAGACGAGGGCAAGAACATGCCACATGAAACCACCAAAATTTCTGTTGTATTATCCAAACTTTCAGCCCAAAATACGTGAAATGTTTATATTTCTACACCATTTATTATTGCTGTAGCCTTAGGATATTCAACGTTGCTAACTACTGTTTATAGGTTGTCAGGCTTAGAATGAAATGAGTGTAAATTTGACAAACTAACGCATTTTATTGAGAGGTCGTAAACATGTTACAACGCCAACGCCAAATGTTACAACGCCAAAAAT
Source organism: Dendronephthya gigantea (assembly GCF_004324835.1). Taxonomy (NCBI): domain Eukaryota; kingdom Metazoa; phylum Cnidaria; class Anthozoa; order Malacalcyonacea; family Nephtheidae; genus Dendronephthya; species Dendronephthya gigantea. The sequence continues at coordinate 1,076,151 of NW_021163062.1, read as the reverse complement.
ACCGGCTCGCTATTCATTACGGCCCATCTATAACTGAATCTTAATAACTACAAACGTATAGTACTGCGATACTCACCACTCGCTGCTAAAACTTTAGCCAAATACGAATTCCAACCGTTCTTAGGCGCCCTCATTTTTGAATCGCCAAACATAACCATACCTTCCTTGTTTGGATTCTTCAGCATGCTTTTGTCTTTTACAAACTCCTCGTTTAAAATACTTGTCTCATTTGATTCGATCCAGTGAACCAGAACGAATTTCATGTTTATTGTAAAATATAGAGTTAAAATAATTGCGCTGTTGGCTATAAAGCTGAATTGTTGGCTGACATTTTTTTACAGTGGTTTTTCAGATTAAAAATAATTAAAAAATGCATAAAAACATGCATTAATTGAGCAGTGTGTCTTTAATCTGCAACAACTTTTATAATTTCCTGGACAATGCATTCCCTCCACACATCATTAAAGGGCTAAAATTATTGGGCTAATCAGGATTTTTGGATAATAGACTGACTAATGGAGGGGTGAACAAGCACAGTTGCATTTTTGTGAACTCATTAGGCTATTATATTTGTACTACTCCTGCTATTAAGTATAATTTCATATCAAATACAAAGCATCAATGACTTTTCTTAGGTACGGGGACACCTTTACAGGTTTAAACTAAGGTGCATTACAAAAAGCGTGTACATTGTCTGTAGCTCATTGAGGCACAAGGTATGACCTAAATAAATATAGACCATGTAAATATCACTTCTGGTTATAACTATTGTATCCCCCACTCAGTACAGCTAATCTGCTGCCTAATATCTTGCATGAGCTTAGGCCTTGTTTCTTTGGATTTAATATGCATAAGCATGGACACAGGACAACATAACTGGATACTTTTTGTAATCTTTTAGTTCAGGGTTTAAGAAAAGTCAGATTGGTATCCATAAAAGACACTAAAAAATTACGACCATGCCAAAAAAACTCAACCATTTCTAAAATTTTATACAGTAATGTATATTGAAATTGAAAACAAAGAAAAGAGAGAAAAAACCTGTCAGCTTCATATCATTGTAAAATTTTCGAGTTTCGTCCACGTAATAAATATTTTTTATGTTCGCCCAATATTTGTTTGTTCCGGCATTTGCAAAAACAGTACCAATGACTTGTACATAACCGAAATAAACCCTGTTTTACGGGTTAGGTAAAAAATATATCGAAAAAACAGAACAACAAGGTTTCACAGCAGTCGGAAGAAACAAAATATTCATAAAAACCAGGGGGGAATCTACTGTAGCGGGCTCAGAATTGAGCCTGGTCAGTGGTAATTACCATGGGCAAAGGGGACCAGGTGACGTCAAAATGACGTCACAGATGCCAAAATCCGCCATGTTTTTTGCTTCACTTTTTGAGCAAAAAACATTCGGAGCAAGTCCTCCAGAAATTATTATATAGCTCAGTGCCGCGGAATGCTTGCGAAACAAACCAAGATTCTAGTCCTTCTGAAAACTTTTGCACGAATGCTGCTGATATGGCTGAGGGAAATACAAACACAGAAAATGTTGTCAGAAGAAAGAGAGGGCCTTATAAGTTATATAGCCTGAACCCAGAGGATGGAAGATACAACCCCGAAATACCTAGAACAACCAAATGGCGTCGTCTTCGCTGTGAGACAGATTACGCGTCTTGTGGCCGTGAGGAAAGCTCTCCTGCTCATGATGCTAAACTGAATGAAGACCTGGATTCAGTGGATTGTTTGTCAGATCAATCATTAGCCATGGAAAATGATGACCAAGCTGATCACTATTTTTCAGGTATATAATATTGTAATTACAAAAAAGCTATGAGGCTAGGGTCTGGACAGTAGTTTTCGTATTTACGATGACACAAAATGAGGCATTATTTTGTAAAATTAATGAAATTCTTATGGTCTTTGTAGCAGATGAATGGGACAATGATGTGAGAGAAGATAATAATGATGATTCTTATTCTGCCCTGCACCAAGATGGTTGTGAAAAAGATAAAAGAGAAAGTATGAGTACTTATAGATATCCTCAGCCTTGTTATTAAAATTAATTAAAATAACTTTATATAACCTCTACTTCATGACATTTTCCTTTTATAGCAAAAAAATAATTACGAGTGGTTTTGCAGTTAAATTACCGAAGGGAATAATACCAAAATATGAGAAACTAACAAAACTTTCACTTTCTAGGAATTTTAGACTGTTGTAACAGGACAACATTATGACATAAGGGTATATATACCTTCTGTATTTGAAAAATACATACAACTTAAAAAAATTTGAAATATAACAACAATTTACCTTAATATTAATTATATAATCATATGTATGTTGCAAAAAGGTAAAATGATGAGTACTAAAGAGACTAAAATGTATGAAAAACATGTAAATCGAGCATTAAAATAATATATTTACTGTTGTATTTATTTCCATTTTTTTGTCTATAAGATGACCATACCTTCATGATGTTGTTGGACAACAACAAATTTATATCTATGTTTTTTTCTTTACTGGGGTATTGTGTCTCAGAATATTATATCAGCACAAGATACATGAACCTTTTAGCTACTTAGATGTATTTTTTTATGCTCCACACACTTCTTACCTTTAACAAAACATCGATCCAAAATGCTCACGCCAGTTCTTCGGTATTCGCCATATTGAATTCCTCAATGTGTTTAAACAGGAAGTTGGAACGGTATGGAATTTTTTTGTATCCATGGAAACAGTCTTGCGTAATTATTACAAAGGTTTTCAGGCCCAGTCCTCGCATTATTCAAACAAATTATGCAAATTAATGTGTGTTGTTGTACAACAACATGAGGAAGTAAGGGTTCACCCAGCCTTGTGATAAGTTCTTCCTGTTCCCACTTTTTGTCAATTTCAAAGCAATCAATCACAAGCCCACGTGAATTCAAGAACTCTTTCGTGTCTCCTCGGGGCACTGTATTGTGAGCAGGCGCCGGCAGGAGAATCACATTCTTTATATAAAAATCACTTTTTGGCGCTTTTTGTAGTGCTCTCTCACTACTACGTGGAGTCGTGAAATACGTTTGACGACTCCTTCGCCTTGGCGTTACATTCCTGCCGTAATTCTGACGTGGGTTGTAAACCTGTCATGGGACACCAAACCTTGCATGAAGCTCTTGTGTGGCGTTTTCGTGTCCACCGGCACTTGTGGATGGTAGATTTATATTTTCTCTTCCCGAAGATGCACTGTTTTCCTCAACAATATCCGAAACAATGTTTTGAACCAAGGTTTGTAAACCTGGAAGCCATGCGGGAAACATTTGACGACCGGCCATGCTTGAATAAGCGCAAGTTTAAAATTTTTGGCGCGTTATATTCAATATATTCGCAAAATAAATTTGTCAAAATAAGTTTTACGGAATAAATTAGTCCGGAAGTAAAACACTGGAATAAATTATCCGCATAGATTATAAGAAAAATTATCATACTGGACGAAAAATGCAGCTGTATTTGGAGCTCGACGATTGAATGTTCTTTTTGTTCTTTCGACTTCGATAATTTAAATTGGACTTCGACGAATCACTGCTTCCACTTCAGAAATTTGCATTCGACTTCGACGAATTTTATTTGGCATAAATATTTACAGAAACGAACACGATATTTGAGATGTGAAAGTGATATTTACTGGTTCAATATTTTGTCCCGTTTGGGCAAGCATACTTCGCTTTATTTAAGAACACTCAGTAGATTGAATAACCAGAACAATGTAAATTGTCCACAAAACAGATCGATCCTGGAAGGATTATTCATAGAAATAATAAACATTCATAAAAAAAAATGTATAGAAACAATAGATGACATAGAAATAATGTAGTTGTTTAATTTAACGTTTGATAAGTACACAACTTAATGCTACCATTTGCGTTCAACGTTGATTGCGAGAATTAGCGCGATGTCCGTCTGAAACGTTACGTCTTGTTGTTTAACTCACGTTTTCGGCGCGAAACGTACAACTTGGTAGGAAATTGTCAACGTGACACGTCATTCGACAAGCCTCGTTGCCAAACAACTTCGCACGTTTTTCTAACACTTAATTTCCACTTTATATTACAATTACTGAATTGATTGAAGACACTATCACGGTCAATTATCAATGCCTTCGTGTAGCACGAAAAGTCCGACGCCCGGGAAAACGACCGATTATCACGATTAATCTGCATTTAAGTATTACGTAAATCGTAATTCCAGTTGTTTGAGTAGCGAAGGCTTGCCGAAATGACGTGTCAAATGTTGACATATTTCCTACAAAGTTGTACGTTTCGCGCCGAAAACGTGAAGGTTTTAACAAAGAAACGTAACGTTTCAGAACGGAAACATGGAGAAAAATTTCTCGCACTCAACGCTTGAACGCAAATGGTAGTACGTTATTTACCTATGAATATTTTTCCAGTCAAAACGAACGTCCTTGTCATTTATGCATTTCTCCTTATGTGGTCCGTATGTCCATATTTGGTAACATGCATTAACTTGAACTTATATTAAGCATTAGACTATATTCAATAATAGTTTTTTATTTCTATGAATAATTCAACCACTCGCATGGGTAGGGCGTTAAAACAAGTAAATTTGACAAAGAAAAAGAATAAATATGTTTTGTGGAAAATTGACCCAATAATATTTCGTTGAATTTGATCAACTATAGTGTTTTCAGAGAGTGGGAACTTGTTGATTGATATTTACCTGGACTAGGGTATTCATCCGGCCCATCCCTTTTCACACGGATTGCTTTACTGGTTGTCCAAGAAGTTCGCCCAACTGGTCGCTTGATTTGTCTTCTTGTCGAAGAACCCTGTTTAGTTCTATTTTTAAGAGCCAAACAATGTTTAGAAGGTTAAAGACAAGACTCCAGTGTCGGGCGCTATTGCCAAAACTAATTACCTAAGGCGATGTAACAAATGCTTTTGAACGGGGCCAGTGTCCTTAAATGAACTTTACATACATGCATTGTATAAATCCTCCTCTTTCTACTGATATGAAGTTACATGTATTATATTAAATTTTATAGATCGGAGAAATATTTCGCTGGCGCCAGGAAAAGTGACGGCCACCAGTGCTAGGCACTCAGTCTGAACGCAGCCTAATACTGAAAAATTTTTGGTGTTTTTTTTCGTGTATTAATTTTCCCAAATACTAGAAATTTTTTCGTGGACACACAGTGTTGAATGCCTAACGCCATTACTCTAGTTTTGAACTGCATGTAGTCCGCGCGTGACGTGAGATGAGATTATTATTTCAGAAATCGGGACTGAGATGTGACATTGCAAGAATTGAGAACCGTGATACAACACCGTGTTTACCGACCGGGAAAATTATATTTGAGTATATTATTATAAGATTTCGTAAGGCCTTTTTTAAAGAGTCATTTTGAGAGAAAGCGACCCCCCTGGATAAAATACAAGCAATGTTATATATAAACATCTAAATATTATGTATCCATGTTTGCCATCATTGTTTCATGAATTAACCAAAATGCTAACAGAGGGGTGTAGTTGGCTCTCCGTGGTACCACTGGGGAAGGGGGCAACAAGTCCACAACACCACCATTTTCCTTTCATACTTTGTAAGCAACAACAATATTGGGTGGAACATGCTTGTGTTTATAGTTATAACATTTCTTGTATTTAATAGGGATGTCAATTACCATGAAAAGGATTCCTTAAAAAAGGCCCTGGTTTAACCTTCGTAATATTATCAGCTTAGTTGTATGCCTTCTTGTTGAGAGTGTTAAAAAATTCATTTCGAAGCAGGTGGTTTATAGAAACAACACAAGGTAAATAAAAGTATAATTATCTCGAATCAAATACGACTTCGTCCTCACCAGAGCATTTCATCAATATACTAGAAATACATGCATGCAGCAACCCCTCGCTATTTCAAACCAAGTACACAATTTCCTGAGTTAACCTGACCTAAACTATATATAAATGACACAAAACTCAAATCAGTCTTAAAGTTTCCATCATTCAATACAAAAATAATCACAAAGCTAGTGTAAACATTGCCCGTTCAATTTTGCTGCATTATACCATGCCAGCAATTAAGTAACGGTTTAAAATCGAAATTTCAAACGATTAAAACAGTACAAAATCTTCACAGACAAAGAAAAAACTTCAAATGTTATTTTATTCTGTAATTGCAGTCAACGCCGGCAGCTAAAAGTTTCAGTATACTTTATAAATACAGTGTGTATTTTTGATACCAAAATTCAAATTACACTTTCAAAAAAACTTTTTGAAGTTAAAGCAAAGGTGTAATAGCCCTTCACAGGTTATGCGTTTGCAGAAAAAGCTGAAAATTTAACAAATGAACGGCATACAAAGCTGAAAAGTATACAAATACGGCTCATTCTACCGCGAAACAAGTACGAGATAAACAAAGTAAACACGTACCCTTGTCTTTGAAAAACATTTACAAGCTTGCAGATTATTGAAATTCCTCTTAAACGGCTTTGTTTTGACTGTATCTACGTTCATCTTTGCTATCTGTCATGCTTGATATATCTTGTTTCTTCTCGTTTTACTTTCTTTGCACAAAGTTTATGAAACGCTTTTACAAAAATGTTTACGAAATGACAGTTAAATTGCTGACGTTCTCATTGAATTACAAACTTTCTGTCTTAGCCAATCAGAACGTTCGTTGATTACCAGTCTACACTCGTTCGCATTTCACGCATGCGCACAAGTACCATGACCATTGAACGTCCACGGTCCACGGTCCACGACATAGAATTTGAGCAACTTTGGATTCCGCTATGTTCTGTCACAATACCCGGGTGTAATAAATCTCCCAGCGGAATTAGTACCCTCGCACGGCGCTTCGCGCCGGCTCGGGGATAAATAACTATGCTTCAACATCCTTATTCGCAATAACTTTCATTGTGTGTTTTCAGAAATTATCAACTGGATAATAATCCTCAAATAATGTGATATTCCTATAATTTTCGCAGTATCTCGCTTCTGAAGCAGCTAATTTACGTATATAGAAAACAAGAGAACTTGCAATGCCATATTGTTGACCTTACTTATGATTTTCTGTTGCTCCCATGATTGTTCCATCTCGACTTTTTCACCCGAATCCATTGCGGTGGTTTGGTAAACTACATCTCCTATTCAAGAAGTTGGTTATTAGCGCTTTCTACTTGAAAAAAGAAGACCCAAAATCAAATCGCAAGGATACGGGATATCTGGTGAGGATTCTATGATCCAGTGTACCCAACGCCTGATGCTACAATATTAAAACAGTTAACCAATCACCAAAACCTTCAAGACAGACTTCTTTGATTCTTAACCTTCTTTGATTTTTCAATACCATTTGACTTCCATGGCTACTAGTAAGTGATCTGATTGAACTATCAAGGGGCGCTTGTGTAGACGGGGCATTATGGTACATATTATAGTGAATATTAATTCTACTTCGTCATTGGTTAGTTCGCTACGGAGTCACGTGTGAGATAGCGCGGGAAGGATTGAGTGGCAGTTGCAAAGGATTCTTCGAGCGAACGTCAATAACAAAAAAATTCTCCGTTGAACAAAATCGAATAAAATGGCAGAAGACACTTCGGAAATGGAAAAACTACTTGAAGAACAAGACGAACAGGATCGGAGTGAAGACGATCTGACACAGAATGAACGATTCATGGAATTGCTATCGAAAATGAATGATAATATTTGTGCTCTAGGCGTATCGCTGAACAAACGAAAACACGAGAGCTTTGTCTCTTAGCAACCAAGCACAAACACGGCAGTATCTGCCAAGAAAGCCAAAATTAGTTAACCGTCGGAGTCTGTATTAGACAATAATGAATCTGACAGTGAAGGATTGCTGGCAGACACAGAAGGCAACGGCAAAGAGAACACCTCGAACGAGGACAAAGTCGAACAACCCACCAACATGGCGGACGTAAACGATCCCTTACTTGATGAAATCGCGCAGTCACTTGATGAAACTGAGCGAACGGGCGAGCCCGTCTTTGAAAAACTAGCATTGATTGCAAACAAACGTTAGAATCATAAACTAAGTGACGATCAGCTAAAAGAAAAGGCTGACAAATACCCGCGACCCGCGAACTGCGATAAAGTTGTAAGCCCACGCGTAAACCCTGAAATATGGGCAAAATTGTCAAGAGCGGTTCGTGGTGAGGATCACAAGCTCTTTCGTGTCCAAAACCAGCTTAGCACAGTGACCAACCTTGTTGTGCAAGCTACAGATATGCTGTTAAAAGCAAAATCTGATTCAAAAAGCCTACAAATTAATGAACTAGTTCGAATGAACATAGATGCTGTTGCTCTGGTCAGTCATGCTAGCCATGAAATAGCTCAAAGAAGGCGCGAAATTATCAAACCTCACCTCCACAGGGATTATATCGAGTTATGCTCGCAAGAAGTTCCTGTTACAAGCTTACTGTTTGGAGAGGACCTCCAAACAGAATTGACCCGCATTCGGACCACAAACAAAATTGGAAATACGACAAACCCATCATCAGCCCAGCGTGCGCCAAGTCAACGCCGGCCTTACAAACCAAACATAAGCAATCATGGTAACAAACAGCCTTCTTTTTAATGGCAAGGGACCCAGTCGTACAGACGGCTGGAGAACAATAACAGGCGGGGTCAACACCGGGGTCAGAACCGAGCTCGTTTCGGCCCAAATCAAGAAATGACCACAGAAACTATGCCTATACACGAACTTTCACATATATAGGTAAGCCAATACCAGTCTCTCGTGCCATCAATTATTAAATATTTTGAACACAAAGTTGCCAATTTTAAGGCAGGCCAAATTCGAAATTTCTATTTTGCTTGGAAAGAATTGACATCTGATCCAGAGACAGTGTCCGGTCAACTCATAGAATTTAACCAAAACCCTGTGCAAATAAAATTACCTGTACAGCAAACTGATTACTCATGCCAACAAGGACAGTTTATTGATTCTGAAATTCAAAACCTGTTGAGGAAAGGCGCGATTGTAGAATCTACACATGTGCCAAATGAATACATTTCACCCATATTCCTTCGCCCTAAGAAGGATAGATTAAATCGCATGATTTTAAACCTAAAATGTTTAAACCAATCTATCAAGTATCGACATTTTAAAATGGACACAATCTGGACTGCAACACGTATGATGCGCCCGGGTTGTTTTATGGCATCCATTGACCTAAAGGATGCATACTACTCTGTCCCAATTCACAAAGACCATCAAAAATACCTGAAATTTCAATGGAGAGGGAAGCTTTATCAATATACAAGTTTACAAAGCTCCTAAAACCGGTTTTATCAAACTTAAAAAGCAAAGGTCATCTATCTGTAATATTCATAGATGATTCTTATTTACAAGGGCCGACTTTAATCTGTGTGTTAAAAATGTGAAAGACACTATTACATTACTTGACCAAGTGGGTCTTGTTATACACCCTGAAAAATCGACCCTATACCCTACTCAGAAACTAGTATTCCTAGGTTTTCTGTTAGACTCTGTAAAAATGATTATCAGGCTTACAGGGGAAAAAAACACAAAAAATTAAGGAAGCTTGTCACAAGCTTCAACAACTTTCTCAACCTACAATACGAGAAGTGGCTAGAGTCATTGGGATGATAACAGCTAGCTTCCCAGGAGTAATGTTTGGGCCACTACATTATAGGCACCTAGATATGGACAAAACGTTTGCTCTAAAACTAGGGAAGGGCAATCATAATGCACACATGACTCTTTCTGATGAGGCTCAACATGAGCTGAGTTGGTGGGTAAATTTAGTTGAAAGTGCATACAATGTGGTGAGTCATGGACAGGCTGACACAACCATGACCACAGATGCCTCAAAAATGGGTTGGGGGTGCTCCATAGGTAGCACATCCACAGGTGGCCCATGGGACCCTAGGGAAGCTGAGAAGCACATCAACTGGCTGGAAGTTAAAGCCATATTACTCAGTCTGAAATCATTTGTAGACCATATTTGTCAAAAACATATAAAAATCCTATCCGATAACACAACAGCGGTTTGTTGTATAAACCATATGGGAACTAGTCACTCCAAGGAAATTAATCTTTTGGTTACAGAGATATGGGATTTTTGCATTACAAATAGCATATGGATTACTGTAGCACATATCCCAGGGAAAGATAATGTCATTGCAGATTTTGAGTCTCGGAGGGGGTACCGATCACACTGAATGGGCCCTAGACCAAACAGTGTATGACCAAGCAATCCAAATACTGGATGTAACACCCAGTATTGATCTGTTTGCTTCACGGCTGAATCATAAATGTAAGCCTTATGTTGCATTCAGACCTGACCCTGAGGCTCAAGCCGTAAATGCCTTTCACATCTCCTGGGTAAATATGTGTTTCTATGCATTCCCACCTTTTTGCATTATCAACCAAGTATTGCAAAAAGTTTCAGAAGAGAAGTCAACAGGCATAATAGTAGTTCCACACTGGCCAACCCAGGCATGGTGGCCATATCTAACTAATATGTTAATCAAGTGTCCTCGTATGTTACCTAGCACACAAACAACATTGAGGCTAGCATCTCACCCTCAGAAATTACACCCTCTACAAAAGAAGTTGCAATTACTGATGTGCCACTTATCGGGGGATTACTTGAAAGTCAAGGAATTTTAAAAGAAGCTGCTTCAATCATCATACAAGCATGGAGACCGGGAACTCAAAAACAGTACCGATACTATTTACAAAAGTGGGAACAGCACTGTTGTGAACGAGGTATTAATCCCATTTCTCCAAATGTAGGGACAGCAATTGATTTTCCACATAAATTTTACAAAGATGGACTATCCTATAGCACATTGGTCCATATTCACACGTATTCACAGATATTCACTGTGAATATCCTCGGAATATTGGGGGTATTCCGATGTGAATACCTGTGAATAAAACACACCGCGTATTCTGACCTAGAATACCTTTGAATACTCTGTGAATATTTTTCAAGACCTAGTATTCACACTTCGGCATAGAAAATGTGATTGTACGCATGAATACGGGATAATCAACGAGTTATATTGTGTAAATATTGCAGGAAATGCGTTTATATACCACGGAATAGGCAAAGGTTGTTTCAGTTCAATGCCGGTGTCAACTGTTATCCAGCATTTCTTCTCATCACGGTCACAAATTGAAATTGCACTTGATTTGTTTAGGCGACAGACAATAAAGACAATAAATGTTACCAAACGCACGATGATTTTTATTTGATTAATTTTTTTGCTGCCGCAGGGATGTCGAGTATCGTATATCCTCAGTCGATGAGTAGCCTGAGTAGCCTCGTAAGTCGTAAAAAAGCAGTATAAAAAAAGAAATATCCATCAATTTCTTTAATTACCTGTGTAAAAGAAGTTATATATAAAAAAATACTTTTATTTTTGCTTGGATACGTAAACACATGGGTAGAAAGTTGATGATTCTGTATCGTCAAAAGCATCCGTAATATATACAGTTCAGTGTTGGGAAATCGTAGGAAATTTCCTTTGGGAAATTTCCTCTTCGACATGTTAGTGACAATTTTTGCGCCAAGCAATTGCGGCGAAATTGCGAATAAATGGCGAAATTCGGAGGTCGTATAACAATAACAATTATTATTTATTGAAAATGAGTCAAGAGTTTTGATTGGCCAGCAGCTGTTGGCGAAATCGTCATATCCGCTCGGCAGCTGCCCAAATTTGGACAGTGACGTCACTTCGTCGGATATGAAAAAAATTATTGCACGTTTGACGTCACTTCGTCAGATATGAAAAAAATTATTGCACGGTATGACGTCACGCTAATTTATGCGGCTTGTGCCAAAACCTAAAAGCGGGAAAATACGAATGGCTAAATCAAAGGAAAGGTAAATTTTTGCAAATAAATAATAAAACAATTATTGAATTCGGTTCTCGCAGGATATGAGGAATTATCAAGGCCTCGGTTTGTGTTATCCGCCTCAGCCTTCGGCTTCGGCAGATAACACAAACCTCAGCCTTAATAATTCCTCATATCCTGCTCAACCTCATTCAATAATTGTTCAATAAATGTCTTTAAATGATCCTCGCAAAAGTTGTCCAGTTCCCTTTGTTTACAAAACGATAACATGGCACAAATGTCAATTGGTTTCAACCAGGGCGCTTATATATAAATGCGTGGTTTCAACAGAAGTTCAAGCTGTTCAACTTTGAATTGTTAAAGATGTTCGCGATGCCCCAAAATAATTCTTGTGGCGGCGCTAAAATCAGGTAAGTTATTTAATAATAACAAGAGTTATGTCATACTATAGTCCTGAAACACACAAACAACAATAGTGCGAGGCCAACGCTTTTACGGCTGGGCTCATCACTTTTTTTGTTTTTATTAATATAAATAGATTACGATTGTGTTTATTGTAGCTAATTTGTACACAGCTAACTGTACCTGCTTGTAAATAAATAAATTGTATGATGGTTTTCATCAATCCTACCTCCATCACACACTAATTATAGTAGGTACAAATGTTTGCCATTTCAAAGCCATACTCAATACAAACAAAATTTAAAAGTTTGCCAATACTGAAAAGGGACATTACTTTCTTACCTACCACAAATATTCAGAAAGCTGCTGTAATCATAACTTTAACATAACATAACCCTTAGATAGACGTTTCAAGATGCATTGAAATGAGGTGCATTGGTGCATTTCATGAGGGTTTTTTATATTTTAGGCAAAATTTATATATTATAGATATATATTGTTATATAATTGTCACAGAATAGCTAATGATTGATTGCCAAAAGATTGAAATCTTAACAATCAGCTGCCCAAAGACAGAAATCTTAACAGCTTAGAAATCAAAGCCAGACTGTGTTTTTTAGTTATATATAATACATATTTTTTAACAAAATAATGGCCTATTTTTTCCTTTTAGCATATATGAATTATATTTACACTAATATTTACCACAGAATAGCTATTGAACTGGTTGCCAAAAGATAGGAATCTTAACAACCAGCTGCCCAAAGACAGAAATCTTAACAGCTTAGAAGTTCATGCTAGACTGTGTTTTTAAGTGAAGCCTTTTAACATTGCCCTCATCATAATTTATAACTGAGACTGTTTACTGATTTGTTTGCAATTACTTTTCCGTACATAAATTATAATCACAATACTTAAAGAATATACCATTAAAGTGTAGATGAGTTTACTACAGCTTCTCGATGTTTGCATACTAGGAGTAGCTATGTGTATATACAGCTTTAAGTTCATGGAAGAATTTGTTTCCATTTTTACCCTAATTGATTAGCTTCCAAATTATATGAATGGTGTGTACATTGTACATTGTACATATACATTCTCCTAGGAATATTATAATTTCATTACACTGCATAAATTCTATGCACAACAATAAAAACAAATGGCCATGCATGCAACATCAGCTTTTACCATTATCATTAACCTTTCGGATAATAATCTATTATAGCTTAAGAAAGTTTGCTATGTATTTTGTTCAATAATTGCTTTAAGGTGGTTTTAATTGTTTTTAGCCATCAGGGGTTGCAAGATTGAGAAAATTCCCAAAAGAGTTGGCCTTAACTTTGCTAAAGATGAAGAGGATTTTTCACCCAGTGAAAGAAGTTCCTGATTCATTATCTGCTCACCTATAGTTTTTAATATCTTACCAAGTGAAAAAACATCACTTGCTTTGCTCAACAATTTACTATTAAGTATAATTTCTGACATACTCCAGGAGCAATGTTTCATATATACTAAAACAACATTGCTTATAAATTAACAATCAGCTGATGAAAGATTGAAAATCATAACAGCTTAGTAGAAGTTCATGATAGGCTGTGTTTTTGCTACATATTTTTGAACAATTTGTGATGTTCCAATAATATTTTATAAAATGTGAAATGTTGTAACCCATCACATGTACATGATCTGTTAAGGACTGTATAAAATTTAAATAATTGACTGAAATCTTAGTATTGCATTTGATCAACCTTGATAAAACACATTAACTGTGGATAAACCTACCATTGCAATGTGTATGACTGCTATGCAAATTAACATGGCAACCTAAAGATTATGCATGTTTGTTCATATTGATATTTTCCTTAATGGACAGACTTGAGGGACAATAAATGCCTAAACATTCGCACAGGCTGCGAACGCATAACCCATTAACCTCTTATCACCAGGTAATTTGTTAATAAAATGTTGAGATTACTCCCAACATGGTCATAGGGTATAGTCTATAGGCCGGCTATTGAATTCAACTGCACGATATTTAGTCACTCACCGAAGAGGTCCCTTACGCACAAACAGTATATGCGTTTTCGGTTTTGAACAATAAAAAATCCTTGAAATACGGTTAATATTCGTTATCATTTTACACGTATTAGCGAACATAAGGTGCTGTGGAAATCGCGCCATGCAATCTCATTTCTATTTCGCGCATTTTCTTCATCAGACTTCGTGGGAATCGTAGCATACAAATACTCGCCGGCATGCTCTTTAACTCCGACCAGAGTTTCCAGACTTTACCAAGCCCTTGGCATCCTTCACTCTCTTCCCTTATTTATAAGCGCCAAAAAGATTTCTTACAGCCACAAACGCACGATCTCCTCGTTCAATGTTTATTAAACTCGAAAGCGCGCTTTTTGGTTTTTGCGCCAAATTATTTATAAAATTCCACTTCAATTTTTCAGCATTCAAAATAAAGTTTAAAAATGTCAGCTGATGAATTTATTTTGTGGAAACACGGATTAAGTGAGAAGTGAGATATTCCAAGTGTGAATATTGGTCAGAATACGCGGCATATTCACGGCGTATTCACACTTAGAATACTGAAGAATACGATGCCGTATTCACACTAATATTCCATGTCGGAATACGCTTGCAATATGTGTTTTATTCACACCCGTATTCACATGTGAATACCTTGGAATACGGCGCTTTTCATGCAGTGCATGAACACAGTCCGCTCAGCTCTATCTAGCGTTATCCACCCAATAGACAATTTCACATTTGGCAACCATCCACTAGTGACAAGATACATGCAAGGAGTGTTTGTAAATAGACCAGCACTACCACGTTACAAACAGATCTGGGATGTGTCCGTGGTTATAAAATACTTAAAATCTTTGGGGAGAATACACAACTTACCCTTCAAGATCTGACTATGAAGACAACCATGTTGCTTGCCCTTGTTACAGGACAACGTTGCCAGACCATACAGGGCTTGGATATTGCACATGTGATTAAGAGTGATGACTTGTGGTCTTTTCATATAAATAAACTGTTAAAAACCACTCGACCTGGAAACCACTTTGGACAGATTGAGATCAAATCTTTTACAAAGGCAAAATGATATGCCCAGTAACTGTTCTCAAAGAGTATGTGGCAAGAACGCTACGTATACGAAAGGATAACTCTCAATTACTTCTGAGCTACCAGAAGCCACATAAACCAATTTCATCAGAAACCATTGGCAAGTGGATCAAAAAGACTTTAACTAAAGCAGGCATAGACATTACAGTATTTGGTGCTCACAGCACAAGGTCAGCATCCACATCTGCCGCGAATTTTGGGAACTTGGCAATCAGTACCATTATGGACGCAGCTGGGTGGTCGAACATGAAAACGTTCAGTAAATTTTATGACAGACCAATTGAAAGTAATCAAAAAGAAAATTTCGGGCATAGCCTCTTAAAAATTGTTAAAGTTGATTAAGCATGCATAATGTTGATCATTGTTGTTATAATAAACTAAAGTTACAGTGCTCATGGTCATTACTTTAAAGTCTCACACGTGACTCCGTAGCGAACTAACCAATGACGAAGTAGAATTAAAAAATTAAACGAGACTTACCTGAAAGGTGAAGTTTGATTGAGATTCTACGAGTTATTGATTAGGAGCGAAGGAGTCACGGACCCACCCTATGGTTTTTTCCAGCCCTAGGGCTTTCAGCTGGTAATAAATATCAATGACCATTCGCACTCCCTTTGAAGACTGCCGCTCAATCCTTCCCGCGCTATCTCACACGTGACTCCTTCGCTCCTAACCAATAACTCGTAGAATCTCAATCATACTTCACCTTACAGGTAAGTCTCGTTTAATTTTCTAAATCTACTATAAAAATTATGTTCTTTTCTCCTTGGTATGTAAACGGCTTGGTCTTAAACAAGTCGTGCCCCTTGATAGTTCAGATTACTTACTTTGTGATATAATCGAGATAGTCGAATGGACGACTTGCGCTTTAGACTAATTTCTTACCTCGGCGATAAAAAGGACATTTTTATGAAAGAGCTTACTAAAATTAGTGAAACTGCCAAGTTTGGTTGTGAGTTGTTGTAAATTACGGAAAATATAGACATGCGAAGTTGACGAATTTTGTATACTTTTGTATTACGGCCGGTAGTTTGTAACTAATTTAGTTACACATTTCCGCACGTAATACAAAAGTATACAAAATTTGCCAACTTCGCATGGCTATATTTTCCGTATTTTACAAAATTTCGCAGCCAAACTTTGCATTTGCACTAATTTAAGTAAGATCTTTCTTCCTGTGATGATTTATTCTCTTCTAGTTACTTAGATAAAAAATTAGTCTAAAGCGCATGTCTTCCATTGGCGCGCTTCGCAAGTCGCGACAAGTAAGCGCCACTCCACCAAAAAAGGAGCGACTCCAGAAGAAAACGTAAACAAAATAATTATAATATCAACGGTTAATAATTAATGGTGCACATTTACTTTCTTGCTACAAAAGGACCCGCACTATTCTCATAGACAAACAATTATTATGTTTTTTGGAAGTTGTAATTGTAATTATAATAAGGAATTCCGATGACGTATAAAGTAGAATTGTTACTATTAGTTTGAAGTTCTTCGTTATATCACAAATTACCATACCCACCTAATGGCAAGCTACATCTCACATTGGGTATGTTCTCGTGCTATACCAAAAGCCCCCCCCCCCTACAGGCTCTGCGGTCCCTGTATATTTAATTTTTTATATTTATACCTATTTATATTACTTTTTGCATTATATTCATTTACAGAATAAGTGCGATGCCAAATACCTTGAAACCAATTAGTTTCACTTACCCACAGTGAAAATTATTAGACAGCATAGAAACAACTGATTTGTCTTCAGAATCATCGCTCTTATTTCTATGAATAATATATAAATGGTATAAATACTGAGGCTCATTTAGTTAGTAAGTTAGTTAGTTTAGTTTAGTTAGTTTTAGCGCCAGACACTGCCAGTGTAATTTATACCTCACATTAACCGTCAAAAGACAAGATAATTATATTAAATTGCACTTCTTGCTTTCTCCCTGCTGCAATCCTTCACAAAATATATTGAGACTTGCATATTTATCTATAAAATCAGGAAATTCATACCACCAGGAGCTCGTCATTCCCCTCCCCCTTCAAAAACAATGTTGACAGTTATTACAAGCATTGTGCTACACAAATTTCAACTCAAACGGGAGCAACACTGCTCTGTAGGGGGGAGGGGAGCGAAAATCATATTTTCACCACAGTGGTCTCATAATTTTTGTGAAGGATCAATCCTTCACAAAATATATTGAGACTTGCATATTTATCTATAAAATCAGCAAATTCATACCACCAGGAGCTCGTCATTCCCCCCTCCCCCTTCAAAACAATGTTGACAGTTATTACAAGCATTGTGCTACACAATTTCAACTCAAACGGGAGCAACACTGCTCTGTAGGGGGGAGGGGAGCGAAAATCATATTTTCACCACAGTGGTCTCATAATTTTTGTGAAGGATTGTGGGTGCAAAAATGACCGTTGTTTGTTTCTTTCATTTACGAGCACCTTTGATTTTAAAAATATGCCCAAATTACTTTTCAAAATATTATACTTTTCCCGTGTGAACAGAGAGTTTGCGGTTATCATTTAGATAAAGGAACAAATGTAATTCAAGTATTAAAATCAAAGAAAATTGCCAAAATAAAGGTCGACTCTGTAAAGAAACAAAGCAGATCTTAGCCAGCTAGGAAGTAAAGTTCAGATTTCCATAAAAACTGCGCTTTAAAATCGATCTCAAATGAAGTACTAGACCCACCCGGTGTAAAATCATCTTTTATAGAAACGATTTATTTACCATTTTCCCCATCAATGGACCTTATCCGCTGTAGAATATTTTTAGATCTTTGCAACGAGAAGGGCATATAATACCATGACTTTGCAACGAGAAGGGAATATATTACCATGACTTTGCAACGAGTAGGGAATATATTACCATGACTTTGCAACGAGAAGGGAATATATTACCATGACTTTGCAACGAGAAGGGAATATATTACCATGACATTGCAACGAGAAGGGAATATATTACCATGACTTTGCAACGAGAAGGGAATATATTACCATGACTTTGCAACGAGAAGGGAATATATTACCATGACTTTGCAACGAGAAGGGAATATATTACCATGACTTTGCAACGAGAAGGGAATATATTACCATGACTTTGCAACGAGAAGGGAATATATTACCATGACTTTGCAACGAGAAGGGAATATATTACCATGACTTTGCAACGAGAAGGAAATATATTACCATGACTTTGCAACGAGAAGGAAATATATTACCATGACTTTGCAACGAGAAGGGAATATATTTCCATGACTTTGCAACGAGAAGGGAATATATTTCCATGACTTTGCAACAAGAAGGGAATATATTACCATGACTTGAAATAGCATGCGAAAATTAGTGAAGATGGAAAGTTTAGAAGCGAAACTTTTTAAAATGAGGAAAATAGACTTTGTATTACATGCGGAACTGTGCAGCTAAATTAGTTACACGTATTTATAGCAGATAAAGTCCATTAACTATTGGGAATTTTTCTTCGTTTAAAAAATGTACTTCTCTGAGTATACACCAATAATGATCTCACAATTATGCCCTGGAAAAAGCAAAATTTATATCTAATGTATACTCAAGAAGATCGAGCCCAGGACACAAGCATTTGTAAAGTTTGATGCAAACTAGAACCCTTACCATGCATGCATACAAAGGTACTCGATCAGAAAGACTCTCCCCGGTCGATTGCGTACGTGATAAATTAACTATTCCAATAGAGCTCTGGAGATTCATTATGACATTAAAACCTGATTTCCATTCAGTCAGTAATTGTCGTGAACAAGTCATTAATTTTCAGTAATGAGAAATAGTCCAGTTTTAAATTCGTCTTGTTTTCTGTATTCAAATCTGTCATTGCTGACTGCACACAAATAGAAAGATTGAGATTCTTCGTAGCATTTCCCGGTAGTCAAATGTTATGTATTGCACTTCTCTTTCTTCAGTTTATTGCAGATAACTGAAGCAAAACACGTCGGACAAATAAAGAGTAGTTTAGGATATTACCGGTGTTAATTTCATATAATACTAACATTAATTAGTATACACCCGACTATTGTCTATTACAAATCCTACATTCTGATTGGCTACTCAACCATTGTCTATTCGTGATGGTGAACGTTTGGGAAAAATTCGCTCGCGCGACCGTATAAAATTGAATTAATTTAATTATTTTTCGGTGTAATTGCGGTGTATCGATTATTTTCTCGAAATTAATATATCTAGGTAACAGGGTGTATACTAAAGCAATTATAGACAACTCGCCTTCGTTGTCTATGAGCGAATAGTCAACTCAGGCTTCGCCTACGTTCACTATTCGCTCATAGACAACCGGACTCGTTGTCTAATTGTAAATAGACACGGTGAATATATATTACTCCCGGGAAAGCAAAACTTCTCAGGCAAACTCTGCATGGTTTGCCAAGATTTTGTAAGTAAACCAAGTATATTAAAAGGGAAATAGAAAAAACACTTACCTTTTCTAAATCGTTTCATAGGAATCTGTCGGGAGTATCGAGAAGCGAAAGATGCATACTCAATTTAACTCAGTGTTATTAAATTTTCATATAGTGATGAAGGAATCCTGCCGATAAGGAATTTTTATTCTTTACGTAACTGGTAGCCATGGAAAATTGTTGGCATGGGGTGAATTGCTAAAATTTAGTCGTTTGCATATGAATAGAATGAAACATTTTTTGCCAATTTAGGAGGTTGACGATTAGCATTCATAAGAAAGAAAGATCCTACCGTTAGTGAAATTTTTTTTAATTTTAACTTTTTATTCTTTACTTAACTGATAACCATGGAAAATTGTTGCTTTAGAAGAACTTCCTCGTTGATCAGCATTAACAAAATGTATAATATGTCACACCCAATGAATGTGAGTGTCACTCTGGGTATGTGTGTTCTGCATGTCCAATTTAGATGAATATTGTCCAAGTACTCAAAATTCTCCAATCTTAAATAAAATACTATATTACTTTTCACAAAATACAAACATGCAAAGTTTACCGATCGCGATCTTTGTATTATGTTGTTACTGGGGCTCAATATATTTGCATAATTATCTTCTACACGGAAGAAGTTAAACAGCAGGAGTTAAAGTCATAGACGCTTTAACTATTGTTCTCATCAAATTGCTCTTTAGCAAATATATAATCTTGTGACGTGGGTGGCTGTGCATCAGCTCAGCATAAACACTAAGTTTGTTCTAAATGCCTAATTTAGATATGCTCCTCGGCGAAATATGATCCTTAATATTCATACAAAAAAAGCATCAATATAGGAGATATAAACATTAAAGATATTCTTCTATATATAATTAACGAAAGACTTAGGAAACTATTTGATTTATTATCTGATCAGTGTACACGTTGCATTACTTTTCAGAATAATTTGACGTCTCCGCCAAGCAATTAAATTCAATCTTGCAATAATTACGTGTAATGTAAGAATTCTTAAAGAATACAAGGAATTTGAAAAAGAATTTCTTTGAAAAGTTTGTAAAATAATTTTTCATCGAAATATCGTCTTAAGGGTAAAATGACTTCGTACTAAGTAGGCTGTTGTGGATTGTTTGAATATGAAAACCTCGCAAAAACTTTTAAATAACGCTATATAAATAAATCTGACCATGCACTCTTACACACTTGTTGTAAGGGACTACACACCATGCGCACAAACACTAAGAAATTTGCGCATGTTGCGCTGAGTGAATTTTCTTCTCTTTTTCATAAAACTTTGATTAAACTGATGAAAATACCGGTTGGGGATTTGGATATATCAAAAGTTCAAGGTATTTTAAAAAAAACTTTGCAATCACATTTTTTTATTGAAAAACTTTGTCTTTGTCTTATTAGCCTTTAAAGTTACCGGATAAGAAATCAAATCGGGAATTTTGTGCTATACATAAACAAAAGAAAACTGGTTTGCAATTCCGGATTTGATGACACCCGCAACAAAATATAAATTTGAAAAAATTGAGGTCATAGCTATTAAAAGACTGAAAATGAAAAATGATATGCTCAAATAGAGGTGAGAATGAAGTACACAAATATTCGACCCCTCTACCTAAGATTACCAGTCCCGTGGGGTAAATAGAAATTATGCTTGTCTTAACTGTTAATTATCCCAGTCTTAACTGTTAATTTGGAGGTCGACTAAACCTTCATTTCCTTTACCTACCTGTCCTCTAGTGTTGATTGACTAACAGCGCAAAAACCAAAATGAAAATTGAGAATGAGAAAATAATACCAATAAGGGTTACATCAGAACCAGAATTAAATATAAAATTGAAAGTCAAAGTTTCTGAAACAGATTTGCTAATAACAAAAGGTTTAAAACTAAAAGTAGAAAACACATGAATTCTAAGAATATAAAGATTGTCTTTCTTCGCAGTACTGACCAGGCAATAAATGACGTCTTATGAAAAAAGTCTTATTTTGTCTTGTTTATCAATTAGAACTGTTCAAATGATCCTTTCAGGGGTAAATATTAGATCAAATTTCTGTCCTAAATTGACAGTTCTCGCGACCGTTTGGGCCTGGAAACACAAATAAAAACATGACATATATATGCATCAAGTTTTATTTATGTTTGATTATTATTTCTACTTTTCAGTCAAGAGTAATTTTGTTATAATAATGAGTTGTTTACCAATGTATGATCGTTCAAATAATTTACTTCTAGCTCTTCTTCTTTTTTTTGTTATCTTAATGAAATTAGATAAATAATTACCAAATTACCAAATTTGCTTACTAAACTTTCGCATCGCGGCACCCAACTCGAAAGCTTTGCTTCTTAGGCTGCCGCACACTATAATTATTCTAATAGAATGAAAAATTTTGAATTTATGTTTTATGATTTTAAATGTGTTGTGTGTTTGTTTGTTTTTCTTCCCTTATGTTAATAAAAAAAATATTTATAATAAATATTTATTTATGTATATTGGATAAAAAAGTGTAAATAAATTTTGAATTGAATTGAATTTGAATTGAATTAAAATGCATGGTTTTCTGATACGGCTATGTTCTGTTATGGCTTATTTTTTTTAAACATGCAAGTTTTAGTTTGGTTTTATATTTAAGAAACGGTTTAATTAAACCGCTCAACTGTCCACCTCAAAGTTAACTACAATTTGAAATAAAGTAATATGAGTATAGCAGTTAGAATTTTGAAATATTTTAAAAACGACATTGTGAATTTGGTTAAATGCAGCACACCCTGTGTACCCAATGCAAATTAGTTTGGATGATATTGCTAATCAGTTGCAAACACTATAGTGGTTGTTTCCGCAAAAAACAACCATCACTCTTTGTAACTGATTTGCATGGATCTATTCAAATCATAAATATTATTACAAAGCGTTCGTGATTGTACAATATATTACGGTGATTGTATGTCACGACCGCTCGTGTTGTAAACATTACTAATAAGATAGGCTATGTTCAGTGACCTAATCACCTGTACTAAACCGCACCTTGATGGTAAATTAATTAACTTTTACGTACTAAAAATTGATATTAAATGAAAAATTTAATAAGGTACATTAAATCTTAAAAGTGATTTTAAGATATCATGTTAGATTGTATATACATATAGTGTTGTTTACATTAACTAAAAACAATGCCTCATACAGGAACTAGGTGATGCAATAAATGCTAAAAATAAGTAATTTGACATCGATCTTGGGTGTAGTATCACTATCACTATTTATTTCTTTAGAAATTGATTGTTTTTTAACATTGGCACTAAAATATTTTTGCATCTGCATCATCAAAAGTCGTGCCGCTACTGCTGTTAAGACCTGTTTCACACGTCGCTATCGGCTATGGGTATGAATGATCATATGCGGTGTTTTCACGATTTGAATTTCATGTTTTTGAAATGACGCACGTAATTTATTTAAATTGTTTGATTCATATTATGCTCTATTCTTGCGTATATACTGCACGGGGCTCGCTTTTAGAAGGAAGTACTTTCGGCGTCTTATCTCTTTAGTGGCACATCAGCAACAGGCCTGAATCGATTATGCATAAATGCTTTTATGTTATTTTACAACCGTGGGTTGTTATATCATCAACGAAAAATAATATTCCTTAAACTAAAACATTTTAAAATCTTAAGACTTTTTATCGCATGCAAAAATATCCTTAAATAATTACATATAATTATGTCATATATATGATTCCATTCGAAAAGACAAAAAGACTAAGTAGCTAAATGAAATGAGTTTACTGATATGTGCACTAGTTTATATTCCAATCATCAAGCCAAGTTAAGAACTATCATGCACCATTCCTCTATAACACATTTTTTTTCATTCTCAATATTGACTTCATTTCAACTTTGTGGGTTATCTCCTCTAGACATTTCGTCTTGCTTATGTCCAAGGTTGTAAAATTCTTTAGGCTCACCCATTTTACCCATACGCATTGGTTGTTCCAGATGCTACAACAAAATGAAATTCGAAAATGTAGCTAAATTGGTAAAAACTATTTGCACTAGTTAGTCAAATGTTCTTCAGAGCTTTTCAAACTTACGATATTATTTTTGACAATTAACATAAATTTAAAAATCACGATTTTTATAGATTCTACAAATTTTAATTTATTTCTTAGAGGAGGGTTTAAGATAACCCGGGTTTGGTCTACGGCTACAGGTAACCTTATTTTGTTTAATGGAGTTTCTTGGGATATACATCCTTTATGATAGAATTCACGTTTACGCGTCGAAAGCCTAAAGTCTACTGAAAATGACTGTCCAGGTCAAGTTAAAAAAACATCACAATCATCGATGGAAGCTCATTGAGAAA
Organism: Dendronephthya gigantea; assembly: GCF_004324835.1. Lineage (NCBI taxonomy): Eukaryota > Metazoa > Cnidaria > Anthozoa > Malacalcyonacea > Nephtheidae > Dendronephthya > Dendronephthya gigantea. The sequence goes on along the minus strand of NW_021163062.1, from coordinate 1,051,931 downwards.
AATTAAGCTACCTACTCGTAGACCGAAACAAGGGTATCTTAATTTCTATATATTACCCTTTCTCTTGTCCTTTTTCTTATATTGTAGAAAACTACAATGCCGACAATGATAAGAAGCACAACCACGATAACAACAATGATAATAACCACCACACCATCAGCTTTAAAAGAGAAGTTCGAATGCATTTGTTATTCAATCTAACATCTAGGGGCACCGCGAGGGGAGTTTAGAGCGGCGGGACATTGCGTCAGAAAATCGTATACATCCATTTTACCTTTGTAACAGCATGGAGAGGAAGCTTAAATATAATGCACACATGAACATATTTGCAAATCCATACGAGAATGTATCTTTAACGCGAGTTTTAATACAAAGAGCACGCCCATCATGATTTCAACATAGCTTTATATTAAAGTTAGGGCCACTCAGTGAACATACTATGGTATGGCGATATAGTGGGGAGCTAACTTAGTCCTCCTTTGTCTATATACGTGGCTATGGCGCCCTTGCAAACATCTCTTGCACTCAGTAACCTCCACAATACAGTTAAGCATAAACTGCATTTGATAAGGGGAAAAACGACTATCTACAATCTCTAGTCCAGAGAGTTTTGGGTTTGAAAATGACTCGGCAACACTATATATAAGCAAGATACTTACACGAATCCTCTTCTTTTGTCTTTACTGAAATTTCTATTTTGTCTCCACTGCCCTCTTTATTATATCCATGGACTGTGATGTCGTAAAATGTATTACTTTTCAATTTACTTAGTATAACATTTAATGTAACCGATGTCTCATTCTGCGTCTTGTATTTTAATTGGGACTTTTCTTTGTGGCTTACTATGTAACCAAATATATAAAAAAAGTCATTCGCTGCAGGTGCTTCCCAACGAATGTCAATTCTGTTCTCGGTGACCTTAGAATGAATAAGGCTCTTTGGTGGAGGAGGTGGTTCTGTAAAGAATGCAAGAAAGAGAAGACCGCAAAATTTATTTGTTTGATTTAAGAGGAGATATTTTATTATGTCGCGTATTTTGGCAGGAAAACGCTCAAAACCTAAAATCGTTTCGGCGTACTGCTCAAAATTAATTTTACCTTTATTCTTTAGATTATATTGTGAACTAAGTTTTGAACTGTATTTCGTGAATGGAAAAAGCACAAACATAGTAGTTATTACAAAATATAATGCGGCTATCAACAATGTTATAATGTCAACGCGATTGTAACTGAAATGAATACAAAAGAAGCTTCGAATATAAAAGAAGTGTCATTTTCTTCTCGGCGTATCCCGAGAAATCTTTTTCGGGATAAACGCTCCCATTGACCTTTTCCATAATACACCAACTTTAGATTTAGGCAACAAAAAGGGAATTTCAAAAAAGAATATACAAAGTTGGCAAATTTTGTCTACATTTGTATTACCGGCGAACGTTTGAAACTAAAGCCGCGTTCACAATTCATGCCTAGACCTGACCCGTACCAGGTATAGGCGAAGTCTAGGTAATATGTGCCACGTTCACACTGTCCTTGTTGATGATATCGGATAGCTATATATATATATATATATATATATATATATATATATATATATATATATATATATATATATATATATATATATATATATATATATATCCTATAATCCTATAAAAATCATACTATATTTTTATGTTCAAAATTTGATGGACTAGGTAAAGCCTGTTCACATTACCAAAATCTTACCCCATGCAGGTCAGGTCCAGGCCTAGTTCAGGCCACCTTCTGCTGTTGGATTTTGTGGCCTGGATTTTGTGGCTTAGACCAGGTATACATCTAGGCCTAGGCCTTGACCAGGCCAGGTGAAAGAACGCTGTGTAAACGCGGCTTAAAATAGTTACACACTTAGACCCGACATACAAATGTGTATAAAAACTACCTACTTCAAGATCTCTTTACATTCTGCACATGCAACAATTAAGATATAGACTTACATAGACTTATATAACAACTTCCTTAAATTTACCTTGTATAAATATATCGCCTTTAATTTCGTACTCTCCGAGTTTTCCTTCATTATTAATAATTTTCTCTCTCAATGTTTCGCCAACGACAACTTTCTTATTAGTATCTGGATCTCTCCGGTAAATAACCCTAAATTCTACGACGAGAGATCCGTTCCTACGTTAAAGAATGAAAAAAAACACACAAGTGAAAACGCACGAATATATTGGTCACGAGAGCGTGGCATCGATGCACTTATATGCAATCTTCCAACTGAGTTACAACGTCAAGATTGTTCGAATGGAAGAGCATTGGACTAGCAAACCAAAGGTCGCGGGTTCGATTCCCACCGTGGTCAAGCTAATTTTTCAGCTTGCCCAGTTGGTGACTCAGAGTAGCAACATCACATATACATTTAATACACACACCTGAGTCTCTGCATTATCACTATATATTTGGTATGTTTAATCATGGCTGCGCACTTTCCTTTTTTTCACAAATATATACGGTACTCTACCTGAATCCTGTCACTTCCACACGTTCAAAGTTTGGGGTATCTTTAAATGTCTCCGTTAGCTAACAAAACAGATCATTGATTTATTTTGTGTTGCATATGGTCGTTACGCGTCTTAGCAATTCACTGCATGTAGAGACCTGGGCCCGGTTGTTCGAAAGGCGTTTAGCTTAAACGGTGGATATGCAATACCACTAAAATTTTTGTTACAAGCTAAATGTCACTCCAATTACTAAACCGCAATAAATATCTGATCTACCCTAGGAAACGATATATATATATATATATATATATATATATATAAATATATATATATATATATATATATATATATATATATATATATATAGTTTCTGTATAAACAAAATTAATAAGAAGTTGACATAAAAGAGCAAGACTTGCAAAATACATTTTAACTTTCGATGTAATGTGCTCGGTCAGCGCGTTGTCAAATAACATTGTATGCCTGGTCTAGCATTTTATTTTTGTCACCCTGCCATTTGAATTCTCTTTTCGGCATTTCCAGTCTAAAAAACTCCCTTGTTTTTTACTTTGTATAGAAAAGGATAAAATGTTGCAAATTGTAAAATGATAAGTAGCTGATTGTTGACTTTCCATCCCATTCTATTTAATGACGTTTCATTTTGTTTGTTCGTTTGCAATAACACTAAAGGTTAAATATAGTCATATAATCCTGGTTATGCACCAGGCGCAGGTTGTATCAAGCCCGTTTAGCTTAAACGGTGTATAAGTCAAAAGTGAATAACACTCTTACATCTCTCTTGAATGAGTCAACTTGAATATTATGCACTGAATATGTAGTTGTAAACAGTATCTTTGTATTAAGGTTAAAAACATTTTGTTTGTTTGTTGAATAAAACGATACACTTGCTTTCTATTTTGAACTTAACCACCGTTTAAGCTAAACGGGCTTGATACAACCGGCCCCAGAACGACGTCTCGCACCGCAACACAAGGATAAGATTTTAGATCATTGTTCAATACTGCACAGCAAAAAATCATTTTCTTATCGAAAAAATTTATATGTTATCTTAAGAATTTTTTTCTTATGTATAAAGAAAATTTTTCTCTAGGATATAAAAACTCTAGGATATAAAATCTCGTTTAGAAAGTACTTTTTTTAAATAAGAAAGTAGTCACTCCACAGATTTACAGATTTTAACACAAGAAATTATATTCTTATGAATTGGAAATTTTTTTCTTAAACTCAGAAAATAATTTCTCCATATAAGAAAGATTATCTTAACTTCTGAACTTCAATATGAGAAAAATAATCTTGAGCAATATCCCAAATATTTTTTTAAAATAGGAAAGCTTGCCTTATCTGATCCTCGTTTCAAGAAAATAATTTCTTTGAATAAGAAGATTATAAGAAAACAAAAAGCTAAATGGGGTATAGTAAAAAATACTATACTATAGTACTACTTACTGTACTACTATGGCTTATTCTAAAACAAACGCTCTTCAAAAAGCTCACTCACACTCACTCTTTAAGTGTGACATAGAAATTTTGTTATTACTGATCAATTAGAAAGTTTTTTTTTCTTAGTCAATGAAATGATTTAATGTAAAACATTGAAAATCAAGCCATTGTTTGACTGAAAATACCGTCATGGAAAGTTGCAAGAAGAATGAGATCTCCCACTCAATGAGTTTGGGTGTGAGCGAGCTTTTAGAATACAGGCGTATAAGTGTATTTATCAAATAATTTCGATTAAAGATATTGTTACCGCGGTGCCTAATTCCAAACTCAGTTATTGCTAATTGAAAAGGTTATAATACAGTAGGCTTTTGATATCACAAAAGTCTAGCACTGAAAAAAAAAATTGCCTAGGAAATGCAACTTCCGTAAAAAAATTCAGATTTACCTTATTCGTAATATCCTCTTTCAACTCTATATATTCTTTTGAGCTTTCGTTCTTCAACGCTGGGGTAAACTCCTTTTTCAAGACTATTTCAACTTTTACAACGACATTTCCTAAAGTTGAAATAATCTAGAGTGAATTATTAGGTGCTTGAAATATTTACGATTCATGCTATGATTCAAAAAATAAATATGGACATCACGATCTCACAAATGACTATTTGCCAATCAGAACAGTTCGAATTCCTTCAGATATGTTTAAAGATTATATGCATGGCAAAGTTGATCACACTTTTTTGCACAGATATGTCCGACCTGCATGGTTTTTTTTAGAAAAGGCGGTTAATGACTGCGTTTGTTAGAAATGCGTAGAAGGTTTGTTCTAATCGAATATCAGTTCTTGAAAGATGTGTTATCATTATAAAAAGCCACTGTGTTGTTCAAACGCGTTTGGCAAGAGGGTGTTCTGTAAATCTTTCATGCAAAGGTGTTTTCTAAAAATAAGTGTACGAGTATTTGCCGCCATTTTGCCTTTTGATAAATTTTATGGCCATGACCATGTGTTGTTGTTACACAAATTCCAAACGGCCGATTTAAAAACGCGTAGCCAGAGTATTAAACAAATACTTAGTTATATTAAATTCATATATTAATTACTTATGCATGTGACACCGTCAAAGTAAAAATCTTTATTGCAAGGGCATTTTATTGTGCTCTCGGTCAACTTTTTACATGTTGAATTTCCGGGGCAGATGTCAGGACCATTTGGTGGACATGCACCTATAAATAATTAAAAAACACAATGAGAAGAAAATACCACGCAGATAGATTTTAACTATATAATTTGACGCACAACAGTGTTCAAGTGTTCGTCAGGGGGTAGGGGCCATTTATGTCAAAATCCACTTTCTTTTTACTCTTTTTTTTTGCCACAAGAAGTTCACTCTAAAAATATTATATATTAAGCTAAAACAAATTACTATAGGCATCTCAGAGCCAGAGTTTATTGACACTTTATACCTCGGATATGCATGTGTTCTCAACGTCAAAAGACAGGTATAACTAATAAGACAAACAGTTGTATTCTAAAAGCTAACACAAACTCATTAAACTTATTGACTGAGAAAAATCAATTTTCTCAATATGTTTTCATGACGATATTTCTACCTGAATAAGAGTTTGATTTTCAGTGTTTCACCATAAATCTGGTCACTGATTAAAAAGAAGTTTTTCACTGATCAGTATTAACAGTATTGCTACGTCACACTCAATAAGGGTGGTTGTGAGTGAGCTTTTTGAATACAACCGAAAGCATCGATAGTTGACTTTCAAATAAGAGGAAAAAAACTAATATAACTTTAGGGTTCTCAAGTCATGCATATAATACTGATATATCCATGATGAGATTTCTTATGCCCTACCCGTTATAACAACTTGAAGAGCGTCAGGATCAACATCAAAATCACCAAATGAGTTATTTCGTACAGCAGCTAGCAGCTCCTTCATGCCAGTTTCATCTCCCTTTCTAAATAACACGTCCATATCTGCGATAATGCTCCCAGAGCTGGTGAAATTAAAGAAAAAGCAAAATTATTATTGAACAAATATATAGCTAGGTAAAAATACAAGAACCGTATAAAATAAATATATTTTCAAAAAGCTATTCTTTTTTAATCTAATTTGCCTGAAACATTTAATCTTCATATTCAACAATGAATGTCTGTACTAGCCTGTCATATGAGGGCAAGCCTTGATAATTTTTTATATGAAGGCGTTTTTCATAGTTATTGAGCCGTTTGGGCAACTTGAGCTCACAGGGAAAATCCCATTGTGGAAGTAAAATACCGCCAAGTTGAATATATTCAATATGAATGCTTGCATTAAACGATTATTAAATTTTCATAAACCTGTAGGAATATTTTATCTAAACGTAATTCAGGTTTTGAAAATATAGATTAAATCAACTTTCCTTACTGTGCACTAAAGATTTAAAATCAAGATCTTACCTAAATTTGGTTATTTCCAATTCTAAATATTTTTTGTTGCCCGCTTTCGTGAATACTGTCTGAAACTAAAATTTAAAGTTTGTAATGATCACTTCTTTAAGGCCTCGAACAAAAAAATTACATTTCTTGTCATTTCACCTGCAAAGGTATAGGAAGATATTGGTGCTGAGCGAGAAAATTTATGTGTATAAATACTGTTCCAGACCGTGTCAAATAAACACCGGCGCACAAACGTCTGCGCATGAGCGACGTATTCCGTTATTCCAAATTACGGGGGGGGAAGACTTTTCCTTACATAATATTTATCACAACTGATCTTCCTTAATTGTTTAACCGTTTTATTCAGTCCGCACTCCTTGTGTGCAAATGGCATTCGTATGACGTTTTACTGCGGTCCAAAATTCCAGCCCTGCTAGTGCCAATCAGATTGCAGGAAATACTGGAAATCTGCCCGCTATTAATTTGTAAAGTCGGTCTGCATAGAAAAACATTTTCCCTCCGTCTTAAACGATTATTCAAAATGTTGCAAAAATTATATCTAATGTATAAACTGAACAAACCGCGTTTTTTATCCTTGATTCCAAGTTTTTGAACTCTGTAGAGGCTCTATTGCCAAGGGTCGTAGTGTAGTTTTGTTTTATTGTTAACTGAACACGATGTCGTATGGCATCTAAAATTAAAAATGGTATTTTCGTTATGTTTTAGCGCTAACGGATATAAATGCAGTCTTAGTCGAGCAGTAGAAGGCGAATATGTGACACAAATAGCTTTTCGACTGAATGATAAAGTCAACATTGTTTCAATTGTTATTTTACCTTTAACACACTCTGTATTTACTTTCCTTCCATGACAAACACATGCATATGAGCCAAGAGTATTGGCACAATCATACCCTTTACCACAATTATATAGTGTCGCATTCTTGCACTCGTCTACATCTGAAAACATGGTGAAAAAGAAAGCGAGAAAATAACATTAGTGAATACATGTGGGCTAACTCTAACACAGATCAGTAAGCATGCAATGAATTAAGGACAAATTTAACATAAGCGCATTGCGATGAGTTTGTGCACTTTGCACAAACATCGCGAAGGTCTTCCAAGGAATTTAAGATTCAATTACAACAAGAAATATGACATAGTTTGCAAAATCTCGCAAAAACAAACTATTTTCATGTTGAGATTCAATCATTTCCTCGGAACGCAAAGTCTGGCAGATGAAAGTCAAAAAGACTTTCGGAGAGGCATCAAATCAATGTCTTCCCTTGCAGACAAAAATGTCGGAATATATAAACAGATCAGAGACGTAAAAAAACAATATATTTAATTAGTTAAATCATTATTATCATATATACTATGCAATGAAGAAAGCCTTAAAAAGTAAAACAAAACATTTGGGGTGACAAAAAAACATTTGTATTAGGCGACTCACCTTTAATAATATACAAACCTGGAGAATAAAAATTCAAATCTTCTAAACAGAAAAAGAAGCTTTACCCTTACTTTCATCATGGTGCATTCTTTTTGCACCATTTCACGACCTTATTGAGATCATGTCTTCTTCACTTCCACTTCATTTTGGCATATGACGAGGCCTTAAAGTAAAAAAAGCGAGAAAAGATGGTGATAAAAACACCTCGAAAGCAATCTTAAAGTTCAAGAATTTGTATAACTTATCCTAATCCTGGAAAGCCTCATGCAATTCATTAAACATTTATTTCAATAATAATTAAATCGTAATTGCCCTCTCGTTAAAATCACCCTCAAACCTTCAATGCATTGTATTCCTGGCACTAACAAGTATGACACTAAATATTTACTTAATGGTTTCGCTGACCTGATCCAAACACGCGGGTATATTTTGTGAAGAAGAAATACTTGATTTAAATGCATTTACGCGAAATGCGTTAAGGAATATTAAACGGCTTCATTACAAAATTTCAAATTTCATTTTTTAAACATCTAAGGTAAACGATAATTTAAAAATTAGAATATGCCAATAACAAGCTGTAATCTAGAAATTTACACTTAACTATACGGTTCTTTCAAATTATAAAATCGTGGATTAACGTTTAAGTGGGTTATTGATTTATTTAGTATTATTTTTGCAGTAATTAATATTGCCGCATGTTCGCGTTTCAGCAGCGGTGGAACTTTGCTGTTGATTGATAACAAATGCCCAATGTTCTGACAGGTCTTATCAATATGAGGGCGGGCCGAATTTCGTATGATCGTAGTCACTGCTGGTTGGTCAGCATGGAAACGCGGACACCGGACATGGGTATCTATCCTCAGAAAGACGTTTGTTTAAGTTTCGTTCGTCTGAGCACTCAGGTCCTCTTAAAGACCGATGCGTTTAATCGTATACGATTCTTATCCTGACGTATAAATATGACTAACCAAAGTTCTCTCAGATCTCTGCAATATAATAGCTCCATTATATACTTGGAAGCTCTGCATAAAAAGTTCGATCAACTTAATAGTGGATTCATGAAAGCGTCTAAAGAATTTATTGCGTTTCTGTAATCTTTGTTGCTGATTGTAATATAAAACCTAACATTATCATCTTCTCTAGTTGATTACGTCATTTTTCCTGTATATAGACCTATCAAGCTTGTAAATAATTTCGTCTGGTTTGACAATCATTCTGAAATAGCGTGGAATAATATCACCAATTAAATAATTGCATCTTGTCTTTCTAATAACTTAAATCCTGGGTTTGCAGGATGCCTTTGTTCATCGGAGCACGTCATTTTATACTTTTAATACTCAAGAAACGTGGCAGCTATTAATTATTAAAGGCGGATTTCCACTTACAGCGAAATCGTTCGCTAGCGAAATATTTGCATATTTTCTTTTGAATTGAGAACAGTCAAGTCAAACTAATTTATTTATGCTGTTAAAATTCAAAAGAAAACATGCAAATATTTCGGTAGCCAACGATTTCGTTGTAAGTGGAAATCGGCCTTAAAGGAGGCTTCCTGTGGCTATTAAAATCAGAACTTGCAGCCCTGCTGCAGCGCATCTGTTTCCAAAAAAATTCAGAAGACGAATTTATTTTGAGCGATGTTTTGAACAAGGTGAAGAAACAAGTGGCAGTGTGCCAGTGTTATATTGACCGTGTAATAATGATATATCATCTTAGTCTTAGATAAATAAGAGACAAAACTATAGAAGGCGAATTACGGAAGCGGGAAGCTCTGTCTGAAATATTGTTATGTCGCCAGCATTGTTCTATTAAGAAAACCGAAAGTAGTTCATTCGACCAGTCGAACATTATGATAGAGCATCGTTAGAACCTAGCATTAAAAAATATAGATAAATGTTCGAATAAGCCTCAAAACTCGCCGATAATTGAATTCTAGTGTGTCTCATATTACAATGGCAATGCATATATTGCTTGTCTATTCAAACACTGAGATCTAAACTCTGTCGGGTGACTCAAGTCTCTGTTTACACCCTGTGACGTTCTGCGACACTCGTTTTCTACACTAGTTCAGATATTGAAACTTAGCCATACACTTTTATTTGCATATCACTAAAAATTCTAAAGAGTGTTTCGCTTATTATACCCATCCTTTCTCACGTGTTTGTATTAGCGACTAGTCTTGGATTAACTGCGATTTCAATGAAGCGATAAACAGCGGGTTGTCGCTGTTGTAACACCCAGAGCTGAAACGTTGCAGTGAACAAATGCAAGCACAGCTACACAAAGTCTTTAAAATATATAGTGTTAGAAAATGAAATATGCGTCGTAATAAAGTCCTCTCACTCATATTCGTATTCACAGGTATTAAGGATCAAATCTATCCTGGTGAATTATATCCATAATAAAAATTCAGCTATTCATATATGCATAATATCGACAGAAACCGCTAACCTATATCGTGTTAACCTCAATATCCGGATGCTGTATTCATCAACATAAAAAAGTAAAGACTACCGCGATGCGAAACTTTATGGCCAATAGTTTTATTGGAATCTCTCGAGCTCTATGCTATACGTAAACATGCAACAAGACGAACAATTACTTCGCCAAAAAATATTCGTTTGTTAAATGTTTCCACGGTACACGGTGACATTATGTAACGAACGAACTAAAGCGGCTTTAGCATTGGATTAGGTTTAGTTTTGAATACGTATTTAGCCTGCTACATGGCGCCGTAACACTCTTACATCTCTCTTGAATGAGTCAACTTGAATATTATGCACTGAATAATTATGTTGCTGTGGACGGTATCTTTGTATTAAGGTAAAAAACATTTAGTTCGCGCCTGTTGAATGAAACGATAGACTTGCTTTTTATTTTGAACTTATCCACCGTTTAAGCTAAACGGACTTGACAAAACCGGCCCCAGATATACCAGATGTATGGATCTCATATATGCAACAAACCTGTGGTTCGAACATCTGGCGGATCACGCCATTCGTCTGGTTTAATGCCTTTTTGTTTTGCTTGAAAGATGAAGTTAAATTCTTCTAAAATTTCATGCAGACCATCTATTTAAACCTCCAATAGCCAGCACTGAGTTTCAACTAATCACACATCGCGAAAGTATTACAATAAACAGTATATAGAACAGTGCGACTGTACAAGTAAACACTTTATCAAAATACTCAATCGCTTTCGAATTTACATTCTATAAACGTACATTTGATCAAAAACTTGTAATGTTCAGTACTTACACATTAGTGCAACTCCCATACATCCAGGACCATGTTTTAAAATCTTTTCAGTGCAGGGGATTTGATGTGTGTATACTGTACGACAACTACACAAACGAATGAGGAAGTGTAACTTGAGCCGTGTGTCAAATTCCAATCCGGGTCCCCCGTGGAGAAGATTGAGTCATAAGATCTAAATAGTTCTAAATATATACCAGTAATTAAATAAAATATTTAAGAAATGCGAACGAATTCTATGGTCTTTCATGATATTGAATTGATTCGGTGTTTTGGTACAGCTAAGCTAGCTACAAGCTCTTTTCTTCAGCAAAATATTTTAATTTTGACTCTACGTAGGAAAGCTATCACCACTTGTCAAAACATCAGCCGATTGTCAAGTTCATACAACAAGTTGAGACACGCACGCACAAAGTAAATATTTGGCAGAGAAGCGAAATTTAATTCTGAAGCAATGATGAGTTTTAAATTGTTTTTGTGCTATATAATAATCGAGATTCCTCATTTGTTATCTGACTTTATTGTTTAGACATGAACATCTGCCGCAACTGATTATTCAAGCTTTCTCTTGACATATTTTAGTAATTGCTGTTGCATAACATAACACATTACACCGCACTGACTGCAATATCTGAAACAAAATCTTAATCTATCAGAACAAATCATGCCCCTAAAAAATTCGCCTTTCCGTGCTGTAAAAACAAGCGTAGGTATAAAAATACATACCTGACTCTTGAGTTTTTTGTTTTCAAAGAAATTTCAAATGCCATATAGTGCATGTTACTTGCATGTTTCCTAGCAGGAAGTCTTTCCTTAAGTTGAAAAAACACTTTTTTATGTCACGGAATCTTTCTGCCGGAATGTATTTTGTGCGGTGCCAAAAGCATTTGTATATATTTCCTTATGCAGGCATTGTATAGTGTAGCCTGTCAACGGCACATGTCTTTTCATTTTCGAGATAAATATTGGCTTTGTCTGTCAGGGAAGTACAGTAGTTTCGAAACGTGAAACGCGGAACTCTTAGGTTGTGCATGTGAAATGCACGCAGCAAAATATACCATGCACTCATGTACATATTTATCAGTTTTAATAATTAAAAACAATTAAATAGTAATACTAAAATGTATCCATGCACAGACATTTAAACACAAACAAACACTATAAGTGGAAATATTCTTATATACAAATTAAATGATACAAAAGCATAACCGATGATATTAAATAGCTATAATAATTGTGCCAACAATTTTATATCGTCATTAAAATTTTCGGGGGTTTCCTGTTCCCTGATTTACGAATACGAATTCTAAGAGTGAATACATATTCTAAAATTTTTAATTTGTTTTCATTAAAGTACCATGAAAACATAATTCAACAAATATTTGCCGTATTTAGACCCATAACAATGCTAAAAATATAGTACAAATTTCCGCATGACGCAATCGAACTTGTATCAGATGTTGATGTATACGGGATTCCCTTTTGTTTAGAAACTAACTGCGTTAGCGTTAGTGACAACTTAAATTATGAGCTCGCTAAATTGTTAGCTACGAAAGGATGGATGCTAAAATATCCTGTTGCAAAATATCTCATTATAATTCCTCATGCGGATAATTATATTCAGAGTTGACTATGTTATAACAAACTCCGAAAATGTGGAAAGAGAAAGCGTGTAACAGTTTTTTTGGCTGTTTTAATTAGGTTGTTTATTCATTACACTTCACTCTTGCATATACTTCTTGCTCAGGGTCAACATTACAAAGCCCTTGGCAGGCTATAAGCATCAAACATGTCCATGGTCGGCTATAAGCATCAAACATGTTCAGGTCGATCAACATTATTATATAAATACTCATTTTACAAATATAGTCAATTAAAACTTAATTTAATTGGTATATTTGGCTTGTATTTCGTCTAAAATAACGATCTCGACGCCGCATATACCAGTCACTACGACTATTATATCGTGTTTAGTTGCTATTCAAAGCCGTGCGAGCCAGAAAAATAGCGAAATCTAATGAATGACATTGTAATATCCGGCCTGCAGTGCGCCATTCACTGAAAAACAATCCGAATATTTCAAACATTTGAGAATCGTGAAATAAATAGAATAATGCTTTCTTGAACAACAATCAAGCTCTCCGTTTCATGCTAGCTTCTGAAATATTTCTTTTCAATTGCATGGGTCTTCAGAAATTAATTATTTCTTTCTAAGTTGAGGTATAATCTTCGCTACAATATGTTTTGTCATATGATTAGATTGGTCACAAAGTTCTTCTCAAACTAATATTCGAAATCGTTTTTATTGTTGTGCAGTCGAATGGCTGAGAAAATTCAGACTGGTAAACCCCAAATAATGCTTAATATGACAAGTGGGTGATTTTGCATTTATAATTAAAATTTTATGAATTTTTGTTTACATCCATTTAACCGTAAACTTGATGTTGCGCGCCAGAAAAAATTCAGCTGTAAAAGGAGGTTCAATGTGCCTCGATAAAGCCCATTTAAACTACCAATAGACCTGAAGACGGGCAATGAGTACAAGTTCAAATACGAAAGTGATGAAATACGCTTATGATTTATTTAATTTTGTTTTGATTCTCCCTTGGCCTTGCAATTCATCATCACGAAACATACTTTGCATTTTGCACAGTTTACATCTTGCACTTTACATACTTGCTCTTGACTTCTAATGAAGTCGACGATGAAAACGAAATCCTGCTGGTTTTCACGAATGTAGTTCTGTACGGTATTTTGGCAGAAATGTGACATCTTTACACGCATTTATCAGTTGGAATACATATATATATACGCCAGTATACGAATCGCATCTTGTAGATCGGCAATTTCAAGGGCATGCATATCATGAAATTAGTTCTGTATTTTCATCAGAAATTATACCTTTCAATTCTTCCACATTCTAGAAAATTCACTTGATTGTGTTTAAAGTATCTCATGTAGTTTATAACAAAATGTATCTTTGTCATAATTTTTAAATTGCCGCGTGAAACGATAAATTTGGGTGTTCGCGGAATTAAGATTCCCAGGCATATACGCAACAACTATTTCCAAACGATATGTCCTTTTTCGAAAAGAATCGGTAAACCTACACGAAATTACATCATTAATGTAAGCATGCTTGTGGCAATGTCACTATTATCAGTGGTATTACAAAACAGCAATGCAACTACACAGGTGATGACGCCACGCGGATTAACGGTATATACAAACTCATTTCTCCTCATTTATTCAAAAGCTGCCTTACCTTTTCGAGATTTGATGTTGTTTGGCGTGCAAGCTGAAGACGTGTACTGATTTTATAGAACTGAGGATTCTCCCGTATCAACGCAGATCTTTTTTCCTGACGATTTTTCCTCGTGCAATGACATGCAGAGGGTGCATGTAGACTTTCCATTCAAGTTATCAGTTGTTTATCATTTCCTTTGTGCTTACCGCCATTTTGCTCCTATGGAGTCGTATTCTCACGTAGAAAAACTAGACGTGCTTTCACTCGCTATTATTTGCTCATAGCTAAACATCTTATTAACCTTTTTCACGATGACGAATATGCTGCCATTTTTGGGGTAATTTTTTCGAAACCACAAGCGTGAAGTCTAATAACGGCCACAGTCTTTCTTTTAAGACTGGAGTTATTCTTAAAATAGCTTGTTGATTTTAAAAAAAATGCATAATTTTTAAACTCATTTCAGAAAATTGAAATACCCAAAACGTCATCGTGACAAAGGCTAATTCAGCAGGGAAGCAGATGCTGAGATTTGTGCCATGCATGCGCGGCGAAAATAATTATTTTCCCCACGACCTCGCGAGATGAAACTCTCACGAAAACTAACCACACATGAGATCATTATGGAGGTGAGCTACCATTAGCGCAGCACCCGGCACCTAACAACTCTCGTATGGGTCGGCTTTTAACGGGAAATAAGAATGTATGCAAATCTCTAGTTGAGATTGTCCGGTTAAAATTAGTCGACACTATAGCGAAATATTTACCCTCCTTTGTCTTTTCTTTAATTGCAATCTTGTCTCCACCGCCATGTTTATTATACCCCTGAACTGTGATGTCGTAAAGTGTACCAGTTTCCAGATCACTCAATGTTACATTAAGGATGGTCGATGGTACTACTTGTGTCTTGTATTTTGAATCAGATTGTTCTTTGTAGATCACCATGTAACCAATAATTTTAAAAAATTCGTCCGCTGCGGGTTTCTTCCAAGCGATATCAATGCTTTTCTGCGTTATTTTAGTAAACTTAAGATCCTTTGGTGGAGGAGGTGGTTCTGCAAGGAATATAATAATCAAACCTTTCATAAATACCTTCTGTATTGTTTATTTCATTTCATGAATAAGTATAGCGTAAATACAAAAAGGGAAAAGATCACAATTCATTCTGCACATGCAACAAAAGTTTAATTTCCACAAGTTTACCTGTTATAAATATGTTGCCTTTAACTTTGTACTCCCCAATTTTTCCTTCTTTAATAACCTTCTCTCTCAATGTTTCGCCAACGACAACTTTCTTATCAGTATCTGGATCTCTCCGGTAAATAACCCTCAATTCTACTACGAGAGATACATTCCTAGGTGAAAGTATGAGAAAAAGTGAAAAATCTTAAAAGGCAAATACACATGAGAGCATTGCTTTGACGGAAATCCATTTAAAAAATATAATTAGAATCTCCTAGTGATAAAAGCGCCTTAAAATTCACTTGGGATATTAATAAATATACCAAATTTCAGATGAAGAGTGGAAAGAAATTACAATTACATTTATCTTATTTTTTTCGGTTCGCGCATCATGTATTTTTTCCAAAATACACACGGTACTCTACCTGAATCCCGTGACTTCCACGCGTTCAAAGTTTGGGGTACTTTTAAATGTCTCTGTTAGCTAACAAAACAGATCATTGATTTATTTTGTGTTGCATGCATATGGTCATTATGTGTCTTAGCAATTCACTGCATGTAGAGACCAGATCTCAAGGCTAAAATTCAGCTCACATGCAGAGAATACTATTCCATATATTTTTGTTTGCATGAAGAAAAAAGGGTTTGGTAACTTTGGCTCCGGGTTTACCTGCTGCATGCCTTTGAGGATTGGAGCAGAGTGCACAATATTTTTTATTAAAAAATACTTATAGACACACATTTATACACATTTTTAATTTAAAAAGTCATAAATGACATGCAGGGCTAAATATAGAGATGATACTGCAAGAACTATGAAATCTATCGTAGTAAATAGAGCAAAACTCATAAAAAAAGGAAAATTTTCTGTAATTACTCTCCATGTACGCGCTGCCCTATGCTTTGTCAACTGATTTTGATTGGCTTTCAGCATGTATTTTTTTCAACGTGCCATTTGATTTCTCAATTCGTCATTTCTCTACTTCTTGAAAAGGGGGATAATACAAAACCCACTTTGTCAGATTTACCTGATTCGTGATATTCTTTTTTAACTCGTCTGAGGTATCATTATTCAACGCTTTAGTAAACACCCGATCTAAGGTTACAACAACTGTTACAACGACGTTTCTTCTAGAGTGGAAAACATTGACCGTTAATTACTATGAAAACTGCTCAATGGCTATATCTATTTATGCACAGTTTAAATATTTACCACTTCCGATTTATCAACATCTAGAATCTGTATATTTTTATGTTATTTTTAACGATTGTTGACCAAGCTTAAAACGTGATATGAAGAATTGCCACAATTCTTTAAATCATGCATGTGAAAACAAAATTCAATAATTCAATAATCCAGAGTTAAAACCTGGTTAGTTGTAATGTTTATAAAAATCGTCCATTTTCCATCATTTGTGGTGTCTGGTGTTCGTAATTATAGTGACTGAACATTTACACAACTCTTTTTTACTTGCTTAGAACAACTTGTTTAGTAATATAGGAAAGATAAAGTTTAATGCTATCCAGTTTTGGTATTGCATTGAGCTCTTTAGATGCATGTTTATTATTATTTTCGTGAATTTTTTAATTCCCTTAACCCTTGGGTTAAAAAAAAATCCTCTTCTAGTACGAAAGCTTGTTTTATTTTACCTATACATTCAACACCGTCAAAGTAATATCCAGAAATGCAAGGGCATTTTATTGTTCTCTCCGTCAACGTTTTACATGTTGAATGGGTGGGGCAGATGTCAGGACCATTTGGTGGACATGTGCCTATAAATTACAATGAGTACCATATATAAACTAATTTGTCGCACGACTGGGATTAAGAAACCCGTCAGGGGGTGGTCATGTTCTCTAGTCAAGCATATAATACTGATTTATATATGATTCGATTTTTACGCCGTACCCGTTATAACAACTTGAAGAGCGTCACGATCAACATCAAAATCACCAAATGAGTTATTTCGTACAGCAGCTAGCAGCTCCCTCATGCCAGTTTTATCTCCTTGTCTAAATAGCACCTCCATATCTGCGATATCGCTTTCAGGGCTGGTGAGTTTAAACGAATGAAACATGTGAAATTATTATAATTATATTGAAATTATTACTATATAAAATATATAAGGCTATTTTTAATGAATGAGGCTTCGGACATTTAAAAAAAAATTGAAAAACATTTGAAGAAAATGTGCAAATAGAAGTCCCCTAAATAATATTTTACTTTCGCGCTATGATTGCCTTTTGGTAATCTAATATTGATTATTTGTTCCTAGTTGATACCGTTGACGTGGATTTTACAGTCGAATGTAAAATGGCTTTTACAAAATCAAATTTGTGTTTTCTCCGAAAAATATGCCCTTCAATAACTTAAAGTCTAATCTAGCTATTTAAAATTATGCTCCGTGACAGGCGCAATATACGCACAATAATGCGCTGAAGTTGGATTAAAGGAATACTAAATGGTTTTCCGTACAGGATAGCGTGAAATTGCGAGACTTTTGAAAAGCGTGAAAAAGCACAAGCCGTAGCCATTTTTCTTTATAAAATAACTACAATGTAAGCTATCAGTGCAGGATTGTCTCATACTGAACGCCTACGAACCAATCAAATTGCGTCACGTTTCACTGTAGTTATTATATAATAACTCCTGATGCATACCCCAGATAGAATCACTAAATAAAACTGCATTTACAGCCCCTCAAAATATTTTCATAAAACGTTTTCAATTATTCCTATTCTAAGACAGAATTCAACTCCCCATGCATCGCACTTACCTATAAAATCAAGACCTTACCTAAACTTGGTTATTTCAACTGCTAAATATTTTTGGTTGCCTGCTTTGTTGAATACTGTAACCATCTAAAATTTCAAGGTTCAAATTGATAACTTCAAATTAAATTGAATGGATGTATTCCAGTCACTATAAACAAAACTACGAGGGGGGAACTTTCTTTTGTCTCACAAATTATCTTCCTTGATTACTTAGATATTTTCTTCCTTTTTGTCTTTTTTCTAGGCTGCGGCCGGAGCCCTTTTATGCAAATTAGATAAAGTTTTTCTCGATTATAGGTAAAGTTTTTCTCGGGCATGCGTGCGACGTTTGACTGCGGTGTTGGTAAAATTTCGGGGATTTCAGATTTCAGGGAAGACTCGTATTCAGCCCGCTCCTGATTTGCAAATTCGTTTCAGATAGAAAAAAATATTTTCCATCAGTCTTAAAAGACTATTCAAAATGCTGCAAAAATATGGAATATTAGCTAAACAAACCGTGTTTTCTATCCTTGTTTTCAAGTTTCTAAACTCTTGAGAGCTTTTATTGCCAAGGATCGCTGTATAGTCTTGTTTTATCGTTAACTGAACGCGATGTCGTATAAAACCTTAAATTAAAAAGGGTATTTCCGTTATTTTTTAGAGTAAGCAAACAGATAAATGTGTATATATAGCCCTGGTCGAGCAGTAGCAGGCGAATGAACGTCTTCAAACAAATAAATAGCCTTTGCACTGAATGCTGAAGTTAACGTTCTTTGAATTGTTGTTTTACCTTTAACACATTCTGCACCCTCTCTCCTTCCATTGCAATCACATTCATATGAGCCAAGGGTATTGACACAATCATACCCTTCACCACAATTATATAGTCTTGCATTCTTACACTCGTCTACATCTGAAAAAACAGTGAAAAAAAGAAACAGTTAGAGGCAGCAACATTAGTGAATGTCGGCAAATCTTGCACTGATCAGCAACCATGCAATTGAGTCGCTCTTTCACGTAGAAAAACTGTACGTGTTATTATTGAGTATTCTTTGCTCGCAGCTTAGTATCATCTTATTTAGCCCGTTCGCATATGTTGAGATTTGTGTCATGCGATAATAATTGTTTTCCCCACGAGATGAAGTTATCAAAAAAGCTACCCACACATGAGATCATTGTGGAGGTGAGCTACCATTAGCGCAGCTCAGCTAACAACTCTCGTGCGGGTGGCTTTCAACGCAGAATAAGAATGTATGCAAATCTCAATTAGAGATTTTTCGGTTGAAATTAGGCCACACTATAGCGAAATAATTACCCTCCTCTGTCTTTTCTTCAATTTCAATCTTTTCTCCACGGCCATAGGCATTATACCCGTGCACTGTGATGTCGTAAAGTGTACCAGTTTTCAGATCATTCAATGTTACGTTAAGGATGCCCGACGGTACTACCTTTTCCTGGTATTTTGAATCAGATTGTTCTTTGTACATCACTATGTAATCGATAGTAAAAAATTCGTCCGTGCGGGTCTTTTTCCAAGCGATATCAAAGCTTTTCTGTGTGGTTTTAGTAATCTTAAGGTCCTTTGGTGGAGGAGGTGGTTCTGCAAGGAATATAATAACCAAACCTTTCATTAATACCTTCTCCATTTTGTATTTCATTCCATTATTTGAATGAATCAGTAGCGTAACTATACAAAAAAGCTCACATTGTGTGAGAACCCGTGAATCCCCCCCGGAGTTAAGGGGTGTTCTTTCCAAAATGCACTCTACGAGAACTAAGCTATATAGGATTTACTCAATTGCAGGATGAATACAATTAATTTCGATTGAAAGTGATCTCAAATTCAAACCATGCCGAAAAATACAGAAAATGTGTCCGGCAGGAACAATGTACGCCTTTGCGATGCTGGTGCAAGAGATAGCTGACAAGAACAAGCGTGGTTGGTGTGTATTCACGATGGCAATGCCTACGAATAGGACTGGGCATAAGCAGCCCGATCAATGTGGTTAAGATGTTATACAATCTTACTCACTATTTTTATTAAAACCCATGATACTGTGCGTGCGTGCATTTCTTTGGGTACTATAAAAACCAAAATGGCGATATTTTGTTTTGATTTTGGCGGGATTTAGTGCCCCAAGAAATGCGTGCGTACAGCATTATGGCCTGGGATTTAGTGAAAATAGTGAACAAGATTGTATAACGTGGCCTGTGATTTATTAGATAAAAGAATGGGCCATGGTTTGGGTAAATGAATACGATTACGATTTTGTGGCATATCCGATGTAGGATAAATTTTTAATTTCAAGCGGAAATATAATCATACACAACCGAAGTTCAAGCCTGGAAAGGCTGAGAAGTCAACAATCGATCGGTCCTCCGGCAGGAATCAAACGGATTTGCGATGCCGTCGCAATGCTTTGCAACTGAACAGACAAGAACGGTGGTGGTTGGTGTTTTTACGATTGTATAATGCGTGCGAGAATGTGAAGGTATTTAAAATCGACTATACGATTTGTGGCACTTTACCTGATGCTGGATAAACTCTAAAGGATTAAAGATCTTAATTAACTCTTTTTAATGCAGCCCATGCACTCTTATCATTGCACCAGCATTGCAAAAAGCGTAGGTTTCATTCCTGCCGGAGGACCGATAGATATTTCTAGCTTGAACTAAATTTATGTATATGATTTCCACTTTAAATTAGATTCACTGCAGATTTTGTCATTCTAAAGAGCTCTGTCCATCTGCGTTCACGTACTCGTTGTCTCTTCTTGCTGAGATAAAAATTTAGCCTATACAGCTGAAATAATTCATTAGGAAAACCTATAAGAGCAATTAGGATCACAATTCATTCTTCACATGGAAACAAAATTTAACTTCCTTAAATTTACCTTGTATCAATATTTTTCCTTTAACTTTGTACTCTCCAAGTTTTCCCTTTTTAATAACCTTTTCTCTCAATGTTTGGCCAACGACAACTTTCTGATTCATATCTGGGTCTTTTCGGTAATGAACCACAAATTCTACTGCAATAGACGCGTTCCTATGTAAAGTATGAAAGAAAACACAAGTGAAAATTTCAAAAGCTGACAAGGACTCATGCGAGCATTGCATGCATCAAAGGACATGGTGATTAAACTTTGTTTTGAAAATTTTACTTGGAATATTAATATACCAAGGTTCAGAGAAAAAATTGGAAAGAAAATATACGTTTATCGATCACCCATTTTTTTCAAAAATATACATGCATGCATGGCTACTTTACCTGAATCCCGTGACTTCCACGCGTTCAAAGTTTGGGGTATCTTTAAATGTCTCGATTAGCTAACGAATCAGATCATTTTAATATTAGATCATTATAACAAATTATTTATATATTATTATAGTCGTCATTACCAGCAATTTCCGACATGGTGATTTGCATATAAATTCATTCGCATTTAACTTTCAACAATAATGGCCTCTTTATTCTACTATGAAATACAGCAAAAGTACAACACCTAAAATTGCCGTTGCCCTGGATGTTGCCCACGCGTTTCTACGTTCGACCAACTGACCGCATGTGTTCAAATTTCTATATACGTTTTGTATAGTTGAACTGGCTTGATTGATAATGAGATTGATAATGAATAATTTTTTCAAGCGAGTACAAAAAAAATCCGGAAAAAATCCGGGGTTTTTTTTCACTCAATTTATTTTATAGTAACATTCGAAGGCCTTATGTATGAATTAGAATTAAAAAAAAACAATTATTGGATGAGGCTCAGCTCATGCTGAGCTCAGCTCATGATATCAAGAATTATTCAGACCAAGCTCAATGTTATCTGCCAAAGCGAAGCCGCACGTGTCACATGCAGCATAAATCTCCTGTAAGCATTTTGCATTAAAAAAGTGTAAGCATTTTGCATTAAAAAAGTAATGAATATCAAATTATATCGTTCGCCATGGTGAAGTCGTGCAGGCCTATAATTATAAAGAAGATACTGCAAGAGCCATGAAGATCTATCGTAGTAAATGGAGCAAAATTTATACAAAATGTGTCTTCTTCAATCTCCATGTCCATGTACGCGCTGCCCTATATGCTTTGTCAACTGACTTTGATTTTCTTTCAGCATATATTTTTGTTAACCTGCTATTCGGTTTCTCTATACGGCATTTTTCTAATTCTTGAAAAGGAGGATAATAGCTACAAAACCCGCTTTGTCAAATTTACCTGATTCGTGATATTCTTTTTTAACTCCTCGTATTCGACTGAGGTATCATTATTCAACGCTTTAGTAAACTCACGATCCAAAGTTACATCAACTGTTACAACGACGCTTTCTAGAGTGAATACATCGTTAAATGTGAAAAACTGCTCAATGGAAGTATCTATTTATAGTTTAAAGATTTACGACTTTCGATTTACCAATATCTAAAAATACTTATGTATATACTCTTACGCTAGTTCTTCATGATTGTTGAACGAGGTTAAACTTGATAATATGTATAACAATAGAGTTGATGTTCGGGGGAATAAATGGGTTTTTGGTCCGACTCAGAACTCATTTTAGAGTAGCGAGTGTCAAAATGTGTTCTGAGAAGGGCCAAAAACACATTTATGCCAAAGAACATCAACTGTATTATTATTATACTTTACTGAACGGGCAATAACTTAAAAGGGCAATTTTTGTATAAAAAATCATGCAGTAGTTAAACACTTTAGTCATTCGTCTGATTGGCTTAGATCGGCGAGCTTTTTAGAATATATTTCAGTCCAGGAAATTTATAATTTTAGCCCGCAAAATACACCACAATGCCCGCCAAAGTTAATATAATTTATGATGAATTAATTGCCGCAATTCTTTATATCACGTGAAAACCAAATTCAATAATATAATTGCTTTCATTAATTCTTTAAAAGTCCAAACATTACAAAATCGATCAGGATGTCAATCATATCGATTCCGCTCGCATTTGTGTTGTTTTGCTTGTTACCGCATAACGTCACTCCTTGGGCATGATATTTATAGTCTGCCAAACTTTCATTATTGCAAAAGTCTCATTATTTTTAGATTCACAAGCTCCTATAGGCAATGATTTAGGCAACGAAGCAAATGCAATTCCCTTGCCCTATTATAGAGTTTAAAACGTGGTTATTTGCACGTGTCTACAAAAATCTTCCAATTTCCATCTTTTGGTATGTCTGGTGTTCGTAATTATGGTGACTGCACTTTCATACAACTCTTTTTCCCTCTGAACAACCTGCTTAGTAATATAGGAAGGATAAACTTTGATGTTATCCAAAATTAAAGAAAAATATTTTTTGGTATTGGATCCCTTGTAATGCATGTTTATTATTAAACAAAAAACTTGCCAAACTGTAGCTCTGTATTTTCGTTTTTCTCAATTCCCTCAACGCTTAGCTTAGAAAATTTTCCTCTTTTTATACCAAAGCTGAAAATTAAATTCATATATTTTACCTATACATTCGACACCGTCAAAGTAATATCTATCATTGCAACGGCATTTAATTGTACTCTCCGTCAACGTTTCACATGTTGAATGGGTGGGGCAGATAACAGGACCATTTGGGGGACATGTGCCTGTATCAATCAAGAAAAATACAATGATTACTTTATATGAACTAATTTGGCGCACGGCGTTAAGAAACCAGTCAGGGTGGTGGTGAGGGTTCTCTAATCAAGCATATATTATACTGAAATATATGATGAGATTTTATTGTCTTACCATTTCTAAGAACTTGAAGAGCGTCAGGATCGACATCAAAATCACCAAATGAGTTATTTCGTACAGCAGCTAGCAGCTCCTTTATGCCAGTTTCGTCTTTTTTTCTGAAAAACATCCCCATATCCGCGATAATGCTTCCAGAGCTGGTGAGTCTAAATGAAAGAAAAAGTGAAATTGAACAAATTTAAAATACAAGAAACACAATCAATAAAATTTAAAAAACTATTCAGTCTTATTTAATCTGATTGAACTTACTGACTGAACTTGGTTACTTCAACGTCTAAATACTTTTCGTTGCCCGTTTTGTTGAATACTGTCACGGTCTAAAATTCAGAGGTTTTAATTGATCACTTAATGGAAGCCTCGAAAATTTTTTTTTGATTTTCTTGTTTTCCACCGCCAGGGGCTTGATGCTGGCGCTGAGCGGGAAAATTTTTGAAATATCATTAGCTGGTGAAATATTATTGAAATATTATTAGGTGACAAACAAAATTTCTTGTGTTTTTTTTTTCAGTCTGCGCCTTATATTCAAATTAGACATAGGACCTTTAACTGCGGTTTGGTGAAATACCAGTACTTCACAGCTGCTAAAACCAATCAGATTTCAGGGAAGACTCGCTTTGGTTTCAAAAAAATTATTCAAAATGCTGCAAAAACATACAATATAAACTAAACAAACCGCGTTTTCTATCCTAGTCTTCAAGTTTCTAAACTCTTGAGAGCTTGCATTGCAAAGCGCCGCTGTATAGCTTTGTTTTATTGTTAACTGAACAAGATATCGTTTAACATCTGAAATAGAAAAAGTTATTTTCATATACCAAACGGATGTAAGTGTATATAATTATATAGGCCTAGCCGAGCAGTAGTGCAGCTAGGCGAGTGTGCGAATTTCCACAAATGGCCTTAATAGTTTGTTATAATTATTTACCTTTATCACATTCTCCATTTAGTATCGTTCCATTGCAAACACATATATATGAACTAGGAGTATTGACACAATCGAACCCTTCACCACAATTATTCAGTGTCGCATTCTTACACTCGTCTATATCTGAAATATCGGTGAAAAAAAGGAAATAATTAACAATCGTGAAATTGCATGTGGTCAACTCTTAGGCCCAGTTTATATGTCGCATTTTGGTCGCATCGAATGCAATTCAAACAATACATAATAAGATTTAAACCTCTTTAACACCTAATTATCTATTGTTTGAATTGCATTCGACGCGACCAAAATACGACGTATAAACTGGGCCATACACTGATCAGTAAGCAGTAAGCATGCAATGAATTAAGAACAAATTTAACATAAGCGCATTGCGATGAGTTTGAGCAATTTGCACAAACATCGCGAAGATGTTCCAAGAAATTTAAGATTCAATTACAACAAGAATTATGACATAGTTTGCAAAAACTCGCAAAAAACAAACTATTTTCATGTTGAGATTCAATCTTTCCCTTGGAACTCAAAGTCTGGCAGATGAAAGTCAAAAAAACTTTCGGAGAGGCATCAAATCAATGTCTTCCCTTCCAGACAAAAATCATGCAATATATAAACAGATCAGAGACGTAGCTAAAACAAACAACATGTTTGATTAGTTAAATAATTATCAGCATATACTATATATGAATAAAACAACGGTTTAACACAAACATTTGAAATACAAAACTGCATTAGTACAGTCGTTTCAAGTGACTTACCTTTAGGAAATACAAACCTGAATCCATGAAAATTTAATCTTCTAAACGGAAAAAGAAGCTTTACCCTTACTTTCATCATGGTGCATTCCTTTTGATCCATTTCACGACCTTATTGGGAATATGTCTTCTTCGCTTCCTTTATTCAAGAGTATGCATATGGCAAGGTCTTAAAAAAAGAGTAAAAAAATATACTAAGATGGGAATAAAATTAGTTATTAATTAGCTGAGATAAAGACCTCGCGAGGCTCTTACTTAGCAACTTTACCTTGTGCGCGGATAGTTTTCGTGAGGAATTCGCCTCGAAAGGTAAGTTTAATTCTCTCGTCTGCTCCCGGATTTCGGGTTGAGCTAATTAACCACCTCGCGAGGTTATTAGCTCAGCTGTTAGATCTCGTGTGTGGTGGGTTAAGACCTTTCTCCTGCGACGAGACTTTTAAAGTTCAAGAATTTGTATAACTCATCCTAATTAAAGCCTGATGCAATATAATGCCGGACTATTTTTGTGAGACGCCATCATTGCAAGTGCTCGAAAGAGTGTAGAATATTCAATAATTTGTCCTTCGTTGAGTGAAAATGACATGAAATATCTTTTATATTCATAATCGTATTCTTTTATTACGTTTTCATTTCCACACCAAATGCATGTTAGCATTGCTTCTTTGCTTGTAATTTCAAATTCCTTGAATTTGTCACGGGTCGAGGTCACGAGGATGCGGAGCTTAGAGAGTGATTTAGCACGAATTTAAAAAGATTATGGTCAATCCTGCAAATTAGTAAAATTTTCTCCATCGGAATATTGATAATCTCGTTCCTCCTCTATTGGGAAGGAAAAGCAGGGAAAAAAGTGGAACAGAAAGGCTATTGCATTTTGCCGAAGGACTAAGCAAAAATTATATTTACATACATACATACATAGACTTTATTTCGTCACGCTAGCCTCAGCAGTCATTAGGCTGACTGATTTCAATGAGGGGCGTGATATTTAAAAAAAAATGAAGCTACAAAATTACATGGACGTAGGACAAGGAAATTAAGGACATGAAACAGAAACAGATACAGTTACAAACAAAATACAGGAGTATAAGTACGAAACATAGGCAAGTCAGTTTCAACTCATTTTTTTAATATAGATTTAAAGGAAATCACAGATTTCGCAATTTTAGCCTGAGGTGGAAGATTATTCCAAAGCAGGGCACCATTATAACTAAACCACCTCTTGCCAAATTCCTTTTTTGGCATAGGTGGTGCTAAATCAGTTTCTCTATTCCTGAGATTGTATGATGTCTCTATCACTATTAGGACGAAAGACTTCATTGAAATGACTTCACTATATTTCACTGAAATGTACCATCAGAGTTTATTGTATACTATTATAGAGACCTTTAAGATCTTAGTCCTGTTGCTTGTTAGAGTCCCCCTGTTTCCATTATCAAACCATAGATAGGGGCTAATTTGCTTGAGAAAATTTATTAAACATTAATATTAATAATTAAAACATATTATTACACGCGGGTATATTTTGACAGGGGTAAAAATTGGTAACGAGTAAACGAGTAAAAATTGGTAATCAACATCCTGAAAGAAGGAATGTTTGTGTTTTATTTAGAGCGTCAGAAAATAATTTATTAACTGTCGTTTCGCAACTATTTTTTGATAATAAAATTTTTACAAAAGCACAAATATAGTTTACAAGAACGATGTATAATCTATATGAGCTACCAAGAGCTTACTATACTAGGTATGTCTATTTTGTTTATTCCGTATTCGCTAAAAATAAAGCAAAATGTCACTTCATGACTTCAAGGCTAATATTCACGGATAATATATGCATGAATATTCGAAGACCATTTGATAGGAAGTCCTTGAAAGATTTTGTACTGTTCTATTGTTTTAAAGGTTGAATTTTTAACCAAAACTTCTTAAAGCTGAAAGAGACCATTAAATGGCAGCTTAATGCAGCAGAAAAACGGGTGATGTTTACTTTTGTTTCCGAATCATAGAAATATCAGCTGCGACTCATTTGAGACATGTCATAATAATTATATAGCCATAGGCTAAGAGTTAGCCACCTTAAGAAATTGGTTGTTTTGTTCAAATTGGCGAGGGGTTATAGTGCATGCATGTATATCGGGTGATAATACTAATCACTTCTGAATTTATATTCCACAAATTTCAAATTTGACCAAAAAAAATGTAGCTAATCTTCAGTACTTACACATGCCCGTACAACCAAGGTCCAGTTTTAATTATCTTTATATCTAGTGCTACGGATATCAATTTTAATTTTCTCTACCATTCAGATGAATCAATCATAAATGGATTATTCATACAAATACACGAACGAATAAGGAAGTGTAACAGGCATGTGTGTGTGTTAAATTCTAACCCGGGTCCTCGTGAATCATAACTGATCTGAACAACGGTTCTAAATATAGTTTTGATATTGATTCGGGTATTTTGTGTACAGCTAAGCTATAGCTACAAGACTTTTTCTTCAGCAAAATATTTCAATTTTGACCCTACGTATGAAAGTTATCACCTGACAAAGTCTTACCTTTAAAACTTTAGCCGATTTAACCTTGTTTACGTTTAGTCGTAATTGTCAACAGCAAGTCATTTTCACCAATGAGATATAGTGCGGGTGTATATTTTTCCTTTTTTCCGCATTCAAATCGGTCATTGTCTACTGCGCACAGATATAGATATTCTATATCACATCAGCCACCTTGACATCTTCAGACACTCATGCATCATCAGTCTCCACTAAATAAAAACGATGCAGGCAATCTGCTAGTGTACTGGTCCGTACAACAAGTTGAAACACGATGCATAAAGTAAAGTATGGCAAGAAAGCTAAGATTGATGCAGAAAGCAACAGCGAGTTTCAAATTGTTTAAGTGCAGATCATTTCCAATTATATAGTGCTGAAATCATACTGGATCCCGCTCGCGTAAAATTTTCTCATCTGTTATTTGACTGCGTTATTTGGACTTAGTAAGGACTATAAGGAACACCTGGTGCAATACTTTATATAGCCTAAATATATGCGTATACTGCGAACGCACTCTGATAATTGCTTTTGCATAACACTATATCCAACCGGCACAGACTGCAATATTTGAAAGAAATCCAAAATCAAACCCTTATAATATAGAAACCGCCTTCAGACTTCTTGAGTATAAATACATACCTGATTTTTCAGATGCCTTTTCGTGCATGTACTTGCGTGTTTACAAGCGGGAAGTATTTCCTTGAGACGAAGAAACGGCTTTTTTATGTCACGAAATGTCTGAGTGTCATTCAGGGCTGTGCCAAAAGCACTTGTATATTTCCTTATGCAGGCATTGTAGCGAAGCCCGTCAAGGGCACAATATCTTTTCATTTTCAAAACATGCAACTATCGGCTATTCTGGGAAATAGTTTCACATGCACCTGAAACTGTTAGATTTCTGTAAGTCATGCAAGACGTTATACGGCAACGGTGCACATATTCTTTTATATACAAAACAATATAGCGAGTTTCGTTAACACGAAGAAACACAAACTCAAACTTTATAAGTGAAATTGGTAAAAAAATCATAACCAATATTAAATAGAGAGTGCCATTTGCCATATTAGCGAATACGATAGGCAAATATACATGTTTCTCGAATCGAAAGCTTTCCATTGACATATACGGTATTTTTAAAATGGTTTTCAGTGCAGTCCGCGTCAAAAGCCATTATAATCTTCCCCGTAATTGTCGCAGTCCCAAAAGAATGCTTTTATGGATATTCGCTATTCGTATATACTTTCTATTATGGATATTCGCTATTCGTAAAAATTTGCACTTCCATGCATGGCGCCAACTTGTTTCTTGGGTATACGCTGATTTCTATTAGCTATATTAATTCGTTTCGAAATCAAGCTTTGCGAAAGGGTTTCCACAATGCAAAAAAAATTCCTTGGAATTGATCATGACAACCAAAAGGGATATGAACCCTGTATATAAACCCTGTATATAAACATGTATATAAACCCTGCTTTGCGATTAAGTGGCATGCAAATTACGAACTCGCTCAAATGATTGTTTGTTATACCAATTAACGATGTTTAAATAATTCTTCAAAGTAAATTAGAACGTTTTCAAATTTTCACCTATCTTGTTGCAAAATATTTCCTCATGTATATAATAGTTGAAATGCCTAATATTTGGACCAAGGGTCGAAACAGACATTGTCATTGACATTATTCATTATACTTCACCCACCTACGTCAAGATTAAGTCTGCCAGAACTGATCATATTTGAATCAACCATATCAGGATGGCGATAAATTGTCCAAAAACATAATTTACTAGCGCTTTGTTCCCAGACCATCACAACAAAATGGTGTCATGTTTATCACAATATATTACGACGATGAAAACAAGGTTCTTATCCACGAGGCAACCTCGTACCCAGGCGCAAAGTAGTAAGCGTTGCAAGCACCCCCCGCGCTCGCTTTTTCCAGCTGATCTCTATACAATAGCTGAGTGCAACGTTATATAAAATTACTAGAAATACATGCATGCAGCAACCCCTCGCCATTTCAAACGAAGCAAAATATTTCCTGAGCTAGCCAGACCTAACCTTCAATATTATGAAATGTCCTAAATGTAAAGCCGATAGCTGATGTTTCAAATATTTCGGAAACAAGCACAGTCGTAAAGGTGAAGTGAAATCACCCGTTTTCCTGCTGCTTTCCGTTGCATTAAGTTATAGACTTTCACAGTTTAATTGAGAGTTAATACTTCATTATAGCTAAAGCTTCAAAACATCAAAACAGCCCAAATAATATAAATAACCAAGCAGTGAACGTCGAATGTTGTTTTTCGATTATTAAATTCATGCAGTGATTGCAGTCGACTATATATAAACCTTTAAAGTGATATTTGTTATATTAAAACTCCGAATTACACTTTTAAGGACTCTTTTGGAAGTTAAAACGATGATGTAAAGCCTTAAATAGTGGGTCACGTCTTCGCAAAACCGAGCAAAACGACATACTGTACCAAGGTCATAAAATGTATTCGTACAGCAAACACGAAATAAACCTCGAAATAAACAAAATAGACTCCTACCATTTCAAGGATTATAATCCAGTTGTTCCTTTTCACCGCTAATTCCTCCAGTTCTGATAATATTTTAAACTCTTCCCAGTGTTTTATCTGTTATTTGATTCCACATTTCATATTTTGTTTTCAAAACATTTTTTTAAAAAATAGTTTACAAAATGACAGTTAAATTGCTGACGTTTTTCACTGAAACACAAACGTTTCGTCTTAGCCAATCCGGAAGTTGCTGATTACCAGTCTACACTCGTTTGCATTTCGCGCATGCGCACAAGTACCATGACCATTGAACGTCCATGACATTTGGGCAACTTTGGATTCCGCTATGTTCTCCCGGGTCCCGGGTGTAATTCCTAATCTCCGGGCGGAATTAGTACCCTCGCACGGTGCTCTGCACCGGCTCGGGGATCATTCTATTAAAGCGCTTGGTTACGAGGCTGGGTACGAGGCCAAACACAGGTTTAAAGGAGTTCAGTTGCTTTTATTTTTTATTTATTTACATTTGCCACATCATACTAATATTACAATACACAAAAAAGACGAAAAACATATACACAATACATGCAATGATGATGGCAGGGTAGCCTAAACAGCGTTAGCCAATTACTGTGGTCCCGCACCGACGGAGGGACGGATTAATCAGTAAATTAATGTGAACTATATGTGAAAGAAGTTAAAAGCAACATGTCGGTGCTGTTGAGATGTTACGAGCTGTATTGCATTTCAAGCTGACACTCTTCCATGTTCGTGGGTTTTCTTGGTTCGTAAGTATTCTGAAGCGCTGTCATGTAGTAGTTGAAGAGATTTTTCTTGAACATGTTGAAAGTAGAGAGTCATGATGAGACGCTGGTGGTAGTCGATATCACAATCGAATGTCAGGTTCATGATATACTCGGTAGGGCGTCGTTGTATGCGCTCCAGTGTTGAGACCTAGTCGGTCTGCACCACCTCTCAACACTGGAGATGTGCTTGATCTGTTTTAGTTGTTTTCATCCCAGTATCCACACGCAATCGATCAAAGGCAATTAATAGTCGTTTCTCAATTTCTTGACCAATAGATAATAGCAGATCACACGTCAATTTCGTTAAAACTCGTGAGAATTCCATGTTCCATAAAATGGTAACCAAGAACCGTTAAATTAAGTAGCTTCGGTAAGGTTGCATATCACGATGAATTAATGTCTTTTGAGTCCAACATTACATCTTCTTTCCACGAGATGGAGAATATTCCAGGTAACACAGATAATCGCAACTCAACAGAATAGTCACAAAATTGGCAATGTCGAATACAGCAATGTGTATTACGTGAGAGAAAAATGTGAAAAAAGACGAGTATAGAGGAAAATATTAGGAAAGGAATCTATACAAAACATACAAACGTACAAAAACAAACGACAACAGCGAAGAACTACAAAAAAATACCACACGAGAAAATTCTCTTCATTGGAACAAATATTTAAACATTTCCATTATTTTACGAACAAATAATGTTTACGAACAAAAAGTCACAAAACAGTCAACAATAATAAGACAGATTATTTAAATTTGGAAATAACTTGGTGGAAATCATGGAGCAAGTGATAAACTACTCACTACATTCAGGAGCGGATTTCGCAGGTAAATCGAGAAACCATGCAATTGTTGGTACGTAAACGAAAAACTGTTTCCAGGTACAAAATTTTCAAGAAGCTCAGTGCTGGGTTCGCACGCCACAGAAAGGTGAATTTTAAGCACTTGTGAAGAACTTTGAATTGTTTTCGGATATTCAAGGACATTTAGAGAACATGCGAGCAGTCGTCAAAAGCCGTTGTCATCACGAATATTGAGAAGGGAGCGATATCATGCAAACTTCGTGAACAACGAAAGGCGAAATCGATTAAATCGTTCACCAAGCCACGTATAATGCGCATGTCAGCGACGCTGTTTTAATGTGAAACCTTGATGCAATTTGGCTCTTTTTGCAGTGAACACATCCCTACTCATGAATCAAAATTTTAATGTGAAATCGTAATACAATTTGTCACTTTTTGCAGTAAAGACATCCATTCAGAAGCACA
Source organism: Dendronephthya gigantea (assembly GCF_004324835.1). Classification (NCBI taxonomy): domain Eukaryota; kingdom Metazoa; phylum Cnidaria; class Anthozoa; order Malacalcyonacea; family Nephtheidae; genus Dendronephthya; species Dendronephthya gigantea. The sequence continues at coordinate 1,019,099 of NW_021163062.1, read as the reverse complement.
TCGTACTTTAAAAAGTATAGAAGTTCAAAAATGAAAATAAACCGCATGATATCTCTGCATACGGACACGACTTTCACTTTGTCTTACACTTTGGAATTCGCGCTTATATTAAAAGATTTTGTTCATATGATAACCTTGGAGCTTATAATTATTAGCGTGTAATATGCGCAATGTGTTCGCGAATTAATGCATGTAAATGGTTCGTGTTGTTTTTGATCGTATTCCTCAATCGTGTGCGATGTGTCAACGCGCCCATACACGACCACATCTTTAAACGGCGAAATAACAGTGATATTATTAAAATAGAAAAATAATCTACATGCATTAAATATATTCTTACCCCGAATTAAACCTAAACTTAATCGAACAGCAAAAAAAGAACGGTTTATTCGTTCCTCGTGGAGAAATTGCCGTATCATACGAGCGAAAAAAGCTTTTTATGTTGTTAATTTTTAAAACCCGTTTGAAAAAATTGAAAGTACCCCAAAACGTCATCGTGAGAAAGGCTAATTGTGTCGACGAAAAATATAAAAAAATAACAAAAACAGCGCGAATTTTTAGCGAGTAATAAAAGGTGAGCTGAAAATAGCGAGACAAAAAAAACGCTTGTCCTCGAGGTTTGTTTACTTTCGGTTCTTTATATCGCGAAATTCGGACGTGAAAAAACATATCCAGGATATATGACGTTTCAAAAGCATTTGATTTGAATAAATTTAATCTCTTTATCTAGTGAGAAATTCCTTAATTATCTAACGCAATGAACTACACCATAAGAAATGATTACTTTAACTGTTAATGTTCCGTACAAATACTTCGAACACTGGTATGATTTTACCCATGATATGACCATGTGGTTTTGTAAATATTTTATTATATAAATTATCATTTATGACTAATTTTGTTGTCTACGATAGCCGCTGAACAGCAGACTAAAAGTGTGCAAAATGATTATAACAGGGAACTAAATAAACACCAATGAAGCACTCAGAGAGTACATCGACAGAATGGGTATTCCAGTTGATTTTAAAAAAAGTGGAAAAGCTATACCAGAGTTGGGGAGGGAAGAACAGAATAGCAAACTAAAGGAACTGAAAACTCAAGTTGAAAGAAGGTTTGTGGTTCGCTGAGACATATGGAGTCACATTAGAGCCTCAAAAATTATCCGACAATAATGATACCGATTATGACTTACAATTTAATGAACATGTACCGAGAAGTTTCAAAGACTTGCCAGAAGCTGAACAAAAAAATCAAAGAGGTACTTTGATTCAGGATAAATTCTGCATTGGTGAAGCGGCTTACCATGAGCTGACCGTCTCATCTGGTTAAGAAGTGTAAGGATTCCTTAAATCAGCTCTGTCACATTGAGCGCACACCGGAATATAATGAAGGTGGCCAGGTGAACTTTTATGATGCACTCAGCAAAAGATCTCTTTATCTAGCGAGAAATTCCTTAATTATGCAATGCAATGAACTACACCAGAAGAAATGATCACTTTAACCGTTAATGTTCCGTACAAATACTTCGAACACTGGTATGATTTTACCCATGATATCACCATGTGGCTTTTGTAAATATTTTATTATATCTTGTTGTCTACGACAGCTGCTGAACAGCAGACTAAAGGTGTGCAAAATGATTATAACAGGGAACTAAACACCAATGAAGCACTCAGAAAGTACATCGACAGAATGGGTATTCAAGTTGATTTTTAAAAAAGTGGAAAAGCTAAACCATAGTTGGGGAGGGAAGAACAGAATAGCAAACTAAAGGAACTGAAAACTCGAGTTGAAAGAAGGTTTGTGGTTCGCTGAGACATATGAAGTCACATTAGAGTCTCAAAAATTGTCCGACAATAATGGTACTGATTATGACTTACAATTTAATGACCATTTAATAAAAAGAAGTTTCAAAGATTTGCCAGAAGCTGAACAAAAAAAATCAAAGAAGTACTTTGATTCAGGATAAATTCTGCATTGGTGAAGCGGCTTACCATGAGCTAACCATGATTCAAAGCGGAGAGTCACTACCCCGGTCTTATCTGGTTAAACAGTGTAAGGATTCCTTAAATCAGCTCTGTCACATTGAGCGCACGCCGGGAAATAATGAAGGTGCCCAGGTGAACTTTTATGATGCACTCAGGAATGAAATCCAAAAGTATGTATAAGTTCACATTTGTTGTGCATTTCATACAATCTTGAAATGTAATTATGATGAAATTGATTATTTGGCATATTCTTAATTGTGTATTATTAGATAAGAATGTGCACACTTGTGATGGTGCTAAAATGTCCATGATTGGTCAAATGTGAATGGTTTAGAGCAAGAATCAATCTGTATACGACACGTCGACTCTGACTTATACATACATGAAGACTTTGTTGCCTGTATGAAGTTTCGGGCACTACCGGTGATGTTCTGGCTAGCATGATATTTGATGTGCTGAGTCGGTTTGGGTTGTGCATAAGTAACTTACGTGCGCAAACATATGACGGGGCAGCTAAAATGAGCGATTGTTACTCGGGGTGCTGAGCAAGGGTAAGAGAACGACAACCGCTAGCACTGTATTTCCATTGCGGGTCGCATGCTTCGAATCTTGTCATGCAAAATGCGGTGACATCCAAAAAAGAATGTGTTGGACATGTACAAAAACGACTTGGGACAGCATTACGAAACTTGAAAAAGGAAAAGAAAGAATTGGGTAGAAAGGGAAAGTTGACTGATAACACGATTGACAAAATGCAAAACTATTATGGCATTGCTATTAGGAGCAACAAAGGCAACCTCCAAACAATGAAGAACAATGTACCTGCCTCACTTCCTCTGCACAAGAACAAGGAAAAAGAAGGGGAAACATTAATTAAGCTCATTACTTATCAAGTTATGATGCGAACTAAAAAAATCTCATGCATGAAAAAATCATCACTGTGTAAATCCCTGTTGTTTACTTTCAGTTATGCCTTTTTTTTAGTATTTTCATTAAGGCCCCGTTTACACTATACCGGATTGCTTCCGGAGTGGGTCACGTTTTGTAGCTGTTAAAAGGCAGCAAAAAATTTTACTGTCAGAGATCGCGACAAATATACCAAAACTATCAAAATAATAAGTATTTATTTCTAACCATTGCCCTTTAAAGCCAAACGAAGATATCGTGACAAGCGAATCCGGTACAGTGTAAACGGGGCCCTCATGTGGAAAAAAAAGTGGCATACGCCTTTAGATCATACTTTGTTTTGGTTCACATCATAGATCCATTCAATTCACATCCAAAAAATGTTTTTAACTCTCTCTAACCTTTACTTTTATTGTAATCATTTTTGGCGTGTCACCTGATATTGCGCAATAAAATGGGCGTGGCAAGGTAACCATGGACACAACGCGTGTGCAAGTGAATGATTCAGTGGCAGGAACTTATTCTTTTACAATTTAAAACCCAAATATAGTATAATGCTCTAAATGAGAAAAAAACTCAAGCGTATAAGACCACTTTAAGGCGGGGGTCCACATAAGCACAAACTTGTTCACTTGAACTATATGAGTTGTTTCCACAGGAAGTGACAAATTCAGCAATGGAGATATTTTGAATGTGGCTGTCAGTTTTGATGGAACCTGGGCAAAAAGAGGTTTCACATCATTAACAGGAATTGTTTTTGTCATATCAGTAAACACAGAAAAAGCGTTAGACTATCATGTGTTGTCAAAGGTGTGCCAGAAGTGCTCTCTTAAGCGGAGTGGGAGTGGGAGTGTGATATAAATTATGAGGGAAGCTCACCTGCAATGGAATGTGATGATGCAGTCACACTTCGGAAAAGATCCATACAGAAACACAGAAGTGGATGGTCAGCGATGGCGATAGCAAAGCATTCACATCCGTAGAAGATGTTTATACAGATTGCAAGGTCGAGAAAATGGACTGTGTTGGACATGTTCAGAAAAGAATAGGAAAACATCTTCTCAACCTTAAAGCCACAAATAAAAATAAAGTTGCAGATGGAAAGACCATTGGTGGGAAAGGTCGTTTAACCGATATATAGTTTGCCATGGTTTTTAGGAAAAGTGACTGTTTTATAGCGATTTGAAGAACAGGAAAAATTTTGGGTGGACCCCCGTCTTAAATCGGAACAAAGAGTGAGAATATTATAATGGCACCAAAGAATTCACTACAACCATTGCCAGAATTCAATCCCGACGCCGATGTTGGCGAAAGTCTATAGGCACGCCTGATCAGTTCCATACACGACCACGGACATAAGCACAAACTTGTTCATTTCACGACGCGGACTTCGAAATAGAGCAACAAATAATTACGGCCGGTTCATCCTCGAGGATTGGAAAGAAGGCATTACGAGACCTGACATATGACCCCAAGTCAATACTTATTGATGGCCCCCGTGCCGAGATAAGTATATTATATATCAGTTTTTCCCATATTGCATGTGCACTGAAAGGCAAATTTAAGCTAGAATTCTTGGACATAAGAATGATTTCTTCACCGACGAAATTGTTTGAAATACTGTACAGGCTTGACTCAAATCCTCCGCACGCACAGTCAAGTCCCCAGAATGTATTGATGATAATTTTTCAAGACCTCATAAGGTATTGTACAAAAATATTACACGCCGCTATTTCACATATTCTATTTCGCTATTTCACATACTCTTGAACTTCGGAGGGGGTCGTATACATCCCCCGAAGATTACGTCATCTATTTTTGCCGTTTTTTTGCGGGTTTGCAGGTAATTAGAGACTGCAATGCAATCTGGGATAGATTTGCATTCTTTTCATACCACGCTCGCAACAAACGGTTCGAAATTGTCTGAAATATACAGCTTTTTTGTTGGCAAAAGTCTTGTTTTCGTGAAATGCAATATGGCTAACAAAGTGTACAACAGGGAAGACGTTCTAGACTTAGTTTCAGCCGATTCTGGCGATGAAAAAAGCGATAGCGACGACGAATTTGTTGCCGATTTTGAGCATGACTTTGGCGAAGACATTACACTTCCACAAATGAGAACAAATGCCCCAGCACACGAACGAGAACCACTGCTTTTTCTCGATGAAGAATTGAACGAAGTATGTACAATAATCATCGTTCCTAATTTGCTTTGTTTCTTACGAAATATAGTGCCTATATTGTGAAATATACTTCATATAATGTGTGAATAAACATATGTGCAATACAGTTTGTTTATGTTTATATTTTTATATTTTAGACTTAATTTTCAGACCATGAAAGTGTATTTTCAGACCATGTATTTAACCAGGAATCATCACTTAGATAAAAATATACCATCTTCACATGAACATGAAGATATAAAAATCTTTCATTCAACAATAATGCCAAAAAATAATATTTCCTAGATCAATTTTGTATGAAATACTCTGCAGGCTAGGCTTAAATTGAAACCCTTTTTAATATACAATAGATGAAGTCCCCAGAATGTATGGATGGTATTTGCCAAGGACCCCATAAAGTATTATCCAAAAATATATACCTCGCTCTTTCTGTATTTAACCAACAAATGTTAGTTCTATATATACCTTGGCATAAATTGATATCAAAATGCCCAAATTACACCCTAGTTCAATGTGCGAGGAATATCGGTGGATACCAAGAAAACGATGGCACATCATCAAAAGGCCCCAGCGACATCAGTCCACTGCGGAACAGTGCGCCAAGATAGGAAAGGGATGCCAGGAGCACTGATGACCAAGAATGCTCCAAGGTATGCACGAGGCGATTCGACGTTCCTAAAGCATGGCAATTTGACTGTGGTGAGGTGGAAGGACAAACGAGACGTTTTTGCCCTTTCCACCTTTCACGGCAAGTCGGCAATGCCTGCAATGAGGATCTTCCCCACAAGCCTGAGCTGATCGAAACATACAATCAATACATGAATGGTGTTGATCGAGCTGATCAGATGTTGTCATATTACTCGCTCAACAAGAAGAACCGCAAATGGTGGAAGAAAGTGTTTTGGCGGTTGCTCGAGCTATGCATCACAAATGTGCACCAGATAAGGAAGTTCCAGAACAGTAATGCTGTGCACAAGGAACTGAGGATTAGCTTGGCATATTGCCTATGTCAACCTCTCCTGGACTTGCGTGTTGGTGGTAGCCCTCGATGCTCACTTCCAGGACCCGGCCGACCACCTGCTGATCTGTCGCGGTTGAAGGGTAAGCATTTCGGAAGTGGTGCGAAGAAAGAAGGTAAGAGGGGGAGGTGTAGAGTGTGTGGAAGCAAGAGAACACCTGAAGGTAAGAGAAGGGACACAAAAACTGCTAATAAATGTCTTCAGTGTGATGTGTTCTTGTGTCAGGGAGTTTGTTTCCGTGATTATCACACGAAAGCTAGGTTGTAAATAATGTCTGACTACACTTTTCTATATCCTGTAAAAAGTATGTACATAATTGTTTATAATTGTCTACAATGATTGTTTATCCAAAATTCAAGATGGCGGCTATGGATTTTTACAAAAATGTACAATTTTGTAAAGTCCAGTTTCTCGGAAACGACTAACTGTCTTGACATGAAAATTCCCAGATGGCTTTACCATATCCCCTAGTACACCCCTGCAGGCTTTGTAAAGTTACCATAGCTCTTATGGTCTTGCTGCATTGATTTATTAAACTTGTACAATTATATTACTATGCTTATTTCTTATCGGAAACTTAGGGAGGGTACACATAAAATTTTGAATTTTGGGGAAATTTTTTTTTGTCTAATATGCGATACTTTAAACACTTAAGAATAATGGAAAAGACGTTTTTTGGACAAATTATTGTTTATGACCGTGTTCTAGGCTTTTTTCAAACATGATAGTTTGGTTGCCATGGCAACGTGTTTGTTATTTTCTTGTTTTCGTGAGTTTTATGGCTGTCTATTTGCATTTGAATGTGAGCTATGGACATTTCTGACTACATGACGTACTGGTGTACGTGTTTGCGCTGGTCTGATTCATTATGGGCTCACCAACGCAAATTATTAAACTAACAAAAGTGTTCAAAGTCTTCAAGTGGAAAGTTTATTAGTAAAGTGATCTTCAAATACGATTTTGTTTGTCAATATGGTGGGGACAAAGAAGAGAAGTGTGTATCGTAAGTCAAGGAAAGGAAAGCCCTTTACTGGAAAGCAAAAAAATTATACAATACCGGAAGAAAAACGACCAAGTCAACAACAAGATGAAGATGTCCCTGAGACTACTGACGCACCACGTGTTAGTGCGTCCAGACGAAAATTAAACTTCTCTGAGTCCACCAAAGACCCCAATCCAGTGGTTGATTTTGAAAATAAAGGTTACCGTCTTATTGATATTGGCAAATTTAGAGATTCTCTATCAGAAGCACATGTGTGCAATGGTGGTAAGTACAACAACAAACACACATTCACACTGTGACTGTCACAGTAGTAGCATAGCTAAGGCTTGTGACTTTTTATCTACTGTGTAACTATGGGTTTTCATGAGATTGTGCTAACAGTAAATGCTGTAGATTTGTGCTTTAATATAGTATAGATTTACTACAAAGAATAGAAGGTTTTTGCCTGTTTCAGTTTATATCTGTTTTATATAATTTTTTTAACAATTTAGTGTACATAATATAATATAACTAATTTTTCTTTATCTTTAATTTATTACCAGCCAGCTTGAAAGTTCAAGAAAATGCATCAGGTAAACGTGGCCTAATGAGTGACCTCTCTGCAAGTTGCTCATCATGCCAAGAGGAATCTGATTTGGAAACCTCTTCTTCTATTCCTGGCAAAGGTTTTTCTGCCGATGTGAACCGCCGTGCGGTGTATCATTCCGTGGAGACTGGTGGTGGCTATGAAAGCCTTGCTACATTCTGTAGCATCATGAACATGCCTTGCATAAGTAAGACTGCATATTACCAACATTTAGACACAATTCTAAGTGCTCTGGAGATGGAAGCAAAGGAAGAAATGACAGAGGCTGGACAGAGCCTGAGGAAGCTGGTTTTAACAGAAAATGAAATGGAAGATGATGGTTCAGTTCTTGATGTTGGTGTCAGCTTTGATGGCACCTGGGCAAAAAGAGGGTTCACTTCTCTTATTGGTGTGTATTTGTGATATCAATAGACACTGGTAAAGTCCTGGACTACTATGTTATTTCAAAAACATGTCAGAAATGTGCATTGAAGAGAGCAAAGTGTGAGAGTGATGAAGAATTTGAAGAGTGGCAAATTGAGCATTTTTTTCTGGTGAGTGTGATGTCAATTTTGATGGTAGTTCTCCAGCAATGGAGGTAGAGGGAGCAAAAATTTTATGGAACAGGTCCATTGAGCGCACAACTTTCGCTACAAGTGGATGATATCCGACGGAGATAGCAAAGCCTTTAGTGCGGTCGAAGACACATATGGTGACGAGAAAGGTGGAAAATTAGATTGTGTTGGCCATGTCCAAAAAGAATGGGTAAGCATCTTTTAAAGTTGAAGGGTACCACGAAAGGCAAGCTTTCCGATGGAAAGACAGTTGGAGGACGTGGGCGACTCTCTGAAAAGAGGATTTTGAAAATCCAGAGATACTATGGGCTAGCAATACGCCAGAACACCTTGTCCACTTCCAATCCAACGGAGAGAGAGGTATCAGCATCAGTTTATGCCATGAAAAAGAACATAATTGCCCTTTTGAACCATTTTGTTCAAAATGATGATGCCAGTAAGCAACACCGCTTTTGCCCAGTTGGTAAAGACTCTTGGTGCAAATGGCAACAAGATCGTGTGAATGGTACACGCACCTATAAGGGTGATGATTGTTTGCCTCAAGTTTTTTTAGAGCTGTTGAAGCCAACTTTTATGCAGCTTAGTGACTCAAAACTGCTTGAGAGGTGTGTTCGGGGTAAAACTCAAAATAACAATGAATCAATAAATTCATTAGTGTGGGCTCGGTGTCCAAAAACATAAACACCATGGAGCTAAAGTGGTGAAGTGCGCGGTTGCATCAGCTGTCTGTCATTTCCATAGTGGTGCAACAAGTAGGGAGAAGGTAATGAAGAGACTTCAGATTCCTGCTGGAGATGTCTGCAGAAGGCTTTCACATTTGAAAGACAAAAAACGTGTCAGACAGGCTGATCATCAGATGGACGAAAAGCACAAAAGGCGTCAACAGGTGGAGCAGGCTCGAAAGGCTCAGCAAGAAGAAGCTTTGAGAGAAGCTGAAGGTGTCACCTATGATGCTGGAGGGTTTTAAGACACTAAGATAACTTTTCTGCCTAAATAACATAAGAAGTCAAGGTATAATCTAACATTATGGTCCACGAACCTTGTTAGTAAAATTAAAAGTGGATTTTCTCAAAACATGGATTTTGTACGGTTAAGAAAGGATATCTCCTAGAGTTTTGATTGGATTTAGCTGAAATTGTCTGTGCATACTCATCTCCCCTTTATTGTGGGATGAGCATACAACTTTTCAATACCTGCTATACAATTGAAATTATGGTGGGAAATGTTCCCTCTAAAACGTACATGAAATTTGAAACCCCGCTGTGGCCGCAATTTTTATCATATTCAAAAGTTGTATGCTCATCCCAGACAACTATGTCTATACTTCATAAAAATGTACCAACTTTGAAAATTAAAGCAGTTTACAACAAGATATCTTTTCTCATATACACCCTAGTTTTTCACAGCATGTGTTCCGCATAATCCGCTCGTATCAGGTTACAAATCATTTGCTTCAAAAATGAACATCATTTTCAGAATCTTCAAGTCATAAGCTTTCAACTGATATATACTTTGTTTATGTTATAATGGTAAGTTTAGATGCTATAGTCATTTGAAGTTTTACTCCGATTATTATGTGTACCCCCCCCTTAATAACCCCCCCCCCTGAATTCCTAGAATTATCAAAATATTATTTGAAAACCTATTTTTTATAATCCCTACTTTATAAGCTTTCAAAAAATGTATAATTTGCCCTACTTCTTGTGTTTAACTCGCTTGTTTTTCACTGTTAAAGTTATACTATCGTAAATTCGACAAAACAGGCTCCAAAAATTCAGTAGTTCAACCTCGGGGATTGGAAAGAAGGCATTACGAGACCTGACATATGACCCCCGTGCCGAGATAAGTATATTATATATCAGTTTTTCCCATATTGCATTTGCACTGAAAGGCAAATTTAAGCTAGAATTCTTAGACATAAGAATGATTTTTTCACCGACGAAATTGTTTGAAATACTGTACAGGCTTGACTCAAATCCTCCGCAGGCACAGTCAAGTCCCCAGAATGTATTGATGATAATTTTTCAAGACCTCATAAGGTATTGTACAAAAATATTACACGCCGCTATTTCAAATATTTAACCAGGAATCATCACTTAGATAAAAGTATACCATCTTCACATGAACATGAAGATATAAAAATCTTTCATTCAACAATAATGCCAAAAAATAATATTTCCTAGATCAATTTTGTATGAAATACTCTGCAGGCTAGGCTTAAATTGAAACCCTTTTTAATGTACAATAGATGAAGTCCCCAGAATGTATGGATGGTATTTGCCAAGGACCCCATAAAGTATTATCCAAAAATATATACCTCGCTCTTGCTGTATTTAACCAATAAATGTTAGTTCTATATATATACCTTGGCATAAATTGACATCAAAATGCCCAAATTACACCCTAGTTCAATGTGCGAGGAATATCGGTGGATACCAAGAAAACGATGGCACATCTTCAAAAGGCCCCAGCGACATCAGTCCACTGCGGCCATGAACCGAAGAAGGCGGCAGTCATCATCCGATGCCAAGCGCTCATGCAGAGAACAGGATGCCCAAAAAAAATCGGACATCGATGATCTTCTCCAGCTATACGATGCTGAGTGGCACGATAGAATATCAAGGCCTGCCCTTGACAACCTAGCGTTGAAGAAACACAACACACCTCAGCTTCTGCCCCATCACGGAAGAATTCCTGTCCGTACGAAAGCACGTCACAGAACAAATCGAACAGTTGACAAAGAAGGTGACTGATGATGTGACGGCAGAAAGATGGAGGAAGCTAGCCGAAGTGTGCTTAACAAGGCTGATTATGTTCAACAAGCGAAGAGGTAATTACTATTCGATTATTCTGCTAATTATTTTTACCATCGTGATTGAAAGGTAAATTAATTAAGGTTAATTCCTGTTTATTGCGGTTCTGCGGGGGTTTTTTCAAAACATTCATAAAAACTCTTGTTTTTAACTCTTAAACAGTATTTCAAACAATCAATCTTTTTAAAGTTCTCTTAGTCCAAACGATTTAAATTTCGATTGAATTTTCTATCTTTTTTGGACGGTTTTCACAGGGACCAAACGTTTCCGATTGAGAATACTGAAACATTCCAGCTATTGTAATTCGGATTGATTTTTTTTCAATTAAGCCAAAGATTTCCGTCGGTATCATTTACGATCTAAAACGGGCAATCGTTTAGAATAGCAAAAATTCAAACCAATCTATAATTGAAATTTTCAATCTGTCGAACTACCATCTTAAGAGTTCTACGTCTTGAGACGCATTTGACGTATATAAAAAATGTATATTTTTGTAGTACAAAAAATAGTTGAACCACGAGCGGTAAAAATACTTTATTCTTCGCAATTATATCTAATATTAGGTAAGAAAATAATTGATAGAGATAAAGGCGCGCGTGAGCAATTTGCTCACGTTTCGAATCCTATTACACAATTTTGTTCAACTATGTCATAGTTGCCAACATAAGTATGGATATCTAGTTAATGTATCCTCATGTGAAAATATCTTATCTTTCTGCAGGTGGCGAGGCCGCTCGAATGAAACTAAGCACTTTTGAACAACGGCCAAACTGGAACAGAGTGCACAACAAAGAAATCCTGGAGTCACTCTCAAGTAGTGAGCGCGGGAGCTTTGTAAACGGTAAATATATACAATAATAAATTAACTTCTTATTAAGCCAGTGGGAAAAATCATTCTGAGAAAATCAGATCGAGGTTTTCCATTCAGGCCAAGCCAACAGGGCGAAATTTGCATCAATTAACCAAGATCTGGTATTTCTCTGCACAGATCGATCGAGGATTAATAAAAGTGTTATTATATGCATACGATTTGTAGCTCAGTTGCCCTTGTTCTTTAAAATGTGTAAGGCCTCTATGTAATAAAGACATATATGTAATACCTCTTTTCGTTCTTAGATTTGACATGGTGGAAATTGTGGGAAAGAGAAGGAGAAAACTGCCAGTGATCATTACCGATGATGTAAAGAAGGGGATCATGGCACTGAACAAAACGAGAGATGAGGGAGGAGTGAGCAAAGACAACGAGTTTGTCTTTGCTGTCAACAATGGCAAGTCGACCAAATCGTTGAGAGGCCACGATGTTATGACCCATATATGTGCCCAGATAAATTTAAAAGAGCCTCACCTAATAACATCGACTAATTTGAGAAAATACGTCGCGACGGTCAGTCAACTTTTGGACATGACCGAGACAGAAATGGGCTGGCTTGCACGACATCTCGGTCACGACATTCATGTGCACAAGGAGTTTTATCGACTACCGGATACAACACTCGAGATGGCCGAAGTAGGCAATTTACTGATGGCCGTCGACGAAGGTCGAGCGCACCAATTCAAGGGAAAGAATCCACGCGATATTCAGTTAGCAGGTAAGAAAAATTTGCTTATAATTTATTAAAATGTCAAAGTCGCTATATGTTGCAAAACCATGTCAATAAATTTTTGGAAAGACTCGAAGTAATAAAGTAAAGGCAGTCAAATCAGTTCAAAAAATCGATAAATATAAATTGAAACAGAATTAAATATTCGACATAGTAACCAATGCCAGTCACTGTAAAACGGGTATGTAGGATACAGCTAATTAAAAAAGGTTTTCCGATAAAACAGTCAATACGCCGGTGTGTATGAACTGATGTAAACCGGCGGGCGGTTTATTACTCGATAGAGACAGGCGGTGGATATGAAAGCCTGGAATCATTCTGCAGCATCATGAATATGCCATGCATAAGCAAAACAGCCTACTATCAACATTTAGAAACAATTTTGGATGCCCTTGAGGCTGAAGCAAACAAGGAAATGAAACAGGCTGGAGAACGGCTCAGAGAACATATTATAAAAGAAGGTGGTTGCGAAAACCAGGATTCAGTGATTGACGCAGCTGTCAGTTTTGATGGTACTTGGGCAAAGCGTGGGTTTACATCTCTTACTGGAGTTGTATATGCCATATCTGTGGACACTGGAGAAGTACTTGACTATTATGTTGTTTCGAAATCTTGCCAAAAATGTAGTTTAAAAAGAGCCGAATGTGAAACAGATGAAGAATTCGAAGAATGGGAAGTTGAACATGTCTTTTCTGGAGAATGTGACATCAACTTTAATGGCAGTTCTCCTGCTTTGGAAATGGAAGGTGCCAAAATTTGGTGGCAAAGGTCTCTTGACCGCCACAACATTAGATATAAATGGATGGTTTCGGATGGTGACAGCAAGGCTTTCAGCGCGGTTGAGGACACATATGATGGTGTGAAAGTTGAAAAGATGGATTGTGTGGGACATGTACAAAAACGTATGAGCAAGCACCGGATGAACTTAAAATCTACCACAAAAGGGAAACTTAAGGATGGAAAGACTATTGGAGGACGTGGTCGACTCACTGAAGAGAAAATAAAGCAAATACAAAGATATTATGGATTAGCAATTAGGCAAAATACCTTGTCTGCAGCTAACCCAACAGAAAGAGATATATCAGTTGCTGTGTATGCAATGAAGAAAAACATATTGCAATTTTACACCACTGTGTGGAATCTGAAGAGAAGAAAAAACAACATCGTTTTTGTCCAGTCGGGTCTGATTCTTGGTGTAAATGGCAGCAGGACCAGGCTTTGAGAACAGCTATGTACAAAGGTGATGACTGCTTGCCTCGTGTCTTTCTTGAGTTACTTAGGCCTATCTTTATGATAAAAACACAGGCACCATGGGGCAAAGGTGGTCCGATGTGCTGTGGCATCAGAGGTTTGCCACTTCCACAGTGGTGCCAGAAGCAGGAAGAATGTAATGGAGAAATTAAGAATACCAGCTGGAAAATTCACTAAGAAGTCTTCACTCTCAAAGGACAGAAAACGGATCAGACAAGCTGACAAGCAAATCACTGAAAAACACAAAAGGCGACGCCAAGCAGAACAACTGAGAAAAACCCGCCACGAAGAAGCTCTACGAGAGGAAGAAGGGACAACTTATGAGGCAGGTGGTTTCTAACTATGGCCAGTATAACTAGAATGCCAAAAACTGAACAAAATCACCCAATAAGTTGCATGAAATAACTTCCAATGTTGTTTGTAATCTTTGAAACTAATTTTCTCAAATTGTGTAATTCCGGCAGTTGAGAAAAGATATTTCCAGTTGTATTTAACATATTGAGCTGAAATTTTCAGCATTTATTCTTGAGGGCTTTGTGCTTTAAATAAGCATAGAGAATTTTTATAGCTCATTTGTAGCCTAATTTATTGCCAAAAGTATACCTGCCAAAAGTATACCTGCCAAAAATACTGAAAGTTTGCAGATCCGCCAAGTCCAAAATATTTATGATATAAAAAAGTTCTATGTTCATTTAAGAGAGTAAAACCTACACTTCTCAAAAATATATTTAGATTAAAAATGCTGCTCATTTAAAACCAGATATCTTTTCTCATTCATGGTCTATTTTGGCACAGCATGGGGTGCGGTTACTTGGCTGGTGTCAGGTTACAAATGGTATTTACGCAAAATGAACCATTTTTTTGGAATCTATAGGTTGTAAGCTTTCAGAAAATATATAGTTTGTCATATCTATGCCAAATAATTTCAATATTAAAGCAGTTTAAACCAACCCTATGTTTTCATGTTTACCCTACCCTTAACCAACAAATGTTAGTTCTATACCTTGGCATAAATTGATATCAAAATGCCCAAATGACACCCTAGTTCAATGTGCGAGGAATATCGGTGGATACCAAGAAAACGATGGCACATCATCAAAAAAAAAACTTTAAGGCCCCAGCGACTGCGGCTATGAACTGAAGAAGGCGGCAGTCATCATCCGATGCCAAGTGCTCAGAGAACAGGATGCCCAAAAAAATCGGACATCGATGATCTTCTCCAGCTATACGATGCCGAGTGGCACGATAGAATATCAAGGCCTGCCCTTGACAACCTAGCGTTGAAGAAACACAACACACCTCAGCTTCTGCCCATCACGGAAGATCTCCTGTCCGTACGAAAGCACGTCACAGAACAAATCGAACAGTTGACAAAGAAGGTGACTGATGATGTGACGGCAGAAAGATGGAGGAAGCTAGCCGAAGTGTGCCTAACAAGGCTAATTATGTTCAACAAGCGAAGAAGTAATTACTATTAGATTTTCTGCTAATTATTTTTACCATCGTGATTGAAAGGTAAATTAATTAAGGTTAATTCCTGTTTATTGAGGTTCTGCGGGGTTTTTTTCAAAACATTAATAAAAACTCTTGTTTTTAACTATAATTTTTAAATAGTATTTCAAACAATCAATCTTTTTAAAGATCTGGTATTTCTCCGCACAGATCGATCGAGGATTAATAAAAGTGTTATTATATGTGTTAGATGAGAAGTTTAATAACGTTACATGAAGTAGCTCTAGCGTACGGTAATTAAGACCGCGGACGTCGAAGAACGTATGAAAAAGTGAAACAGTTGATTTTAAAAAAAGCTATAAGTTAAAAGCTGTTAACCTGTAAATCTTGGGAAATAAAAGGGAACAAAACCTAAAATCTAGTAATATCCTCGTCGGAAAAAAACCATGTAACATATGCATAAGATTTGTAGCTCAATTGCCCTTGTTCTTTAAAATATGTAAGGCCTCTATGTAATAAAGGCATATATGTAATACCTCTTTTCGATCTTAGATTTAACATGGTGGAAATTGTGGGAAAGAGAAGGAGAAAAGTGCCAGTGATCATTACCGATGATGTAAAAAAGGGGATCATGGCACTGAACAAAACGAGAGATGAGGGAGGAGTGAGCAAAGACAACGAGTTTGTCTTTGCTGTCAACAATGGCAAGTCCACCAAATCGTTGAGAGGCCACGATGTTATGACCCATATATGTGCCCAGATAAATTTAAAAGAGCCTCGCCTAATAACATCGACTAATTTGAGAAAATACGTCGCGACGGTCAGGCAACTTGTGGACATGACCGAGACAAAATTGGGCTGGCTTGCACGACATCCCAGTCACGACATTCATGTGCACAAAGAGTTTTATCGACTACCGGATACAACACTCGAGATGGCCGTAGTAGGCAATTTACTGATGGCCGTCGACGAAGGCCGAGCGCACCAATTCAAGGGAAAGAATCCACGCGATATTCAGTTAGCAGGAAAGAAAAATTTGCTTATAATTGATTAAAATGTCAAAGTCGCTATATGTTGCAAAACCATGTCACCAAATTTTTGGAAAGACTCGAAGTAATAAAGTAAAGGCAGTCAAATCAGTTCAAAAAATCGATAAATGTAAATTGAAACAGAATGAAATATTCGACATAGTAACCAATGCCAGTCACTGTAGAACGGGTATGTAGGATACAGCTAATTAAAAAAGGTTTTCCGATAAAACAGTCAATACGCCGGCATGTATGAACTGGCGTGAGCATTTTGGATCGATGTACCGAGGACAGCGCGCAACTAATATCCGATATATGCAAAGCCAACAGCATCGACTTAGTGACGGCGATCGTAAAAGTCGTAGACAAAGTGGACACAAAACGAAACACACTTTACATATACGGGCCAAGCAACACGATGAAAAGCAAAGTAACACACTCCATCATAAACGCAGTACCATGCGTCGGCCAACAGATGACGAGCGCCGATTTCGCGTTTCAGCAATGCATAAACGTAAACCTGATATACACAGAAGAAGCAAAAATCTGCATCGACAACATAAACGAAATCAAAAGAATCTACGCGGGGGAAAACGTCACAGTCAAAAAAAAGTGCCGGGACGGGGTGATGCTGACAAGAACACCAGTGATAGCCTGTAGCAACTATCAACCTTGGCAATTCGTAAAGGAAGAGGAACAAACACTTAGAAATAGAATGTATTACTTTGAATTCAAACAGCACGAAAAGTTCAAGGGCTGCACGAAAGAACTGAGCCCATTAGCATGGCTACATCTAAAAGAAATATTACACATACAAACTGTAGAAGATCAATGTGTGTGAAGCATAAAAAAATACATCTAAGTAGCTAAAACGTTCATGTATCTTGTGTTAATATAATATTCAGAGACACAATACCCAAGTAGAGAAAAAACATAGATATAGATTTGCTGTTGTCCAACAACATAATGAAGATATGGTCATTTTTTAGACTGGTGAAAATGGTAATAAATACAACAGTAAATATATTATTTCAAAGCTCGATTAACATGTTTTTCATACATTTTAGTCTCTTTAGTACTCATGATTATAGGATGGGGTATATTTAGTTGCTTTCCAATAGCTAAATTGTGTAAAATTTTACTATACAATTTTTTTAACACTAACATTGCCATACCTCATTATTGTTACTTTTTTGCAAAGATTAATGAGCTTAAACCGGTTTGAAAATTTAAAAGATATTTTAATATATCTGACAACAGCGAAATGCCAAAGCAAAGAATAAAAAAGAGTTTGGAAAACAACTTGTTGTAGGAGAAAGTTAATATTTCGAATTATTAAAAGATTGGGAACCAACACTAGCTTACACCAATGTCCTGCACATGTAAGCATATATAAATAAATAATAGATGCCAGTATTAATGTCCCATATGGAGTGACATGGTATTGATTGTAAAAATATAAAATATCATAGTATATAAAATATATACTATTTTTGTAGATTTTAGACAAAGAAAAATTTCAGTTCATGGCACAGATACAGAGTTGGTGCTGTGGTACATGTTGAAAGTCTGCATAATGATATGCCAGTTTTTGCATCAATTGTAGAAACATTTGTACTTGCTTCAGACAAGATTTACTTTATTTTGGAGAGATTTATAACAGTTAAATTCTCATGCCATTTCCATTGCTACGAAGTTCAAAGGCATGCTAATGCACAAGCATTTATACTTCAGCCTACAATGCTAAGGATGTACCTTCCCATGCATACAACAAAGGCATCTTCCTGGGAAAATGATGTTCTATATGTCATGTCAAGATACCAACTCCCACAAACACTTTAGAGTTTACTATAAATATAGCTATTACTGTAAATATGTATATGTAAATATATATTGCTGTAAATATAGATATTACTGTAAACATAGTTACCACAAAAAGATGAATTTAACAACTTCAACGCCTAATATTCAAATATCCGGGACCGGCCTTTTTTTCGCTGGTACAGCCAGGCTATGCAGGCTACGTGATGATTCACCACGTGCTCAAGATGGCGGAACGAGTAAACATTGAAGAGGTAACAGTCCTCGCTCATGTATTAATGCTTAGACTAACTTCGCATGAAGTTCGTCTTGATCCGTCCGAGTTTATACACAGGTGAATTATAAGGCGAACTACCTTTCGTTTGCCAAGTTCGTCGAGACTGATGATCCGTCTCTATAATATAAATTCCATAGTATATTAAAATTGTACCATAGAGTCGACTTATAAGTCTGTTCTATAATGATTTATCGAATAGGCATGAAAGCCAAGAGAGAGAGATGAGGCACAAGTCAACCAAACACGCGATCAAAAAGGTGAACATTCGTATTTTGTGTTTTGCATCTTCTCTATTTGTACTTAACATAGTGGTTTCCTCCAATGCCATATTTGAGTAAATATCTTCATAAGATGCCCTATACATATATTCACTGAAATGTTCTGATAAAATGTCAACTGAAAGTATGGTTTTGACATCATGTATAATGAAGTATTTAGGAATTTATCTTCTTTTATTCATATAAGATTTAAGATGATTCGTATGAGGTGTTAGAGGCAGAAAGAAAAGAAAAGAAGAAAACCAGGAGAGGAAAAGAAAGAAAAAGAGAAAAGAAAAAAAAGGGAAAAAAAAGAAAAGTGGCAGAAGAATACGACTCAGATGACACTGTTGTTGATGTCAGAGAATTTAAAAAAAAGGAAAAGGAAGCATGCACTTTAGAGAGGACTGAGTCTCTCACACCTTATCAATTGGAATTGCTGTACAATAAAAAATAAATTTGTTAAAAGCTGCATTAATTTGTACCTCCTAATTTTGTCTTTACACAAATTTGATGCAAAGAGGTGAAGTTTGATCTTTTGCCCCTTGAACAAAACTATACCATATAAACCCATTAGGTCTATCAAATTAGACCTTATTCTTTAACCCTATCAAAGTAACCATATTTAATTGGTCAAATTTGAGCAACCCATTGAATAATTGGTCAAAATAACCATTTGAGAATGGTTGCAACAAAAAAATGGTTGTTTAACCAACCAGTTTTTACAGCGTAATAAGTGTACACGTTTAAGTGCTCGACTGTATTACCTGATGCAGCACACGTCTGCTGCTGCACAAGAACTAATGAAGAGCTCTTTAACAATGGGAGAAACGAGGGTTACAGAGAAGCGAAAGCGAAAAGGCTGCTAAAGGAACGATTTGGACAAGATTACAAAGTTGCTGTGGCACACGTAGAACGGCTAATAAAGGGACCGCAGATTAAGAACGAAGATGGAACTAACCTACAAACAATTTTCCGTGCAATTGACAAGTTGTACAAACACTCTAGAAAAGATCGGACAGATTACTTGGACAGATTGAACAACTCCGATGATCTGAAAAAAATATTCCACCGATTGCCTCAACCTATGAGAATCAAATGGCGCGAGACAACGTGAGAAGCCAGAGATGTCAGCATTAAGGACGTAAATGACTTTGCCACTGCAAAGGCAAGAACTACGACCCATTCCATCTTTGGGAAGATTTCCACCGCCGAGAAGCCACCAAAGTTTCAGAATCCAAAGGATCCTTAATTCTTATCGCTTATCACTTACGCCAAAACCAAAACTCGAATAAAAGACGTTGCCCATTTTTGGTTGAAAAGTAAGGATCTATTTTTCAGACGTTACATATATCAACACATATTATCGCTATATATTTTAAGAGGATAATATTGAAATTATAGTTCATACCAGGCTATATTGAGGCTGATAAGTGATAATAATTTGTGGCATTACGCGACGTAATGGTTTGAAAAAGAATGCAACAAAAAAGGAACTTTTGAAAATCTCAACAGACAAGCATGTGGCACATTCACAGAACTTAATCAAAGCAGGTCAAATGTACCATATAACTATACCCGGACGGAACCATTGTGGACAAGCTAACGCAAAGTAAAGAAACTAATGAAGAATTTGTATTATATAAATACAAATCCGAGTGTGGTAAACCACATGATAGAATATCATTCTTCCTGCATGCGTCCTGTTATCGACTATGCCAGAGCGACTTTGGAGAGTTGTTACTAAATTTGACCTAGAATAGGCACCACCTGTTCTTTGCAGTTGTGTTCAATATAAACACTGTATTATGGGCTGAATCATACAAAAAAGCCTACTTCATACCACATGAAAAGTTACTGAATATGTTGTTGTTGTTGTAGTTAAAAAGTGATACTTTATATAATCTAAGTTAGAGCATCGTGCATGTAAAGATCACACCCTAAGATCGTGAGTTCAAAGGTTAGTTCAAATTCACTTATAGATGTCAACATGTGATTGGTTAGATTAACATATGATATTCTTGCATGCTTTTATATATGTTTGGACAATAGTGTTTTATGTATTTTATCTTTTACTTTTCTGGAGGTTGCACTTATATGAATTAAACATTATTACTTATAACGGGATTCGGTATTCGATTTATCAATTACCAAAATTTTAATAGTTGTAAACTACAGTAAGAGACCTTAATGACATGTAAAGAGCTCTGTTTATAGAAAAAAGCAAAAAGAGAAGGCGTAAGTTTGAGCACACATGAGTGCATAAAGTCGTGAGAAAATGAGTCGTCAGGTACACATGGCCAGAGTACTGAAAGAAATGTGAATACTGAGTTTGCAACACCTCAAATGTTATACAAACAGATGATCCTAGGTCAACCTTAGAAACCGGTACGTCGCGATTGGAAGAGGGAAAGAAAAAGGCGGACAAAACGATATAGGCGGGTTGTATAGTCTTATATTACATTAAATGTTTTAGAGAAATATTTTGGTCTAAAAAAGGACAAATTGACTCGAGACGGAACTCTTGACGGCGTTTGTAACAACTGTACTTGCTCGCGAACCAGCTGTACTATCAGATACTTCTCTTTTTTTACTATTTATTAATTTTTTTTGCTTAATTCTTATCGCTTATCACTTACGCCAAAACCAAAACTCGAATAAAAGACGTTGCCCATTTTTGGTTGAAAGGTAAGGATCTAATTTTCAGACGTTACATATATCAACACATATTTTAGCTATCCATTTTAAGAGGATAATATTGAAATTATAGTTCATGCCAGGCTATAATGAGGCTGATAAGTGATAATAATTTGTGGCATTACGTGACGTAATGGTTTGAAAAAGAATGCAACAAAAAAGGAACTTTTAAAAATTTCAAATGACAAGCATGTGAAGCACTCGCGGGACTTGATCAAGCAGGTCACGAGTACCATATATACTGTACCCGGACGGAACCATTGTGGACAAGCTTAAGGAAACTAATGAAAAATTTGTACTGCATAGATACAAATCTAGTGTGGTAAACCATATGATAGAATATTGTTCTTTTTTATGTCCAGCTATCGACTATGCCAGAGCGACTTTGCGGAGTTGTCAACATGTGATTGGTCACATTGTTATATGATATTCTTTTATATTGCTTTTATATATGTTTGGACAATAGTGTTTTATGTTATTCTATATTTTACTTTACTGGAGGTTGCACTTATATGAATTAAACATGATTAGCTACTTAAAATGGGATTCCCCGGTATTGGATTTACTACCATAATCTTAATAGTTGTAAACTACAGTAAAAGACCTTAATGACATGTAACAGAGCCCTGTTTGAAAACTATCTGAGACGATTTTACAAAAATGCTTAAAAATTGTCCCTATTCACCCCGGTACAGTATCCTGATGCGAATATTTTCGACACAATTTACGAAAGCGCGCAATTTTGAAATGCTTTTTTGTATGGAATGTAAACATTAATTAATAGGTAGTGCGACGGTTTTTGATGACTGCAGTGTTATTAAATGTCCTTTGCTTAAGAAAAACTTATAATAGCTTTAAGTAGTTGTTAAAATGACCAAATATGTAGCCCTGAGGTAGAGTGAGATTAACAATACAGTACATTACAGCACAATGCACTACAATGACAGAACAATGACAGTACAATGACAGTACAGCACAATACAAATCAACATACAGCAGAAAAATAAATTAAAGAGCTTTCAGAAGAGCAGACAAAATGTTTTAGACATTGCCATGTGACCTATCAGAAGAGAAGCAAAAATCTTGTACCTCACTTTCCTTTTGGCCTGAGTGACATCTACAGTGTTTTTTGCTGTTGCAACCAGGAATAGCAAAATCCAATATAGGCAATAGATTTACGGTTCAAGAATGTGCTTCTAAAATTAAACAATGATATACATGTATGATAAATAGATGTATTTACTACAACCATGTGTAATATCATTTAAAGAGTTACCATAATCTACATTATAACATGATAATACATCTATCACCCATAGGTGCATGGGTTTAACTCAAGAATATTACATAGCGAAACACTTGGTGGTCAACTTCACACATATTGTTGAATTATGCCTTGTGGAAATGAGCAAGTTTTGTTAAATTGCACATAACATCTACTCAACATTAGGTCAAAACCTACAATGAATATTTAACTTAATTTGATAAATATATTTCTATCTGGAGTTGACCACCAAGTGCTAAACCTGTCATTCGGCTGAAACCCAGCTAGAGATGCCTTTTACGTTTACTCCACATATATATGCTTAATATTTATCAACTAGATCCTACAATTAGTGCCACATTTGTGGCAGAGCCAAAGTGACATACATATATGCACCTTGATGCCTAAACCAATATTACATGGTAAAATGTTTAGTCACCTTTAGAAAATAAGCAAACAGGCAGCTGGCCCTTGAAACATTTAAATTTAGGGCAAATTGTATTGTTTTTACAGCAGATTCAGGCAATTTTTGCTGAAGTCAGCATAAAGCTAGGCAATTTGTACTAATAGGTCAGGTAGTTTTTGCTAAAATAATTTGCCTGAGCCCTAAATTTTTAACATGTCCATCTACGACTTGATATTATAACTGCACATTAGGTTAAATAACCCAGAAAACATTTGACAGAGAAGGTTACATCATATAAGCTCAAAGGTAAATCAAAAACAATTATGTAACAAAGCTGCTATACAATACCAAATAACATACCTTCTCAATATGAAGTTCTACAGGAACAAACAAAAAAGCCATTCTGCAAAACATCAAAGACACAATTAACATACACAGATGCCATGCAAGATATATAGCATGGAAACAAATGATAATACAGAATTAACAAATTAATAAATTAATTTTGGTGGACTGGCTCTTGCACTAAAGATCTAGTAAATGACTGCTATTTCAAGCAGTCATTATACCACATTTGATAATAACATGTTTGAAGCTTTAACCTTTTAAAGCAGGTAGTCTGGTAAATATACCATGATTTTACACACACAAAAAATGTATAAGCCATATGAAAAAAATAGCAGTGGCACTGGTTTAATACAAAGCTTTGTGGTAAATTTTCATGAGTTGCAGGCTAACATGTTATACAGGGTGTTTCTAGTTCACATATGAAGCTCCTGGGCCTCACAATTTTCATGGTCATATTTCTCCGAAGCCTGCCTCTGTAACATCACTGCAGCCATGGTTCCAGATGGGATCCCTCAAAATTTACCTTCCCCTCCTCCCAGAAAGTGTCAGAGAAAAGCTGGTGTAGAGGATTTAATTTTGGTGAAAATTGTTGGTTATGTATCAAATTAATATTGAACATACTCCATACAAATATATATTTATATATACCTGATTTAGCAACCTTACTCAATTGAGTCAATTAAACTGTACGTACATACTATCAAAAATATTACTCAAAATATACTGAAGGAACTTACCGTTTAAAAGAGTCAGAAAGGAAGGTAATATATGAAAATATGACAATATATATTCCCCACATGACTTTGTAGGCCGTGAAGGCGCAAACGTTGTGTTTGTAGTTTCGGTGATAGTTATTCAATTCGTTTTTGCTATACATAAATAGCAAGTAAATAAAATAGCAATTCAAGTGTCGTAAAATATTGCATATTTAGTTCGCCTTAGAACACCAGTCGCTCTTGTAAATACAGCATCCAGCCTAATATTCGATGCGGCATGACCATTGACCAGTGAAGCAAACGGGTGAAACAGGCACAGCCGACCTTTCTGCCACGGCGAAGACCCCCCGGTAGTGTCGCAGCTCCTCGGAAGAATGATTTTCATTGGCTGAACTTTACAATACATTTCTGTTTCAACCAATAGCATACCTTCGTTCTTTAGAAAGCATGGAAAAGCATTATCCAATCGGACGAAAGCTTCCGAGAGCCAAAACATCGGAGATTTTTTATTAGCGCATAGTTCATATCTAAGGGAGGGGTGGCAACGTCAATAAACCACTTCTGCCATTTTTAGCATTTTGACAGTCCATGTGTCTTTGTACTGCCGGAACTAAAAATAGCGGTTCACACAATAATGAAACTAAATACAGCTAGTATGGCGCAGCAGAAAATTCTAAAGAACAACAAACTAAATTTAGATTCAAAGTGTATATGTAGTCTACATTGTAGACTGTATCATCGTCCATAGCATCGGTTTTAGTATCGTCACAAGTTCTGTTGACATTCAATACAGACATTCGAAGGCCTGTCTCATCTTCTAAATTTGGGTGTTGATCAGCGAATTTAGAGGTCTCGATATCCAGTCCTTAGAAACACGGTGTTTTAACGGATGTGATTTATGCGCTACTTGTGTCCCACCCATCCCCACACGAGAGAAGCGTAACAAAAGAACCACATGACCGGGGTCTTCGCCGGAGCGTGGGCTGTGGAGCGTATGCAGAAGAGCCTGGTCCTGATTCTTTTGTTACGCTTCTCTCGTGTGGGGATGGGTGGGACACAAGTAGCGCATAAATCCCATCAGTTAAAACACCGTGTTTCTAAGGACTGAGTGCGCATGCTCGGCAACTGCCTGAAATTGAAAGTATAAACAATTGTCAATTCTGCAATTTATCTTGAGTGCGTAAAAATTAAATCGCTATATAAATGACGATATTGTAAAGACAATTATTATCGAAAATGTTGAAGTTTACCAAGAAATCCAAACATTTTGAACATTTCAGTTTCAGACACTCTTAGCTCACTCGAACTATTGTAAAAATAAACCCACAGCAAGTATATAATTCTATGTATAACATCAAAATCTATTCATGCCGTGTTGTATGCTTTTCTGAGGGGGAAAGTGTTTTGGAAATCTGTAATTACCATAGTTACCATGAGAAAAACACCCGTTGGTGAATAATGGCAGATTTATATGAAGAGAGAAACTGACCAAATAGTTATTACACTTGAAAACATGGACGCAAAAGATAAAATGTTTAAGGTTGTTCAAAGCCTTTGTTCCGTTAACCCGGCTCTCTCTCGATGCAGTAATATAAATTTCATCATTACAAGACTTCCCAATCTTGCAGTTGACATTATGCAAAATCGTGTTTTGAACCCTGCATTTTATTACGTACATCACGTTTTAGGTGTCGTTTGTCACTAACCTCTCTAAGCAGTCAGATGTTAGATTTTATAGGCAAATTTACGGTTCACTTTTTTATACATTCCATATCATTGTAATATATAATAATTCAGTGTCGTAATTTGCACAAATTAAAAGCTATAGTGGAAATAATCACACATATATTTATTTATTTATTTAATTATTATTATTAGCTATTATTATTATTATTATTATTATTATTATTATTATTATTATTATTGGGTTAGTATACGTTCTTACTGGCAATAGCTTGCAAAGTTCGGTTGTAGCTATATTTCAATCACATTTTGAATATTTAAATCCTATTTAACTCAGAAATACACGACTCTGTTTGGCCAACCCTGCCCTTAACTACAGTTAAAAGTTAACTAGTCTTTTATACAACTGGCCCCTGGAGTAATTTGTCTCCGTAAAAATAAAATGCTAACTTACAATTAACTGAGAAACGAATGTGTTTCTGTATTGAAATAAATAAATATAGTTCTCGAAGTTCTGACGTTATATGAAATAAATGAAATGTAATTCAGTTCGCGTTGGTCATATTCGGCTAATTTTCTCCCAGTACAGACGGCTCAGTTTTTTCAGCGGTCTTCGCATAAGAAATTAAAGGTTTTTCGTCTTACACACTGCTAGTCTTTTATACAACTGGCCCCTGGTAAATAACCTAATCACTTCACCTGCAATACGCTCTTTTCGTACCGTGACGGCATGGGCGTCAATCGAACGTTAATTGAGGTGGACCATATTCATATTATTCTGTTATGTCAAGCTGATTTCTATTGAAAGTGAAAAGAAATTAGCAATGCAGGCATCGCAAAATATATGAATATGGTCCCTCTTAATTAACGCTCGATTGACGCCAATTCGTGACAGTAAAGTATTGTTCTAGCTCTAACCATCTAGAATTGTGAATCTAATTTTGTTCATGCAAAAGCTGTTTCACAGCCCAATTTCGACCATTAGATATAGAAATTTGGGATCTTTTTTCTAAATGACATGGTTCACGATCATAATATAGATGCATGGTTTTTGCGATCATATGTCAGGGTAAATCTTCGTATGCATTTTCAGGATTACCATCTTTGTTCGATGAAGCATTTGCATTGAGGTTACCAAAACGACAATCCTGGGGCTGTTCATAATCTCCTGGTGTTAAACTTTGATACTGGTTTTCATCGTTGGGATCTCGCTTGGAAATATCCAGCTCGGCATAGTCGGGTTTTTCAAGGCGAGTGTCGGGTTTGGTGATAGCTTCCCCCGACTTCTGTCCCCCGACCTCTTCATAGTCGTCCTTATCTTCGTCCTCCTCTGACTGTTTTTGATAACCAACATTAACCAAGCTCTGATACTGCTTGTCATCATCGGGATCTCTTTCTGTACTCTTCAGCGAAGCATATTCTGATTCTTTGCCGGGAGCGTCGCGAGTTTCATTAGTCAAACTTTGATACAGATTTTCATCATCTCGTTTAGAATTGTCTAGTGATGCGTATGTTGGTTCTTTGGATATTTCGTAGCGATTCGCGGATTCAGGAATACGTGGGGACTCTGCATCTGGTTCCGTTACATCTTTCAAGTGTGGCTCATAAGCACGATTTTTTATGGTACGTGTGTCCTCCGTGTCTTTCACCTTTTGTTTTCTTCGATAAAGGTAGTAAACAACAACGAACACGACAAGCAAGACAACCACGCCAACAATAACGCCAACAATGACGCCGGTATTGTCACTACTCTCGGCAGTTGATGATCCTTGTTTGGATGATTCTTGTCAAGTACAGGAAAATAGAATAAAAATTGTTAGTTACGTATATATTCAGCTGATTTAATATCATCACGTCATCAGGCAGCTTGACAAAACTGAGTTTTCATGCACCTGGGGCCGGTTGTATAAAACTATTCAGTAACTACACGTTGCGTAGTTAAAACCTAGTTAACTCAGAAATACACGACTCTGATTGGCTACAAGTTAACTAGTCTTTTATACAACTGGCCCCTGGAGTAATTTGTCTCCCTAAAAATAAAATGCTAACTTACAATTAACTGAGAAACGAATGTGCTTCTGTATTGAAATAAATAGATATAGTTTCTGACTCGAAGTTCAGACGTAAAAAGCGCATCACATTGAAGGTTCAACCTGATTAGTCTTTCATTATATGCAGTTTCACCTCGCCTAGCCGGGATAAATCGGACCTTAGATGGGGCGAAGGAGTGTGATCTATTGCAATGTTATATAGTCTGTAAATATAGGGTTTGACTCCCCCCCCCCGCGCAGTTACGATAGTCACACTCTACGCCCCTGTTTAGCTCTCTTGCATTACAGCATGTGCCTTCAAATTTATGCTTTTGGATAATGGAGCAAGAAATAGAGTTACAATACCTTTACAGTTAGTTCCGTTTCCCTCATATCCAGGTTGACATTTACAAAGATATGAACCATCGGTGTTATTACAAATCGCATTAGAGTCGCATAGATTTTTTGCGCCACATTCGTTGATATCTGCGAAATACAGCAATAAAGTTCACTGGAATATTTTTAATGCATACTGTAGAAATGACATTTAGTATGAATATTGAATACTTTTTCCATGGCAATTAGTGTTCATATTGTAAATTTTCATTATTAACGTCGTTTTGGAAGTACATTTCAAAAACGATTTAAAAGCTTCAGTGTATGAGTTCTGGAATCGAGTTAGAGTTTGCCCTGAATCGAATCGTTTGCCCCACATTGTTGGAGAAGTATGGTTTTTAGTACATAAGATTTAGGCCAAAATAACATCAGCTGGTATTGTATGGTCTGGTATTGTATGGTATAGTACGGTACGGTACGGTTTGCTACTTACCTCTGCAATTTGTTCTCTCTCTCCAATAACCAGTTTTACAACGACAAACGTATGAATCATTGATTCTTACACATGTTTCTTTTGCACCACATGGGGAATTCGTACAATTAATGACTTCTGAAATGATAGAAATGTATAGGTTGGATATATTTTGACTTGCTGTAAATCCGCAAACACAACAATTCAGGACTGCCTGGTAAAATACGTTTTTTGGCATAGTATCTATAAACAGATCGACTTTGTCTTTGCGGTCTCTTGAATTGACGTCTGTCGAAGTGGGAAACAGTGATAAAGGTCAGAAATGCATGACTATAATACTTACGGCCCTGTTAAACGGTGCAACTTGCAATGCAATTCTACTTTTAAGAGTTGGGAATTTCAACTATACGAAACTTTTATGTTTATCACACTCCATGTACGTTCCTTACACTTACATTTTTAATACTCTGCACAAATTTACGTCACTTAAAAGTAGATTACATTGCAATTTGCAAGAAAAATTGCACCGTGTAACATGGCCTTTAAATAAATTGAAATGTATATAAATAGCTAAGACCAGCATGCCTGTGCATATTATCCCATTTCCTTTATATCCAGGTTGACATTCACAAAGATATGAACCATTAGTGTTTGTACAGTTTGCATTAGAATCACATGTGGCGTTTTCGCAGTAATTGACAGCTGAAAAGTAGAAAACATTGATAAAGATGAGCGAACCATGACTTGAACATAGGCCCAGGCTATGCGTCGCATTTCGTTCGCGTCGAATGCAATCATAATGCAATTCACAAACCATAGATAATCAGATAATGAGATGATAAACCTCATTAAGATTCATTATTATCTCATTATTAAATTGCTCCAATAGCATTCGACGCAACCAAAATGTGACGTATTAACCTCGGCTTTATGGCGATTTTCCACTATGCGGAATTTTTTGACCAAATTAAATTTTTCGTCTGCATTATATTCTTTTTTTGAATTGTGAGAATTCGACCGTAGCGGATTCCTTTCACCGGTCCCATGCCCAAGTGAAAAGAAAATCGATCGAAAAATTTCGTTCGATAAAAAGAATTCGCCTAGTGGAACACCGCCTTTCGGTCCGTTTCAGTCTTTCAGACATTGAACTTTTTCATGTGCCGAATCGAATGCAAATGAACTTAAACAAAGACTTTAGCTCATTAACATTACGTTTGGCACATGAAAAGTTCGACGTCTGAAACAGGCCTTATATAAATAGCTAAGACTAGCATGCCTGTGCAGTTGATTCCACTTCCTTCATATCCAGGTTGACATTTGCAAAGATATGAACCATTAGTGTTTGTACAGTTTGCATTAGAACCACATGGAAAGCTTTTACATTCATTCACGTCTGTTGAAGTGTGGAAGTAAGAAAATATTATAAAGATCGGCGAACCATGATTAGAAAACTAGTACTTAGGCCTACGTTGTATCTCGCATTTTGGTCGCGTCAAATGCAATTCAAGATAATGAAATGATAAACCTCATTAAGCTTCATTATCATCTAATTATCTACTGTTTGAATTGCATTCGACGCGCAAAAAATGCGACGTTTAACCAAGGCCTTTATAGGGCCACTGACCTACATTAGACCCGTTTCTGACTTCGAACTTTAATCATGCCGAATCGAGTGCAAATGAACTTAAACAAAGCCTTTTGCTCATTAACATTAGTTTCCGCACATGAAAAGTTCGACGTCTGAAACAGGCCTTGGTATAACTTGGTATAAACTTAAAATATAAATAGCTAAGACTGGCATACCTGTGCAGTTGGTTCCATTTCCTTCATATCCAGGTTTACATTGGCAAAGATATGAACCATTAGTGTTTGCACAGTTTGCGTTAAAACCACATGGGAAGCTTTTACATTCATTGACATCTGAAGAAGTAGGAAACATCGATAAAGATCCGAGAACCATGACTAGAGCACTTAGTAAACTACAAATATAATTCCCAAGCCGGTACTTCGGGCGAGGGTACTAATTCCGCCCGGAGATTTTAATTACGCCCGGGATTGCAAATGCTAAATGAAAGTTGTCCGCCATTATGTCATGAGCGTTGGGCGTTTTTCTAAGTTATGCGCATGCGTGAGTTTACGACGGGTTAAAACTGGTAACTACAATCATAGACAAATTTGCTGGGACAAACATGGAATGAAGAAATTATCAGTGACAAATATTTACATATCCCTCATAAAACTGACCCCCTCCCCCCGAAACAATGTTGATGAACACTTGAATTGTTATGGCGATTATTGCGATACTATTCCCAACAACATTGCAAAAGGCCTAGGGAGCGGGGAATACGACTACACATGCGAAAAAATTATTGACAGACCGAAAGTTCAGCCATTATAAATAGCGTCCGCGTGTTTTTTGTCTAGGATTGTAGCAAACATTTACAAACGTGCGATTGGCCAAATTAAATTTAGGTTCACGTCAGCATAACTGATATTTTAAATTATAAAACTTCTTTTAATTAGTATTTTTTATTTGCATGGTCTTAAAAATATACGAAAAATTGACCCGTAAAATTGATTAAAATATAATATAAAAGATGCCTTCGAATCGAAAATGAATCTGAATAAAAAATAATTGATAAAAAATAATAATCGAAAGTGAATCTGTTTAAAAAATAATTGAAATTTTGCTAAAAATTGTAGTATTTAAAACTATTCGTAGCACAACTATGATTATAGCCGAATTCAGTGATACCTCGAGAGTCGACTTTATAATTGTACTTGACATAGGATTTTACTTTTACGACTTCGATCATTCAGCAGAAACGAGTATTATAGAATTTCAGTGATGGAAATATATGTTTATTGCTTCAGGTGAGGGGACTTTGCAAGCATGTATTTCTAGTAGTTAAAACTGACATGCCTGTGCAGTGTCTCCCATTTCCTTCATAACCAGTTTGACATTTGCAAAGATATGAATCATCGGTGTTTGTACAGTTTGCATTAGCGCTACATGGGGAGCTTGCGCAGTTATCTGCAAATGAAGGAAAAAAACTTTGAGAGCGTGTATTTTGACAAGATAAACGTTCATTGGGTAGAAAAAATCTCCGCAGATTAGGTGAATTAGAAGCGAGAATAGGCGAATAACTTTTTCTAATGCTTTTATGATAGTCAATTTCAATAGTCAATTGTGAAATATGAACTATGCATGCCAAAACTCTAACATTCCAGCGATCGAGGCTATATAGCATTAAGTTATGGGAGGCTCTTTTTGAGTGTAAGATTACCAAACAGCCATTTTTTAGAAGGAAAGTAAGATATTCTCAGAATAAAACTCGTTTCACGAAGATAATTAATTTCTTTAGAAGAACTCTAGTTAGATTTGAATTAACCAGAACAAGGTCAATTGCCTACCTAACAGAAAAATCCTGGTTAGGATAATACATAGAAATAATCATACAATTCACAGAATTATTAATTCA
Organism: Dendronephthya gigantea; assembly: GCF_004324835.1. Taxonomy (NCBI): domain Eukaryota; kingdom Metazoa; phylum Cnidaria; class Anthozoa; order Malacalcyonacea; family Nephtheidae; genus Dendronephthya; species Dendronephthya gigantea. The sequence goes on along the minus strand of NW_021163062.1, from coordinate 986,926 downwards.
TAGAAATAATACTCAATTATCCCTAAGGGATAATTCAAACACTCGCCTGAGTATAAATACGTTAATTTCACCAGGAAAAAGAATAAATATGTGTTGTGGGCAATTGGCCAAGTTTTTCGTTGAATGTAACTATTGTGTAAAATTATTGAACTTTTCGCTTTTTATTTACCTGAAGGAATGTATCCACATCCACTTCCTGAGTTTTCCGGATCTTTCCTTTTCACCCGAATTTGCTTTACTGGTTGTTCAAGAAGTGCGACTAACTTGTCGCTTGATTTGTCTTCTTGTTCAAGAAACCTTTTCAGATCTATTGATACGAGCCAAACAATGTTTAGAAAGTTAAAGAAGACTGATTACCAAATAGCTAATACGATGTAAAAATGGTTCTGAACGGGGCTAGCGTCCTTAAAAGAACTTTACATACATTGTATAAATCCTCCTTTTTCTTCTGATATAATTATGAAATTACATTTAATTACATTATTTATAGATCATGAAATATTTCGCTGAATCATCGGATGTTTCATAAAGAATGCCTGGGCCGGTGCCCAAAGTCAAAACTATTTCATAAACATGCTGAACACACTCAACAAAGTGCCCTGTCGCATGAGTACTACATCCACCCGTACTTGGGATCCGTGCCTATTTAATTTTCAAACGTCATGTTCAACTTAGGCGCGAGGGAAAGTGACGGGCACCAATGCGGTCGTCTTTAGTTTCTATCGGGCGACCGAAACCGCAGGGTTAAGTTATTTTTGCACATGAACGGTATAATTTTCGCACTATCTCGTTTTTAGGCCTAAACTGCATGAAGCAGCTAATATACGTAGAAAACAAGAGAACTTGCAATGCCATATTGATATTGTTGACCTTACTTATGATTTTCTGTTGCTCCCATGTTTGTTCCATCTCGACGTTTTCATCCGAATCCATTGCAGTGGTTTGGTAAAATACATCTCCTATACAAGAAGTTGGTTATTCGCATTTTCTACTTGAAAAAAGACGATCCAATATCAAATTCCATCAAAAAGGACGGGTATAATGAGCGTGAAAGGTTGTATGAATTATGAAATTCGTCTGAGGGATTCATGTTGTATATGGGCATGCAGCCAATCAACAAAATGCAATGCCGAGTATCGCTTTTTGAACAACGGACTATACATACACTGACCCTTCCGGGTCACCAGATTACTGAAAGAAGAATCCAAACATTGTTGTAGTCAACCCTTTGTTTCTTTGTTTAAAACAAAGAAAACAACGATTATGGTAATAATATTTGGCTAATTTGGCAACGCTGCATTCCTTACGTCGAAAATGGATTGGGTCTTGCAAATAAAAAACATAGAGAGTCACGAATACCACAAAAGGAAGCCCCCCCCCCAATTATCGTGCTGGCTACGCCTTCCAGTGTCATTTTTAGCTGCAAGCTTTGCTTTTGACTTAAATTATATAGTTTACGGAATAATTAATATAACACTTCGCAACGACCTCAAATATCGCTTGTATAAATCAAACTTCAATAACTGAATAAGCAAACACCGCAGAAATTGTGAAGCTTTAACCCGAAACTCTAATCACGGGAATGCGTGGTTACTACACAGAAGCAAGAATGCCTGACAGTTCTGATCCAACACTAAAATTAATGTTTCTCTGTGTTTTTGAGGCTTCAAATCGCTATATCAAAGAGTAAACTATTGAAAACTATTCAGTTTTTGAATACGCTTTCTGCAATCTTTTGAGTTTTGACAGCTCATCATATACATCTGACCGCTGTGAAATGGCCATTTTGAGTATACACAAGATTATTAAGTCAGACGATTCGTTTTTACCGTGTGCAAGCATCAAAAATCTTCTGTGCAAGTCATATTTTGTTGAGCATGTATAACTCTTCTTGCTCACCAAACTTCTAAGGTTAAATGATTAAGAATTGCTCATTCGGTGTCGAATAAGCAGCTGTGGATGGAAGGACTTTCTTGCAACAATGATAATTATTTCCGTTTATGAACCGATGCAAGGCCAAGATGAGAAGTAAAATTCCATAAACCGATTGCGAAACCCGTGCCTACGCATGACATGGAAACGAGGTTTACTGTGCATGAAACGATCCGCCGAGTTATACCCCGCTGTTCGCGTATGCTTAACACGTATTTCCTGTAACTTTTAGCTTAGTTCCATCGTTCTTACAACAGTTATCAGATTAGAGGGTTTTCCATTTTCAATTGAAGCATTTTTGTGGTCACAGCATGATTATAGCTTTTATTGTAGTATTTTGTGGATAAAAAGTCTTTGTATCAGAGAACATAAAAACATCTCGATCTTTCAAATATAATTTATCTAGCAAAACCAGAAATTTGATTATACAGTACTTAGATCTGTACCTCTAGTCCAAGGCTGTGTGATATAGTCATGCTATATATACTTGCATTAGTTTCACATAAATTGATTACTTAACCCCTACTTATATACAGGAACTAAAATTAGTGGCTAACAGAGCAGGAACTAAAGAACTTAATTTGAGGGGGTGTATATTCATATATTCGTCTGATGTCTGATTGATTTATTTGGAAAGCAATCATAACGACGAAGCATGAAGTCATTTTGAGATATTGAAATAATTATGTCTTTCTGAAACTAAACAAGCAAATGGTATCGTTGGGAGGACTACAAGACTGCCAGGATCTTGTTATGCACTCATTTCAATTTTCAGTACCTCAAAGTCATATCGCAGCCTATTTAATCTCGTCTAAGCGGATTCATACATACATACCTACATAATACTTTATTTAAAGACGCTAGCCTGATCAGCATTGCTGTTTTTCATGAGGGGGGTATATACAAATAAATGATTACGTAGAAGCGGTAGAACATACTGTACAATGATAACAAACAGATTATACAACGAACAAGCAATAGGCAAAGAACGATATGACAATGAGGACAGGTCAGCTTCACTTCAAAATAGATTTTATTATCCACCTTAATGATTGAATAGAATCGGCAGTTTTTGCCTCAAAAAGTTGATTATTCCAATGGAAAACTCCATTGTATTTGAAAATTCTTTTCGGAAATTCTTTCGTAGGTTTTGGTAATATTAAATCCGTTTTACGATTTCGAAGATCATAGCCATAGAGGGAATCGCCCTCATAGCATCGCCGAAATAAATGTTTTAAATTTAGAGCAGTAAGATCACTAATTATTTTATACATGCATGTAAATCGATTTGATATTATTACGTCTCACGTCTAGAGACTCCCAACTTAAGAAAATCATCAGATCGAATATGAAAAGTAGACTTAATTATAACTGCCAAATACGTTGAAATCAATTGGTTTCACTTACCTACAGTCAATGTTATTAAACAGCATAGAAACAACTTATTTGCCTTGAGAATCATCGCTCTTACTTCTATAAATAATATAAATGGTATAAATACTGAAGCTCATTTAGTTAGCGCCAGGCACTGGCAGTGTGATTCATACCTCACATGAATTAATCGTCGAAAGATGATAGAATATTAAATTGCATTTCTTGCTTTCTCCCTGTTGGGTGCAGAAATGACTGTTGTTTGTCTCTTTCAAAGGCCAAATTACTTTCAAAATATTAAATATACTTTTCCCATATGACGTTAAGAGAGTTTCGACGGTTAGCATTTAGATAACAGAACAAATGCCGTTCAAATCGTAAAAATCAAAGGAAATTGCCAAAACTGTCAGCTATTTTCCGTAAATTGTCGTAAATTTTTAAAAGTTAACTTCTCTGAGTATACATCACTTGATCTTACTAACCTACGAAGATTGAGCTCATGATCAACACCGTTGACACTATTATTAATCCATGCAGTAAACCTGGGGCCGGTTGTATCAAGCCCGTTTAGCTTAAACGGTGGATAAGTCAAAATTAAATAACACTCTTACATCTCCCTTGAATGAGTGAACTTGAATATTATGCATTAAATATGTAGTTGTAAACAGTATCTTAAAGTTTGTATTAAGGTTAAAAACATTTAGTTAGCTTGTTGAATAAAAAGATAGACTCGCTTTCTATTTTGAACTTATCCACCGTTTAAGCTAAACGTGCTTGGTACAACCGGCCCCTGATGCAAACTAGAACCGTACCATGAACATACAGAGGTATACACAGAAACACTCTTTCTGGTCGATCACGTAATAAATTAACTATTCCAATGAGAGCTCTGGAGATTCATTAATTCTGGCTTCCTTGTGGACAGTTGCTTTATCCAGTGTATTATTAGATCAGCGGCATGCACATTTGAACAATGGCAAGCATCAACTAATGAAGATTTATGTTGCTCATTATTATTGAAAAATTATGTTAAAATGCCCATGCAGATCGCAGAAACGCCTATATTCTACAGTAGCAAATTAATTATAAGTTCAAAAATGTGAGAGCTAAGGCCACATAGAATCCATATTTGGGTAATGTATAGAATTAACTTGACATAGTTTCTAAAAATACTTAAAAATTAACAAAGGGCACTGAAACACCACCGTAAAAGAGCACGTAGTATTTTTGAAGGTGAATATGTTTTTGGAATGTAAATGACACAGGAAGTAAAAAACTGGCCTTAAGTTGAGATAACAGGGAGCCGCTTTTCTCGGTTTTACGTGCTAGTGCAAGTTGCCTTACATTGACGCAAATAAAGACATCACGGCATTATGCAAGATAAAATGAAAATAAGTCAAAGTTCATAATAAGTCAATTTCACCGGCTTAATGGCATCAAAATTTTGAACTGTTAAACCATACTATTTAAATATTATGCTGTAAATTGTGCGGAAAATTATGCAGAAAATTTGTGCTCGGTAAAGCCGTGCTAGCTCAGGTAAACAGATACTTTGAAGTTTGTCTGGTCTCCTGATAATAATTTTCCCGCCATTCTTCCATTTACTTAAGTTCAATGACAACTCGAATGTTAGTAGCAGAAAATCCAATTATAATTACAATATAACGTATTTTGAGCATCGTAAATTTTCCCGGTAGTCAAATGTTGATGTATTGCACTTCGCTGTCTTCAGTTGATTGCAGATAACTGAGGCAAAACACGTAGGAGAAATAAAAAGCAGCTTAGGATATTACATGTGTCAATTTGATTCAATACTAACATTAAACAGACGGAAGCTATAGTAGGCGCGATGGACACATATTACAACCAGGAAAGTGAAATTTTTCAGTTAAACTGGTTTGCTATGATTTTCTAAGTAAACTAAGTAGACTAAAAGTGAAATAAAAAAAACACTTACCTTTTCTAAATCGTTTCATAGGAGTCTATCGGGAGTATCGAGAAGCGAAAGATCGGCCTACTCAATTTAAATCAGTGTTATTAAATTTTCATATAGTGATAAAGTTATACCCTGCCGATAAGGAATTTTTATTCTTTACGTTACTGGTAACCATGGAAAATTGTTGGCATGGGGTGAATTGGTAAAATTTAGTCGTTTGCATATCAATGGAATGAAACATTTTTGCCAATTTAGGATGTTGACGATTAGTATTCATAAGAAAGAAAGATCCTGCCGTGAGTGGAAAATTACTGCAGCACAATTTTAAACTGAGAATACCTGAAATAATAGTGATTATGAATTTCAAAAAAAATCGGTCCCAAAACTTTTATCCACTCACTGAAAATAATATTTGAAATTATGGTATTTCGTAATGTTATTAATTAATTAAGAATAATAATTCTTATTGTTTATCCAGACCTCTTTCTATTGATTACATTAGAGCTTTCGATAAATTAATCACCGGCAAACCCAGAACAAGGGGTACATTATATAACAACACGAAAACTAACAAATAAAACCGTATAAAACTTACAGAAATACAAGTACAAATCAAAACTTAGGTTTGGAAAAAGTAAATTATACGGAAATTCGACTATCATAAATAAATCTTAGGCCGTGGTGTAATGCTACACTCAAACTCCAATTGTTCAAAGACACTGCTTGCACACCCAAGTGAAGTTCAAATCTTCGTCTGTATTGAAAAAGCTCGTTCACACTCATTGAGTGTAACTGTTGTCATTACTGATGAATAAGAAAGTTATTTCTTCATCAATGCATGGAATAATTGACGGTAAACATTAAAAATCAAGCTATTGTTTGACTGAAAATACCGCAATGGAAAAGTTATGAGAAGATTGAGATCTCCCACTCAATGAGTTTGAGTGTGAGTGAGCGTTTAAAATACAGACGTTTGAATAAAGTGTGAGTGAGAGACATACGTCCCTTGAGCTACACCTAGTTAAGTTATGCCCAAAGAATTGAGTTAATACGTTCACGGCAATCAGGTATATTATAATCCGCAATAATCGTTAGTCTGGTTTAATCATATAGGCGGCAGCCCAGAAACGTTTTCGATCGTTCTCGTGGCGCGCGCGTGCCGCGATTCTACTCCGTCTATTATTATCAGGTTTTATATCATGTAAGCGCCGGGCGGGCGGGGATATTTTGCGGATAGAAATTTAGAAAAAAAAGCGAGAGACGAAGGGCCATAGTAACATGTCGAAAATCGGGAATCCAAAGAATCCTTAGTTCAAGGTAATTTCTCACGCAAGCTGGGTTAATTTTGGACTTGCTGGCTAAAAATATTATGGAAATACGGCAAACAAAGAAAGGAATCGATGTACGTAATTATTATTCAGACGAAAATTTTGTTTTTGTTTTTGTTGTTTTTTTTTGTCTCCCAAGAGTTGTGGTACACAGCTCGAAATCTAAATTTCCGATGCACGATTTGATTTCGCTCGAATGATACGGAAATTCATCCAAGAGAAAAAAATAAACCGTTCTTTTGATGCTGTTCGATTAATTGGGGTAAGAATATATTTAATACATATAGATTCAGGTCCTACTTTAATAATATCGCTGCTATTTCGCCGTTTAAGAAGATGTGGTCGTGTATGGGCGCCTTGACACGTCACAGTTTGCACAGGGTTGAAGATTTTATAAGCGCGAATACCAAAGTGTAAGACAAAATGAACGTATCATGCGGTTTATTTACATTTGTGAACATGTCAATGGAACTTGTATACTTTGTGCGATGTGCTTCTGTACTTTGTACGAACTTCTATACTTCTATACTTTCTATACTTTGTATGATGTGCTTCTGAATGTCGCGATCGAACAACATTAGGTTCGCAAGGCATCTAAATGAGTATGAACTGTATATGTTCAGAAGCTTTATATTGAGGATTGGCACGTGCGCGGCACGCCGGAGTTAACGCCAGAACAGGCGTCTTGTTTAAGTTCAAAGAGTGCCAAGATCTGCCAGTCAACCACGTCCAACATGACATCTTTTATGTTCCGATTTGTTTCGAATGACATTCAGCAGGAATTTGATCTGTATATAACATGAATTAGAAACGGTATTTTTGGGCGTAGGTTGTGGCGGTATACAGGGTGTCCCAAAAAAACCGAAAATTATTGAAATCACCCATAACAATGCAATCGTTAGAGTTTGAATGCCTAAGCACTCTGTTGGGACCCACAGGTGTATAAATGTTTACCATGCTCATTTTTATGCATGCATACTCATTTTTATGCATGCATACATATATGTATGATGCATTAAAATTTGCTTGTTCGCAAGAATGATATATACTAACAATATTTACAATTTACAAATATGGATAATGTGCATCTCAAGGACCATGACCTTCGACATGTCCCCTTTCTCTAGCAACACAAAGCATTTAGCATTTTATAAGTTGCATTAAATCCCCACGGGCTGAAATTCGTGACACGGCATTCAAATTTTAACAATGAGTGATTTCAATAGTTTTCGGTTTTTTTGGGACACCCTGTAGTTCGACAGCAAGCACCGAGAAATCTGCGACAAACATTGTCGATATAGTGATAGCGATGTGGATATTCTCAATGTATCGTTTTCTGAAAGGTGTATGTGAAGATGTATAGATTGATATTTATGTGTAGAATGTTTAAATTTCTGCTATAATCTCTCTAAAGTTAAAAGACAGCAAAACAAGGGAACAATAAGACGCTATAGTGGCTACTTTTTTATTTATGTAGTAAAAATTATAGCTATTTACATTGTGAATGGCCTTTGGGATAAAATGATAATGTTTATCTTTCAAATGGTGGCTTCAATGTTTCATGCAGACTGATGGATCTTATCTGAAGTATTTGGAATAGCTTACCAGAGCAAAATTCGTACTAAGCAGATACAATAATATTGAGGGTAAATCAATTATGATTTTTGGCACTTAACTCGATGCAGGTAAATTCTAAAGGTTTGAAGAGTCGAGTGGAATTATACACACTTCAAATTCAAGCCAGAAATAGTTGATGGAAAAATGAGTCAACTGTAGGTCCTCCGGCAGGAATCGAACCTACGCTTTTGCGATGCCGGTACAGTGCTCTTGTCAATGCTGTGGCAATATGGTATATTCAAGCTTTGGTAAGATAGCTTCGACCCTCATAACATGAACGAGGACGAACGAATATGCAAGTATGCTAATGTTTTTGGACCAGGAACTGGTCCCCACACGCTGCTAATCTTGTTGTTGTTGTTGTTGTTGTTGTTAGGGGGTGACGCTCTTTAAAAAAGCCTAAGGCTCCGTCAATTCGCATCAGATCGCAATTAAACTTCGCACAACTATCCTTAGCGATATTCCCCATCGATTGACGGAGTTATAATTTTGATTTTTTGATTTTAAAGAAATTTAGAAGCAACTAAAAATTGTAGCGTAGTAATCCGTATAGATTATATTCAATATTAATATGCATAACTGAAGCAAGTTCAAATGGCTAAGGCTCCGTCATTTCGCACCAGATCGTGATAAAACTTCACACAACTATCTTAAAGGTTATTCTCTATCGACTTACGGAGTTAAATTGTTTGTGCTTGTATTCTTCAGAAGATTTGCAAGCCATGTCAGATTGTGGCGGGAGGGAAATTTTAATATTAGACAGATTTAGATTGAGGACGCGGACGTCAAGAGGACGTTGAATGGCGTAATATGGCGCGAAAATATGGCGTTGTGTTTATAGCGACGTCGTTTTCGTGATTTTCAGGACGGCAAAAGCAAGTTTTCACGTCGTGCCTAGGACGTCAAGTTTTTTTGTTTATTTTGTTCCTGAAAAATAGTACGTAAAGGAATAAAAGTCATAATTTATTCTTTGTTACAAATTACTGTCCTTGTTGATTTCGTATATTATGCAGATCAAGCTGATTTAATTTGCATAATTTACTTGGCAAAATTTGTTTCCGGTTTTGCAGTGGTTTCGGTATTTGGTTATATAAACAAACATATATACAGTCACAGTGTAAACTCAAAAACATAAACCACGAATTCGCTTAATGCCGTAATTTTTGGGCATACGGTTTTACTTTTGTTTTCAGAGATAGTTTTCATAGTTTTTATATATCGCTTTTCATATTATTTTAGTATTAAACATCGATTTAGTGTACTAGTACCTTCTTAATTTGCTGTAATTTAGTAATTACTATACAAAGATATAAACTAAAGATAACTGTGATTTTTTACAGCTAATTCTCTTGCTATGGAAGACAAGGAAGGTGACTGCCCAAAAAAAGGTAACTAAAAATCCGACCTGCAAAATTATTAAAATTATTACGAAGTTGTTGGTATCAATGGTATGATGTCTGACTAGAGTACAATGCTATTATATTGCTAGTATTGTGACTAAATATTTTACTAGGTGCAGTATGGTTTGGTCAAAAGCAAAAGACCTTGAATTGCTGAAAGAGGTTGCCGCAGAGGGTGTTCTTGTCCACAAGCAGAGGTCGAGGGAACGGGGAATGCAGTGGCAAAAGGTGGCTGACAACATGAGTGCTATGGGTCAAGATGTCACATCAAGGGCAGTACGAGACCACTATAAGATGATATCAAAAAAATATCGAGCTAGAATGGCCAGAGAAGAGAGATCAACAGGTGAAGGTGGTGCTGAGCTGACTGAAGACGAAATGTTGCTGGAAGAATTGATTGATATGGCAGACGACACTGATCGGTTGATGGAAAATGAGACAGAGGCTAAAAATCAAAGGATTGAGAATGAAAAAGAACAAGCATTGGAAATAAGGAAGAGAGCGATGGAGAGGGTCGGGCAAACAAGAAAAAGGTTGGGAGAAACAAGTGAAAGTGGTGCAGCAACACAAAAGAGAAGAAAATCAGGGGAGATGATGGAATGGTTACAAGAAAGGATAGAGTTGGAGAAAGAAGAAAAAAGGGTGAAGGAGGCTGAGAAAAGAGAACATACGGAAGCACAGAGGATGCAACATTTGGAAATTCTGCAAGTGATGCAGCAAACACAACAGCAATTTGGAATGCAGATGAAGCTTTCAGAACAATACCTTCAGCAGCAAATGCAGCAACAACAACAGCAGCAACAACAACAACAGCAAGAATTTAAATTTATGCAACAACAAATGATGGCTATGATGCAACAACAGCAACAGCAAACACAAATTTTGGGAAAACTGTTTGAAAAAAAGTTTTAATTACATAACATTGAGGTATTATAATATGTAATTATTTACAACACAAGTTTTAAATTGTGAATTAAGTCAATTATTTTGAACAGTTTCAAAAACAGGTTTACAACTTTATTTAAAGGTCAAACTCTTCATGCTAATTAATTAATGTGTAATATTTTGTCTATATCTGTCTATGTCTATGTCATAATCTGCCCAGAAATAACATTTCCTTTACCAAAATTGTTGAAAAGGGGGGGGGGTAAAATTTTTGATATTACTTTTGATCTGAGTCACTGAAATATTTTTGGCAGAGTATAGAATGATTTGCCAATAAATTTGTCATTTTGGTGACAGGTCAGCCAATATCAGAGGGATGTCACTCTTCTCAACTATTCCCTCCCAAAGCTACAGCCATGAGACATTGTTAGTGAAATATCACCAAAAATATTCATAAATTGTTGGTGGTTGCAGCTGAAATGTTTGAGAGACAATATTCTCATACAGACAGGTATGGGCATTCTGGAGTAATGCAGAGGCACAATAGATCTTTCCGATTGCACTTAAATGTACTTTCATCTGCCTTTTAAAATCCACAAAGCTAAAATATTTCGTGATGTTACCAAACATCCACTCTACCTAGACTCTCACAGCACTCATAGCTTTGTTAAACTCCCTCTTTTCAGGTGTAAGCTCCCTATTTCTAAATGGTGCTTGCAAATGTATCCCCAATGGGTAGGCTGGATCACCATAAAGACAGAGTGGTTGGTTGTTGTAGAAGGCAACCTCCCTTAAAGAAGCTAGCAGCTGTGACTCACGAACATTGTACTATCATGTCTTTTACCTTCATAAGGCCCAGCAAGATTAGCAATAAGACCATTCGGCAGTACAACACTCTGAAATTTAATCGAATGCACCCTCTTGTGACCATTGTACACTTCTCTCTGGTAGTATTTTGGACGAGCTATTGGGCGAACTGTGCCATCAATAAATCCAAAGCAGTTTTCCAATGGGGCACCCTTGTCATGTACTGCATCAGCACAAGTCTGTAGCAGCTCTTGTGACAAAAAAGGTTGATTCCAACTCTCCAGGCGGTGATGGTTTGCATCATAGACCAATTCTAGAACCTTATTAAATATGAGGCATATCTCGGATGGGTTTCTACCAAAACGAATAGCCATGTCGGAATACCTGCATGGGTAAGCTAGTCGTTTAAGAAAGATGCATAGTCCTTCTCTACCAGAGCATGTAGTTCCTTGCTGGCAAGTGATCTTGTCAGGAATTCTGAGCAAACGCTGTAACAAGGCCATGTGTGACTTGACAAATCTCAGCTCAATCTTGCATTCTTCATCATCCCAAGAATCCAGATCAAATGATTCAAATTTCCAGTATGGAAATAATGGTTTGGATAAATTATATTCAAACAGCAAAATAAATTCGGTATTAGAAATATGCTGCTTTTCTCTGGCAAGCATTAAAGCATTGCGAACAGATTGTAAGCCACCAAGGGCCATCACAAACTATTTGCACAGCTATTGGCATAAACTATTTCGTATAAAAAACAGCTAAAACCATAAAACATCACGACAGCATCACGAAATTTGAGTACACTACAGACATTCAACGGCAAATTTATTTCAAAATCAATTATGTGTATTGTGAACAATCACAAAGGATAATCATTAAAACAAAATATTAAAGCTACAAGTTCACTTCAGCTATTTTAGTCACAATCTAGGCACATTGTATAAAATAAACTTTATACGATTTAACTTGTTCATAAATTTAAAACATTGTCAATATTTGGTTGTGGTTTTTACCATGTCTGTTTTGCATTAACATCCAATTTTCCCATCAAATTTGTCGGAAAAAATCATGAAAAATTAGGTGAGTCTGGGCCTGTGAAAGGAATCTTTTTCATTTTACTGCATTTGTAATCTAATACGCTTTAAACGTCTTCTTGACGTCCTGATTACACAATCTAAATCTGTTTTGGTACTCGACACGACGGCGTTCTCGACCCAGACCTTTGCGCGCAATTTCACGTCCTCTTGACGTCCGCGTCCTCAATCTAAATCTGTCTATTATTAATATTCATATACTGTGAGTTCAAGCCAGAAGGTCGTGTATTTTCTTTGTTTTGTCCCAATATATATTCATGACTATACAGGGTGTCCCAAAAAAAATGAAAACTATTGAAGTCACTCATTGTTAAAATTTGAATGCCGTGTTCACGAGTTTCGGCCCGTGGGGATTTAATGCAACTTATAAAATGCTAAATGCTTTGTGTTGCTAGAGAAAGGGACATGTCGAAGGTCATGGTCCTTGAGATGCACATTTAAATATTGTTATCCATATTTGTAAATTCTAAATATTGTTAGCTAATAAATATCATTTTTCCGAACAAGCAAATTTTACTGCATCATATGCATGCATAAAAATGAGTATGGCGGTAAACATTTATACACCTGTGGGTCCCAACAGAGTGCTTAGGCATTCAAACTCTAACAATTACATTGTTATGGGTGATTTCAATAGTTTTCGTTTTTTTTGGGACACCCTGTAGTATGACCATTGCGTTAAGGCCGGCGCACACTAGTGTCCCAAAAAAAACGAAAACTATTGAAATCACCCATAACAATGTAATTGTTAGAGTTTGAATGCCTAAGCACTCTGTTGGGATCCACAGGTGTGTAAATGTTTGCATGCCATAAGCATTTTTATGCATGCATATGATGCAGTAAAATTTGCTCGTACGCGAAAATGATATTTAATTACAATATTTAAATGTGCATCTCAATCACCATTACCTTCGACATGTCCCCTCTCTGTAGCAACACAAAGCATTTACTATTTTACTGAGTTGCATTAATTGAATTTTAGCCCCACGGGCTAAAATTCGCGAACGCGGCATTCAAATTTTAACAATGAGTGATTTCAATAGTTTTCGTTTTTTTTGGGACACCCTGTAGAGCTATGTACTTAGCAAAAAGTCATTTGTGGCCATTAGCGTAAGCCAGTTGCTCTCGTGTGCGGGCGACTTTTCCAGTGACTTTCGTCCGTGCCAAAAGTCGCCGGTAAAGTCGCCCGTACACGAGAGCAACTGCCTTACGCTGATGGCCACGAATGACTTTTTGCTAAGCACATAGCTCTAGTGTGCGCCGGCCTTTAAATGCGTTTCTCTCTAGGGCATTACTTATTTTTTATTTATTTGTATAGGCTTTGCCCAGCATACATATACATAAAAAACGACTATAATGACAGTGGCACGGTGCACGCAACGCTACCTTCTCGCCAGCTACAGCGGCATAGATTAGGACATAGATGTGCAACTCAGTACATCTTAAGTGTCTTTGTATTGAAAGCAGATGAGAAAATGTAGAAAAACGACAATTTTAACATAACTGTTCGCAAGATTGCCTAGGTTCATAGATATTTATCCTGGAGATAAAGATTGAATCTATATACTTCACCAGTTCCTGGTCCAATAGTACGATCGTACTTGTTATTGAAAGCTGACTGGTTTGCATATTTAAACATGTACGAATCAACGAAAGCGACGAACGAATGAACGACAAGAGTCGCTCGCTTGTACTGATCATGCATGTCTTTAATGAAAATCTATTTGAGAGTAACAGATTTTTTTATACCACAATAACATCGCGACATAGATATTTATTAACGCATGATTATAAATTTATTATTAACGCATTATTAAAGTATACGCTTGGTTATACTTGATTATAATTATTTTATTTTCAATTAAATTTCTTTATAAACTAATTATTCATACATAAAAAACCTGTTAGTTTGCTTCCAGACATCAACAACTGCATGAGTCATACCTAACCAAAGTCAATGTCAATGTATGCCCCCCCCCCCTCCAATTTGCTCGTTCGAATGCGTGATTCATGTTCGTTGTTGTTTTTAAACACTGTACAGTAAAGACCTTAGAGTGACGTGTATACAAGCAAGGCCAAAACGTTTACTTTCGTTCTTCGCATTCGGATTTTCTCACGCCATTTAGTTGTTAGTAACGAAAACTAAAGACGTCGAGAAGACTGGTGGACGTTTCGATCTAACCGCAATAGCAGGTAGACATGTAAATATCCATCAGGTTAAAGAAAAATGAATATTTACAAATTCTCCACCAGTATAGATTCATTCAGTTAGAAATGAAACATCATATTACATACTGTCTGAGCAACAGTCACCGTAGCATCAGTATACATTCAACATCAACTTCAGACTAAAACCAATCACCAGAGTTCTCCATATTTGAAAACGGCATCAGGTACAGTTTTAAACAGATATTCATTATTTTTAATCAGAAAACAACTCTCATCTAGCACTCAGTAAAAAAGTGCAAATAAAAGAAGACGTTATCCAGAAAAAATCAAATACGTGCATGCAGTCCTTGGATTCGTCGTATTTTATTACTTTTGTCTTTCAATGTCTTGTTCGAATAACATGTTCACGAGTATATTCAATGGAGTGTATAATATATTAATATGTATTTATAATTTCAATTTTTTCGTCGTTTTTCGTCGTTTATTTATGTATCTAAATCAGTTATAGAGATTTAGCGAAGAAGAATGAAACTGCATATTCAACATTGTTTCCTGATTTACATTTTGGAAAGTTTCTACATTTCTGTTGTAAACTCCACATGCAAACTGACACCACAAGTTAATTTTCCTGATGGAAAGCGAGAAAAAAGCCAAATAGAAGGCCTCGTAGTGGTCAATACAACGTCGGAGACAGCGATAAGGTGTTTTGGAAAATGTGTGGAGAATTGTCAGTGCAAATCGATTAATGTCTGCGGGAAGACCTGCCAGTTAAACTCCGGTAATCAAGAGAATAAAGCATTAAGTGACAACGCAGACTGTTCCTATTATGAACTGTCATGGAAGACACAGAATTCGGTTAGTAAACTGATTGTCTAAAATAAGAAAAAAACACATCTAGGCCTGTTTTATGACACACTTAGGCCTGTTTCATTTTCAGAAAGGGATGATTTAATAACTTTTTGTTCTAACTAAAGGTAACTGTAGTGACGAGAACTATTTTTGCGGTTTATAAACGTGATATGAAGAACTATCAAGCCGAAGTTTTCTCGTTAGTCCAACAACCCACTTCAATGATTGCTTTATTATTTATTCAAAAAAATGAACATTGCAACTTTGCTCGTCTCACATATCAGTTCTTTTACACTCCCGCTCTCTTCGGACGTTCATGTCTTTGCCATCGGTGTGTCGTCATGACAATAAAATAAAACTATTTATCACACGTTATGACGTAATAGCCGGCGGAAAAAGTGTTACGCAAGCCTTTATTGAGTTTAGATATATGCATATAAAAATAGCTTTAAGAATAGGAATATCAATTGCATGACAGGGATTAGTGAATGATTTTTGCCACAAGACGCCCGAGTAAATATAATTCTCGGCCATTAGCAAACATTATAATATAAGTATGATATAACGAGCAATTTGATTGGCTACCGCGCGTGCATTGTGAGGCCATAATGCACGCTTCTGGCTTTGAAGTCTTTGTTGCTAAGCAACATCTTAAATAACATGTAAGGAGAATTTCATTATTGATCAAATAAATAAACTTTGTTGTTGCCCTATCATTTCTTCTTATATTATAAAAGAATTAAAAAAGCTCGTCGCGTGCCTTTATGGTGTAATAATGCACTCGGGGAAATGTTGGAAGAATACTCGAGAAGCTTGTAAAACACTCGGCTACGCCTCGTGTTTTACAAGCTTCTCTCGTATTCTCCCAACATTCCCCCATCGTGCATTATTACACCATAAAGGCACGCGACTCGTTTTTTAATTCTTAATTAATCGCCTTTCCCTTTCATGTATGACATATCGTGGGATTAAATAAGTAATAAGGTGAAAATATTTATAATCCTCTCAGAACTAATACCTGGATAAACAGTCTTAAGTCGTCACTTATCTTAATGATCGCATTTTTATAAAAATTGTGCGTGCTGTAGGCCATTCAAGTTCTTATGTCAATCAATTGTGTTAAAAATGTTGCGCGGTCAAGCATGTAATAGATTATGTCATCAAAAGTTCAATTCGATAAAATAAAATGAAAATAGTTTAAGTTGAAAGATATTGTTCACAGACGTATTGTTTGTAAATTTTACTAGTTGTTGATGATGTGTATTTTAAGTTGTGAACATTTTTAAGTATTGATCGATTGGGCAGAAGACCAACTCGACTAGTGCGACAACGCCTTAAAAAAACAAGATATGAGAGCTGGAACGAGCTTCTAAGACCAACCCACATTTCTAACTTGCAACACTGATTGGTTGGATAAGGATCAGCCTACTCTGGTTGATGACGTCTGCAAGTTTCCCTCAACCGTTACTATAAAAGCGCGTGCACAACCCCTCAATCTTCAGTGGACTAGCGGGGTAAAAAGCATGTGAAACGTTAAGAAGCTCAACCTTACAGAACAGACAACCAAGACAAGAACCCAAAAACGACGAAGATCTGAAGTGAAGAGAAGAGCATCCAGAAAAGAAACTAACATTAATGAACATTAATTAACAATTGTAAAAGAACTCCTACCTCGCGTAGAAAATAAAAACGTCCTCATAACAAAAGTCGTCACCTACGTTATGACGTCACTCGTTGGACGTGACGATTTCACACATGGCTGTTAGCCAATCAGAGACTTAATTTAACTCAACTGGGGAGTGCATTTGCATAGGCGACTTATTGCAGTGACTTAGTCACATTGCAGTGACTTTTCCTATGCCGTACACAATAGTGCAAAAACAAAGAAAAGATAAAACTACTCTGAGTCAGTTTTTTCTACCTTCGGCAACTCCATAGACAAAAATGTTCTTTTCATCAGATTGAGTTCACTTCAGTCCTTCCTCTATTCGTCTCAAAAAGCCATGTATATCACGAATGGATAAAAAATCACTATTTACTGTGTTTTACTGCCTGAATAACAGCAAATCACTATATTTCGAGAAGTTTCATCCGAACTTGCCCATTTTTATTGCCGTAGATTTCTTATTGTTAGGTATTTCCCATCTTAAGTTAGAACATTTAACAGCCAGGAATGTAATTTATAATTCGTGTATTTTTAGGGCACCACAAGTGGAAGCTGCACACAAAAGCAAAGCTGTTGTAGCACAGGTAACCCATGTTTAAATGGAGGAACTTGCATTGAACAATGTCCCACGTCCTCAACAAAACGATATCGCTGTATTTGTCCTCAACATCTCGCAATTAAAGGAGAACATTGCGAAATTGGCCCGAAGAGCTGCCGAACGATATATGATGCGAATCCTGGTAGTCAATCTGGAGTGTACACATTGTTTAATAACTTTAACCAAAGCTTCCCTGCTTACTGTGATTTTAATTTGCATGATGGCAAAGTGTGGACCCTTGTCCAGTCCTTTTCCTTGGGAAATATTTTGCCACATTATCAGAAAAAACAGTTATTTGTGGATAATCCAAGAAATGTAGAAAATCCTGACAATTGGCAGGATTATCGTTTGTCTAAAGCAAGGTTTAATAGTATTCAGAAGAACTCAACCCACTTCCGTATGACGTGTAATTACGATAGTCAGTCTATAGAAGACATGGTTGATTACGTCCGCCTCAAAACCAGCGTGGTTGACTTTCTCACCTATAATATTGATAATACTGATCAAAAATGCATATTGGTGGAGTACTTAAACATACGTGGAGGATCATGCGCAGACTGCACGCTTGCTATGGTGCAAACGTCCACATGGAATATCTTTACAAGTCCAAATAGGAATGCGTTGTACAGCTGCGACTGGCAATATCCCAATGGGCACCCCGAGTGTGAAGAAAATCTTGGTGGGTATGAGTGTTGGAATACCGAATATAGATGCACCTCTTCTTCATCATCCACGACAAATACCTGGTATGGATCTTAGGGGCCGTCTTTGTACATTACATAAACATTTTCTGAATTTTTGGATTTGGCACGAGTATATTATACTAAATTAGGGAAATATAATATCTTAATGTTATTGTTGAAGCGCACAGAATTCTTAGTTGCAAACATTTAAGGCATTCAAATTAAACACCAAAATCATGCATGTGACAAGTCGAAACACATGAAAACTGCACAATTTTTAAACTTCAATTTTTTCGCAACAGCTCTATGTAGAGACATAATGCGTACAAAGATTTTCTTTTATCACTATTAATTCATCACCTGATCGATTGTAAAAAAGGATACATATATTTACGCGCACGATTTTGTACATTCCTGTATATACTATAGAGCATGTTCCATGTTTGTTGACTAGCAGGTGGTAGGATACTTAAACTTATATGCCTGTGTAAGCAAATACAGTAGTTAAAGTTTGCACTGCAATAAAACATAACTTTGTTTCGCAAACATTATGAACTTGATCACTTGACTTGCAATATAGCTGATGTCAGTATCAACTGTTCTAAACGAAAACATGTTATGAAAGAATGTTATTGGTTAAGTTCTCCGAATATTTATGTCGATATTCTATAATACATTTATTTGATATGTGTATTTCATTCTTGCACCTTCGCTCTGTCGTATCAAACAAACTATTCTAGTTTTCTGAGAACCGGTGGTCCTAAACGGCATTATTATAAATTCTATGCCAAGTTCTATGTTAATTGGGTAAGAAAAATACGTCATGGTTACTATACTTTCTTTAATTTTCAAACAAAGCGTATATAATAGTCTGACATATTAAACAAGGAATACATGCGTGCAGCAACTCCTTTGTTCCCTATCCAAATACAGTATTTAATCCAAATAAGGTATATGAAATACTATCCAAAAAGCTCTTTCTGTTTGCCTGGGTGTAGTGTTTTTGTTTTTGTTTTTGTTTGGGGCTCTCGAATTAACTTCACATACATGCAGTACTCGGATATGTGATAGCATTGCTCAAACTTGTAGCTATAATAATGATCAATCAATCCATTTTTTTTTCTTTTATGGATAATTGCTCACTGGATTGATTGATTTTACATGCACAGGGGCGTAACCAGAACGAACCCCATATCCGTTCCGCATTTTAACTTATTATCCGTTCCGCATTTTGACCCCATACGTTCCGTTCCGTCGATCCGTTCCGCATCCGTGTCCGCATTTTAACCCAAAAAAATCGATACAAATATCGCGTTGAAATATGTGTTCCATAGCCGTCAATAACATTATATACAGCTACGTTTACCTTAAAAAAGGTAAATTGAAGATGTCAGGATCATTGGAAGACCTTAAATCAATGGTGCTAGCGAAGAAAGGACATCTTGGCATTCACCGAGTGTGGGAACTTGACAGTTCGAATCCAAGATGTTGTCAGTTACATGGCATAGAAAAAGCCAAAATGTTTATTAAATAAACATTTCAAAGGTGAGAATGGAGACGAACTCACCCAAAGAATATACTCTTATATAAATCAAAAGCTTGCTGAGAATGACCGTACGGCAATGAAGTAGCAATTCTATAGAGACTGATCTAGCTATGTTCAGCCAAACTTCTACAGAGACAGAGAGATAAATAGTAAAGATATATCATCTGATGCTGTAAAGTGTGAGGGTTATGACATGCAGACTAAAGGGAAAAGGCCGAGGAGTACTAACTAAGGAGGGCGTCCAAAATAAAGTTTTAAATCTTGAAGTTCAAAGTCCAAGAGACGAAACGAGCACAAACTTGTCAACAAGCTGAGATTTGCATATTAAAGAAATAAATTTGCATAGAGCGTCACAGTCTTTTATCCCCTCTGGTTGTCATTTGTCCGACGAGTTACAATTCTGAGTTCAAAATTGGAGCCCTTAAATCTAAACTCGAGAGCTTCGCTGAGCAAGTATCGAGTAAATTGGATGACCTTGCAACTGAAATAAGCGATATTAAAGAAAACAAACCGTACTCGATTGTAATCCTAGAAAGTAGACCTGATGAACTAAAGAGAGAGAAGTTGGAGTTGAGTAGAGCCAATAGGGAGGTTAAGATCGGCTTCCGCTACGAGTACCGATACCAATAATCAGTCACGCGCATGCGCAGATGTAACAATCGTCCAAAATGTGACAACACTAGAAGTCGCGAGTACCGTTTTGGGACTGAAAATTGAAGTGGATAGGTAGGCGAAGTACCGAATTATATTTACTGTATTATTGTCATTTTCTGCAGTAGTTTTCTAATAATATTATTTAGGTTTTAGTTGTATAATGTTTCTGCTTTGTTTGGTGAGACTTAAGGATTTTGATTAGAGTTTTTGATGTGAATACAGCCGCTATACTCCGCCATGTTTATTTACTTCTTACGGAAGTCACAATCTTAACGCTTTAAAATTTCCGCGCTGCCAAACTGTAATACGTCATGTATTTTCGTATCGGTACTGGTAGTGGAAGTAGATCTTAACCTCCCTAATGACGAGGTACGGAAGGAAAACTTAATCATGAAACACACTATAGCTCATTTAAGTTCAACAAACAAGAATCTTGAATATGAAAAAGCAAGCTTATTAACCGCCCTTCAGATAATGCATAAGAAACTCAATCAAATTAATAAATCCGAGAAAGAAAACGGAAGTTTAATTATAATAGCAGAGAATAATCAGTATAAAGATAAAATTAGCAAATGTAACCGTCAAATAAAAGAATTGGAAAATGAGAAAAAAAGCTTGACAATAGTAATTAAAACCTTGCAAGAGGAAGAACAGTGGAACTATGTTAATAAAAATAAGGGAGATAAAAGGAAACTTAAATACCAAAGCAAACATTCTACAGATAAACTGACGAAGAATAATGAGGTGATGCGGAATCAGTCTCATAATAGTTGTATCATCTTAAGTGATTCCGAAAGTACTACATACAGATGATGAACTCATAGAAAACGTAAAGTCAGCAACGTCATCAACAATAACAGAGCAAAGAGACATAAAAAAATCAAATAAAGAGGTTGATAACAACAGCGAACAAAGACAGAACGAACGACCAGTCCATCCGACGATGAGAGCAAATGTGTGAACACGATTCTCATTGGCGACTCAAAGATCAAACACTTAGACTCAAAAAGGCTGAGTCGATCTTCTAAGCCTCTTCGCAAAATGCTGCGATCAATGATCTGTTGCCACAGTATTGTCACTTTACCCCTCGCTGAGTTAATGATTTACTACAATTGTTTGAAAGGCATTTCTTCATTATTTTGCATATATTCTTCATATACAATTCATTGAGATTTTGCTTGGAGACATATTAATATAACTGCAATCGGTGTAATGGTAGGCAATATATTGTGGTGGTGATTGGTGAAGTTCTTCACGCCTGCAAGTAGGAAAATATGTTATCCCTAAAGGTAGGTAAAGCCACGCGACTTGATTCTGTCGTATAATTTAATTCGGTCTACAAAATCCTTGCGTGTGCCGACGTCATTGTTAAGCGATTTTAGTCGGTCTACTGCAATCGGAGTATGTCAAAACAATTTGAATTTGCCGATTAAAATCAGCTAACTAAAATCGTACGACAAAAATCACGTCGTGTGCGCCTGGCTTAAGTTCTGATATCTATTATGTCTGACCATTAATTATTATACAGGGTGAGTCAACAAAATCTGATACCTTTGAAATTCAAATTAGCTGCAATGTGTCTGTAATCGGCTGTAACAAGACACAAGTTGCCTAAAATATCTTATGGGTATACGAAGCATATCAAATATGTCAACCTATTAATTAACCTTGAACATAAAGTTTTCTCCCTCTGGGAGTTAAAATGCATTCTAACCTCTGTAATAAGAAAGAACGTGGAATTAGTTCAATTGTTTTAAACACTTTAGCAATAATTAACCACGTCTTGTTGATTGTACACAATGGGAATTGTCAGAATCCAGCCATTGAAGTTCGCGGCTAATTTGAATTTCAAAAGTTTTTACTCACCCTGTATGTATGTTATTGAATTCAAGATGGCTCCCTACAGTTTAATGAAACTTTCAAATACACATCTTGAACAGGGATATTTAGCGTTGTAAAACGTTTGGCTAGATGACTAAACTTTTCTATTAGGGAACATAATATATATGTAGAGTCGAAATCTATTTCGAACTTTAGCCGTTGGCAACCGTTGTTATAGCATTAGAGGCGTTTGGTTGATTGATAAGCATTATTTACACAGGGTTACCCAATCAGTAATAACTGTTCTCCCTTGAGGCCCTGACATTAAATCAAATAATTTTTTTAAAAAATTCAAGTTAAAAACTACAATTACAAACTTAGAGTTATAGAAATATATAACTACAGTAGTTAAAACAATAGTTTATTATTTTGACATGCGCATGCAGTGAGAAACATAGAATCCTATGAACGTTTGTCCAATATACAATAACTAAGACGAAGATTTTAAAAAGTTTGACTAACTATATCTCTCTCGTAATGCCTGCAGCACTCGAGAGCTATCGGCTGAGCTAGGGGTTACTCGTGCCTGTTAGCTGAAGCGACAGCTCACCGTGTGCGGATAGATTTTTGTGAGTTTTCTGCCACCTGCAACCTTTTCTCGCGTATCAAACAATCTTTTCTTTTGACATAATAAATGTGAAAATAAGCAATAATTCGTTTTAGTATTACAGCTTGTTTCCACACTTATTATGTCAAAGTTGAAAAATCTTTTTCATTCATGCGTTGAATAATATAATATAATATAATATATATATATATATATTAATATATATATATATATATATATATATATATCGTTCCTCTTTTATCGTTTCTCTTAGATAGATAATTGCTAATCTCCTACCGGTATTAGTACCCTAGCGGCTCGGGGATTTGTTCTAAGATCCATATACATATCTATATAGATTTATTTATAATAGGTGACTTATTGATATTGTTATAGCCTTGATATGTTACTTATTTTAGATGTTAATTTTTGCAACCCTGCTGTTGGCTGTCCACGAGATTCGGAGTAAAGCAGGTAAAAAGTGATGGTTGTTGAAGGTCATTTACACGGAGCTATTAACCATTTCCCAATCGAGCAGGGTACTGGGTTTAGTTGCGAACCGCAACCATCTATGGACTTTTTGGAGGGACAGGAAAATGTAAATCTGAAATCAATTGTCCCTCAAAACAATTCAAAGTTTTGCTGTTCGCGAATAGACCCAGTACCCAGCTCGATTGGGAAATGGTTAATCTGAGTTACATTACAAATATTTATTATATAAAAAGAGAAATATAGTTATAATCCTTTACACCGTAGACTCGAGTGGGGGTGATGAAACATTTTAAATATAGGGGAATCAGAAGTTCATGAAGAATGATATCTCGATATCTCAGCAAATTTTGCATTGACTGTTGTATTGTAGCATAAAAACTCGTAAATTATGTAATAATTATATAATTATAGAAATACGGTTCTTAGATAACGAATTTCATCCTGATAGTACGTACGGTTGCCCCCCACAAGGGCAATACACAAAACTCAATTCTATGCACTACACAAAACTCAGTTCCTCTACTATACCATACAGCAATATCAAACTTTCGCTATTAATTTTGAAATTAATATTTGACATGAGTCTATATTATAGTTATTATGAGTTATTGGCCTTCGCATGCATGCAATAAAACTAAGGGGCTGTTTATATGGAAGCCGGGCCGGCCAAAATAGCGGGACAGCCAGCCCCGCGCAAGCGAGATCTCCCATGAATACAATTCCCAACAAAAAGTTTATATGAGCTGGCCCGCTTAGCGAGATCCCGCTCGAAACAGGCCCTCTCCAAGGTGAAACCAATTTTTATAACTTTTTTCTCAGCGTTTCTTTCCATAGTTTTGAATGGTTAAAAACGAACAAATATTACGCTCTGTTAAGGAACTTCAAATCGGTGTTTAGATGAGTTTAAGTTTAAGTTTCCTCTGCATGTGACTTAAGCTTTTTATTATATTCATTTTGAAATCAATGGTGTTTCTTACAATCTGATTGGTTAAAAATAGTATGGTTAATTCCGAAATCGCACTATTTTTGAGGGCTAATCACATCATTTATAAGCCAATGAGATTGAAGCTCTACACCAAAATAACCAATCAGATTTAGTATTTCAGTGTAACTATCCAATGAAATTACAGGGGGAAATGGCACAAAATTATATTATTTTGAATTTTCAAATGCCTGCAATATTTCTTGACAAAAATAGATGAAAATTACTCACATTTTACACCGTTTACGTTTCTTTCAGTCAATAAATCGTTTTAAATTTGTTTAATTTTTGTATGATTCAAAATGAATATAAAAAGTGGAAATTGCACTTCTTGTCGTGCAATTTTGGTGAGAAATCAAACTTGTGACCGCTTCGCGGTCGTGCGATTTTATAATCACGCACGTGTCTAATTTCACACCAAATTGCACTCCACTCAGTGCAATTTCCATTATAAATTACATAACCTTGTTTTTAGATAATTTGCTTAAGGTCACACAATACGTTTGAATACAGGGTGTATCAAAAAAAAGGTAATCCAACTTTGGTGCGCTATTGTACGTGAACTACTCATTCTATTAACGAATTTTTTCCACATTCCGAAAGGTTATGCTTTTAACTATCGAATGACATGTTTTTGATACCAAATGGTGAAAAAATGAGCAAATAGGAGGCTGATAAAAAGTGTTAGTCGAAATCGCATATTTTCACCTCTGAGAGTTGGGACTAAAACCATTGAAAATTAACTCTCTTTGGGACTTAATTGAAGAATTTTGCTTTTGAATAAGCTACCCGCATATGCATATTAAGTAGGAATAAGGAAAACATTCCAAGCAATGCGGCGTAAAACCAGTGCAAGCTGTGACATGTTCGTGATTAATTGTTTTTTTCTTTTGTTATGCACTGGTTTAATTAGGCTCAAAGGTGAAAATATGCGATTGCGACTAACATTTTTTATCAGCCTCGTATTTGCTCATTTTTTCACCATTTGGTATTAAAAACATGTCATCCGATAGTTAAAAGCCTGATCTTTCCGAATGTGAAAACAATTCGCTCATAGACTGAGTAGTTCATGTACAATAGCTTGTTGAAGTTGGATTACCTTTTTTTTGATACACCCTGTATATCCCTTAGCTGAGCCAACGAATATATGCTACGCGAATGCAACCCACGTAATGTACGTACCATCAGGTGGTGGAGAAAGTACAGTTATTCGCACAGTATCTAACGCAAAGTTAGGTTACGATGCTACAACAAGACGACTTTTTGTCTTCGAACAAACAACCGCGAACTTGCACTCGATGAAACTGGATGGCTCCAATAGTCGTTTGTTACTTGGTGTTATACGCATCAAAAGATTCAGTGTGGATGACATCCAGCAGAAGATTTATTATATAAACTCTGCAACTGATTATACTAACTCAGCAAACTTTGACGGAACAGACTCCAAAACCGTGCTTGGTGCTGGCCATGATGACCTCACTGATATTCAGGTGGACCCTTTGAGACAGTAAGTATCACCACCATGCAAGGACACGAGTACGTGTGAAAAGATAGACAAGCACGTTGTCTTTCTGCAATAACACATTGACAAACTTGATATTGGGGGGGAGAATATATTATTATTTTATTTATCAAACGTATTATTTCACTATGTTTTTATTGGAAGAACAAAAGTTTCTGGAATTTGAAATACTCAATTCATAATCTGTCACAGCAAAGAGAATAACAAAAAACTTCATTGTCTCGAATGCGATTTGAACCCACATTATCCTATGTATATTGGTGCGATTTCTCTTTTGATATCTCTTTTGCGCTTCTCATTTGACAAGGAATGGAGCGATTGGTAACTTAAACACCCTATTGAAAGAAAAGTAAACACCTAACAATATCCCTGGGTCACAAGCCTCGTTAAACACCAGGAATATTGTGTATGACAAAAATAAAATTTGTGATTTGATTTTTCAGTTAATTTTGTTTCAGTAAAATTTGAGAAAAATACGTCACGAAAAGCGCGCAATGCACGACGGTAGTTGACTTAAACGCATTGCAGCACGCTCTCGTTAAATGGAGAATTTATGTGTATACTATAGTCGTTCTCGTTTTATTTCCACCCCGTGCAGGCCTGGTGGAGAAAAACGTACAAGTTCGTTCTCATTGCAAAGTTTATAAATGCGAATGGCAATCATATGCAGCAATAACCAGGGGGTTGATAGTTTTTTTAATATCCCCGAGTACATCTGTACAGCAGAGTTTGGCAGGGAAACTTATTCATTACCTCACTTTCTGTTTCAGGTTGTTATTCTTTGCTGCTGATAATTCTGTGCAAAGAACTCTAGTTGTTTACAATATTAGCAGTGGAGTGCTAAGGACATTATACAACGCAAACAGTTCATCAATTAGGCTAACAATCGATAGATTGAATGAGATCATTTACTGGATAAGCCATAACGCTGATGGTGAAAGTTTTATCTTAAGAAAAACTGATTACAGTGGTAATACTACAGTCATAACCAGTTCGTTTGGAAGATCTGGAAAACCAGCGATTACCCAGATTGGGAATTATTACTACGTTCTTGATTCACCTCAGTCAATCATTCGTAAATACGATAAAGCCACTGATACCGTTGTTCAAAACATCACAGTTTTCAGTGGAGCTGCAGATATTATTGGAACTAATGGTATGTAGATCTGCTAAAATTGCTTTTAAAAAAAGAGAGGAGGAAAGAAGCTTCTTCGATTGACCTGTCACATACCTGATCGTTATTATTATTTTCTGTTTGAAAGTATTGCTCAGACAACCAAAGTAAAATGTTTTTATCCTTAACATATTTTGGAAGATTATTTTAAAGTTTTGCTGCTGAGTAACTTTGTTTCGTAAAATTAATTGTTGGTTTTGGGAGTGCATAATCAATACTATTATAGTGAGCTTAAGCAGGAGGCGTTTTTGACGACACAAACGGTATGAGTATAACGTCAAAAGACTGGGTCAAGGATTGTGACCGGTTAAAAACGAAAAAACGTCACTTGCTTAAGCTCACTATTATTTCGGTAAATTGTTTTGGTCGCTTTTATAAATACTAGAAATTTTAGATCCGCTCTCAGGAAGTTCGTTATTTCTTACTTTTTACATAAATATCAATTTATGAGTACTGCACCAGCTAGAAAAAAACATTTTTTTGTATAACGATACGTAATAATGTATAACGACGCAACACTATAATTTATAATTATATAATATAATATAATTTATAAATTATAATTCATAAGAACTCTATGTTTTGAATGCGGTATCTCTCAGTAAGTCATATTCGACTGTTGTGGTGATTGTTGGTTCCGTAGTTTACCTTTATTTTCCTCAAATTTATTTTGTGATATAGACCTTGACGAATGTAGTGAAAGTCCATCTCCTTGTGATCCGAAAGCAGAATGTAAGAATTATCTTGCTGGATTTTCATGTGAATGCATGTCTGGTTATACTGGAAATGGAACCATCTGCGAGGGTAATTAGCCAAAAAAACATTTATTTAAGAGTTATAAATTATTAGGCTTCGAATAAAGTCGCAATGGTAATTGACATGGTTACAATTTTCTCCCATTGCTCTGTTATAATGGTCAGAAAAACAGCATAAATTCTAGGAATATTTATTATTATTATTATTATTATTATACATAAAACATACTCCCAATAGGGCTTTTCAGTATGTACTAACAAGGCTAAAAATAGGTATATTTCTATCTACAATTACGTTATTGACTATGCTATGTTTATAAAATATGTTTACAATTAAGAGAAATCCTAGTTATATAGTTATACTAAGATTTTAATACTTTAACTAAGATAGGTTTCCGTTAACGTTATTTGTTAACATATTTTTCT
This sequence comes from Dendronephthya gigantea, assembly GCF_004324835.1. Lineage (NCBI taxonomy): Eukaryota > Metazoa > Cnidaria > Anthozoa > Malacalcyonacea > Nephtheidae > Dendronephthya > Dendronephthya gigantea. The sequence continues at coordinate 958,612 of NW_021163062.1, read as the reverse complement.
TTAAGTGCTTCTTAAATGTTTTAAAAGGTAGTTTTTTAAAATCTTTATCTAAAATGTTCCAGATTTTTATTGCTCTATAGCAAAAACTTCTTTGACCTGATGTTGTTTTGCATGGGGGAATGTCAAGGTCGTCTTTATTCCGGGTGTTCTTGTTGTGAACTGCATTTCGTTTTAAAAACTGGTCACATAAGTACGGCGGTGCAAGTTCGTTCATGCATTTATAAGCCATTAGTGTATCTCTGTACTGTAAATGTTCCTTGACTGGGAGCCAACCGATCGCCTGTAGTACTGGTGTTATGTGGTCGTATTTCCTTGTATTTGTTATGATCCTACAAGCAAAATTTTGTACTTTTTCGAGTTTTTTTATGTTTGTTGCCGATGTATTCGACCACACCGTAGAGCAGTAATACAATCTGCTCATCACTAGGGCATTGACAATCGTGTGGAGGGTTTCGCTATCGAAGCTGTCCTTTACTCTATTTATTTGGTACAGTTTTGCCATTGAAGATGATATGACGTGTCGTATATGATGATCATAACTTAAATAACTGTCCATGAATAGCCCTAGGTCTTTGGCGTAAGAGGAAGGTGTGATCTCTTTTCCTAGGAACGAGATAACCAGTCCTTCAGTAAGGTTTCCGATTAACTGTCGAGTGCCTATTAGCATTAATTTTGTCTTTTCAGGGTTAATTAACAGCTTATTTGCGAAACACCATGTTGCAATCCTCTTAAGATCCTCTTCTATGTTACTTTTTGCATCGATTATATTCGTGATTGGAAAGGACATGAATATTTTCGAATCATCCACAAATGATTCTAACTTAGCTGTTTTTGGTGCTGTTGGAAGGTCGTTTATATAGATGCAAAATAACAGAGGTGACAATATTGCCCCTTGTGGGACGCCATGAGTGATTGAAAGAGTTTCTGATACTGCAGAGCCAATGCGTACGTATTGCTTTCTGTCTGAAAGGTAGCTTCTAAACCAATTTAGAGCCTTACGAGATACTCCAATATTGCTTAGTTTTTGAAGCAATATTGTGTGGTCGATGCTATCGAAGGCTTTGGACAGATCTAACAGAATAAGGGCAGATAGCTCTTTGTTATCCATTGCGTTCAGGAAAAAATCGTTTACTAATATATTGAGGGTTTCCGTTGAATGGTACTTTCTGTTTCCACTCTGGTGTGCCGTAAGGTGGCCGGTCCGGTTTAAAAAACTCGTGAATTGATTTAAGGCCGCTTTCTCACATACCTTCGAGATTACATTGAGCATTGAGAGGGGACGGTTGTTGGAGGCTATTTCGTGATCCCCTTCTTTTAATATTGGTATGATTTCTGCTATTTTCCAGGCTTCTGGAAACGTATTAGTTGTAAATGAACTGTTGATGATATCCGTCAGGGGGCCTAAGATTACTTGGAGGCAGTCTTTAATAGTTCTCATACTGATTTTGTCGGGACCTGGTGATTTATTTGATGGCATAGATGTTAGTATGCGTTCAATTTCCGCACAGGTAACAGGTATGAAGTGGAATGACTCTTCGATCGGACATTGTAGGTTCTTGATTTCACAGGCAGACATGGAAGATATATTGATGTTATTATCTAAGGCCAGTTGCGTAGCTGTTTCGGCGGCTGTTATCCCTACTGACTGGAAAAAACTGTTAAAATCGTTGGCAACCTCTTCCTGGTTTTTGCTGTATATTGGGGTTGTTTTGTCTCTAGACGGAATGCGGCTATGAATTACTTTCCAAAGTGACCCAGGTTTGTCTTTATGTGTATTAACTTCAGTGCGGACGTAGTCTTTCTCTGCGACTTTTAAGGTGGATTTGATTGATTTTTGGACTGTTTTAAAGTTCTTCCAGTCCTCCATTTCTCGTGTCTGTTTGTATCGACGATGTAGCTGGTCTCTGTAGATCATTTGTTTTTTGATGTCAGCAGTAACAAATGGACAGGATCGACGTCGAATCTTGACCTCTTTAATTGGAGCATGGACAGCCAAAGTAGTAGAGAGGACATCATTAAGTTTTCTGAGTTTTGAATTGACATTGGAATCGAAAAAGATAGAAATGAGTTCTTGTGATCTTGTACCAAGATGGGTAATGAACTTTGAACTATCATAGCTTTTATAGCTTCGCGTCAGGATGCTCTGTACTGATGGCTTAGGAAGTTTCATGTTTAACGCGGTGTATACTGGTAGGTGGTCGCTTATGAGTGTGTCCATAACACCACTTTGATGGACAAGGTTGGGTGATGAAGTTATGATTACGTCGATTAGTGATTCACAAGTGTTTGTGATCCTGGTTGGTGAAGTGATCAATTGCTTTAAGTTCATCTCGTACATGAAGTTTTCCAATGCTGTGGTCTCAGCGGTGACCTTCATGGTGTTGCAATTGAGGTCTCCCAAAATAAATATGGGTTTGTCCTGCATGGCGGCTTGCATATAACTTGCTTTTAGGTTGTTTTCTAGGCAGGACGGCGGGCAGTCTGGTGGTCTATATGATACACAGAGCAGGATAGATCTTAACTTTTTAGTCTGAAGTTTGAGCCAAAGCTGCTGGAAGTAATCGGTGGAAACTGATGATATTTCCTTCAGTACGGTGACCTTAATATCACTCCGAATGTACGCAGCTACCCCTCCTCCTCTTTTGTGGAGGCGGTCTTGGCGATAAATTTTATAGCCCTCCAAGTTGATCTCGGCATTTGGTATGGTTGTGTTTAACCAAGTCTCTGGTAATGTTACTGCCTCAATCCTTGTCTTTGAAACAAATTCGGCGAATTGGATCCAATGGGAGGTATTTCGTAGAGACCTTTCAGATTTACTGGAATATTTCCGAAAAGCTGCTGATAAGCTGATCTGAATATTTAGAATTTGGATTTTTTTTGCCTCGTGAACATTTTCTCACCCAATGTTAATCAACCTATAATGATGCATGGCCAGTTTGTTCATGGTATTTGATAGTTTTATGTACTATGGTTAAAAATACGAGCGTAATACGATATGTTCAATACAACTCGGCCGCAACTTGTGAAATGACTTTGTAATGAATATATGGAAATAGTATACAAACACTAGTTGTTCTGTCGGAAAAAATACAACCACTCGTGTTTGTAACTGATTAGTATATTTATAAATCTTATTTGTATGAGGTATACAAGATGTGCATGTTTTTTTTGATAATTTTAAAAATTATTTGGAAAACCTGATTTAATTCAACAGTTGTTTTATATATGTATGATACACTAAATTTTCATTTGTACTTTTTCAATACAGATGCATGCTTTAAAATAAAGAATCGCGTTTTTTCTTCCAGATATTAACGAGTGCAACGCAACAGGTGCTAACCCTTGTTCTGATGAATCGTTTTGTGTCAATGAGGACGGCAGATATCGTTGCGATTGCAGGCCTGGTTACAATTACAATGGCACAAATTGCATAGGTTAGTTTATCACTAAGCACATTTAGATGGTGTTGATAGAAAAAAATGAGCCATGCAGTTGTAGGAATCATTATAGACGGGTTTATGCGCAACAATACTGGAATTAAGTTTTAGGCTCAAAAACTCGTAGATTTGTGAGGTAAGAGTGGGAAGATAACCTCCTATACCGGCCATACGTGCCCTTGACAAGCTTGAAGAAGCAACAGATAATTAAGTATAATGATTGATTAAAGTTTACAAAAAAAACAAGCGAAAAGTATGGGGAAATTAACACAAGAAAATATAACCTCAAATTTTAACACTACTCTACCATATAGCAATAATTCGCCATTAATTTTGATCTTAATATTTAACATGAGTCTATATTATAGTTATTATGAGTTATTGGTCTTCGCATGCATGCAGTAAAACTGTTTATATGGAGGTCAGGCCGGCCAACTTAGCGGGACAGCCAGCGGCTCAGACGAGATCTCGCCATGATAACAATTCCTAATAAAAAGTCCTGTGCGTTTATATGAACTGGCCCGCTGGGTGAGATCCCGCTCGAAAGAGGCCCGCTCCGAGGTGGAACCAATTTTTATCATGTTAATTAACTAAAAACTAGAAATACGCGAATGTAAAATGCCCTCGCCTAATGCAATTAACTTAAAAATTATAATTTCAACAGTTATAATTTTATGCTATAGTACTCGTAGCTGCTGAATGATTGACTTCCCAATTGTATAAATAAAATCCTGTAAGTCCAAGTATAATTACGTTGATCTCGAGCTATCAAATATATGCAAATTCAACTATAATTTTCTACGAATAGTTAAATTATATAATTAAATTATATAGTTAAAATAAATATTACATTTTTTAGCGAAATTCCAATTCATTTCTAAACCATATCGACCTTTAAACTTAGTTGAAATAACTGCTTTACGAACCAAAATAATTTTAACGAAATTTAGGGATAAATTCTAGCAGGTGTCGCACATTTGTTGATAAACATACAAAATCTACCCATCCACCTGTTCAAAAATACTCTAAAAAACATTCAATATGTAGATTTTTACCATCCACTTTTTATCCGAAGGCATCTTTTACATTCCCTTTGAATCAATTGCTTTTTTTAAAATATTTTCAGGATCATTCGAGTGAAAAATATTACTTCAAAACAAAAAAGTTTAAAATATCATGCTGAACCGAACAAAAATTTAATTTAGCCAATCGCACGTTTGCAGACGTTTGCTACTTACCACTTTCAACTCGTCTTAAGCTCACGCATGCGCATAACATTGATTTTGCATTCGCGGGCGTAATTAAAATCTCTGGGCGGAATTAATAACCTCGCCTGGCGCTTCGCGTTGGGTCAAGAACTACTGTGTAAACCTTCGTGGTTCATCCTTTTCTGCGCAATGACTCTGGTGAACTGAAGTCAGAGGATGTTTTAATGCTCTTGGTGTTCCAAACAAAGATTCTAGATCGAAATTTTCTATATTAATTTATAACCTACATGTACATCTATATTATACCCTAGATGTTTCCCTTTGATGCAACATTCTAACGAACGTAGCTTGCTTTTCATTATTTTGTATAATCTGAAGCTATAAAAATACAAAACAGTTTACAATAAAATGTACTATAAAATTTAAGTATGGTTAAATGTCAAGATATAAGTTAAAAGGCTCACATTCTCCGACTACGTCCGTTTCATTTCTTTAAATAACAACAAAACTATCAAATTTTATGCATGCGAAATGACGTTCTTCTTAACTGATATGCCCGCCATTTTGTATCTATCCCAGCATACTTTTGGCGACTAGTCCCAAATGAGTCCTAGATAACACAACATTTGTAATAAAGGAATCAATCATAATCATACTGAATTAAAAATTGAATGATAATTTTAAAGTTAAAAACCAACAGTGTGCGTAAATTTAGATTAATTAAATTTTCCACTGACGCATGCATTGATTACACTCAATTGCACTCTTATTAACTGTGACATGTTATTCAAGATCAGTACTTCTTTCTTTTTTTAGATCGTTGCCAAGTACCATATTTATTTTTCTCCACGTCATCGGGGACCCTATCGTATAATACGGAAGAATCAAACGGAAATGCAAGCATGATTGATAATCGTGGAAATTCGTTGTTATCATATGATAGTATCAACAAACGGTTGTATCTCTATCATGATGATAGAAGGGAATATACAAGTTATTATTTAGATGGTTCAGATTCTACTACAAGATCATTCACTGACGTTGCCGCGTTAGCTGTTGATGGAAGAAGGAATGTTATTTATTATTTCCACTCACTTTCTTCAAGAATGGAGATATACAATATAACATACGGTACAGGAAAGGAAGTCGTTCGTCTCTCGGGTATATCGAGCGTTAAAGATTTGGAAGTCGACACAATTAACAGGTTAAAAATCTCTATAAATCATTATTATAACAACGCTTCCAGCGGTAGTTAACATAGTTTTAATAGTTAATTTAATATTGTATTTATCATAATATATCACCCTGGCTTTATTAAAATCTGACGTTGCATAAATTACGCGTGGCTCCGCAAAACTGATACGATTAATAAACCAATAATCACACTTTATTTGCATCAAACTTTTGCATCGAGCTTGCCGTCGATGAGAGCGCTCTAATATCATTTGTCTATAACTTTATTTAACGGAAGATAGTTATATATTTTGTCTGAACAGCCACTTTTTCTTTATCCATGCAGCTATCTCTACATAGCCAGAGCAGGTGATCCTCCTATCATTCGATACAATCCAGCGGATGAAACCATCAAAAATTTCAACTACGCTGAAGGATCAGCGCAGTCAATATCTGTTGATGCATATAATAACGTCATCTACTGGGTAAATTTCGAAGATGCTCTTCACAGACTTATGAAAACTTCACTGGATGGACAAACAATCGCCTTAAACATTACGTATACAGGAGGTATTGAGGTGACTTCAGATGTGTTGAACTTGTATGTTCTGGACAAAGAAAACAACGCTATCGATAAGTATATAAAGTCTCCCCTCGAGAAACAAAGAAATATTACTTATCATGCTGAAATACATGACTTGATAATCGCATACGGTGAGTTTTATTATATTTTGGTATATTTTTCTTGTTTAATATTGATGCAATGATGTATAAGACACAATTGTTTATTAAGCCAGGGTTAAACAATCTTGACCGATTTGTATTTTTTTGTTAAATTTTAAGGTTTTTTTTATTAAAATTTTTAGTCTTTGTTAGTGCACTATAGGGAGAACTTAATAAGGTTACTAAAGTTATCTCAACTTTCTAAAGACATGTACTGCTCACGAAATTGCATATGTATTTTTGTTTTGCACCAAAGGTGTCAATGAGAGATTTTTTTATTATCAAGACGAGAACGAATGTTGTATTGGAAATATCTGCCATACCAACTCTACCTGCTCTAATTCTCCTGCCAGCTTTAACTGTTCATGTAACGTTGGATTTAAGGGGAATGGTACCGATTGTCAAGGTACGTAATATTTTGTATAAGAACTATAAAGAAGATTTATGCTATGATTATTACACACAATAATAGCTTACAACATAATCTCAAACGATTTTAGTAACTGTATTTTTTTCAAGTACTTTTGCTATTTTCATGCAAACATTTGTGAAAAAGAATTATGACTCACTGATCAATCATGTTAACAGTGAACCTGACGATAATGGGAAACAACGATTCAGCTCCAATATTAATATAGATATTCTAATCCAATATTGAGAATTTCAGAATGATTTTCATATTTTATTACTAGCTAAAATCCAGCCTTCGCGCATTTCCCCCCAGCCATGGGAACATGCTTATGATTGCTGTATTTTCATTTTTAGATGTTGATGAGTGTACAGGGGTCGATAGAAAGTGTCACGAAAATGCAACCTGTTCGAATTCAATAGGTTCATTCAGTTGTGTTTGTAATGAAGGTTTTTCAGGAGATGGTTTTGACTGTGAAGGTAAATGACTACAATTATACGGGCTGAATCCACAATAGATCGTTTTGTTGTTTCATATTTTTATATAGAAAATTATAAAAAGTATAATATTAAATGTATGAATAATTTGTGAAGATATATCAGGAATATTTCGAAACAAAGCTTAGGCAGATAACACTTATCAATACCTGAATATTTCTCATGTTCTATATACGATGAGCAAAATTCAATAATTTGATTATTCAGGAAAAAAACTGATCAAAACAAGCATTACTTTGCCGCGTTTCCGGCAGTTTTCCGCTCTTTTGAAATTCATGCGAAAAACCATTGACAACCACTTTATTAAAAGCACTTATTTATTTTGTCACATGCACATGCAGGTACGACATTCATTCCATCCCCACAAGATACAGAGACTTTTCAAGCAAAAAGAATACAAGAAAATGATAGAATAAATATTAATTTGTTCTTTCTTTACCACACGTAAATGCGGTAAATACGGAACTCAAATTAAGTAATTATAATGGAGAACGGAGATCATCTCTTCTCAAGACTTCTCCTCCCACTTAACTCACCTTTCACCTTTTTTTAGTTTTTCCGGTCATTTCAGGCGTATTTCGTGCATCGACAGCAGATTCAATTCCATTCAGAAAAAAGAGGCTCATGAAATTTTACTTTTATTCTTTTTTAGCCTTAAATTGCAGCAGTCTTGTCTGTGAACAAAATGAAATTTGTGCTGAGGTAGACGATATAGTAAAGTGTGTTTGCAAAATAGATCACCGAGGGCCTAACTGCGATTTGGGTGAGTTCCTTGTCTGCCTTTTTAAAGGGAAATAGCAATATATTTTTGTATTTTCTCACTTAAAAGAACTTTGAAAACTGTATTTAATTATCTTTTACCGTTTTTTTATATGTTGCTTACTTCTACAAATATTTTGATCGAAAGGAATGAAATATCCGCCATCTTGGATAATTTTTTATCTCATTAACGGTAGTTCTAGTGACGTCACAACAGGGGTTAGCCATATAAAAGTATTCGTTGCTGGCCAAATATTGATTGGTAGATGTTTTAAAGGTGTTGAGTGATCTTGATATTTCGAAGAGCATACAGAGTATAGTTTTGAGTGCAAAATGATTGGTGGTTGTCGAGATAGAAATATTGCGTGGCCCATGTTGTGACGTAACTGTATATCTACAAAAATCCAAGATGGCGGGTATTTCATTCTTTTTGATCAAAATATTTGTAGAAGTAAGCAAGATATAAAAAAACGGTAAAAGAGAATTAAATATAGTTTTCAAAGCTCTTTCAAATAAGAAAATAAACAAACATATTGCCATTTTCCTTTAAATTACTATTTTGACTGGAGCATAATTTGTTTTAATGTTACAACAAAAATATATCAACATACATATGTTAACAAAGCAACGACCAAGCTCGTTATAATATGAGCAATATATAAATTGAGTAATATGCGTTATTCGAGAGATAGATAAAAATTCTTACAAGTAAACCACAGTAGATTCAATTTTTTCCCTGTTGATTAGTAAATAAATATCTTTTAAAAAATTTTGTGTTTTCTATTCCTTACAGTCGAAGCGACGTGTGTAGCTCATGGAGATCCTCATTATAGAACATTCGATGGAAAACGTTTTGACTTCATGGGCAAATGTGAATATGTTCTGGCTAAAGACAGAGTAAACAACTCATTTGAAATAAGACAAGAAAATTAATGAACCTTGTGGAAATGGCCTAGTAACATGTACAAAATCATTAACGGTGATTTTACCAAGGGTAACCATCAAACTCCAGAGGGGCATGACGTGGGTTAATAGTGAAGAGGTCACGTTGCCAGTTAACAGCTACCCGGGTATAAGGTTAAACTTACATTCTTTTTCGGGCAAAATAGATTTCTCTCCATTCCTACCATTCATTTCGATAAAGTGTACTGTGTGAACCTTTTTTCTCTCTATTTTTGGTATTTATGCAACTGTTTTAGATCTTTCATTGTAAGGTTCACATTAATCCTCTCCCATCCCCCCTCAAGTATCAGTTCGTGTAAACGCCTTTTAAATAAGAGCTAGGTCTACATCAGTATAACCCCATATTCTGAACTGTCCCTCGGTTGGAGGTGCCTATTGTTGCCTCGTACCGCTACCTGTTCGATTTGGTGTCTGAGAATGTTTGTTTGTTTCGAAAGAATTGAACTATATTAGGTTTTGTTTTAATCAAAATGCATTTTAAAGCTTTCCTTATAGCCACTCATGATTAACGTGTGGACTGTAGTGACTAAGATAAATTCTCTTGAAATTGTTAAGGCGTCGACATCAGTGAACACGAAGATCAAACATTGGTCACAAGTGATTATGGTGTGAAAGTATTTTGGAACAATGTCTACAACGTACGAGTGGTTGTTGGAGGTCGATACTTAAACAGAACATCAGGTTTATGTGGTTATTATAGCGAAATGAAATATGATGATTTCTGGACGTCTTATGGAACAATCGCAACTGATCCAGTAGAGTTTGGAAATTCTTGGAAAGGCGATCCTACATGTGAAAATGCAACTACAGTGGACCACCCATGTGACGCCAATTTAGAGAGAAGATTGATAGCACGAGAGAATTGTTCAACATTACTTAAACCACCCTTCAGTAATTGTTCCAGTTATATCAATGCAACTGAAGAAGGATATATTGCAGATTGTGAATATGATATGTGTGCTTGTGAAGATGATCCTGTTGTTTGTTATTGTCAAGCTCTTGAAGCGTATGCTGATGATTGTTCACCCCATGTTGATATAAAATGGAAGGAATTAAATGAATCTGCAATTTGTCGTAAGTAAAATTTGTTTAGAGGATGGTTTCGGAGCTCTTCGCATTACTATTGTATATTCCATGGGCGGAAATGTGAGTCAGTGTGAATTATATACGTGGTAATTTTGAGTATTATTGTTGTATGTTTACAGCTAGAATTGTGTTTCAGTTTGCATGTTCTGGAAATGGTTTAAAGTGCCTATATCACTCGTGGGATCTTAATGCCTTTGAAAAGAACGTAAAAAGTTAGTTAATATTATTAAAAAACTTTTTTGATTTTGTGCAATAATTTCGAAGATACAAGCCTCTAAACTACCTGCGGTTCCTGAGTCCCAACCTCCTAGGTTTAAACACGGCTATTTAATTTGAAACTACCCATTGTTTACAGAACCTGGGACTCAGGAACTGCAGGTAGTTTAAAGGCTAGTATCTTCAAAATTATTGCACTGAATCAAAAAACTTTTTTAATATATTAACTAACTTTTTACATTCTTTTCAAATGCATAAAGATTCCACGAGTGATATAGGCACTTTAAAAATAATGTAAATGTAATATTCAAATGAAATAGAAAAAAAGGAATACTTGGTTATTGGTTTGATCGACGTCCTTTATAGGTACCCCATGTGCAAGTGCACCATGCTACAATGGAGGAAGCTGTACAAATCTTGGCTATTCAGCTTTTGAATGTAAATGTCCTGTTGGATATCTGGGTGAAAGATGTGAAATTAAAGGTAAACGCCTATATATAAATTGCCGGTTTAAGCGAGCGGAATTTTACGATATCGTTTTGGTCGGTGCGGACACATTCTCAATCCTGACCTCCTAGCCAGTAAATATAACACATTATTATATAGGATAAGTGTATACAACCGTCTCAGTATCATTATAAGTTGTTTTTTTTCCAATCCTCCTTTGTTAATCTTTTTATATTATTTTCTAGATCGCTGCCAAATACCATACCTATATTTCTCAACATCAGTTGGGACACGGATGTATAACATAGAAAACACTTCAAATATCCCAACCATCGTCGACGATAGAGTAAACGCGTTGTTGTCTTTTGACGCCATAAACAAACGGTTGTACCTTTATATTCAGTCTGAGGGATTGACAAGTTTCTATTTGGATGGTTCCAATTCTACTACAACGTTAGTCACGGGTGTAGAGTTTTTCACCGTGGATGGCAGGAATAATTTGGTATATTACTACTATACAATTACAAAGAAAATAAAAACAATCAACATGACAACTGGAGAAGAAGGTGACGTTGATGACGCTTTATCATCTTTGACCAGCATCAAGGATCTTGAAATGGACATGACTAATGGGTAATAATTTATTATCACCAACAGATACAGCTACTTCTCAAATTGTTCTTTTTTTTCTATTGTGTTACATGATTTCTTGCATATAGAGGTCTAATATTCACGAATGTAATCCCAGCAATATGTTAAGTCTATTTCTATTATACGTGTTTTGTAATCTCACCTGAATACCTTTGATATAGTAGGCCTAATACCTTAATTCCTTTCGTATACCTTACTCTATTGATTCATTTTTACTTTTCCTTTCTGCTCTTCTAGTATATGCAAAATATGTGGTTAGATGACTAATTCATTTTTATTTTTCACAGCTACCTCTACATTGCAAGAGCAAATGATCCTCCAATCGTGCGTTTTAATCCAGCAGATAAATCAATATTGGAGTTCAATTTTGATGGCTCAGCGCAGTCAATTTCTGTGGATGAGTACAATAACGTCATTTACTGGGCAAACTATGATGGAATCAATCACAATGTTATGAAAACTATGCTCAATAAGCAAACGGTTGCTTTGAATATTTCATATCCAGACGTAATTGATTTGACTTCGGACATGCTTCATTTGCATGTCTTGGACACCAGCAACAAGCGCATTGACAAATATTTGAAAACATCGCTTGAAAAGCAAGGAAATATGACTTATGAATATACAATTTATGATTTAGTGGTTGCATATGGTAAGTTTATATCTTTTCATCAATCACAAAATAATTTGCTTTGTTTTACCACCCAAAACAAAGAGAAATATTAACGGCCTAATTTTAGAAAAAACCTGTGGGCATAATGTTTGAATCGAGGGCCTATTTATTACTGTTTGAATATTTAGTACTAGATTTTTCATGCTTTTTTTGTTGACCGTAAAAGTATTTCTCAAACAAATCTTTAGTTATCATTAATCGTTCTTGTTATCTGTGGTCAGTAACTCGTCACGGACGTTGCAACTTCTTGTTTGTTTCCCTACAAACGGCGTTTATAAGTATGGCATACAGTCCTTCAGATAAATTAACCATACTTACGATTTTATTACCTTTGCTTTTTTAAATACAGACTCAGATGAATGTTGCCTTGATGCAGCTGCTGCCTGTCCCGCTAAATTTTCATGCATTAACACACTTGGAAACTTTGTCTGTGTTTGCAGTGAAGGATATGTTAAAAATGGCAGTGATTGCGAAGGTAGTTAGCCTATTCTCTTTAAATGGTAAATGTGTAGACAACTTTGACAAAAGTTTGCCACGCGAAAGTAAAGTACAAAAAACCTGAACTAATGTGAGAAGCGTAAATCAATTTTGTGATTATTTTCAGCATTATTTGCCAGTAGGTTTACCTAAATATTTCTTATTATTTTGTTATTTAGATAAATTATTTTCTCTTTTCTCCACAGCTACCCCATGCTTAAGTAACCCATGCCTAAATGGAGGAATTTGTACAGACGTTGGTGACTCATTTGAATGTGAATGTCCTTCTGAATATCGTAGTGATAGATGCGAAATCGAAGGTAACAAAAATCTAAGCTCTTTCGTGTTACTCGCTAATCACACTGATCTTATTGTTTTCACTACCACGGTGCGGTAGAAAACATAAGCCAAACGTGTAACTATCATCTAATAATGGCACAAATCAAGTTTTAGCTTCCTCTCAAAAGATTTATGTTTTTTTTTTAATTAATTATTTTTCATTCTTTGTCAGAAGTTTGGATTAAATGTTTACTTCGGATAAGATGATTCGTATTGCGGCGTATACAATATTTTGGTTGAAAAGAATGATCGACTGTCATCATCCACTTTGCTTCTCTGCTTTAAAAATTAATACCGCACAATATCATTTTATACTCCAAATCACGAAACCGATGATGTAAAAATGCTTTTCGCAAATTAATGTTGATGTATCATGAAAATGGCATTCTTTTCATTTTCCATACTTTTCTCTGTAGTGGAAGCAACGTGTGTAACTTTTGGAGATCCTCATTATAAAACATTCGATGGAAAACGTTTTGACTTCATGGGTAAATGCGAATATGTTCTGGCTAAAGACAGAGTAAACAACACATTTGAAATAAGACAAGAAAATGAACCTTGTGGAAATGGACTGGTGACATGTACGAAATCAATAACAGTCATCTTCAGGGGTTTAATAATCAAACTTCAGAGAGGAGTGACTAATGTGAATGGTGGAGATATCAGCTCGTCGACAAACTACGGGGGTAAAATTTATTCTAATCTAAATAGATTTACAAAATTTGTTGCATTTTGATTTGTTTTGATGCATTCATTCATTGGTGGGTACATATACTGACAATGACAACGGACGCAAATTTCTATTGCTATTGCTACTTTACACAGTAAGTAGAAATAGCAATAGAAATTTGCGTCCGTTGTCCTTGTCAGTATATGTACCCACCAAGTACAAGTAAAGTTCTGCCCATACAGTTCTGCCCGTCAGTGGCGTAGCCAGCCTGACGATTTTGTCCGGCTATGTAAATTTCGAGTTATTATAATTATTCATGTCTTTAGAAATCTATTGTTTTCATAGTCAGTGAACACTAAAATATTAGCATAGCAGGAAAAATCGACAGGCTGGCTACGCTACTGCTGCCCGTACAAATCAAATGAATTTTGACTTTCTTGACCCAAAATACAAAAATATTTCGCATTAGCAACTACTTCAACAATGCATGCACTATCACAGTTAACGAAACAACAAAATGATCGTTCAGAATACGTCGTTAGAGAAGATAACAAGACTGCCACATCTTGGCTAACTACCAAAATTTTTTTCATTTTATTCAGCTGTAAACATTACAATTCACAGCAATGGTAGGACCGTCGTGACAAGTGATTATGGTGTAACTGTGTTTTGGAACAATGTTTACAATGTTCGAGTAATAATTGGAGGTCATTACGTTAACAGAACATCAGGTTTATGTGGTTATTATAACGAAATAAAATATGATCATTTCTGGACGTCTTACGGAACAATCGTAACTGATCCAGTAGAGTTTGGAAATTCTTGGAAAGTCGACCCTACATGTGAAAATGCAACTACAGTGGACCACCCATGTGACGCCAATCCAGAGAGAAGATTGATAGCACGAGAGAATTGTTCAGCATTACTTAAACCACCCTTCAGTAATTGTTCCAGTTATATCAATGCAACTGAAGAAGGATATATTTCAGATTGTGAATATGATATGTGTGCTTGTGAAGATGATCCTGTTGTTTGTTATTGTCAAGCTCTTGAAGCTTATGCCGATTATTGCTCTTCCAAAGTCGAAATAGATTGGATGAATTTAGATGAATTCGCCATTTGCGGTGAGTAAATTAAATTCTAGTATTACAAAAATTACGCTTTGGTACTTTTTGGACCAGGAACTGGTTCCTAACCGCTGCTAGTCTTGTTGTTGTTGTTAGGGGGCGACGCTCTTTAAAAAAACCCTAAGGCTCTTTCATTACTTGTTTGATCGGAATGAAACTTGGCACAATTATTCTAAGCATTATTCCGCATCGATTGACGGAGTTCGAATTTTTACTTTTGACCTTTGAAGCAAGTTACAAGCAATTCTTGATATATTTGCAGCAAATAATATATACATATCATTAATATTCAGCCTATATATAAGTAAACGGAAACGATTAGAAATACATTGTCCTCTCCAGTGTTATAAATACAATGCAGTTCAGAACGAAATTAAACTCGGTTACGCAGTTCCTGGTCCCTATAGTACGATCGTACTTGTTGAAGCAAACATGAACAATTTCCTGCAAACTTTTGGCTAACTCGCCTCACGCGCAACAACGGCGTAGTCAGCATCAATAGTCGCAGTGGCGTAGCCAGCCTGACGATTTTGTCCCGCTATGTAAATTTCGAGTTATTATAATTATTCATGTCTTTAGAAATCTATTGTTTTCATAGTCAGTGAACACTAAAATATTAGCATAGCGGGAAAAATCGACAGGCTGGCTACGCTACTGAATAGTCGGGGAGGAAGGGTGATTTAATATGTTAATGTTAATATCAGTTATATATGGTTTGGAGACTAAATAAAAGTACAATACAACTCATCAACCATGTTCTTGTTCAGGTTTATGCAAAAAACGCATTCTTTCTCGTCATGTGTCTATTGTATTTTAGCCAAATTTACCAATGGCATTGGTCTTGCTAAGCTCGTCAACCTTGACTTGAAAAATATGTTAATTAAAAGATACCTATTGGTTTATCTGTGCAAAATACAATTGACATGTGATGAGAGAGAAACAATTTTTTGCATAAATCTACCTCAACTTAATTAATGAGTTGTATTGTAGTTTTATGTGGTCTCCAAACCATGCATATTCTATCAACTGGGTTTTACCAGACTGTAAAGACAATCGATTTGAAAAATAATAAATTCTGCGTAACATGATTATAGGAAAATACCGCCCCCAAAAAACAACCTGCTCTTTACGCCGTTCTCGCGCAACAACATTATAATATAAGTACGCGTAGTTATACGTAAGCGTTTTTCGCTGGTATATACGCCGAGATATTCCGAGGTCCAAGGGTCTGCCAGAAATAAAGCCTGCACCTTTTTTGTATAATTTTTTCACCATATGTTGATGGTTGCCAAATGCATTCCGTAAAGCAATAAAATTATATCATTATATGAGTATATTTTACTTCCACAGGTACCCCGTGTGCAAGCACGCCATGTTATAATGGAGGAAGCTGTACAAACGTTGGTAATTCATTTGAGTGTAGATGTCCTGCTGGATTTCTTGGAGTTAGGTGTGAAATGGAAGGTGTGAGCAAACAAAATAGTTATAGTATAATACAATTCGTCTTCGAAAGTTTCGTCATGTTTATAGGCGATCCAGCGCTGGAATCGCCCGGTATTTACACGTTGCAATTGTTCTTGCATCCTGCAATATGTAATTTTAATTTCAAGATCTATAAATTAGTGCAGAGTTTTCAAAATGTAGGTGTACGAAACGTCTATTGAGTGTAATAAAACGAAGAGAAGCAGCTAAAAAAGATTTAATGCGTGAACGGCTGAGGGTGCAACGTGAAACACATACGGCAAAGCTGAATTAGCTGCTTTTGAAGATACATCAGAAATAGCCCATTGCTTTCTTACATTACTGCTGAACATCACAATTTTTATGCAGAACGTTTGTAATTTAGCGAAATTGCCGCACACTTAAAGATAGTGGAGTTAAAACACAAACTTTGTTAGCGGTTAAGCGTTTGCTGTAAACGTCAAACTAAAGGTCTCTTATATTTACTACATATGGACGCCAATAGTTGTTTGCTATATATTGTAGGGTTGCATTGACGTATCACGTATGCCTTCTAAAAATTCCTTCTCTAAAAATTTCTTGAAAATTTGTAGATGTTAATAAATGCGAATATGTCTCGTGTGGTTTTAATGCAAACTGTTCAAACGCTAATGGTTCATATCTTTGTGAATGTCAAACTGGATATGAAGGAAATGGAACAAACTGCACAGGTATAATCTGTTTAGACTGTAATTATGCGGAAGATTTTATTTTAAAGTTTATTTTCTCGTACATTTGAGATCTCCCACTCACCGAGTTTAACAGAATAACCGCGAAAGCACAAAGATTTTCTAGACAACAGAAAAAATAATACCAGAGGAAAATAAAAATTGCTGACAGGTGCGGAATCGCCCAAGTGGAATTCACACAAGTGGATTTTGCCGTGATGCCAGTATAGAACTAGTACTCTCTTCAGGAAGACTCTAGGTCTGTTCTTTCACCTTTCAACGGCTGTTTTTTTTTTATTTCCACTTATAATCGCGGCATTAACAAAGTTGACGCGAACGGTAATACGGCCATAGGCGTGGCACAGGGGGGCAGGAAGGGCACTTGCACCCCCAAAATTTCAAGTATCAAGAAATTCGGGGCAAAGTTTAGCCGAAAATTCGGGCAAACTGAAAAAGAGTGACAGACCTAAAATTTGTAGAGCCAAATGTTGTAATATATATCACATATGTGCACTCTATTTGGCCATTTTTGTTACACTTTCTTGAAAGCACATCGGCTGCTTTGCCAAGTTTATTGTTACAAACTATTAAAAGTTAAAATTTGGGCACATTGTACAATTCAAAAGTTCGGGCGACTTTTTTTTCGAAGTTAAACGAAGTTACGCCCGTACGCCTATGGTAATACGACCAGCAAGGGCTCAAATGTCTTGCTGCTTTTGCAGATATCGATGAATGTTTGAAAGGTCGATGCGGTTTCAACGCAAACTGCAAAAACACTGATGGATCGTTCTTTTGTGAATGTCAAATCGGATATGAAGGAAATGGAACAAACTGTAAAACTAAAAGTAAGATTTAATTACTTGTATTTCTTACACCATGCTCACGAGCAAAAAAATATTATTTGAGTGAATCTAACAAGGAGGAATTCCGTTTTAGGCGCGTACGAATCAGGAAGTTTGTTCACATTTTTATTAACCCAGTCAGAATGCATAAATTAATATTGACTACATCCGGCGAAACATGAAACACATTGGCCGATTAGTTCGAAAGGAAATTCCTCCTTGTGTCTACCACCACTGAAATGATTTTTAAAACGATACTAGTAAGATATTTAAATAAAAGTATCCTATGTATAATACAATCCATTTGCCTTAAACTTACAGCTAGCTTAGAGGAACATATTTGTTGTTCCACAGGGTCATTAGATTACTGAAAAAAGAAGCCAAACATTGTTGTGGTCGGCCCTTCTTAGTTTGAAACAATGAAAACAACGATTATGGTAAAAATATTTGGCTAATTTTAGTAATCTGACAACCCTCGTGTTCCATACGAAAGGATTTTTGTTAACATTTTTTGGTATTGCTGCAAATACCTCCATTTTCTTTCAATATCACGCGCATCGGCATCACCAATGAATGAAGTTAGACAATTAAGTTTAAAAATAGGCAATCTAGGCTAAGGCCCAGGTTACTTTATACGCGCATTTGCCTTTCTCACGATGACGAATATATGCCGCCATTTTAAAGGTACTTTTTTCAAAACCGTGAGCGTAAGACATCGTAAGGGCAACTGGCTTTAATGTCGGACTAAATTTATTCTTCAAATGGTCTGTTGATTCTAAAAAAATGCTTTTCATGTTGTTATCATTTTTTAAACCCATTTGAGAAAATTGTAAAACGTCATCGTGAGAAAGAGTAATTCGAACGATATAAATAGTGAGATGATAATGAAGCTTAATGAGGTTTATTATTTCATTATCTATTATTTGAATTGCATTCGAAGCGACCAAAATGCAACTAACAATCTAGGCCTAAATTTAATAAGGGTGTTCAAGTGGTTAAATATCTTCGAGAGAGCTTCAACATTACTTTGATAAAATCTTTAAGTTAGAAAATACTTTGTATTTAATCATTGTTGTGACATTAAACTTTGCTTTCCCAGTATCATCTAATCAGCCAGTTTCACCAGGCAGTAACATTGGCACTGGCGTTATTGTTGGAATAGTAGTTGCAGCGGTGGTTGTTTTGGTTGCAGGCGTGTTCATTGTTGTTTGTTGTTTCCATCGAAGAAAACCACAGGTGGAAAAAACTGAAGACATCCATAACATTAAGAATGTCGCCTACGAGCCTGACACGGAAGCGGGTAACAATCCAGACTCGAGCTCTCAATTCGAAGAACCGAAATATGCAGAGCTAAACCTTTCTAAAATGGACCCAATTGATGCAAACTATCAAAGTTTGATTGCTAAAGGTCGATATGCGGCAGACCATGAAACAGTCGCGAATCCTAATCCGAAATTTGAAGAACCGGGATATACAGAACTTGACAATTCGAAAAGAGATCGTATTGGTGAGGATTATCAAAGTTTAGTTACTGAAGGTTATGAGCCTCTTCACAAGAGTCCTTATGAAGACGTCAAAGCGTATGCTTCATTGAACCAGAATAGCAATCCAGGAAATGAAGCTTCCAATGATTCCGTGTACGAAGAATTACCCTGATGTATATGATCGCAAGAACCTTTCAAATTTTGAAATTTATTTTTATATCACGTTATTTCGTATTCTATAGATTTAAATTAGTGACATTAGTCATTAGTATATATTTCGAAGTGACTATTGATTTTCCTGTATTCTGATTGGTTAAGATTCACTGTCTCTGGTCGGTGACCATAACTTTTTGTTGTAGTTTTTCAAATAAGAAATTTGAAGTAATTATAAATTTTCATGAGACTGTGTTGATTATTATTTTAAAACACTTCGACCAATTGTTAATTAGTGCCTATATAGTGGCATTTAGCTGATGTATCAGTACTGAAAACGGCCTTTTTAAAGCCATGTTTGAAAAGCTTTTCCATACAACTTTACCGCCTTCAAAATCTTTGCAGCGAGAGCCGATAAAAACAAATTCTGTCGTTTCCGGTAGAGGCTAGTCGTAAACATTAAGCTAAAGACTCTAAGCATATTCCACTACTGTGCACACAGGATTTGTAACTTTTTAGGCGAAAAAGACTACATATAAAGCTGACTGCAAAAGCGTCTTTTGACTCTTTTCGATCGATTAAAATTAACCATTCTTTCGGGAAGGAATTCAAGTAATGAAGTTTGCATAATGACATGGGTTACCTCTCGGGTTTCAAGGTTGATGGTTTTAAAACATGCTCAAACAGCTCAATTAAACTCGTACCAAGGATCCTTCACTCCTCACAGGAGTTGCGACTTGCGATGAGTTGGTTCTATTTATAGCTCTCTTGTCATAGTCACAATGTCGGGTTGTGTCGGCTGCGGATACCTTTAATTAATTTGGCTTTATTTTGGCTTTTTTGGGGAAAAATTAGTTTGGCCTTTTTTAGTAGGATTTGGCCTTTTTCAAAACCGTATTTGGCCTTGAGCATGCGCAAATTGCTAACAACCCTGAGCCACACTCACAAACCAGAACAAACCAACACCGCGGAAAAATGTCTGCGCACGCGCCGAAATATCAAAATATTATGGTAAATCTAAATATCAACTTTTGCAACAAAACATGCCCATTATTTGATAAAATATAAGTTAAGAAAAGGCAAAAATATACAAGACGGCCAGACAGAACATAAATTAAAAGCCTTCTAGCATTTAGAGTATCGAACGAACTGGAATTCTCGGTAAATTTTCCTTTTTTTTACGGAGTGGCTTTAGAATATTTTTCGAAAACAAAAGTTTAAACCTAAAAGTTAAGAAAACCCGCGGAAAGTTAAGCTTTCTAATATATTTAAATTGTAAAATACATCTTAATTTTCAATCATTGAGAACACGCAAACGTCTCGTATCTGGCGACATATTTTTTTTTAATAAAACGTGTCTCAATCAAAAGTTCGGAAACTGTCGTTGCTTATTTGATAAACAAAATGTTTGAGACGAAAAATTTGTCAACAGTCACCTTTTACAGGTGTTTTTGTAGGATGCCACTTCTAGGACTCGCTGGACGTTTTTTCTCTTAGTTTCTATAATGCAGTGTTTATTTATGCCATCGAAATATGGATTTGAAGACACGAATGAAATCACTCCTTTTTACCGCCATTTTTAGCCTTCGGAAACGTTCGGAACCGCTTTTTAATTATTTTTAATCTCACTTACAGGCAGAGTTGACGCGTGCGCAGACGTTTTTCCGCGGTGTTGAACAAACCAGGTCACAAACTGTCAGATGGTTGATGACTTGTCTTGTGTAACGATGTACGTTGAACTTTTACAGTATTTATCTGAAAAAAAAGCACACAGTGTGTAAATGAAACGGGTTATGTGGACTGCGACCAGAAATAAAGAAGACAAGCAGACAATATGTGAAATATACAAACAACAAATTGAGATATTTCGATCATAAATTCTTTACTTTAGTTGTAATCATGCTTCTTGCCCATTTTACTCGGTAAGTTTAACCCAAATGAAATTTTTTGAATTCTGTTTTGTCGTGTATTTCTATATATTGTTTTAGGAATATAAAATATTGAATACAGTTTTATTGTGAGAATATGTTTGGCCCAGTTTTAATACACACACTAGCTGCGCCACGTGCGCTTAATAGCGGTTTGCTTTACTTCAGTATATAATCCTTTGTTTTGACAAATTTTCAATAAATATCTGCCTATCTGGTACAATAATTCGCTGTTTATCATAATTTTAGTTGTCTTAAATTTTTCCAGCAAGTTTGCTTGGAAACGGGGATTTAATGGCACAAAATTGCGACAATATTTACACATATGTATTAAAGTCTGACAAGAAAAACCTTGGCAGTTTCCTGTCTATAGAGTATAGGGGGTATTTTTTGTGGTGTGCTCAGTATAATATTGCTTTATCAGCTGGACTCATTCATATATAGGATTGCTGATTAGTAACTTCTGCCATCCGTAGGGTAAAAATGTTTACCAAGGGATGCATAAGCTGATACATAAGCATGGGCCCAGTAATATATCACTAATATGCAGCTTTTATGTAAATTGTATTTAATGTATATAGTGACAGAAAAATTACAATGAATTTTTTTCTAGTTGGCAGACATAGGACTTTTCCTATTGCCTACTGTAGCATGTGTTGGTTGTCTTGACTCTATATTAGAGCCAAATTAATATTTTAAGCTCAATATTTGATCTATCATGACGAATAATGCTGATGACATTTGCTGAGACTAGCAGAAAAAGAGTATATCTATGAGCAAGCTAGTCTACTCAATCATGTGCATTGACAATTATAATTCCTTTATCCTATATGGTAGTTACATAGTAGCTGACATATACCATGATGAGTATCCCATACAGGGCTTCCACAATGCAAGGAAATTTCCTTTCAATTGACACTCCACAAGGGAGGGAGGGATCTGTTTTAATAGAATATATTATGCATTCTTTTCAAGTTCTTTGTTTATTTTTTTGCCACCCTCCCATAAGGTACAGTCATATGCAAATAAGTTGTGTAAGCCCTGATCCTATACCTTTTTGGCAAAGCCATGTTATAGTAACTTCATTTTCTTCATATATTTCTTAGTTTGGTGATTGACATTTGGTTCCATGTGATCTTCTGTAATCTTATGTCCGCTCTCTGTTCATTATAGTATGTCAAGATTGTTTTGGTAAAAAATCTTGAACCTTGTTTGCATCCATTCGAACATTGTATCGAGGCCAAGGAGGTGTGATATTTTTGTGTTACCTTTATGGTATTTTTGTGGTACTTGAACGTGACGGCTTTTTGTTTAAAAATACCGTGAAAGATTACTTAATGTTTTCTTAGCCCTATTTGTGAGTTTTTATACCCTTTGTAGCTATATAGTACCTGTTGCTATTTATTTATTATTTGTTCCTACTTCTTTACCTATGCAATCTACAGAGGTTGATTTCTTATTACAACCATGGCATATGGTAATGTTTATATATATTTGTGATTGTTTCAGCCACGACCCTTACAACCCTGAAAATACAAGGATTGGCCTCAACATTAGAAAGACAGTGAAAGTATGACCTGATGTTGGAACAAAAAGAGGTACCAGATTTTTGCTTCTCTTCTGATAGGTCACTAGGCAATGTCAAAAATATTGTGTCCACTATTGCAAAGTTGCATCTTTATTCTTTGTGCTTGCAATAGATATTCATGTGCTTCACTTGTTTTACTTTCAGTTGTTTATCATTTAACTTTCATTTCAATTTTTCATGTGACATGTTTTCTGGTGTGCAATGTTGTATTGTAATGTACTGTAGTGTGCAGTGTTGTATTTAATGTACTGTAGTGTGCTGTTTTGTATT
Organism: Dendronephthya gigantea; assembly: GCF_004324835.1. Lineage (NCBI taxonomy): Eukaryota > Metazoa > Cnidaria > Anthozoa > Malacalcyonacea > Nephtheidae > Dendronephthya > Dendronephthya gigantea. The sequence continues at coordinate 935,324 of NW_021163062.1, read as the reverse complement.
TATACCACTTCTTATGGCTATTTAGCTGTAATGTTGTTAATTCCAACTCTCTCAAATTAGCTTGTAAATTGTTGCAATGTTATTATTTGGTGCGAATCCTGTGAATATATAGGGTTGAAGTTATCAGTTTTTTCTTGATTTTCCAAAAAAGTTCGTAGTTTTAAATAATTAATAATTGATAAAGTTCGAATTCACCATATTCGGTCTTCCAGTTAGAATTGAATCAATGAACCTAATGAACCCTCCCCGGATAGAAGCATTTCTGTTATCATATATAAATAAATATTTGTGTATATTCAAATAGACAATTTATAAATTACTATAAGCATATTGAATCTACACGCCTGCTATTCCAGAGCAGTGCTTTAACAACTAGGCTATGCCTATGGAGATATTATATATATATAAGAAGTAAGTCACCAGGTAAAGATGTATAAAACACAGAAACATATACTATTTAAAAAGGTACATACCGGTAGCATAAATGAGGTACATGCCAAAAATATATGAATGAATCACTTGCTATTTCCAATTCCAGTCAAGATTAAACTATTTTTCAAAACATCTTGCATTTTTATAGTTATGTAGCAATATGGTAATGTTCTTCTTTATGGTAATATGAATTTCTTCTGGCAAAAATCCTCAACCTTGTCACTGCCCACAATTTTCCCCATTGGGTAATTCCATGTGACTGACGTAACATTTGAAGGATTTTTTCAAACAAAAACACTTTAAATATTTTTGGCTGTTGTATGCTAACCTTCCATTTTCTTACAAACTTAAGGTTATTATATCCTCTATATTATGCAAAAGTTAAATTAAATGAAACTTATGTTTTTTACTTTTCTTGGCATTTAAGTGGCTAAGAAATGATGGAATTAAGTTGTATAGAAGATGATAAATTTTTTAATTACAAATTTTCTAACCACTTGACACTAAAATAGCTTATCAGGTAAAATACATAATTGCCATAGAATAATAGTTATAATACTATAAATTATTGAAATTTAAAAATGATAGAAGATAAAATTGTATGTCATACTCTAGTGTAGTTAAAAAACTGTGCTCATAGGAACCAGTGTAGCTAATTGTTTATTTACATATTACATATGTTTGTTTTTCTACTGTGCACTGCTTATCATCAAGGCCAAAATGTTCTCAAAGGATAAAGACTGTTCTTCCCTGATTGGTTTTTAATGCTTACTGTGTTCAGTAAACTAGGAGCTGATTGTTTATTCACATAAAAGGCAAATGTCATCTACTGTGCACTCCTCATGAACCCATGTTTTGCACACAATGCACTGCACCCAATCAGTTTTGGTATCCTTCCATCGACCACTGCAAATGTGACAGATCATAAATAGGTTTGATGAGAGCAATTATTTCATCTGGCAGACCAGGTCCAGGCTTGTACAAGTTTATTGTTAATTGCCTTGTCTTGTTGTTAACGGCACCAACTATCTGAACCGTTGCATGATAAGAATGTTTCAAAATAGGCACGAGCATTTCCAGAACGAGAAGATTCAATGTTCAAAATCCTTCAAAATAGTAACGTTGCATGATAAGAAACTTTCAAAGTAGGCACGACTGCGAGCATTTCCAGAACACAGATTTGTTCGGTATAGTATATGTAGAATGTTTCAGTTTATAAAAGAAAAGGCAATTTCGGTTGTGAAGTCACAATTCGTTCTAAAACCTTAGACAGTTCTCCTTCATGGAGTCTTTGCATTGATCGTGGATCTTGGTAAACTGGTATGCTGTGTTTGGATAGGCCAATTTTCAGACCATTGCTAAATTGGACTTCAAAGATATCAGACAAAGTGAATTTCCGCCTTGTGCCTTCCAGAAATTCTTTCACAAATACTCCTTCTGGGACAACCAGATCTTTCAAAGAAGATTCCCTGTTGTTGACCTGTTTAAAAAAATTGGGAAAATGCGTGTCTAGCATATCTCCCCAGACTAGGGTAATGAGCACTTTTTTCAAACGCCAAAACACAGTTGATGACAGTTCCCCACCAATCTCAAAATATTTCTCTTGGACGTGTGGCATTTGGGCAACGTAGGTGGCACATCGCCGAAACTCAGCAGCGCCAAGCTCAGAGAACTTCTTTTTGTCCACCGGGTATCCTTCCTTCAGATAGCACTCCACACAAACCATGAAATAGACGCGCAAAGTCAAAACATTTTGAGAACAACCGATTGAGGTCAGAGAAGCAATTGTCGAATCGAATAACCATCTGGTTGATCACATCTCCGCCGAGCTTTTGCAGATCACGAATGCTGTCGTCTAGTTCACGTGCAGACCAATCTACTGGAACTGCATTGTCACCACCGCCAACGACAAACCATCCAATGTCCAGATCATTTTGATCATAGCGCATTTCTCTAATTTCATCCACCCTTTGGCTCAGTCTGGGACAAACGTAAGTGCAGGATTTTCCTCAGATACTTGGACGATGAATCTCTCGGTCTGGTCTTTTACCAAAGGAATATGGGCGCACAATTTCCAACCAGGATACCATTGAGCTTGTGATTGGAGCATAAGGACCACCAAGGGCCACAGCAAATCGAGAACACCCAACAGGTCATGGACAAAGTCTTGGCCGCATAACTTGTAGCCAAGTTCTTCCCGATTGTCATGGTCCTTGAAGGTCTCAATATAAACTTCCAAACTCTCTGCAAGATTTTTCAGCGACAGGTAGCTCGAACTCATGAAACGCTGATGGGCATAAGAGTTGGTAACACGAAATGGAAGTTTCAGATCCTTTGCTGTGTGTCTAGCCACGCTGTGCATCTTTCCATGACTAAATAGTTGATGATGTAATGCAACTCTTCTCAAGAAACGATCTACAAAAGAAGAATCTTTGAATTCACTAAGCATCCAGAACAATGCCTTCACGAGTACCATTTACCACCGGACAAATGACGGTGACCTGGTTGGTGATCCGATGGTTGGTCGAGTTATTCCTGTGTTTGCCAGAGGGGTAGAAATAAAATTAGCAGTTTTCATGTCGATATATGCACAAGCTGCGTCAATCATGGCAGAAAACTGCAGCTTGAAGCTCTGCAATTCGCGCCTCGTACTGGATTGCCGCCGACTTCGTCTTCACAACTCCAATAGCTGCACGGAGTTGATTTTTTACAACTGTAACTTCCCTGGATCGCCCTTGCCTTATTATCTTCATGTGATCCATAGCATTTTTTGTATGTGCTCGAAGAAAGATGTCGATCGAAACATAGCATAGCTTGTTTTTGGCTATACCATTTCTCGCACTTTCGGCAATGAGTTGTTGGTATACTTCGTCTGACAAAAGTAAAGCTGTTGCCAAGCTTCCATCTGCTGCACTAGTTGGTCGACGAAAAGAAGATGAAACCGAAACACGGGTAGCAGAAAGTAACTCCTCTCAGCTACGCAGATTTTATACCAGCCGTTCGTCTCTCTCCTTAGCTAGCTAACCCAAAATCTGTAGCTTCGTCAAGGAATTCGACCAAATTACGTGCTTTAATAAGCGTACTGGATGAGGGGTTTAACGTAGTTGCTGAACTCTTAGAAAGGCTCAAAGTTGGCAGAGAACTTAACGTTTGGGCCACCCTAGTTAAAATTTTATCGGCTAACTCTTCAATATTAGAAGGGAGGTTGCTATGTTTTTGTGTGAGGGAGGGAAGGAAACTTTCCAGTGAGCTCTGAATGCTGTGACGGCTTGAAGCAATTTCGGTCTCGGATGATTTAAGTACATCAACAGACGGTGGATTCACAATTGGTTGACTGTAGTAATAAAAATGTTTATTTTCAGTACGAAATCTCATTTTAATTTCAGGCTACTGTATTTCAATAAAGGGTGTATTCTCAAAATATACTGTTCCTTTAAATTATAGACTTAGGAATACAATTAGGAATAGTAAACTTCATATCGGTATTCCGTTTCTATAGTAGAAAAAAATTATCGCTTAAATAAACCCTGACCCTGCGACCCAAAATATTCATAGAAGTCACATTCAAGTACTGCAACATTCTCGTACCCAGAGCCCTTCTTACGCGCGGTCTACGGTATAATCGTGTTTAAAGAAAACGATTAGAGACTGGAAACGAGTCATACAGAATGTCATATAGACCGAGCTCACTGTACAGACCATAGATGTCTCACATCTGTGGAACAAACATGGCTCATTTGTGCATAGTGAATATTCCCTTATAATATCAGGGGAAACATTAAGATTTAAACTAGTATCTTTCTAGCACAAAGTTACTATTAGGCTAACAGAGAGAGTGCATAACTGATAAACTGATTACTCATTACTAATATTATTACATAATAGGAGTTTGCTTGAAAGTAGCACTAGTAAAACTTCCAGAACTAAAAACCAGAAACACAGATACCATTATTAAAAATTACAAAATCATACAGTCAATAGACACTGGTCACTGGGTAGCACCGTAGCAGTGGCACACAATACACATATATATTTATATAATCTAGCTATCATAGTATCATGACAGACATGACTATCATCCATTTAATTTTTATGCTTTACTTTTCTAAGTGAACTTGTAAACAGTTATATTAGCCTGACATGCTGACTTCTATTTGTGTGTAAAAATACATGTGGACTAACCTTTCCCCCTAATTCTGTTGTTAAACCAGTTGATTGAGTATTTGGAGTAACAATTACACTAGTCGGATCATTTTCACTTCCACTGCCAGTATTTTTATCAATTCTACGCTGTTCTCTAAACAAAACATGAAAATGATCATTTTAATATGTCAGTTATAAAAATTGATTAAATGTAATATTCATTTAGGTAGCCCAGATATCTGTTTTCACTCAGTCCTCGAGTACATTGTTTATGCGCACAGTCACGGTACTGATTACTGTAACATATAGCTATGAAAGGAAGTTTTAATAAATATTTACTCCAAATAATTCAAGAATAACAGTTTTCGAACAGTGAAAATGGAAAAACACGCCACGGCGGCCACGCTGCCGCTGTAAACGGGCGCTGACATGTCCGGCGTGTCATGTCCGAAAATTTCCATTGGCGCACTAAAAATATTAATATAATAATATAAGAACAAAACATAGTGTCATTGTTACAATTAATTAATTAATTCTGTATAGCCTGGGCCAAGATTAAACAATTTTTTTTTAAATATCTTGAATAGTTCGGATTTATATATAACTACATAACATGCACGGACACTATACTTTTGCTTTGTTATTCGAAATTATTTTATTTCCTTTCTCGTGATAGTAATATATATAGCATATTATATCTCAAAAGTAAAAAAACTCCTGTAGTTAGATTTAATATCGGTGTTCAGGAAACTGTTGTACTACATTCTCTTCAACCTTTTCAGATGTTAACATCGTCTCCAACTTCAAGTACCGGGCTAGGTCGGACTTGTTGGGGTCATGCCTGTCTAGTATGCCATGCCTAGTATCAATGAACTCGAAATACTGCTTGTAGTATTTCTTCAGGATTATAACGCCCATACTCCGCTGCTTCACCCGTGTATCTTCTTCGAATAACTCGGATCCTTGGCACTTCCGGTGGATCCAATTCGTACTCATTACATTTTTGTTCAGCAACAGATAATAATACATGGAATGTTTCATCTGTACGCTATGAGCTAATATGCGTCAATGATGCCTTAACAGCGTCTACCATTCCAGAGACATTTTCAACTGCTCTAGAATTGCGACTGGCTTAGCTGCCATCTTTAATCCAATGAAGACTTTTCCCTTATCAAACCGTTCAAGAAGACCGTTCAAGAAAGCTTTAGTTGCTGTTTTTTGTTTCACCATGCACGTGCAAATTCTTCCAATTTTTGCAAAATAGCAAAATACCGATCCAGTGCTGACTGTATGGCCACCTGGTTGCAAAAGGGGTTTGATCGTTGTAGGGTGCAAAATAGGAGGAAATTTTTCATTCGAACGAAAATTTTCATATACCATACTGCCAGTGAGTTTTCTTTCACGTTATTGGTTAAGATTTTAATTATTTTAATATTCTGGCACAGCACAGTCTGTACTGGTAGTCAGTTACATCGTTCTCGTCATCGATTAACTTTCTTAGTACGCTCTGCTGCAGCTTTGTCAGCACCGGGACATCTACCAGAACATATCCAAGGGCCTGTAGCAGCTGGTGGAGCTCGGGCTGCTCGCCAGCACTGATGTTGATCTAAAGGTAATAATAAAATGTTCATAGTTTCAACTATACTTATCGTCACTCGTCAGCTACACCGCTGGATACTAACCATTATCCTGACGAGCAGTAATTTCGCCAATCTTTTGTCTTGGATTTCCCGAGCTCCCAAATACTGGCGGAGGATGGCTTCCATTCTATTAGCCCCTTCAGATGTTATATGGGGCCACACTCTTGCAAGGCGCATTCCCCAGGCTAGAAGCAGGCCTTAAGAAACACAAAAACAGCTATAGCTTTTCTATATAATCAAGAACTATAAGTCTATAAACGATTGCAATTACTGATAGCTACCCTAATAAGTTATAACCATGTGCTTTTTGTGTGGTTTCATACCTATACTTTTTACTCATATGAAATGAACGGTAATATACCTGGTGGTTTTGACAAATTGAATAAGTTCCAGTTCTCCATCATTGTGTTGCTGTTGATCTTTCACGAACTGGAACTTCATCACATCATCCAGCCTCTGCCCGATGGAAGGAGTTTGATCGTTGTAGGGTGCAAAATAGGAGGAAATTTTTCATTCGAACGAAAATTTTCATATACCATACTGCCAGTGAGTTTTCTTTCACGTTATTGGTTAAGATTTTTAATTATTTCAATATTCTGGCACAGCACAGTCTGTACTGGTATAGTCAGTTACATCGTTCTCGTCATCCATTAACTTTCTTAGTACGCTCTGCTGCAGCCTTGTCAACACCGGGACATCTACCAGAACATATCCAAGGGCCTGTAGCAGCTGGTGGAGCTCGGGCTGCTCGCCAGCACTGATGTTGATCTAAAGGTAATAATAAAATGTTCATAGATTACAACTATACTTATCGTCACTCGTCAGCTACACCGCTGGATACTAACCATTATCCTGACGAGCAGCAATTTCGCCAATCTTTTGTCTCGGATTTCCCGAGCTCCCAAATACTGGCGGAGGATGGCTTCCATTCTATTGGCCCCTTCAGATGTTATATGGGGCCACACTCTTGCAAGGCGCATCCCCCAGGCTAGAAGCAGGCCCTAAGAAACACAAAAACAGCTATAGCTTTTCTATATAATCAAGAATTATAAGTGTATAAACGATTGCTATTACTGATAGCTATACCCTAATAAGTTATAACCATGTGCTTTTTGTGCGGTTTCATACCTATATTTTTTGCTCATATGAAATGAACAGTAATATACCTTGTGCTCTTTGACAAATTGAATAAGTTCCAGTTCTCCATCATTGTTTTGCTGTTGATCTTTCACGAACTGGAACTTCATCACATCATCATCCAGCCTCTACCCGATGTCGACGTTGCGGCCAGCTATGAAGAGGCTGGCCCTGGTGGTTACAATGCTATTCACTAACCCGCCTGCCTGTGCGCCCAAAAATAGACATAAATTACACCCTTGCTGCAACGTGCAGAGTAAAGACAGGCCTTCCGAACTCGGCAAGTTCATGCAAACCTTGCTGTGCATGGGTGAGCAAGGGGAGTGTTAGCAAAAGCGTAAGTGAAATGTTTAACACCCTTAAAAAAAAGAGTTTATTTCAAAGTTTCAGCATCGTTCCTTGATTTTCCTGGACGGCAAACAGTTCTCACTTGTTGCCCAGCAGCGACATTACATTAAGAATCGACCAATCGCAATATAATTCAGCATTAGCTATAAAACAATGAAGAATACTCACGTGAATTCGTTACGAGCGTGCTGGTAACAGTCGGGTCATCTAACAGCAGCACCATTGATGTTAAAGTAAATTTTCTCAACATCGACCTCGGCGTCATCGTCAGATCACCACTAGCGAAGATTACCACATGTGCCTCTTCAGACGGAAATCCCTGCAGAAGTGCGAAAATTCTCAAAGCTAGAGACTTTCCGCACTTGCGCTCGCCAGAGTTGATGAGACCAATGCTATTCTCTATTAAGATAATGAACACGCATATCGTGTGTTAGCGTCAGTTTGGAGACATAATAAGACGTGACAATCAACAGTATTTCGCAAGAGGGGGGGATTGGCTTATAGGACAGCCTCAACCGACATCCGAATTTATATTACATGCTTTACTGAAAACCAATTATACAGCTGATAACAGGATGTATATCATTTTTGTTCTTCACTTTGCCAACCTGCATGCGCTTTCTGAAAAAAAAACGGATTAACACTTACGCCAGGACGCTTCATTTGCTGACTGGATGATCCGGAATGCCACGAAGGCCATGGCCAGATGAAAACTGGTTTTGTTTTTGCCGATATGATCAATATGATGGAGTAGACTATAAAAATAAAATTATAAGACGATGATGATATTATAAACAAAGAATACCGGATAACTAGCTTACATTCCCATTTAAGGAGAAAAATTTTAATTTCTTCAGTGAACACATTATTTTAAAAGCAGTTAGTAGCAAAGTTAGTTTCAAAGTTTCAGCATCGTTCCTTGATTTTCCTGAACGGCAAAAAGTTCTCACTTGTTGGCCACCGGCGACATTAAATATAATTCAGCATTAGCTATAAAACAATGAAGAATACTCACGTAAATTCGTTACGAGCGTGCTGGTAACAGTCGGGTCATCTAACAGCAGCACCATTGATGTTAACGTGAATTTTCTCACCATCGACCTCGGCGTCATCGTCAGATCACCACTAGCGAAGATTACCACATGTGCCTCTTCAGACGGAAATCCCTGCAGAAGTGCGAAAATTCTCAAAGCTAGAGACTTTCCGCACTTGCGCTCGCCAGAGTTGATGAGACCAATGCTATTCTCTATTAAGATAATGAACACGCATATCGTGTGTTAGCGTCAGTTTGGAGACATAATAAGACGTGACAATCAACAGTATTTCGCAAGAGGGGGGGATTGGCTTATAGGACAGCCTCAACCGACATCCGAATTTATATTACATGCTTTACTGAAAACCAATTATACAGCTGATAACAGGATGTATATCATTTTTGTTCTTCACTTTGCCAACCTGCATGCGCTTTCTGAAAAAAAAACGGATTAACACTTACGCCAGGACGCTTCATTTGCTGACTGGATGATCCGGAATGCCACGAAGGCCATGGCCAGATGAAAACTGGTTTTGTTTTTGCCGATATGATCAATATGATGGAGTAGACTATAAAATAAAATTATAAGACGATGATGATATTATAAACAAAGAATACCGGATAACTAGCTTACATTCCCATTTAAGGAGAAAAATTTTAATTTCTTCAGTGAACACATTTTTTTAAAAGCAGTTAGTAGCAAAGTTAGTTTCAAAGTTTCAGCATCGTTCCTTGATTTCCTGGACGGCAAAAAGTTCTCACTTGTTGCCCGCCAGCGACATTACATTGAGAATCGACCAATCGCAATATAATTCAGCATTAGCTGTAAAACAATGAAGAATACTCACGTAAATTCGTTACGAGCGTGCTGGTAACACTCGGGTCATCTAACAGCAGCACCATTGATGTTAAAGTAAATTTTCTCAACATGGACCTCCGCGTCATCGTCAGATCATCACTAGTGAAGATTACCACTTGTGCCTCTTCAGACGGAAATCCCTGCAGAGGTGCGAAAATTCTCAAAGCTAGAGACTTTCCGCACTTGCGCTCGCCAGAGTTGATGAGACCAATGCTATTCTCTATTAAGATAATTAACACGCATATCGTGTGTTAGCGTCAGTTTGGAGACATAATAAGACGTGACAATCAACAGTATTTCGCATGAGGGGGGGGATTGGCTTATAGGACAGCCTCAACCGCCATCCGAATTTATATTACATGCTTTACTGAAAACCAATTATACAGCTGATAACAGGATGTATATCATTTTTGTTCTTCACTTTGCCAACCTGCATGCGCTTTCTGAAAAAAAAACGGATTAACACTTACGCCAGGACGCTTCATTTGCTGACTGGATGATCCGGAATTCCACGAAGGCCATGGCCAGATGAAAACTGGTTTTGTTTTTGCCGATATGATCAATATGATGGAGTAGACTATAAAATAAAATTATAAGACGATGATGATATTATAAACAAAGAATACCGGATAACTAGCTTACATTCCCATTTAAGGAGAAAAATTTTAATTTCTTCAGTGAACACATTTTTTTAAAAGCAGTTAGTAGCAAAGTTAGTTTCAAAGTTTCAGCATCGTTCCTTGATTTCCTGGACGGCAAAATGTTCTCACTTGTTGCCCGCCAGCGACATTACATTGAGAATCGACCAATTGCAATATAATTCAGCATTAGCTGTAAAACAATGAAGAATACTCACGTAAATTCGTTACGAGCGTGCTGGTAACAGTCGGGTCATCTAACAGCAGCACCATTGATGTTAAAGTAAATTTTCTCAACATCGACCTCGGCGTCATCGTCAGATCACCACCAGCGAAGATTACCACATGTGCCTCTTCAGACGGAAATCCCTGCAGAAGTGCGAAAATTTACAAAGCTAGACACTTTCCGCATTTGCGCTCACCAGAGTTGATGAGACCAATGCTATCCTCTACTAAAATAATAATTAATATCCTGATACAGTCTTGTATGGATGATTTGCCCTAGTTGTTTGTCTACCCACAGTCCTTAACTTAGACTCTTCAATATCCACTTTAGTTGCTAATGTTAAAGCTTCATTATACCACATATCATGATATGTGTCTACAGAATTTCTCATTATAATAATTAATATGACTTCGACACAAAAGTGAGCTATTGACTTTATATTGTTGTTTAATTGGTTAATATTAATATCGGTAATTTACATTTCTTTTAAGTTTGTGCAGGCCTGATCACTTTCTTTCTTTTTCAAACATGCGTGATAATCTGACGTTATTCCTGAGACGTTTTTAGATATAGTTGTTGACCAACGTCGTAAGATCATTTAGGTCGTAAACCAAGCTTCTGTAAAGAAAAGCACCGCATTGTGAAGATAATGGCGATGAAATGCAATGTTTGTCACATTTATTTCCTTTACCTTACCTTGTCTGTTCCTGCAGGTAATAATTCTTTTATAATATCCTGATACAGTCTTGTATGGATGATTTGCCCTAGTCGTTTGTCTACCCACAGTCCTTAACTTAGACTCTTCAATATCCACTTTAGTTGCTAATGTTAAAGCTTCATTATACCACATATCATGATATGTGTCAACAGAATTTCTCATTTTAATAATTAATATGACCTCGTCACAAAAGTAAGCTATTGACTTTATATTGTTGTTTAATTGGTTAATATTAATATGGGTAATTTACATTTCTTTGAAGTTTGTGCAGGCCTGATCACTTTCTTTCTTTTTCAAACATGCGTGATAATCTGACGTTATTCCTGAGACGTTTTCATGATATAGTTGTTGACCAACGTCGTAAGATCATTTAGGTTTTAAACCAAGCTTCTGTAAAGAAAAGCACCGCATTGTGAAGATAATGGCGATTGCTAATGTTAAAGCTTCGTTATACAACATATCATGATATGTGTCAACAGAATTCCTCATTATAATGATATTATTCTTTAAACTGTTAATCATGTGAATGCCATCCATTATATCAATGCTTTTCCCTTGCAAAAGCTGTTTGACAGAAAGTGTTGCATCAAGAACATGTCTGTTTATAACTAATGCAACAACAAAATCAAACTTTGAAATGAGTGTACATGTTAAAAATGAGGATTCATCACTTGAAAGAGAAGGATTAAACTTGTTATCTAAATTATTCGTCATGTCTTTCAGAGTTTGGAATAATGGCACAAAAAGCTCCTGGAATGTATCCAAAGCCCTTAACACGTTCAACCCACCGCGTTCTGCAAACATCACCCAATTTGGTCTTTCTGCTTTCAGTAACTAAACTATAGGTTTTAATACTATCTTCAAAAGGAGTATTTCGTGTTTGAGAAATATTAATAAAATGAGATACCTCAATAAGATATTTAAGCATGTTCTTTGCCTCAAGTATAGCTAGAGAGTCACATACAGACAAATTAAGTCTATGGCTATAGCAATGGGTGTAGAGTGCTTTTGGTTTTGCCTTAAAATATGGGCAGCCAAACCATTGATGTACCCAGCAACTGCACCTGCCCCATCATAGCCCTGCCCCCTGCAGTCATCTATTGTCAAAAATAAGTCATTCAATGCATCTAAATAAGTTTTGCAAGTTAGGGCACCACTTAACCCCAATTCACAGTTTAAAAATAAAATAAACTCTGCTCTGATAGTCGTATCTGAATCAACAAACCGTAAAACAAGGGAGAGTTGCTCCTTATGAGGAGAATCTGCAGCCTCATCTGCAATAATGGAAAAAAAACATCACTGATAACTTGACCACAACAGCTGATAATCTTATTTTGACTCGTCTTGGAAATGTAACTTCTATTTTTTCCACAAGTCTTCAAATGATCCTCTGAAATTTTTAATTTAACCTTTGCTGATGTTGTACCTTGAAGCTGCTCGTCCTCTTACATCCGAAAATGCAGGTAACCGATCTCTTGCGATGCCAAGTTTCTTATCACCATGCATTGGTATACAAATGTGCAGTCTCGTCTCGTCTGGACATGAAATTGGGTTTGGCAAACTTCAGTCGACAATAGCTCTTTGCATTATTAATACGTCATTATTTGTCCTCCATCCTTCTTATGAGCACCAACTGTAAAATATTTCCACGACCGCTTCGCATCCCCCTGCAACCAACGCAACATCAAGTGCTAAACACATTTCTTGTCCAAGGGAGTGGTAAATGGATTGATTTTTGTAAAATTCTGCGGTAATATGCTTCTTGCATAACTGTGCCTTTACCGATTTCCCAGAGGCAAAACGTATCTCAAACCATCTATTAAGGAGTTTTCATCAAGTATGGGCGACAAAGCAATCAAGTTAATCAGTTCGAACTCGGGAATCGTTTTCCCATCCTTGTCAAGGAACAAGGCATCTGTACAGTTCCCTAGCTGTTGCCAAAGAATTTTCTGTATTGTTAACTTTATCAGCAGATATTATCATTCCATATTTTGACAGCACGGTAATGAAATGTTATATGGCCTGTAGCGGTTTCATAACTTGGAATGTCCAAGTTGTGGTTATTTCTAGTTTGGTGGTTATGGATGTCGGACCGCTAATAATATAATAAATTTCTTTGTAAGATGGCTTGGCCCAAGGTTGTTAAAGCATTTATAACCCACCACCACTGCGTCTTTATAAACGAGTAAGTCATCGAAGTTAACCATTTAAGTTGATGAAAACCTGGTGTCACGTGATCAATTTTTTTGATAGTCGTAATAATTCGACATGCAAAGTTTTGAACTAATAACCCATACTGAAGAACAGTATAGCAACTTGTTGATTCGCAGTGCTTTGATAAGTAAGGATAACGTTTCTCCATCAAAGCTCCTTTTTACGGGGAAATCATTACCGCATTATGATCGCTTCAGCCAACGGGTGGAAGCTGATCTGTTTTTATACCAAGATGTTCCAAATTGATAAGGCACCAATCTAAGATAGAATCGTTACTTGTAGGAAAATAAGAAGAGTAATACCCGTAAATAGGCGAGGGTACTATTAATCAGTTACGATTTTGTTACAATTCATTCGATGGTTCAATTCTTGCTGGGGGACCACAACTTCCCACTGTTTCGTCTTAAATTCTACCAAAAAAAAAATCCGTTTAGTGGAAACAGACTGGTTTTATTTCTTTAATAGTACTAAACTAAATATTCACAGGACGATTTTTTTCCGGAGCATTTTTACCCCGTTAACAACGAAAATGTAATTTCAACGAAAATGTAAGTTTCTTGGAAAAAGTCTAGTTGAGTGTTCTTTTACTTGTGCGATCTTTTTTCTGTAATGCGGATAACTTGTGAATGAATCCATGTTACATTAACAAGAAGGAATTTCGTTTTAGACCAATCAGCAAGTTTGTTTACATTTTCAGTAACCCAATCAGAATGCACAAATTTTTATTAAAGTACAATATATATGATTTTACAAGAAGTATTAAAAATTTAGGCATTCTGATTGGCTTTGCCTAAAAAATGTAAACTAGTATGGCGATTAGTTCAAAACGAAATTCCTCCTTGCTTCTTACGTTAAAAATAACAAAAGCCACATGTTTATTTGTTTGTCGTGACGTAAATAATGCTGATAATTGTTGTTTATGAATGAATAGTTTTCTTTAAAATGCGTTCAAATGTTGGTTCCGATCAATTGCAAGTCGAAGCAAAAACGTCTCTGAATCTTCACCTTGTGTAATAAATTTTGTTGTTGTTGTTTTATTTGTGTACGCGTGTGTGTGTGTGTCTAGCTTGTTAAAAAACTGTCCTTGTGTTTATATGTTTTCGTCATTTTTCCATTTTGTTTCTCATTCCTGGACACGAAATATTTTTTAATGTGACATTGCCATGTGTGACTATTCAGTTGAGTTGCTATAATCTGTCCCAATAAAATCTCATGGAAAAACAGTGAATTGTTCAGCTGCGATACTCAAGACATGCAATTTTACCAAAGTTGTGTACTCAACGATTTTGCCATTTCCTGAGAGATAAGATTTCACGATGTTAAAAGAAGGACGTTAATGGATTGATTATTCTATAGATGAAGAAATAACGCTGACGTTATTAATTCGTGAAAACATTTCTCGTATCTAGGCACTTTAAGCTAACTATATGCGTTACTTACTTATTATATCTAATTGATTCCTTAACTTGATTACACCTTGATTTACATCACTGATTAACATACATGATTGATGATAGCATGAACAGGATGTCGGTTCCAATTACAAGTAACAAAACGCATGTACGGTAGATTTGTCTTTAGCCGTTAGTCAGAGAGTGATATAGCGAGGACCTATATCAGCAATTGTTTGAATTCAGAGACTGCTGTAGAGATCCACTCTTCAGGTAAATAGCGATTACATACAGTCTTAGTCGATGGAGGACAAGAGAATGGGAGAACCAGGAGTGGGGAGAAAGGGGAATTCCTCTGTTGCTCTGTTCCGCAGTTCCCAGCTGCTACCCAGCTCCCCCATTCCCCTGTTCTACTACTCCCCAGTTCCTCCAAAGTAACACACAAAAGTAACAAAACTGTAAATACCACAATTTCTATATATTCAATTTTTATTTCTATTCTGATCACGACTATACATGTGTATAATGTGTTATATAAAACATATTAGAAAGTAAAATGAAAATTATATACACAGAACAGTTTCTTAAAATTGAGCAATATTATTCCCATATAACATAATTATAGTAAATTATATATCCTAGGAAAAATAATTTTTTTTATAGCACTCTAACACCGAAGCGCCAAAATTAAATTCCTCGTTTGGTTTATTATAAAACCGTTGAAATGTCTGTTCATTCGACCATCCTGCGGATAACATAATATCCTGAATGTTACAGTAATTGGACGCTAAAAAGGATGTAGTTGCTGCTCGAACACTATGACCTTTAAATTTGCTAACATCTAAACCTAGAGCTACTAAAACAGACTTAATCCATCGAGATATAGTATCTTTGGAAACAGGTCCATACGGTTTCACATAACGCAGTAGCAATTGCTTTCTATCATGGCTATGTTCTTCAGTTCTCTTGTTAGTTGATATACTCTAAGAGATGAGTAACGACGCAAAACGCTCAAATGGATATTTCAAAAACTCGAGGGGTTTGACATGAGCTCCGACACGTGTCTGTTTGACTTTCCTTGTCCTTCAAAGTCAGCGCGGAAGGTATAGGCTGCATTCGTAAAAACTATCTTGCTAACATCTCATGTTGTCTGGTAACGCGGTAGAGCCGGGCGCAGTTCGAATACACCTCATAAAGTTCTAAACAATAGGTAGCTGTCCGAAAGTGACTTAACTATCACTTGACTGCAAAATGTTGATTAAGCGATAGGACAAACCCGAATCAAACAGCGATGACAGAAATTTTAATGTCCTTCATACAAAATTGAACCATTTCTGCAGATGCACTTGGTACTGAGATTTAGTGCTTGTTGTAGTTGTTGCCGCAGACACGACAAACCAAAAAGGCAAAGAGGATGAGTTATTTCCGACCGAGGTTCAGTAGTTTGTGACTGGATTGTAGGACCACAGGAGGTGGAACATGAAGAGAGGCTAGGCTACCAAGGCTGCGTGGGACAGTCGGGAACAACTAAAATTCCCTTGGCATGCTCCCAGGCCCATGTTCTTTCGCTGGTAATCTTAATCCATCAAAGACAACGTACGGTTTAACTTGGTTTCTTTCAAGAAGATCGAGGTAGGTATTTAGAAGATCGCACAATCTAAAATTGCACGGTATTTGCAGATTTGTACGCAAGTATTCAAAATTGCAAACATACATAAACACACACCCCTGCACACACTGAAACACTACTGAAAAATATACCTGCTATCGTCGCCATTTCGACTGTAGCTTATAGACAGCGCTCTATGCAACACGCACGAAGCATCCACTGCAGCAGTTTGTCCTTTAAACTCGTCAAGTTTTGCTTTTCGTGTGACATCTCGCAAATACGGCAATAATGTTTTGATTCCCATCGCTTTTTTTCTGTCGGGAGCTGTTCTCCATGCGGCGTCGAATGCAAAATGAGCAATTTTTGTGATTTTACCCATAATTCCCCGGAGCGTAGTGCGCACACCGCCTGGCATGCTCCTGAATTATTTTCTTTGCAGATTGTAACAGAAAACTAAACGGGGGGAAACAATAAATTTTCAGTTCAGTCCACGAAATAGAGAAAGCATCAACGAACCACTGCTTCAGGATCTGGCGGATGAGAACAATATGTTGGGAACTGTTTATTTAAGCGTGATGCAAAAAGACCGGTCTAAGGGTGAAAATTCAAGGCGCATTATGTAATGACAGTGGTTTGGTTTCCATTCGCTATCCGGATTATGAAAATGACGAGATTCGCAGCCCATAGAGCGGCAAATACGGCTATGACAAGAGCCCATGTTATTTACTACAGCTACTGCTGTGGTGTTATCTATCATTAGTTTCACATGCTTAAGAGTGGTGCAGAACAGTTTAAGGACAAAAGATGCAGCCAAAAGTTCAATGTAGTTCATGTGATGGGTGTATTCAGCTGGCGACCATCTTCCCCCTGAAGATGTATCACCAATGATCACCTAGTACAGCTCCCCATCTTTCTAGGGGTGCATCAGAGTATATAGTTGTATCAATAGGAGGAATTATAAATGATATCTAAAACTCTCTTCATGGTAACTCTATCAAGTGATCCTCAGAGACAGTCATAGAGGAATCAAAATTACCCTTAGGTCTTTTAGGAGCATCTTTTTTATCCATTTCAAGGTACCTATAATGAAGAGCCGCATACTGAACCCCAGGTAAGGAGGAGACTAGCTAACCAATAATCTTGGCTACCTGCTGGATAGGAATGTCTGCTGGATGTTACATTATGTAATAAGGTTGATATTATTAAGAATGGGGTTAATATTTAATAAGTTGTTTGGAGGGTTGTGATTGATAAGGGGGCGTGTAGGACAGAGACTTGAAGTGAAAAGGTTGTAATTTCGTGGACTGAGTTTAGGGAATAATTATACGTATATGATACAAAGAGAATAAACTTGAAACACTGGTCATTCAATCAAACAATTTTTTTCCCTTTTTTCTCATTTGTAACTTGGATGGTCATTGATATAAAGTCAATGACAAACCCTAGGACAATTACCTCTTGAGAAGGGGAAGTGGTGGACTTATCATGATGGATAACTAGATCTAGGCAGTCAAATGTTTCAACTGTGTCAAAAGAATTTGTAGCACACTTAGCATATGTATCACCCTGCAAATAGAAGCCATATGCATCAATATACCCACTAATAGCATGATTCATATAGCTCTAAGCTTAGCCAGGGGTGGTTTTATAAGTTTATTATGTTAAGAACCTGGTCATTTATTACAATTAAGAGCAAAGAAAGTTTGCACTATATTATATCATAGGAAATAGGATTCATACGCTTTTAAATGTCACTAAAAGCCTATTGTCCATGTTGGCAAATGTCAAAAACATTATAATTTAATTTTTTTAAATATAAGTTACACTTGTCTCTTTTACAACAGAAACAGGGACACTTTAATAGGACGTAATTCAGCAAAGTCTCACAAATTATATAAACCATGCTGCATCTATTGTTTGCTTTAGTTAACTCAAAGTTGCACTGTATTTCAGAATTCAGACAAGTATTTACTGTGTTTTATGCAGGAAGTGTTTGTTCATACTAAATCTCATTAAAGGTAAGTGATACTCCTTTCTCTTACGAGAACAACAGGGCCCTTGGGATGGGATACCAGATATGGATGACACTCATCGTCATCTTTACAACAGAAGGTAAGAGTCTCCAGCTCCCCGCCTGCTTCACGGTAGCGCAGAATGAAATAGGAATCCTTTTTCCTAATCCAGGTTAAAACCAATATTTTACAAATTTTGTAGTGAAATACGACGCTCTGTACCTCATGATTTTCTGGGACTTTTATTGTTGTCTTCAGATTTCCTTCCTTGGTGTATATATGAACCGCTGTATGATCGTGTGTTGGTATCATGATTTCATTCCGCTGGGAAATACTCAATGAAAATTCCGCACTCAAGTCGCGTTTAAACTTGTATTTCAATCGACACGTCTTGTCACAAACATACACATGAGGGTCTTTGTGTTGGATGAAGATAATATCATCGTCTTTGCATATCGCGATTTTAATATCACAAACACCTTTGTCCTCCAGAAAATCCAATGAATGATTTGCATTTACATTGTAATTCGCATCCAATATCATCAACATAAATACTTCACTTGAATTGTCTCTCACCACGTAAACATTGTTATTGATATCAACAGCAAGCGCCAGTAAGAAACTATCTGCAAATTCAGGTAATTCAACCCGTTTGATTTTTCCTGTCTCATGGATAATCATGATGTGGTCAGGAGACCCAGTATCAGGGACAGTAAGAACATCCCCCTGACTGTTCACAACAGATAAGTCGGGTATTATTTTTTCATAAAGAAACTGTTCGTTTGGAGGATGAGGCAATTCCTCTGCCATAGATTTTCTTGTTGAAATTTTGTTCCAATTTATTATTGCGTGAAAACTACGATCAGGAAGTTCAATCGTTGGCATGCAGGCGGACACTTCATATGGACACTTGCTGCTGAATTTCAAAACATATTGAAACAACACATAGTTGATTAACATAACCGACTTGACGTTCTCCACTCGTTGGGTTTTATTCAACAACGATTTGACTCCACCGTTCAAATACACCGAGAATATTTCTTGAATGGCTGGTAAGCTATACAGCTTCTTTAAAAACGACAAACACCCAGTGATTGCGGTCTCAGGACTATCGAGATGTTCCAGTATTTCCGAAACTACTCGTAGCTTCGCGGCAAAAATTCGATCTTCGATACTAAATGCCTCATTTCTGAAAGCAGTGGTTGCTGTCTCGCGCGCTTTCTTGAATCTTTCCCTCGCAGTTTCAAACTCTCTGTCCGAGTTGATTTTAAGCTTTTCCATGGCGCGAGGAAGCTCTATTGCTTGGCTTAAGATACCAGACTGAATAACGCTCGAAGATTCACCCGGTTCATCCTGAGTTTCGTTCGCTTTCTGCTCGGAATTTGATTTATCAAGAGAAACACTGAGTAACTCAACTCCTTCTTCTAGAAAATCGTAACTGGCGAGTAAAGTTGATCTAGAAAAGCCGTCGATTTTAGACTTGATATCATTTAACTCGCGTACGACAATCTTACGAATTTCGGCATCGGTTACATCGCCGTCTTTGAATTTGTCTGTCGTCGAGTCTCGAACCTTATTCCATAATAAACCTAGTGTTGAACTGAGAATACTTGTCACAATTGAAGACATACCGAGTTTTTTTTACTGAAGCCAAAAATTAAGGCTAAATTTTGACAAAACACTGGTGAATAAGCTCAAACTCATTCAATCATATGATTCGTAAGGATGTTTTTATCTACGTTCTTCCGGAAACTTCATCACATGAGAAACAGGCAGATATGAAGGTTATTCAAGTTTACAGTATAGAATTACCTTGTTTACTTCCTCTGCAATATATCTGGGAGCGATCTCGTATATAAATATCCCAGCTGTATTTCACTTTGGTCCTATATGTCACTGCACGAGCCAAGTTTTATAGGGAAAGTTATAGACACGAGCGAGATGAAATCATTGCGTGTTCGTAGTTGAACAAAACATTGTTTTAACTGAACTAAGTTAGGGCTATGGGTATTTACAAAAGTACATAAATTAGGCAAATAAAAGTTAACAATATATAGCTACTTGACCTTGCATTACCGAATTCATAAATTAGTCATGACACCAACAACGGCATTTGTGAAAAAATCTTGCAAGATATTCGGACTAACAAACCGAAATCGCTTCTCTCGCCAGTACGCGTTTTTTCTCTTTGAAATTTCTTTGTTTAACCTCACCGTAGGCCAATTTAAACTCTCAAAATGCACATGGGAGGGCAGAAAGCATGATCGGTTATATGCGCCTTAAGGCTGTACGATAGTCTTTATTTATCGCTGAACTATCACACAAGACTAAAGATTAAAGAAATAGGATCAGATATCACTGCAATTATTCCTAAAATCAAACCTGGGGCCGGTTGTATCAAGCCCGTTTAGCTGAAACGGTGGATAAGTCAAAATTAAATAACACTCTTACATCTCTCTTAAATGAGTCAACTTGTATATTATGGACTGAATATGTAGTTGTAACCAGTATCTTTGTATTAAGGTTAAAAAAAATAAGTTTGCTTGTTGAATAAAACGATAGACTGGCTTTCTATTTTGAACTTAACCACCGTTTAAGCTAAACGGGCTCGATACAACCGGCTCCTGGGCGATAAATCAAGAAAGAATAGGCATAAATAAATGTGCTAGGAGAGCTTGTTGCGCATGTCCGTGACTGAATAAAAACAGAATATGATCTCTGTAAATTGGATTTAATGAGAAAGACTAATAGAAATAGCTTTCATTCACGGTAACTAAAGCACATTTGAAGTTTAACAGGAAAGTTTGCGCAACAAGCTGATAACCCGCACCTGCCCGACTCCTTCCCTTCCGCCTGCAAAGCTTATTACCACGCAATGGCAAGGCGTTTGCTTCTTGGGAAAAATCAATTATTTATATCGCATACTGTATATATAAGGTAAACGATGTTACTTTGGAGGAACTGGGGAGTAGGAGAACAGGGAAATGGAGGAGCTGGGTAACAGCTAGGAGAACTGGGGAACAGAGCCACAGCGGAATTCCCATTTCTCCCCACTCCCCATCCCTCGTTTCTATGTTCTGCCGGTTGCCTGGTGCCTCCTCCTGCTCTTGGTTCTCCTGCTCCCCAGTTGCTCCATCCCCCTGCTCTCCATTCCGCCGCTACCCAGTTCTCCCACTCCGCTGTTCCTCCATTCCTGTGTTCCCCATTCCTACCACTCCCCAGTTCCTCCATTCCTCTGCTCCCCAGTTCTCCCGCTCCCGAGTTCCTCCATAGGAATCGCCCCCATTCCTCGATTCCCCTGTTCCCCGATTCCATGATTCCCACATTTCCCGATTCCCCATTTCCCGATTCTCCGTTCCCCCTTTTTAAGATAGCCCACGAAGTTAAATCTTAAAAAATTGCTAGTTAGGGCTGGCTAGTGAGGGCTAGTTATAATAATTTTGTTTTGTGGTTAACAAAAGCATTAATTGATTCGCAATGCCTGATGAACGGAGTAATAGCAATACTTTACTTTGATTACATAATATTAACTAATGTAAACAAGTTAATTAATTGGCGGATATCCATTTAAGATCTAATCGGTGTTGCAATAATAGCGACACTCATTGGAAATACTCGCCAACATGATCAAGTTGATTGATTGACGTATATCTGGGATCTGATTGGTCGCGGTATAATTGCAATACTTGGCAATACTGCCAATGTTGAAGCAAACTCAAATTATAACTTCAGTTCTAATTACACTGCATGACTACATGATGCTCATAAAATACATAATTATATCATTTTGAGAAATTTCATTTGAACAGTTGGAGTCAAAAGGACTTGAATTTGGAACGCAACCTGTATTAAAGTTCAAGAGGCTGGTCAAACGGAAGAGAGAGATAGAGAGTGTGTTACTGAAGGTAAATATCGGTAAAATTAATCAAGCCAATGGCAATATTAAAAGGTTTTTTGCGTGCAGAGTTTCTCTTTCGTGTCAAAATGATGAAGAAAAATTACAGTTTTGTTACACTGTAGGCTCACTTGAAGGTTTCTAAATTCCCTGTTCAATTTCAACTAAAATTTGAAGAAAAAATATCTCCTCCAATAGATCTTACAGCTGCTCTATTTTTAATCTTTAATTAGATTTTTTGATACGGCAACTAGCCAAAATATTTACAACATTGGTTTTCAAGATGTCGTACATGTTGCTACGATGTACCAAATAATCGTATTTATATAATTCAACAATAGTTTATTACTACAAGTATGTGTCATCTGCATATAGTGTATCAATAAAGAGACCTTTAGAAATCAATCATATTGTTAATTTAAATGCCTTTTCAATTGCGCCTTTGCCAAAAAATATTGTAATCAAATTCGAACAGGCTTTCAGACACGCATATGATTACATGTCCCGCTTAGCCGAGATTCAACGAAGCGTAAAGTGACTTTGAGCTACTGAAATTATCATGAGCATATACATGATTCTGTCAGTCGCGTATATTTACCCTGACGGTAGGCATGTGCACGTTTGGTGAAATAAAGACTTATTTCAATACCTCAAAGTCATCTCCGGCATCCTTTTTTGTTGACTCGGGTAACCGGACTCATGTAAACAGTCCCTTAATTACCTATAGTATAAAAGGATGCAACTGAATCAAAATCAATAACGTTAGCGCCTATATGTTCATATATTAATGTTCTCCACGATCAATTTCTTTTGAAATCGATTGTCTTTACAGTCTGTTAATATTAAATTTTGACAACTGCATGGGTTGAAGTCAGCCTTGCCTAAAATTTAGCATGCGAGCAAGTTACTGGTTACATACAGCCGGCTGTTTCAAGAATCAAATTTGATTTGTTACTCCTCCGCAAGCATCTCTTATGTATTTATATTAGTTATATTAGGCGGCATGAAAAAAGATATCTAATATAAATACGGAGGAAATGCCTGCGGATGAGGCTAATTTGTTCCCACAAACGCAATTCTTCATGAAGAATACAGCTAGTGATAAAAGGGTCCATATATTCTTCAAGAGAATCGAGGATACAACTGATCTCTGCCTCTGGGGCAAGTACAGGACCTACTGAGATAAACGCCCTTGCAGTTACATAGCTAACTAAAAAATGCTGTGAAATACAGTCATGCACCTGTCAAAACATTTTCGTTTGAAATGTTTGCAATTTTATCGTCGCTATTAATGTTTAAAGAGCAAGTCGATCGACAGAATTAAATTGTGATACGTGTTAATGAGAATGCATATTACCCGGCTGAGCTAAAATTCACTGGAGTCTTAGAGGCTGTTTACATGAGCCCGGTTACCCGAGATTCAACGAAGCGTGAGAGAACTTTGAGGTATTGAAATAAGTCTTTATTACACCAAACGCTATTGTTGTGGTGATTTTACGACTGCCAAGATCATGTCATCTGCTCATTTCAATACCTCAAAATCATCTCACGCTTCGTTGAATCTCGGGTAACCGGGCTCATGTAAACAGCTCCTTAGTGTAACAGATCATGATCTAGATAATAAATAATCCCCACGTTTTTAACTTGTATCAGGCAGCCCTGTCAATGCGGGTACCGCACACTATCTTATCAATTTATAATGATTAATGACTTACTTTTCCAAGTAACGACCCATATAAATATATATATATATATATATATATATATATATATTTATATATATATATATATATATATATTATAATTTATATATATATATATATATATATATATATATATATATATATATATATATATATATATATATATATATATATATATATATATATATACACCCATTTGCAAAAACGTTGGCCGCAGATAGATAGATAGATAGATACTCGAAGTCTAATTAGAATTGCATATGTTGTGTAATATGATTGAAATCCCATGCAAATGTAATCATATGCAATTCTAATTAGACTTCGAGTATCTATCTATCTATCTATCTGCGGCCAACGTTTTTGCAAATGGGTGTATATATATATATATATTATTATATATATATATATATATATATATATATACAGGGTGTCCCAAAAAAAAAGCAACCACTTAAATATGCAGAACATTAATACAGCTCTAAAGCGCAATAGATAAGCACCTCTGGGAATTGAAAATGGCTCTTAATCCTTCATTTACAATGCTAAAAGTCATTTTAGCTGAACTATGGTGCAAACCCAAACAATATTAATATTCTTGCATATTTAAGTGGTTGCGTTTTTTTTGGGACACCCTGTATATATATTCATGTTAAAACATTGTAAGTCTGTAAAGACAATCAATTTAAAAGGAAATTAATCATGCATAACATGATTATATAAATATGGACCCCCCAATAATTATCGTGCTAGTTACGCCGCTGTTTCCACAAAATGACATTGCATTCGATTTTTTAGATTCAAGTTTCGCCATGACGTTACAGGTAAACCATACCAACGCTACTCAAATTGTAAATGAAACAGGGACGCCTTGGATTACGGACAGTGAGTTGGCAAAATTGACAACAACTATGGGTAGGCTTCTTTCGTACGCAAAAATTCCACTTACCTTCATAACTATCATCACAATTCTTGGAAATACTTTTGTTTTGGTCGCGACCTACAGAGAAAGAAGTCTGCATCAACCAAATAAATATTTTATTGCCTGCCTGGCTGTCGCTGATCTTCTGGTTGGTTCACTTTTAGTACCACTTAAGCTGTATAAGCTTGATATGGATAATTCGCAACGTACAATGTCAGTGGATTATCTGTGCCGTTTTATGATTTGGTTAGACACTTTCGCGTTAGCAACATCCATTTACATACTGACCATGATCAGTTTCGACCGATATCTGAAAATCAGCAAACCTCTTCAGTACAAATCACGAATGACAACTTCCAGAACACGAAAAATAATAATCATTATTCTTTTTATTTCAACATCTCTCGCCATATACTCGGCTACCCCGAATTCAGGGAGTTTGGGAATTTTGAAAACTGGCGGCGGACGTTGTCCTATTCACACGGACGAAAATAAAGTGAAACCATTTTACGCCTTTATTATGATAAGCACATTTTTTCTACCCGTGACTGTCATACTTGTCATGTACTTCCTTATTTTTCTCGTTGCCCATAAACGACAAAAAATGATTTTGAACGGGAGTCTGGGTCAAACATTCATTGTCCAAAGTCAACGACGTGCATTACGTCGAGATATGAAAGTGATTAGAATGCTGTTGGTCGTCGTTGGAGTTTTCATATTTTCTTGGGGTCCTTGGTTTTGTTGGAGTTTTCTGAGGTTTTACTACCCAAAAGTAGTTGAAGATATGAATACCAATTCACTTGGCTACAGCAGGTATCGGGTCAACATAATTGAATTCGCCGCAGCCACACTACCATTATTCAACAGCATGTGCAACCCAATTATTTACGCCTGCCTTGACCAAACATACAGAGAAGCATTCAAGAATTTGTTTCGGCGAATGACATCTCGGACAGACTCGAGAAGACAACAACCATCAATAGAGTCACGTTCACGGAGAACTTGATGAAAAATGTAAACCATTTAGGAATTCTTTTTGGACAGCAACGGAGAAATTCATTTTCACCTAAAAAGCGCATTTGTTGACATTTTTGGTTCCAGTGCACTGAGTACAGGCGTATATTCTCAAGAAATTCGTATGAAATTTGGTTTCAGTAAACAGGCGTATTCACAAGAAATTCGTATGTAGAAATGAACCCAAGGGTACCGTTTAAGTTCTAGATGTATAATGGTGCGTTGTTAAGGCTAATTTCCACTCCGGAAAACGAAAGCGTCCGAGACCGAATAAAAAAAGTTCAAATAGTGTAAACTCTTTTTTATCCGATCCGAAATCACTTCATGGATCGGGCCAGCTCGGAAAAAAATCCGATCCGCTGCTCGTTTCCCGGAGTGGAAGTTAGCCTTTAGTCATAACCGGGGGAAACAAAGGATGTTTACTTTACCGGAGCCTCAATTTGCTCCATCGCTCCTCTGTTGCAAAGCCGGCCATTGTTTCCATTTCCACATGTTAGCAGCGGGGATTCATTTCAGCCTATAGGAATAGGGCGCTTTCCTTCATGCGGTAAAAACGCGGCCAGACCTGTCCTAACGAATTTCAGTAGAAACAAATTACTGTTATTTTTTAGTGCTTCAAAATCTCTAAATTTAAGTACTTTGTTATTTACATTTGCCAGCACGGAAGGTGCAGTTTCATCGTATATTCCTAACGAAATATTTAATTTTTCTGAATTAATTCAAAATATGAATTTGACCATTTTTGGCGCTTAAAAGAAAGATGCCTTGGTTCTTTTTTATCGCTTACGACGAATTGTCGGGGCGAATAAAGAGGAAAATTCAGAATACAATATATTCAGATAAATCCATGTTAGTCAGTGGTCACCGGCAATGCCCCGCGCCGATAATTGCAACGTGGTTTATGAGGACTGCAGGCGTTAGAGCCTGGTTACCGTTTGATTTGGTAGCGGAAATTTGCAATGCATGTAAATTCAAGCGAGCTCAACTAGCCGCTTCTCCGCTTAGTTGGTGGGCGAAATATCATCAAAGATGACAGGCATCAAACCTTGAAAGATTACATTTACTTCTACTATCAGTATCGATACAAAACAGAATTCTTGTTTTTAAATGAAACATTGTTTTATTTTTAACTGACTTTTGCATAATAGACCACCTTTTGCTTTAGGGGACGAAAAGGGAATTTACGAAAAGAGCATACTAAAATTAGTAAAATTAAGCGTTAAGTATACAAAATTGCTAACTTCGCATGGCTATGTTATTTTCCGTACTACGTGACATTTTGCATGCTCTTTTTAGCTGTGGTGATTTATTTGCTTCTTGTTACCTAAATCATAAATTGCTCTATTATGTAAAAGGTCCATTATGTTGTAACTAGTAACATTTTTTATCTTTCAAGAAAATGAATATAGTGCGAACAGTTCCATGGTTTTGGGGAGATGTCTTCTCTAGCTGGTAATACTAACTTCATCAAGAGCAAATAAATTAGAGGTTAGATTCGTGGGATTTTCCAACCCTGGTTTCGTAAATAGTCCTTTACGTCTTTCATGGAAAACGGATGAAAGTATGTTGCAATCTTTCGTCTTGACCACCATTTGCCGTCACGGGCTTCTGGACTGCCAAACTTTGTGAACTCATAAAGATAATGTTCAGCACGGATATATCTTTAAGGGGAAATAGAAAAAAAAAATATATATATACCCATTGGCCGCAGATAGATAGATAGATAGATACTCGAAGTCTAATTAGAATTGCATATGAATACATTTGCATGGGATTTCAATCATATTACACACATATGGGTATCTATCTATATATCGGGTATCTATCTATATATCTATCTGCGGCCAACGTTTTTGCAAACGGGTGTATATATATATATATATTTCATACAACGCACTATATTTCAATAACACATAAACGTGAAGAAAAATACCTTGGTGGTGGACCATTTTTAAATGGGTTGTGTGAAATTAGTGAAGTAGCATCAGGATCATTTACAAGAAGCTTGGCGGAAAGGTGAATAAGCCATGGATTGTTTTGGTAATTCTAAAAAAATAAAATGTCCTTTCATCGAAATAATCATCATATGTGCTCTGTATGCTCTTGGTTCAGTAAGTAGGGCGTTCACAATAAGTGAAGAAACAAAAATGTTCAAGATTTTCTTTGTGAAGTGAAAATCTAAGGAAGTCATCTTTCTTCGGGAATTGAAAAACGAACGGTTGCTTGTTATAATAATTAAATCGTCACAATTGCAATAGCTCTGGACGTATTTTACCTGAAACGCAGCAAACCACATCAACCAGTCAAGACGATAATGATACGGTGATATTACACAAGGACGTTTTCTCACATTTCCAGGTTTACATTTGAACTCATATTCCTCCCATATAACATTATCGCCATAACTTGTCTTATTTCTCGTTCCTTGAATGATGATTTCCGTCCTTTCTTTAGTAATACTAGGAAATGAATAATAAACAAAGTGCATGATGAGACATTTCCTATATCGATGATTTTCATGATCTTAATCGATATTCTTCTTTGACATATGACGTCATCATTGGGCGTCATCTTGGTTGGGTTTAAAATTTTCTATAAAGATTAGTTTTAATTAATTTCCTCTTAGTTATTTTGTAACCGCTAAGTATGATTATCATCCTTATTGGGGTGATAAAAAGTACAGTAATGTATTTCATAATGCAACAAAAGCGATTCCATCACGACGGTCGGCGTTGCAAACTACATATACACAACCAATGATTCAACAGTAGGTCACTCCACACAGGATCACTCGAATAGACCTCATAAAAATATGAACTTCAAGTATACGTATTTGACGTAAGCGCCTCGTTTTCAATGTTAAAAATACAAGGCTATTGGCTCACGTTTCATGAGAACGAGGCCCCAATCTAAACTCGTGCAATTTAAAAATTCCTTTTGTGACACAAAAATAAGGCTTAAGCTCTAGTTTTAAGAAGTGATAGAATGCATGATTCCACTTTCAATATTCTGCGTAGAACACACGGATGAAAACTCGCCGATGGCTATGTATATGAGAAGAATTTGGTTTTTAGACGACGAAAAGTTGGTTTTCAGAATTCAAGTGACAGCCAAGTTTCACATCATTTTCTCTTCATGCGATGCTTACCTTCCAAAAGCACCATAAGTGTTAACAATACGAAGAGAATCAAAAGATGTGTTCATTATTTGTCTTGATGAGAATAGATTCTGCACAACTGGTATACTGAGATACGCCAAAAGTAGACCAAGAAATACGTCCATAATCCAACGTATTCGGAGACCTACAAAGTAGATTTAGAAACGTGTTTATAACGTCAGCACAATGATCATATCTCGCATATGGTCAGGGACACCAGAGTAGTGCGAAGGAGGTGAGTGCGGACAGAAAGGGTTACTGATGAACCACTGCAGTACTCGGGGGTGTAGCGCTTCTACGCTCATTTTATTAGGAATATTCGAAAAGTTCTTTCTAACTCCATTCAAAATTTCGGTTTTCTGCCAAATGATTATTTTTAATGCGATGGCTGCATTCCTACCGGTGTTAACGAATAGGCGCAAAGCCACTCTTTAAATTGAAACCCTCCCTATTATAGTAATCCCTATTATAATATCCCTATTATAATCCCTATTGTGCGAAAAAACCCCACTAAATTTATGATGCACTGTCCTATAACAGCTTTCTTTTTCTGGCTCGAAAATTTGCCAGATACGTCATCAGTTATAACTCGGTAACATTTGAACCCCTTAAAAACTCGCTTTACGAATTAAATGGCTCTAAACGCTCTAAACGCGTTTCTTGAATATCTACGTTTTTTATTGTAATATACCAGTTATTTTAGAGATGCTTGGCTTGTTAGAAGATCCTTTTCGCACAGATGCCTTAATTTCGTACCTTTTGAAGGCCTCCGTGAATTTCCATCAAGATGTAATTTCTGTAGTTTGCACACTTGTCTTCGTGCATGCGATGAGACTGGGAAACACCAGGCGAGTGCTTTGTCATCAAAGCACATTATACTGGGAAGGATTGTCAGCCAGTTGAGGAAACTAAGATTACCGCTGAATATGAGTACGACCTACAACAAAATAAGAGAATCAATCAATCTACGGCTTCTGCGCATTGCCATTGTAATCATTTCCTGGATTTCTGACCAAAATAAACAGCTACTGTAACAGCTACAGTTCAATAATTGTAAAGAAACTAATTGAAAAGTGACCAATGCTTGCACAACGCTATGTATTAACATTTGCCTACTAAGAACACCCTGTGTTATTTGTATTGCTTACAACACCAGTGGTCGTGTTGTATTAAATATACATTTGTACATTTATTTATACTTGTGAAATGATTTTGTAATAAATAAGATTTGAATAGATATGCAAATCAGTTACAAACACTAGTGGTTGTATTTTCCCGATATTTTTCCGGTTCGGTATATCTAGGGAAACAGACGAACTCGATTCAGTTACATGCGTATTATATATAGCCTGCCGTATATTTGAGGAGAGCGAATACATGGTATATATAATTGTTTTATGACAGCTTTATAATAATAGAAAAGTGTGCAAATGCAATCGTTTTTAAATTCATAGTCATATTACAAATTCCCACCCTAAAACGGCTGTTTTCACTACTTAATGTAAAATTATGAACGGATATGTAAAGATAGTGTAACAGTAGCTATATTGCAATTATATTTACTTAGCGTTTGAGGCTTTGACTTTAAATAACATCTGAACTAAGCATTATTTATTCATATACACTAGATTCTATAGGTCAGGTGGAGCACAAACACACGACTTTTGGTCTGCTGTTTTAATCTTTGGTACCAATGGCATATTCATTTCAAAATACATCAAAGGCAAGGCATTTTATCTTGCGCAGTCTCCGTTCATGCACCGTGGCACGTCTTATAAAATGCTATGTCATTACAGGCTAGCATATCTTATTTTCCCTCTTAGCAGATTATAACAAAGTCTAAACTCTATTCGCTAACGTGTTGCGTTGAAAGATGGTTTTGAGAATCAGAAATAGATTGAAATTTCCGTTGAATATCCGTTATAAGAAGATTACCAAAGGAAATATCCAGGAAATGTTTACATAACCTCACATCATTGGAATTATTTACATATAAATCTGTTTTTTTAATGCGTCAAACAAGATTGGTGACTAGAAGTTGTTATATCCTATATAATCCCTCAAGGAGTTGAACGCGAATTACCTGGAAAATAATTTGAAGAAAGCCACAGACGACTGTAAGTCGACCAGGAAGCAACAGGAACCAAGGAACAACGAGCTCAATGAAATGATTGCTGAGGGTTTCAAATTTGTGAAAAACTTCAGGCGATTGATGGAAATAATAACTGAGCGGATTAGGAACTGGTTGAGTCTATTTGTCGGAAGAAACGAACGTTAGTATTATTAGGCTGGATTTCCACTTGCAGAGAAATGGTTCGCCAGCGAAATTTGCCTATTTTCTTTTGAAATTAAACTAGTCAAGCTAAACTCATTCATTTATTCTGTCAAAATTCAATTGAAAATATGCAAATATTTCGCTAGCGAACTTTTTATCTGCAAGTGGAAATCCACCCTTGGGGAACGTAGAGAAATAGAGGTAAAAGAAGGAAAGGGTACTACTGCATGGTGTTGAAAAACTTGAGGAGGAATATGAGAGAAGGTGATATAACAACACTTCCCTCAGTGTTGTTTGACGTAGTATAGTTTGCACAGTAACTCCCCCTTCCCCCTCCCCTCGTTTTAGCCCCAATACAGCGTCTGCGAAATATTGTATTTTTCCCTTATCAAGTCGTCTTTCATACTCCTCCTTGACCTAGAGTTTCAGACGACGCAAAGTAGGAGATGAGATTAAGTAACTTTCAGACGACCTTTCTGTCTATACGTGCTGATGTCAGAGCAAAGCTCGTGAAATTCTGTCTTTATATGGAATACTGTTCCGATTAGAATTGTTTTTTCTAACAACAATAAGATCAATCAAGTTTGTAAACAATTCAACCAATGCATAAAAAACGGTCAAATATTTCTTAATTTTTTTTATGACACGTGCAGTGATAAATCGCCCATGAAATATGAGCAGTTATCTCAGCTAGGCGAGGTGAAAACTGCAAATAATGAAAGACTAATCAGGTTAAGCCTTTGATGTGATGCGCTTTTTACCTCGCCTAGCCGTGGGTAACTCGCTTCATGTAAACAGGCCCTTAAGCGATGAAAAAAGCAATACATCTAGCTATTTTTAGGAATTGCACTTACATCTAAAGTTTCTAAACTCTCAACGATAATTTTCTCGAATCTCGCTATTCATATTATCATAAATGACATACAAAAGTCATGTTAAAACGTAAATCAACTACAATTATTTACCTGATAATGGTAATTCATACAAGTCAAATCTCGCCAACACTGATCGCCACGGATTTTTATCATTCCCTAAAAAAACGTTAATTGCTGTTATTGATTGCTGTGATGAATAATGAGGAAAGAAGACTGTATGGAGCCTTATTTTTTAGTCATTAAGAAATTCGGGAGATGCATGGACTTTGTTTGGGGGGCAAAAAAATTGCCCGAATTTTTTAATTATACAATCTGCCCGAATTTTAACTTTTACCAGATTTGTAACAATAAACTTGGGAAAGCGCCAGATGTGCTTAGAAGAAAGTGTGGGAAAATGATTTTCTTTTAATAATAAGCAGAGAGTTTTGGCGTCCGTGTTCACTCGGTACGGTCCAAATCTTAACCTATATCCATCGTCCCACTCGAAATTATCCATCAATGACCATGCCGTGTATCCCCAAAAATGGGCAAATAGAATACACAAATGTGATATATTTTACAAATTTTAGTTTCAAAATTTTAAGCTGTGTAACTCTTTTTCAGTTTGCCCGAATTTTCGGCACAACTTTGCCCGAATCTCTGGATTCTCGAAATTTTTGGGGGGCACGGGCAAGTGCCCCCCTGTCCCGTACGCCGATTAGAAAATGCTTGTCAAACGTATTTCGTATTAGGGCTAGTGTCCACTGTCGTCTTTTTTTGCACGTACGTGTACATGCACATGTATAATCACCTCTCCCTTGACAATGTTGGGTTTGATCTGTAGAGCCAATACGACGGGATATTCAACATTGGTTGGAAGGAAAGTGCATGGGGCCGGGGAAATTCGCAAACAAATCAAATTTTTTGAAATTTTGAATAAAGTTTTATCACTGAAGTACATACATAACTGGCACAATAGAAATTTAATTTCAGTTGATCCGTCTATTGCACACATGAAAGTGTTGAACGTTTGGAACAGAAAAAAAAAACACACGTAATACTCACAGCACCAAACATGATCCTAAATATAAGCCATCTGTAGCCAAAGATAACTACCCACGATGTCGGCGTCTGTTCAGGGATTTGACGGAGTTTTAAAATAGGACATAAGAATATGGCCAGAAATCCTGTCTCTAATAATTGCGACTCCCAACCTGTAACATACATGAACAATTTTTAACAATGAGTTACAATTACCTATTTATTGATACATATTGTAGTCTTGGGAGGAAAATTATCTAGGGATCTGAATATACGCGAGTAAACATAAGGATTGATGACAGTGCATGTGAATATCACAAGGAAAAATCAACAAGACAGGTTTGAAGGTTTTGAATTGATAACACTCAAGTTGAAGTGAATTATTTACACCGTCAGTTAAAATTCAAAAGAAAATATGCAAATATTTCGCTAGCGAACTATTTCTCTGTTGGTGCAAATCCAGTCTAAGAGTATGGGGTGTATGAGTATGGGGCATTCAAGGTCTAGCCCCTGAGAAATCTTAGTTGGGAGGGGGGGTGTTGGTTTGTCCGTCCCACCAACAAAATATTAAATAACTTAAATCGCAAATATGCTCATATAATTTTTTTTACAGTATTAGCATGTTAGGTGTCAAAGTAGTAGAAAGATTTTCCTAAAGTTATCCGGACGATATAATTAAACTTTTATTTTCTAATGTGTTTAGATTGTGAGAGGATCATTATCATTTGAAGTTTTTTTAACCAATTTTTGTTACCGAGGTATAATAAGATATTATGCATGTAATCTAATTCTGAACTATGACGTTTGGATCCTCATGCAGACGAAAACTCTACATCTATTATGGCTATGTTCTCCAATATTCGAGAGATATGTAAAGTTCTAAAATAATTTTAGTAATAGTTTTCCTGTTTAATTTCCAGGTAAAAATTTAAATCTTTGCCCTTCTCGTTTTTGCGCATGGGCAGATGTTACGCGCAGTGTGCTGAATTGTCTGTTGCTCTCACGAAAAATCAACATATTTTCAACATGTGAATCCATTGCAATCCTGAAAATATTTTACCCTAAAGCTCTTTTTATGTCGGGGAAATCAAGTTTTGGCTTTCATGTAATTTGTTCCTAGCAATTTAGAAGCATTGGCGACGTGTAGCAGGTGAGCAGGTCACAAAGTCAAGACGCTTATAAGCTCGAGGGCTCTTTGTAATGGCTGACGAAAGGCAACCAGGTACCAAACTTTCATTAACTTAATCTTGCCAAATACAAAAAAATATAGTTCATGTCTGTCTGTAGTTGTGTTCAAGAGCATATGTATTAATTAAAACCGGTACTTGATATCCTTGGTACAATTAAGCCTTTCGGAAATCGAGCAAATTGCTAATGAATGACGACGTGGAATAAAAAGCAATCTTTGTTGCTGCTAGTCCGTAGAGCGCTTGGCAATGCTTTGCATATTGAGCTAAAGTGGTCATGTTGAATGAAATTTCAGAAAAATTTTGTCGCTGCTTTGATAAATTTGCTTAAACTGAAAGTAAAACTATCATTTTTACATAGAGAGTTGCAACATATTTGAAATGCACAACATATTTGAAATCAAATGAAAAAAACTTGACTATATTTACATGAATCAAAAGAACAAAATCTTTATCATACCAAAAGAATACCTAGATAAAAGAATAAAAAAGGGAAAATGTGAATGAAATTGATGACCATAAAGTCTACACAAAAATACATTTCAAGTACAACTATAATGTTGCAATTAGGCTACAGAAGTGTATTAATTATGCATAATATATAATTCACTATTGTGATTTGATCGATGTATGCAAGTTGCATTTAAGGAAGGGTTTTCATGGTTTTCACCATGTAAAGGAAGGATTTTCACCATTGCTTTCAAAACTAGAGAAATTGTTTGCAAATTAGAACCCTAACAATGCATTTACACACTTTGGAGATTGAAGATTTGTCTAATCATCATTTTGAGTGTTTACTGTCATCTTCAGGAATTAAAAGTTAAACACAATTAACTGCATAGTTCAAATGTAGAATTTCTCAAAAAAGCTTTGGAATGTTTATTGGTTTGAACATGCTAGCATACTAGCTCAGACTAACTATTAACTATCTTTTTCATAACACATTGGCTTTTTCAGAATCATCCAGTTCATGATGTTATCAGTAGAGGATTTAATGTTATAGTCAAAATAAATTAATCAGTCCCACATGATTTCAAAATACCAGAATAACACAGCTGTTGGTTTTGAATTTCCACTCAAAACTATATTATGAACTCAGAATTATAATTTAAAAAGCAATTTAAAATGTTCTTATCCAAATGTGTCGACCTGTTGTAATTTATTTTGATTCAGCTAAATCTGCCACTGAAAGGTTATAATAGAAAATTCCTTACCACAGTTGTCCAACATTGACCAATGAATGATACAGTATCCATAATATAAGCATAATAACCATATTACAGCAACCAGTGTAGAATACAAACAATGACAATAATGCTCCACAGTATGCAATCATATCCAAATATTGGTTAATATTTGCTGGGTTTACAGCCCATAGCAATGATGGTACTGCTTGGAATGTTGATAATCCAAATGTTCCTCCAAAGTAATTTCTGACTTTGTTAAGAAAGTTGGGTACTGGTAGAAGTCCATCATCTCCAAGTAATTGTTTATTTTGGTTTAAGGCCACAAGGAATGCAAAAACTAAGAGGAAGATTTAAATAAAACGATTCATGTTGTGTGGCAGGCATATTCTACACACATGGAAATTCTGTGTAAACAAAAGTTTACTAAGGTTTAGGCTTGTGTGCATGTAAAATTTTAACTCTTTTGTAGGTTTCACAACCTGCACTAGGTTAGGTTCAACACATTTATAAATATAATTTGCACTTTGAATAGAACTGCTGTCTTGCAGCAGCATTTCCACAAGTTATTTGCATATGACTGTCCTCTTAGGGGGGTGGCAATGATCAAAGAGAGAAACAAAGAACTTTTGAAAAGAATGCATAAAATATTATATTAAAACAGACCCCTCCCTCCCTTGTGGTTGCCAATTGCAAGGAAATTTCCTTGCATTGTGGAAGCCCTGTCTTGCAGCACCATTGACCACATGATTGCAAAGATCATCAACTGCTGGTTTAATAAAATTTGATCCTTTTTTAGTTGTGTGAGAGAA
Organism: Dendronephthya gigantea; assembly: GCF_004324835.1. Lineage (NCBI taxonomy): Eukaryota > Metazoa > Cnidaria > Anthozoa > Malacalcyonacea > Nephtheidae > Dendronephthya > Dendronephthya gigantea. The sequence continues at coordinate 898,883 of NW_021163062.1, read as the reverse complement.
ATCATTAATTGCCGCATGTTGTCTTGTAATTTTCACCCTATTTGCAGGCATGCATGCACTTTGTGAAATGTAAATGCTGACTCTAGATGCCTAGGCAGCCTACTACAGGAGGCTTTCAATAATTGCCAGTTGCTATTATTGGGATACTTGTTCATTTGAAAAAAATCTTTACTCGAATTAGTGGCAAGGATAAAATACAAAGTTTGAACACTTGTTTGCTTGAACATTCCTGTTTATGATCGAAACAAATTAATGTATCATCACAAGAAGATAAAAAACAACAACTGGAAAATCAGTTGTGAAAATCAGTTGTGATATACAACTTTATAGTGAAGCCAAGTCATTGTCTTTGGAATTAAACCGCTGTACATTGATGATTGATGATGAATTGATGATCAATCTTAATAAGATCAGAGAAACGAAGGGGTTTTAGCAGTATTTCAAATCGGTTGGATTACCAAAGATACATAGTGTAACCCGGGTTTAAAGCAAGGTAGAAGAATACGAAGTCTATAAACCATAAGCAAACTCACAATAAACAAAGGCCAGCGAGCGGAGAAAGACAATCCTCGTGAGCCAGTATGTGCCAGATGAAACTCTATTTTCTCGATGATCTGATCGTGTTTCACTTGTATTGAATGTTCTCTTTGGCACCGATTCAACTTCCCCTGGTGTTGAGTGCGTATTTTCAATATTTTTACGACAACGAATAGAACTATTATCATTTCTATTGCTCGCCATGCTAAACACTTACTTATCCACGCGTGATGCGTGGATTGTGCGTGACATTTGAACATCGCTCGTTCCTAGTGAACCAAGGGCCGGTTGTATAAACTCTTTAACTACATTTTGCATAGTTAAATCATAGTTAACTCAGAATTATACGAATCTGATTGGCCATTTATGTCCTTAACTACAGTTATAGGTTAACTAGTCTTTTATACAACTGACCCCAGGGCTCCAAACCTTATCCTGAAGAATCAAGCTATGAGGGGGATACAAAGGAGGAAGAGCAGCTTGCTTCCTGGACAAAAGTTAGGAATAATTAGTGGTAGTTTGCACTGTAGTCAGGATAACACCCCCATCCCAAAGTCAATACGTCTCTTGCGATTTCTAAGCTTTAAATTGGAATCTGGAAACTCGTCACCACCCATGATTGCGCCATGATTGTGCGAAGTCAAATGTTTATCTGAGTCTAACTAGTCTTCCAACGCCCCCCCCCCCCCTTCCATAAAAAGGCCAGTACCCTTAAAATGCAACTTACACTGTTGACAGTTGTAAACTACCATTGCTAATGAAACCCTATAGCTAAACCCTAGAGCTATCAACATAACGGTTTCAGAAGAGCCACTTCAAAGAATAAGGAAACACACTGACTCATGCACTCGTTGTCCGTTGACACAGCGAAGCTGAGGAGATATAGTCACTTACACACCGCCGTGAATGATAAAAAACAAATGTTTTAACAACAGTACGCAACAATAAAAGTGACTTTTAGCCTTGTTTTTTTAAATATTGCTGCATTGGAGCAGCCCTCCCCAAAATTATCCAATGACAAATTATCGTATTATTTCCATTGGATGAGAAAAATACTCATCTAGAAATGAATTTACAGTGTAAATATACTGTGCACTATTGTAATTACTTTTTTAAATCAGTTTTCAATTGTAAAAATCACCTTGCAGTTAAACAAACTCATTTTAAAGCCGCCCAGACAAAATCTCCTAAGCATAAAATATCTCCAAATATAATCACTTTAATTTCGAGGATATTTGGAAAATATTTGTTTTGTCTTGTTTACGCTCAGTTGTCATTTCATTTCCGGGTCACACCGATGTGTGCTTTTGGAAAATTAAAATTACAATTTCAAACATTTAGGTTTGATTAAAATGCAGCTACTCCAATAAATAATTTACTGAACTTGTCAGTACATTTAAAGAAAAGCCCCAAAGTATAATTGCATTTACGCGGCATGCTTTACAGTTGTGCGTGAAGTCGAACGAGCAAGATGATGACACCATATGTCGACGGTAACCACACTGACGAAAACGTTCAAGTGGTGGCAACAACATTTTCCAATTCGCTAATCATTTCAATTGTGTATGGAATTATTGAAGTGTTTGGTCTGTGTGGTAACATTCTTGTTATATTGACAGTTTGCAGTGGGACGCATCGTCTTCAAACAAACTATTATCGTCTTGTATTCCATCTTGCTGTCTGTAGCATAATTTTGCTGTTGTTTGGCAATGTTTTGTTCACAATAGGACCTTGGTTGGGAACACGCTACTGGTCTAGTCCTCTTTGGGAGTTATCCTGCACTGTCATTCAACCCATTGTCAGTTTTATCTTTACTACTGAACTAGGCCTCTTAGTTATAATCGCAATTCTTCGCCACAGGGCTATCGCACAGCCATTTCAGCCGAATGTAACCGTCAAGAAGCTGAAATATACCATAATATTAATTTACATTGCACCTTTTCTTATCAATATCCCAACGTTCTTGTCGAAACAAACTGTAGGTCGGGAATGTACAAACAAATGGAAAAAGAACATATACTATTACATATTTGATTGGGTTTTGAGTCTTGTTTGTACTTTAATACCCATGATATTTCTTACTGTTCTGTATACGAAGATGTGTTACTCAATGGCTCGTCATCAGAGAAATCTACGCCGACTATTTGCTCCAGAAGTGACAAACTCTACTAACATTAGCGGAAAGTCAGTAGCCAACAAACATTACCATTTGCGTTTGAAGAACAATTTCAAAATGGTTATTGTGAGTATGATTGTTCTAGCGCAGTTCTTCATTGCTGTAATACCAATATCTGTGTTAGGTAAACTCGTAGCTCATGGAAGAGAAGAAGACAAATTTCACATGATATGGGCGTTGCCAATGTATCTGCTAGTATCTTGTTCATTCAATCCGATCGTGTATGGAATTGGGGACAAAACAATTCGTGCAGGATATAAAACTGCTTTAAGAAAATTAATTTCTTGCAAATAGCCGTGTAGTATTAGCTATATAATTATATGATCAGTTCTCCCTATTACTATAGTAATAATATGTATATTGCTATATTGAAAAATAACGTAGAGTAATAACCAAGCTGAATAAATAATACAAGTGGAAACGGGTTCTATAAGTGATAGCTTCGAATCTTAATGAAAACAGAGTAATAATATACATTTTCAGTTCAGCATGAGAATTTAGCTCAACTATGCTATTTTTAAGTTCATAATTCCCGAGCGGCCACAGCTTTCCTCACAGTCACTGATCTCTATTTTTGCAATTGCAAGCGACTGGGGACGAGGCAGAATAAACACCACAAAGTATTACAGATAATTAAGTCGTCGGGTGGTTACGCTACATGCATGCATGAATGTAAACTCGGTGTTCAATTGAACCGCTGTATGTGATCTAACTTTAAACTCTCGGCGTTCGGTTTTCGTATATTTTTATCATATAACACTAAATCCTTCAGTTTAATTCCAAAATACGCCGTACCAGCCTTGCTCGGGCAATTGACGGTGTTTTAATCGGTTGTTTTTAAGTTTGAGCGATTGTTTCCATGGTCGTAAACGCGAACGCTTTTTGATGTGCGTCGGCGAGAAAAATTTTCCTACCTGGGGTCTGGGGAGAATCGCATCCAGTGGATAGTGATAGTTAATTTCAACCATAGTAAAAATGCAGGAAAATCAATAAAATTAGAACCTTTGGAGCCGTGAACATTTTTTACAGAGATTTCCCTTTTATATATGTATGAATACTATAGCAAGGTTTAATCAAAGTTTTTTAATCAATTCAAACGCTTTAAAACAGCTTTGAAACTTTGTATTCACAATACAGTCAATCTAAATACATGAAAAACTTTTGAAAGAAACTACTGCACTAATAGACTCAAGACAATAATCAGTGGTGTTAAGTTACCAGCTCTTTAAAAGTTAACGACTAATAGTTTCTGTCTTCATAACACCATGCGCAGTCAGTCGTCGAGATGAATAATTTACAACATACTTTCACACGTGGATCAGGATTCTCAGTTCAACACCTGTGGTATATTTTTCAAATACCGCTTTTCAACTTCGTAGCACAACTGAGATCGGAAGCACAGTTCACCATAACACATGTGGCCCATGCATGGAAGCTTGGGGCGAATCGCGGGCGAGGACTGGTAATCACCGCTTGAAACCACCTCTGATGATTCTTTCGAATAAAAACTGTCCATTGGATAGTTTCGTAGAATTTGAGCTGTGTTTTCCGGTATTGTTTTATCGTGCCAATACGATTTTGCGATGCATTTTGTTGAGCAAGCAAAGGCCTCACGATAACAGAACCAAGGGTGGATTTTCTTCAGGCATTGGTGGTATGGTTTACGACATTTGTAACAGCATTCGAGAATTGGTCGATACATAAACCATGTTTGATCCTGGTTTATCATACTTGTGTAGATACACTCGACTGGCCAACGCGGCTTGGTCTAGGCAAATGTGAATGGAAGGAAATTAAGGAAAGGTCTACAATATTGATAAATTTTACCATGATATTATTCACTACCATATACCGACGCCATCTTGAATGAATATGCATCATTATGTGGTGTTTATGAGGTTTCAACGCGGAAATCTAATCACTGTTTCGCAATTGTGCATTTCTGTACCGCTGTATATCAAAGAGAAAACTATTGAATAACTTTTCAATTTTTCTTCTGAATACGCATTCTGCAATCTTTTGACGGCTCTTCATAAATCATACACATCTGGGGCCGGTTGTATGAAAGACTAGTTAACTTTTAACTGTAGTTAAGGACAGAATTGGGCAATCAGAGTCGTGTATTTCACAGTTAACTGGGCCTAAATTTTGCAAAATGTAGTTAAGGAGTTTTATACAACCGACCCCTGACAACTGTTAAATGGCCATTCTGAGGCTTATATATAAAGTGCATTTGTTTTAACATAGCTATATCGTGTTTGAACCTTTCCAATTTAACCTCACAGAACACAGGTTACTAAAAAGAGTTAAGGTTAATAAATTCACTTCAAACTCATTTCAAGTATGCAACGGTTTTCTCGCTTAGCGTGGGAACTTTCAGCAAATTTTAAGCGAGATATCGACTTATTAACAATTATTAATATTATCGAAATTTTGCTTGATAAAGGGGAGATCTGGGCAAGCGGGAGAATATTTTCCTCATATGAACGAAATTCGCCTGCTTACAGGTGTGATTTTCTGTCTAGTCTAAAACTTTTTGAATTCTCAATAATTTGTCATAACTTACGCAAACCAGGAATACCTCACAGCTGAAAACTTTGGCCCAGTATGCGGGGGAATGCTTGATAAATATTCGCCATATTGACACACTAAAATAATTTGGTTGGTCGGAAACATTTGCCCATACATGAACAGGCCCTAAGTTCATATTTTCGTTGAAGGGCGTGGCCAGCACGATAATTGGGGGCCCATATTCGTGATACCAGGATTAATCTCTTTTCAAATAAATTGTCTTTACAGTCTACTAGCATGAATATATGAATGTACCCCCCCCCCCACCAATTTTCGATGCTGGCTACGCCACTGTTTCGTGGGTGGCGCGACGATAAAAAGCAATCGATTTGACAATTATAATGCTGAGTACTAGAAGCAACTTAGAAAGTCCGAACCTTATTTGGTGGCTTATAATTTTTGGGTATGTCGACAATGCCTAAATGACTGCAAGAATAAAGATATATATCTTACAGCTATCTCAGTAAAATACTGTATCGGGATCAGGATGTATTTAGTAAGAAAGTCGACAAAAACGCTTGCCATCGCCTTTCACCATTAATATTCATATGTGCGAAAAACCTTTTGCATTTAGAATTACTGCCTTAACGAATACACGTGATATGAAAACTAAATTATTTTATCTCGTCTGTTAATTACTTAATGCATGCGTGAAATTTATAACGATGGTGTACAGGGTTTCCCCAAAAACGTAACCACTGTATTTGATTAGGGTTGCCAGATTACTGAAAAAGAACCCAAACATTGTTGTAGTCAGTCCTGATTTCTTTGTTGTAATATATGGGTAGTTTATTCAGTAATCTGGCAACCCTGTATTTGATTATCTAAACAAATGTCATCAGCATATATTCACATGCCATATTAGTAGGACAAGGACCTGTTCTTAAAAATCCATTATAGATAATGTTTTGTTCATGTCTTCATATTTCATTCACCGTGATACGGATTGAAGGCTTTAATTTCGATGGCAAAAAAAATTTGCTTCAAATTATAATTGTCTTGGAGATTTGGCCTAGTTAGACAATACTTTCCTCTAATAGGACGATCTAGCTCGCACGAACGAATTTGTAACTCCCAAAGCCAAAGGGATCATTATGTTGTTATTTTTAAAAATAAAAGTGAAAAGTGTATTTTAATTCAATTATGTTATTTTGAATTAAAGGTAACCCGCCTAATATGGTCTTAAATTTAGTTCAAAATAACACAAACTTGAGTTCAAAAAAACTTAAGATAACACTAAATATCCCAAATGCACGACCACCGGACCACTGATCTGATTGACGAGATTCGTTCGTCACGCCATCTTCGTTTGCTGTTATGGAACAATGGTTACAGATAATGCTTGTTATTTTAATTAATAGATTTGGTATGTTTATTCAGGCGTCGGGCATTAATAAGAATCTTCACTGCTTTTAACATCTACACATTTTGACCTCTTCCGATAACAATATTTCGCTGCAAATAGGGCGTATATCATCCATCAATACATATGCGAAGCCAGAATTAATGAGCTTCCGGAATTGAAGAACATGCAGAGAAAAATACAACCTTACGGGCGCTACTGTCATCACACGAATCTTAGATTGATTCAAAACCTGATCAACGCCATAATCATGAGAAAAACACTTCTTGGGGTTTGCGTGATGTATTTTAATCAACTTTTTATTTGACGTCTCCGGACGTTTATTATTTCTGGCTTCGTTATCGACCGTGTATCATTTATCCTATGAATATTATCAGATCAGTGTTGACGACTCACTTTAATACCAAGGGATTATCTTAGCACATAAAGAGTTAAAAAAATGGTCTCATAGCTAGCATACTCCAGCTGGTTTTACAATCTTAACCCACATGTCATCACACTTCGCACTGTACTTCGCCGTGTTTCCTGGCAATTCCAATCTCATGACGTCACGGCATTCGCTTCTCACAGTCATAACGTTAGTGGATATATGCTTGCATATTAACTTTACAAAGGTCGATTGTGTGTACTATGTACGGCTTTATTCTTTTGCATGATTTTGCGCTGAAATGAAGTATTTTAGCCAGGAAAATTGTTGTTTTTCTAGTGGCTAAAAAAATGTTGTTGAGAGTGATAAAATATAGCCCCGTTTACACCACACTCAATTTATTGGCACGGCATGGCGAAAATGGGTACGCGTACCTAATTTCATTAATGTTCAGGCTACCAAAACAGACGCGTACCCAATTTTATCAATGTTCAGGCTACCGAGCACAGATGAAATGGGGACGGGTATACCCATTTTAGCCGTGCCGTGCCAATAAATTGAGGGTAGTGTAAACGGAGCTAAAATTGCGTCGTATTCTTAACCAGTTTAAAGGCGGATTTCCATTCAGTGCAAAATGTTTGAGGGATCGACTTTTTGCGATCGCTTTCTTTTGAAATACAAACAGTCAAGCGGAACCAATCCCATTGGATGAACTTGAATGAAACATTTCAAAAGAAAGCGATCGCAAAAAATCGATCGCGCGACATTTTGTACTGAATGGAAATCCGCCGGTATTCTGCAAGGTAAAAGTGTATAATTCAAAAGACATTATACATGACCGCATAGTCAAGGTATTAGCTTTAAAACCGCATGCCACGTCAGATATTCAGATTAAAAACCAACCATAATAAACTGTCGCATATTGACGTATACGGAGGTGTATTGAAAATAATCCTTCTGAAATGTTTCTATATTTGGATAATTTGAATGACTGCATGTATGCACACTGGGTGTGCAAACAAACACTTCAAAATTTATAAGCGAATAGAAGACGTCATAGCAGTTCACAATAAAGAATATGCAGTTCACAATAAAGTGAATAAACCTGGGAAGGAACAAAAGGTAGAATATTTTTCTAAAAAACCATGCATGAACTTTGATGAATAACTAAATATCACACGTTTAGTACTGTCGCTGTAACCCTAACCTTTAATTGCCTGTATGGTTATATCCCTATATAAGGACATATCCTTATATTGACCTAGAAATAGGCTGAACGTTGTTTTGAAATTATTGAAATAACAAAAATTTCGGCGGCTGATACACGATTTACCCAAATTTAATATATCAATATATATTCAAGCACTTAGACCGTTCAACTATTGGTGAAAAAATATCAACAGGGGACCGTACTGATGTTTCAAGCGGTTCGTGGATAGTCTGTTTTTAAATGCTTCAAAAACTATTCAGCTCCAATGAATAACCTTTTGTTATAAATTGTTAATGCGACAAAACCATTCTTGATTGTCTAAACAGCTGATATTAATTGATAGCGAATATGAAGATATATATATATATATCCCCTATGGTCAATGACACTAGTCACGAACGTATCAAATGTACATACAAAGGATAATAGTATAATTGGATTCAACCACAGTCTAAATGATTTGCACGACGAAAAAAATTCGTGGGATTTAACTATTTGAAAAAGCGTGGTCTAAAATAAACCGACTCCCATGAACCTGACCTATAGACTCGGCCAAGTTGGCGTGTTAAAAATTCTAATGCAACGTATACATCTCTAAAGACAACCGCGACTTCGATTAAATTACAATTTACTAAATATGTTGGTCGTTAGAAATATCAATCATAGGATCTAAAACTGTCTAGAAAATATCGTTTGTTTTAAAATCTTACCGATCTAGAGGAAATTTTGGATTTTCTTTGGAGTTCGTTCATTGCGTCTTCGAGTAGATCTGCGATAGACATTCCAGTAAAAAGGAACAAGACCGGCAATATTTTGACCACCAACATTGTCTGAACACGTTGCAGTTTCCGTAAGATACAATTCTAACAGCGCGACGAGCAAGGAAAACTCACGTTGTCCCAGATCCCTCAATTATTCTCCCTGCTTTAAATATGACAAACGCAAGTCTATTTATTTTGTTCTCAATGCGAGGAGTACACCCATATAGTGTATATCATCATTGAACTACTTATTAGCTTATCAATTATCAGCTTAGTGGTGCAGTGTTATGATTCACTTATAATATCCTCAAAAATGCATAAATCGAATAAAAAAATATTCAATGAGAGAGACTGAGAGAGCTGACGAGAAAACCGTTAACGTCTTTATTTCAGCTTCTAAGAGGCCCAATGAATTTTGGTATTTGGAGTGCTGGTTTCTGCGACCTGTCTCAAACCGCAGGGAAATACATAACATTTTACAGCTCAAGTGCGTGGTCGCACATGTGCATGCCACACTGCACGATTCGTGCAGCGCGCATGTAAGCAGACATAATGACAGACATAGTTTAGGGACTAGGATTGTCATCAAATGTATTTCTAGTTATAGCCTTAAACCTAGTTGCATGCCGTTTAGTTTCTGCTTGTGTTTGCCAGCGGCATGCCACAGTTGGGTAAAATATCACGTCTCTCGGTTAAGACCTTTTTTTAGAAATAACCATGCATACAAAGACAAGATTATTTTCGACCATTTCACTTCCATTATTATTTATTAGTCTAAGTGCAGAACACGACCATTTTGAAACTTTCATATTGAAACTATAGACTTACCACGATATCTTGAACCACAAGTTTGCCCGCGACCTTTTTAAAAATTTTAAAGAACGGAAAACGCAAAGGGCCCGCCGATTTTATGAAAGGAGGAATTGTCGTTAGGCATCGATTATCAGGATAAATACACGTGGCAAAAATTTTGCTATGGGGGTGCTAAAGATGAAATCGCGTGTAGATAAGTTTCACGTTTCTGAAGTGTTGATTGTTTTCATTTTCCGTTTGTCTTGGTTAAACCAATCCCGATCTACGTGTTTAACTTGCATGTATAATAAATATTCCCTGCTTCCAATTACATTACCGTTTTAAATTACATTACTGCGGCGTGGGGCGGTTCAAATTGGAACGGAATTCCATACGGAACCCCGTTTCCTGGCAAGAAATACTCTTTTCAAATGGAGAACCTTGACACCGCTGGTACTCAAACGTAATTTCCTATTCTTAATATTCATAAAGAGAATTCAATGTGTGAACGGTTGAAAGCGGGGGAGGGCAACGACATTTTTATCAGAGCACGTTTTCTGTGCAGAGATTGCATGGGCACCAAAAGCTACGCAGTAAATCCACTTTTAGCATAAAGGCCCTGTTATAAGTTACGTGCATTATATATCAATATATGCAAATTTTCTTGCAACTTTTAATGCAATTTTACTAATTCTAAGGTTGACAAAAACGAACATTTCCTATGATCTGCTAAGCTTTTCTTAGCATTTCGAACACTCTTTACTAATTAACATCCGTCAAAATCATAATAGCATTGGAAGTTGCAAGGAAAATTGAATAATGTGACATGCAGTCTATAACAGCGCTCAAATTTTGAACTTAATAAAAGGATGTAAAGATTTTTAATCTCTGACAGCTGAATAAATATACCAAATTAGTAAGCACTTTATAATAAACGTTGCTTCATAACGGCAAAAGAAGATGTCGTGACGAGCGGTATATATATAACGTGTAAACACAGCCTTCGGACATTGGACTATATTTAATTATGTGTCATTTGACAGTCATTCTAATAAGTAAATCTTGTGAAATAATCCGACTTGGGTGTCGCCGTGTCGGTGTCTAAGATGGACCATTAAAGATAAAATTTCACAATCGCGTCAAAATCATGATCTCACGATTATCATGCAAGTTTATACTGTTATACCTAAAAGCAGTTTTCAACTAAACTCCAATGCCCTCTTAGGTAGGTTGAAATTGCGTTCAGGGTTTTGCATTGGTTGCTTTCATATGGGCCCGATTTAGTTCAAAACACGCAAAAACATCTGGCGGAAATTTTCTGGTGTCATTGATGCAGCGTTCAACATCCGACGGCCCTAAAACCCATTCTTTAGAAATTTTGTAAAAATGCGACCAAAAATAAACAAAAAAGGTTCTTGACGTTCAGTTCAACATAAAAATCTTCGTACTTAATATAACGGCACTTGTGTTACAAGTCACTTTTTGCTATACATCAAAATAAAGCAAGTATGTGTTTTATTATCATTTTATATAGCATTTTACATTTTGATTGCTTCTAAAGACTGGTTTTAATTTAGTCGTAATTGTCGTGAAAAGGTCATTTTCAACGATATGAGAAATAGTCCGCTGATGTAATTTTGTTTTTAATTAATTTATGTAGTAAAGTCACTCATTGTTGACTGCCAGCACAAACATAGAAATATTCTATCACATCAGCCACCTTGACATGTTCACGACACTTACGACTAAATGGGATATGCCGATATATGGTACCATTGAAGACGATATATTTGAAAACTCCTGCAAAATGTTCTCATATCTACCCATAAACGTTGTGATTTGTCGGTGACAATATTTTCATCGATCTTCTCAAATAATTAATTTATTAAGCGCTAAAATTATTAATGAGATCAGAGCTTCACTGAAGTGAGTTTTTCACTGACAACCGAGGTATATTTATATATTATATACAGTGTTATCAATAATTTCATCTATTAATATACAGCATACTATACAGAAATATATACAGTGCATGGATAATATCGATATATATATAACAGTATTATCCCTATAAATGATTCGTCTATGAATAAGTATTATAGTATATAATACACATTATCATCCCTATATGAATTTTATCTATAGCGTTTGCTTTGTACTTATGACATACCTTAACAACATGTAAGATTTTACGACATAGTTACGATGTTACGCAAAACAGAGGGCAACCGAGGACCGAGGTTTGACGCCTAATTTCTGGTGCCAGTTGTGTAAAAGACTAGTTAACTTTTAACTGTAGTTAAGGGCAAAATTGGCCAATCAGAGTCGTGTGTTTCTGAGTTAACTAGGATTTACCTATACAAAATGTGGTTAAAGTTGATACAACCGGCCCTAAATGGTCTGTATATTTATTTATACAAGGTGCAAAAAAGCTGCTTCCTTTCATATACTCAGTTTTCTGACCGTCATGACTGGCACATCACGAATTTGCAGATCCAATTAAAGCGCCTGTGCATGAGTGTTATATTACTTATATTTATATAGGAACTGTTAACAAGAAAATGTTTTATTTAAAGCCGTTTTATAACCCGCTCGGATTGTTTTGTCTCCAATTCCATAAACAAGAGGATTGAATGAGCAACATAGAAGAAAATACAACGGCATGATCCATATTAAGTGTTGCTGCGCATCTCGTTCATCATTCCCGTTCATTTTAAGTACTATTCGCAGCGGTAACACTGCTGCAAAGTATTGTATTATAATCATCGCACTCACCGCTATCATCTTAACATTTCTTTCCACGCGTAATTGCCGATGGTGTTTTATCCGCTCGGTCGTATTGTTCATGGGAAATAATTGCCTTTGATTTCTCTGATGACGACACATTGAATAGCACAACTTTGTGTAGAGGACAATTAGGAACATAATGGGGATTATTGTGATAGAAAAGTCCAAGATTATATTGAATATATCGTAGTATGCGGTACCCTGCCATTTGTTAGCACATCGGTTATTCACAACTTTTTGCAAAAAAAATCTTGGGCTGAATAACAAGAAGGAAGTGATATAGATTAATGCAATGATATATTTCAGTCTTTTTCCGGACAAATTCGGTTGAAAAGGTTGTGTAACGGCTCTGTGACGAAGTATTGCAATCATCACTAAAAGTGCCATTTCTGCAGTGAAGAAAAAGCCAACCAAGGGTATCACTATAGCGCAGGGTTGGGATAAAATGCGGATCCGGACGGACGGACGGATAGGCGGACGGACGGACAAAAAGAATAAAATGCGGATTGCGGACGAAAAGAATAAAATGCGGACAAAAAGAATAAAATGCAGACAAAAAGAATAAAATGGGACAAAAAGAATAAAATGCGGACAAAAAGAATAAAATGCGGACAAAAAGAATAAAATGCGGACAAAAAGAATAAAATGCGGACAAAAAGAATAAAATGCGGACAAAAAGAATAAAATGCGGACAAAAAGAATAAAATGCGGACAAAAAGAATAAAATGCGGACAAAATAAATAAAATGCAGATAAAGGAACAAGGAGTATACTAAATTGCAGATCACGAAGACTGGCGTAACCGTCACATCTCACGAGAAAACGACCGAGCGCGTGAATGATCGTGAGAGCTATATAGCAATGTAGGACGTTTGGTTGTCAAACAAAAATGCACTGCTCTTTCATCTGGCGATGAAAATTCTCAACCCCAAGAAAGTTACGTATTTTTAATCAAATTATTTGATTGCCCTTTTTGTGATGAAAAATGCCTTTATGTCCCTGTACGTTAAACCAACTGTTTTTCTAAGCCTGGGGCCGGTTGTATAAAGCTTTTAACTAGATTTTGCGTAGTTAAATCGTAGTTAACTCAGACTCTGATTGGCCAAATCGGTCACTAATTATGATTAAAAGTTAACTACGTTTTTATACAATCGGCCCTTGGTTTTTATGTTAAGTTTACCGCATTTTTGGCGATAATTTATGCAAATATTTAATAAATAATGATTATTGAATTATTTGAATAAATAATGCTACCGGAATAATATATGCAACTCGCAAGTGTTACGAATGAGTAACTTAGCTGCTCGAGGATTACGAATATACGAAGAAATTTATATTTAATGCCTATTAAACACAGTTTAGAGAAGATATCGACAGCTTTACTGACTTGAGAAGGTAAACTCGATTGAATTGTTTTGTTATGGGCCTGTTTCACAGCTTACAAACACAAATTTTCATAAAATTTTAATTTGCTGCGCCAATAATACGCCAATATCACCTCAGTGCCACAAGATGTTCTGAAATCGATGAAATTAAGAGATGAGGCTTTGTTGAGGTCTGACAGCGCAATAGTTCCTGCGCCAGGAAAGAATAGCGAAACTACATTCATCGTTGAAAGTCAGACATCTTCAAAGCCCCATTTTGTGAAGATTTAAAGAATGGTCGAGTAAGCTGTGACGATTGTCCTTCTTATAAGGCGGCGAAAATTTACTCGCATGCTATTGCAGTGGCCGAGAAAGCTAAAATCCTGCCAAAATTTGTTTATTGGTTTGTCAAGAAAGGGCCACAGTCAATGAATGTTACTTCACTTGTAACGTTTGACAGTTCACAGAGTTCGGGAAAGAAAAAACACCAAGCTGCAACAAACCGACGAAAGGGTGGAAGAAGCAAAAAACAACCGTCTGTAACTACTATAATCGAACGCCCGTTAGATTTAAACAGCAACCTCCTCAACTATTAAACCCGCAGCCATCTGAACCATCGATCCAGCAACAACTTCAACCTTTAACCCTACAAACAGTTCAACCTTTAAACTGGCAACAATCGCAACGTTCAAACCAACAACCATTCTCAGCATATTTGCAATCATCGGATGTACAACCATTACAGTCCTCGAACCCGCAACCGTTTTCATGGCCACTAGGTAATAATCTTACATTCAGGCCGGCGCCGGCAAGTGGAATTTTTGAAATTCACCTTTTGAACTTTTGTCCCTTTATGGTGCGAACATGCTATGGCTGCGCTCAACAGTTGAAACCTGGTGAACAAATTTCCCCCCCTCCGCACAATTTAACAATCGTTTCAAGAATGCCTAGGAGCTTTCGTCTCCCTTCTGGCGAAATTGGAAACAAGGAAGGAAATGTTTATTTCCATGTTAACAAAAACTGTGTCAAAAAGTCTAAGACAGCCGAATATGTTGTCAATACTATCATGGGTTATGCCACTATTGATTCCAGAACATATCGTATTCCTACGTCAATTTGGAGTTCAAGTTTGAAGTTTCAAATGTATACATATAATTATTTAGTTTATGGTTATTTCACTGTTGAATGTGTCTTTAATGACTAGATATAATTGATATTGAGTTCTAGTTTATTGATTTTGAGGGGTTAAGTGTTGAATATTTTGTATTATGCTTATAATTTACATTTAATCACAATGTACGAAGATCAGCTTAATTTACATTGTACAGCTCAATCCGCATTTTATTCTTTTTGTCCGCATTTTATTCTTTTTGTCCGCATTTTATTCTTTTTGTCCGCAATCCGCATTTTATTCTTTTCGTCCGCAATCCGCATTTTATTCTTTTTGTCCGTCCGTCTGCCTATCCGTCCGTCCGTCCGGATCCGCATTTTATCCCAACCCCTATAGCGCACGATGCTTTGCCCAAGTCACTCGACCAAAACTGCAACCCGTTCCAGGGTCCTATGGTAAGCAGGATATTACCAAACAACAACAAGATTATGTCGCAGACAGCAAGATGAAATACAAGACGATAATAATTGCTTTGGAAACGACGTGGTCCATTGCTGATCGTCAGTATGACCAGAATATTGCCGCATAGACCAAACAATTCAATAATTCCATAGCAGATTGCAACAATCAATTTTGAAGATGCTTCCTCCGTTTCAGTTCGGTTCATTTTCCTGCCCGACCATTTAAAGATTATTTCCAGCTTTGCATGTGTCCGTGATTTTTTATGTTTTAATGCATGTATACTCAAGTTGATATTTTTCATGTACAGAGATATTAAAAAGGTGCATGACGGCCATGTGACAGTTAATCAAAATATTGTCATGATTCTTAATTGTGTCATTTACAACTGACGAGGAGCCACAATGGAAAATGTAATCATAAAATCATGCAACGATCAATATGTTTGATGGATCAATATTGCATGCATTCCAATTGTAAACAATTCATTTTTCATTTAAAAATTTATTTACAAACGCTAGCCATACACAACATACAGTTTTGTTGATTCTCAGATGGGGCGTTTAAATAACATCTTGTAACCATGAAGGCGAACTAAGAAGTTGACAATACAGAAGTTGACATATATATACGGAAATACTTATAATTGTACCAATTTTCATACATATATCTCCCAAACAATTTGAATTGTTACCCAAGTTTGTTGCACACGAACCAAATGTAATTATATTATTTCTAATGATATAATTCACAATAGTATTATTTATTATATTAAATGTCGTATCAAGACCCCACTGTAATTCAAAATTGAAGACCCCACAGCAATCCCGAATGAAACCAAAATTTTCATGAATTTAACTACTCAGTTTATTACGGAGTCGTCCTGACAACAGCATTTGCTTGTTTGTTTCATTGAACAACTTATTTCAATGCCTCAAAATCATCTCGCGTTTCGTCGAATCCCGGTTAACCAGGCTCATGTGTTAAGAAAACAACCTTATGCATAAAAACAAAATTGCTTAAAAATTGTCGAAAATGCGTTGAAATTATTAACAGCAAGTAAAAGGCGTCGACTCTATGTGCGTCTTTTTTATCTAAAGCCGATTCTCCATTACCGTTCGCTTCACCCACGCAGGCGAAGCGGCCTTTGAAATTCTGTCCATGCGACAGTGACGCGTCTGAAAAACAAAGCGCGCTTCCCTCGCGCGGGCGTGGCGGACGTAGTAGAAATTGGCTAATGTGGCCTATAAGCCGGTTTTCCACTAGCGATATTTTTCGCGCGAAACGACTTTATTGCATTGTATTTGAACAATTTGTTCCAGATGGTTGCAGTTGAGAGCCCTGGAACAAAAGTAAAATGTCGATTCGCGCGAAAAATATCGCTAGTGGAATACCGGCTTAAAGCCGGTTGCCTCATTGGCAACTGTGAAATTTGGAGACAATTGGGTATTGGTTCATTTTCTTTGTCGTTCACTTTGACAGCTTCCGCCAAACGTTAAATTTATTTTCCCATCAAACTTTTAATAAGTTTAAAGATTTAATAAAAGTACCAGGGTGACAATTACTCAAGCCTGTCGCGAATCTTGTGTAAATATTTTTTATTTCAAAATATTGTGTCCTTGCATGAAAAATGAAATTGTCAATGCAGAGAAAGTGCAAGATAATCTAATCATGCTGTTGTCGGAAACTTTCAATTTACACGAGAGGAGTGGGTGTAAGAGCTTATAGCGAAAAAATGTGGAAGTTCTTTCTGACAGAGCCCTAAAGCTCTAACAGTTTTCAAGACTTACATGCCTCATCTACGACTATGTATCTTCTTTAAAACGTCAGCGTGCCATATCCCCCCCTCCTCCTTCTCGTAGCTTTGTAGTAGTAGGTCAACAACTGACCACAACAACTAGGAAAGGCTAATATGCAGAAGCATTTTAATATCACGACGGCTATAAATTTACAGGTCTCGATAGCTCTGGGCAAGATCTATGCACGCCTTTGCCTTTCCGCTTGATTGCTACAATTAATGACATAAAAATACGTGTTTGTAACTCTGACTAAAAATCGAACTAAAATTGACTAAAAGTCCTACTCATGCACAAGGAATTATTTTACTTAGGATCATTTTATAACCCTCTCGGATAGTTTTGTCCCCAATTCCATAAACAAGAGGATTAAATGAACAACATAGAAGAAAATACGAGGACATGATCCATACAATGGATTGTTGTACCTCAGCGTTATGCTCCATTATTTTAAAAACGACACGTACTGGCAAAACAGCAGTGAAATATTGTAGTATAATCACTACACTAACTACAATCATCTTGACGTTTCTGTCCACGCTTAAATATCGGTAATGTTGTGGTGAGCGGTTTATATTGTCCGTGATATTTCTTCTTTTCATCGAAAATAATCGTCTTTGTGTCTTATGATGACGAGCCATCGAAAAACACATTTTTGTGTAGAGAACAATAAGGAACATCATTGAGATTACTATGACAGAAAGATCAAGAATCATATCATAAATATAATAATATATGTTGCCTTGCCATCTGTCCATGCATTCGTTACCCACAACACTGAGAGAGAAGAATTTTGGAGTGTATAAAAACAAGGGGATGATATAAACCGACGCAATAATAAAATTCAGTCGCTTTCTTGTCACATTCGGTTGTAAAGGTTGTGTAATAGCCTTGTGACGAAGTATTGCGATCACGACTAAAAATGCTATTTCTGTAATGAAGATAGAGCCAATGAATGGTGAAAGTATTGAGCAGGAAACATACGCTAACCCACTCAACCAATAATGAGTTTCAATCCAAGGTGGTATTGTTAACATTATATTGCCGGACAACAGTAACACTATGTCACAAACGGCAAGATGAAATACGAGACGATAATAGTTGCTTTGGAAACGGCGTGGTCCACTGCAGCTGATCGTCAGTGTGACCAGAATATTGCCGCATACACCGAACAATTCAATAATTCCATAGTAGACTGTAATCAAAATTCCTGAAAAATTCGAGTTTGTGTCATTGGCAACAGTGCTGTTAGAAGACATTTTTTTTAAGTTGACGCAGCTTCAAAGGACTATACACAATGGAAAATTCATATTGCTTCAAACACTTTTCAATATTTTCATGTGCCTATAGAATTTAATAAAGGACCTACGGTGTAATTATTGTAAATTAAGTTTCAATAAATATTAATAAATTTTAAAGAAATTAAAAGGATTAATGGCGCTTCAGTCAATTAATAGCGCTTTCAAAAATATTACACTAAAAATAGGCAAGCTGAAAGCTACCGCTTCTGATGAGAATATATACGTCTGACTTCACTTCATGCGCCACATTTATTAAAATATATCAAATATCCGTTTTCAAGCGTCAGTTCTACCGCTTTTTGTGTAGAGGTTTTATGATGTGGGCGACCGCCAGTGATAGGGGAGGCATTTGTCCCCCCCCTTCTATAATTTTGTTGTCTCCTTCCACGTTTGCCCTCCCCCGGAACTTTTCACGTGACGTAAGCAGTTCATTTTTTTTTGCGATGATAGAAGAAAGAAAAATACACAAAATGTGTCTTAGGGGTAGCCTGCGTGCAGTCCCAGACTTCCAAAGGAAGTCTTCCTTTGGAAGTCTGGGACTGCACGCAGGCTATCTTAGGGGCTGTTAACATGAGCCCGGTTCCCGAGATTTAACGATGACGCGTAAAATAGACTGAGTTATTGACAGGCTATCTTTAAAACCAGGAACGGGGAATCAAGGAAGGGAACGGGGAAGGGAACGGGGAATGATAAAACCAGGAATGCGAAAAGCCGGAATCTTTAAAACCAGGAATGCGAAAAGCCGGAATCTTTAAAACAAGGAATGGGAAAAGCCGGAATCTTTAAAACAAGGAATGGGAAAAGCCGGAATCTTTAAAACAAGGAATGAGAAAAGCCGGAATCTTTAAAACCAGGAATGGGAAAAGACGGAATCTTTAAAACCAGGAATGGGAAAAGCCGGAATCTTTAAAACAAGGAATGAGAAAAGCCGGAATCTTTAAAACCAGGAATGAGAAAAGCCGGAATCTTTAAAACCAGGAATGAGAAAAGCCGGAATCTTTAAAAACAGGAATGAGAAAAGCCGGAATCTTTAAAAACAGGAATGAGAAAAGCCGGAATGTTTAAAAACAGGAATGAGAAAAGCCGGAATCTTTAAAAACAGGAATGGGAAAAGCCGGAATCTTTAAAAACAGGAATGAGAAAAGCCGGAATCTTTAAAACCAGGAATGAGAAAAGCCGGAATCTTACGGCCGGAAGTTTGTAACTAAATTATTTCCGCGCGTAATACAAAATATGCTAATTTGACATGGCTATATTTTCCGTATTTTACCAAATTTCGCAGCCAAACTTAGCATTTCCACTAATTCAAGTACGCTCAATTCTTTTATCTGTTATATGGAACATAAACTGCATTCTTTTGTGGGGGAAGGAATGGATAATACATATATAATTATACAAACGATGAAACGAACACAAGGACTGAAAAGGTTAGTTTGTAAACAGTTAAATTTGTTGATATGGTCTCATTCATAAACCTACAAAGTGGAGCTTTGCGCGTTGCTATCTACCGTTTAATATCTACATTGCTATTGAAATTGAATAATGTTTGGTTGGAAATGAAAACTTTTTGGATCCAAATTTGAATTTCCAGTATAAATCTATGCGAACAACAATTTTGCTCCATTTAATATATACATACTAAGCTTATTTTGCAATATATATTTGTCATAGTTCATGGTAACAGCTTTTCATTATTGAATCAGATTACCCCTGAACAATGCACTACACTTTTGTTGTCCCAAATATAACATGATTTTGCTTGTAAGTAAAATTGTATAGAAAATAAAAATATTTTAGTGCATTTTGTACCTTAATTGACTCAGATTATAATTAAACAGTTACTATTCTCACCCATGGTTTTAATGACTGGAGGCAGATTAAAAATATACCATAATAATCTGTAAGTAACTAACAGTTGCAATCAATTAAAATCTTGGCTCTTTGAGAACAACTTTGTGTTGGGATGGAATTTTGGTATATATCCTGTTGTTGTTTTCATACTGTAGAGTAGATTTATATTAAGTAGCAGCAAATACAATGTACTGGTAATATTCCAAAATTTAACAACATATCTCAATTCTTTTATCTGTTATATGGAACATAAACTGAATTATTTTGTGGAGGAAGGATTGGAGGAATATATAATACATGTATAATTATGCAAACAACAATTAATTTTGCTGCACTTAATACATTATTTTGCACTATACAGGGTGTCTAAAAAAAACGCAACTCCTTAAATATGCAAGAACATTAATACAGCTCTAAAGTGCACCTCTGGGAATTGAAAATGGCTCTTAATCCTTCATTTAAAATGCTAAAAAAATGCTAAACGTCATTTTAGCTGAACTATGGTGCAAACCCGAACAATATCTTAATATTCTTGCATATTTAATTGGTTGCGTTTTTTTTAGACACCCTGTATAGTCATAGTTCATAGTAAAAGCTTTTCATATTGAATCATGCTAGCCTAGAAATAAACCACAGCTATGTTTTCCCTACACAATTTCTAAAGCATTTTTATTTGAATAAATTATTTGTAAAAGTAAATGCTGGTTGGAAATTATACTCTTCTAAACAAGACCTAGGGTATATTCCAAAATTCCATCCCAACACAAAGTTGTTCTCAAAGAGCCAAGATTTTAATTGATTGCAACTGTTAGTTACTTACAGATTATTATGGTATATTTTTAATCTGCCTCCAGTCATTAAAACCATGGGTGAGAATAGTAACTGTTTAATTATAATCTGAGTCAATTAAGGTACAAAATGCACTAAAATATTTTTATTTTCTATACAATTTTACTTACAAGCAAAATCATGTTATATTTGGGACAACAAAAGTGTAGTGCATTGTTCAGGGGTAATCTGATTCAATAATGAAAAGCTGTTACCATGAACTATGACAAATATATATTGCAAAATAAGCTTAGTATGTATATATTAAATGGAGCAAAATTGTTGTTCGCATAGATTTATACTGATATATTAAGTAGCTGTAAATACAATGTACTGAATATAGAAAAGGTAAAATATATTGTGTATTTAGTGAAGTTGTTCTTGCATATTTTATATCATGCAGTATGCAATTCATATGAAAATCTGGAAATTCAAATTTGGATCCAAAAAGTTTTCATTTCCAACCAAACATTACTCAATTTCAATAGCAATGTAGATATTAAACGGTAGATAGCAACGCGCAAAGCTCCACTTTGTAGGTTTATGAATGAGACCATATCAACAAATTTAACTGTTTACAAACTAACCTTGTCAGTCCTTGTGTTCGTTTCATCGTTTGTATAATTATATATGTACTATCTATTCCTTCCCCCACAAAAGAATGCAGTTATGTTCCATATAACAGATAAAAGAATTGAGCGTACTTGAATTAGTGGAAATGCTAAGTTTGGCTGCGAAATTTGGTAAAATACGGAAAATATAGCCATGTCAAATTAGCATATTTTGTATTACGCGCGGAAATAATTTAGTTACAAACTTCCGGCCGTAAGATTCCGGCTTTTCTCATTCCTGGTTTTAAAGATTCCGGCTTTTCTCATTCCTGGTTTTAAAGATTCCGGCTTTTCTCATTCCTGGTTTTAAAGATTCCGGCTTTTCTCATTCCTGTTTTTAAAGATTCCGGCTTTTCTCATTCCTGGTTTTAAAGATTCCGGCTTTTCTCATTCCTGGTTTTAAAGATTCCGGCTTTTCCCATTCCTGGTTTTAAAGATTCCGGCTTTTCTCATTCCTGGTTTTAAAGATTCCGGCTTTTCCCATTCCTTGTTTTAAAGATTCCGGCTTTTCTCATTCCTTGTTTTAAAGATTCCGGCTTTTCCCATTCCTTGTTTTAAAGATTCCGGCTTTTCGCATTCCTGGTTTTAAAGATTCCGGCTTTTCGCATTCCTGGTTTTATCATTCCCCGTTCCCTTCCCCGTTCCCTTCCTCGATTCCCCGTTCCTGGTTTTAAAGATAGCCGTTATTGACATGAGTAAATAACATGATCCTGGTTATCGTGTATAGCCATCCTAACAATATCATGTGATTGGTTTGATTCAAAAAGACTTACTTCAACACCTGAAAATCCATTTTACGCTTTGTTGGATCCCCGACGGTAACCGGACTCATGTGAACAGCCCCTTAATGTGCAGAAAATATATGTTCGGCTAATTTAGAACGATATAAATTAGGAAAAGATATTAATTTTCTAAGTTTTATCTAAGCGTGAGACATATGCGATGAAAGTAGTGTTGGATTATATTCCTGCTAAAAATGGGATCAATTAAGGCGTAGAAGCACTCGAGTGAAGTGCTACAAAATAATAATTGATTAACCTTCACCTGTTCTCGGCATTACCACCTTAAAATACACACTAACCACGCTTGCTCTTGTCAGCTACCTCTGTAGTTCAGTGGCAAGAGCACTGCACCGGCATCGCAAAAGCGTAGGTTCGATTCTTGCGTATGATTCCACTCGAGATTTTGACCCCATTAAGAACGTTTATGCAAAGTGTAGTTAAATAGTTTTATACAACCGGCCCCCAATGGTTTGAAATGGTTTGGTGTGCAAGGAAGTTTCTGTATTCATGCAGCATTTCAAAAAAGATTACGTTTAGCTCCGCTTTAAATTAGGATCATGCAAACTAAAGGAAATATTAGAAACATATTGCAGAGGCAAAGAAAGTCTTTTCACATATTGAGGCTATATTTCACTTTTACAATGAATGCAAAAAACAAATCACGACCTCACGCTGAGCACACACTATTGAAACAGTTTAACTAAACGTGGGGATGAATTTACTTCAAGGCTTATGTTATACGTCGCATTTGGTCCCGTCGAAAATGCATTTTCGACAACAGATTGATTTTCTCAAATAATCACATTTGCAATTAATTAATACTTTACCTAAGGTCCCGTCCACACGGAAATATTTGAAAAAGCCAGAAAAATCTTACGGTTACGCGTATCGTCCACATGTATATCCGGCGCTTTCGCCCACTGAAAACGGAAGAACTGAAAACGCTCTCCAGAGTGGAAGAATTTGAAAACGACGCCTGAGCGGATACGTGTGGACAGCTTTGCCGGATAAATTTGAAAACGATGACGTTAATTTGAAAGCGATGATATCAAATTGTTTTCATATTAATGAGGTTTGTTTCAAGTCTTGTGGCTTATGCTCAACTTTATATTGCTATAAGATTATTACTGTCATATGAATCTTTTCTTTTCTTTAGTTAGGGTTATGAGGTCTTTCTTTTACCATTTGGGGAAGTATTTTACGCGAGAAACATGTACGGTTATATTTTTTATACACAACATGCATATTAGATAGTCAACAACAACATTTAGAAGTCGTCTGTCCAAAGAAATTTCTCATTCTTGTTTTTTTGTTTTGAACTCGACATCCAACCTGTGACACGTGGGTGAAACACATGAAGGTGCACTGCGGAATCAAATAACTTTAGCGTTTTCGAATCGTTTTGAATGCGGATAAATATTTGTGCGTTTTCAAATTCTTACGGCATCGTGTAGACGGGGGCCTCATGCTCCATGAATATCCATGAATATAAACCTCAACTTAATTTACTTCGGTGTTTGTTTAGTGCGTGATATTCATGCACCTTCTGCAAATAATTGCTAAATAACCTGTTGTTGATAAATAGAACTGAAAAAATAATTAATTTGTAAGTACAACAGAAAGAACTTGTACTGACACTGTTTCCCATCGCGTTATCGCTATTATTGTGACATCTATCGAGTCTTTTCCAGCAGTTTTCGACGGGGGAAGCTGATAATCGTTCAGACGCAACGAAAAGTCCTCAGTTAGCGCACCCTGAGGACAAAACCATATTCCCGCATCCTCGTGGTCGACTTTTACTTCAGCTTTTTGGTTAAGGACAACTGAGCGATATTCTCTACGTAAGATAACCCCAACGTTGTTCTTTGAGATCTTCAACGTATGTGTTACTTGTTGCCCTGGTTTCATGGATAAAACAGTTCTGTTAAAATAGATGCCAGGTTGATTTTCAAACACACTTCGAATCGAAAACGTGTGTACGCTTGGAGGAAGAAACTGGGTTCTGTTTATTTTGTAGTATTCCACTTTATCTGTAATCATTCCGCCTGATCCTTTTCCACCGTAATATAAAACAACAGTAAAGAGTGAATCTGGTAAAATAGTCTGACTAAAAGACGAAGTAGTGGGCAAAAATTTACGGAAAATGGGTCTTTTTTCACGGTTGGCTTTTCCTTCAAGGTATATTCGAATACCGGTGGTAAACAATATAGGATCAAAGATATGATGACGGTAGCATCGTAAGATTCGAAATCGTTTTTGCCTGTAGTAAAAAGGTGCGCCATTAAAAGCCGAGGTCATGTTCCGGTTTGCTTGAAAGTCGTGCACATAATGAAAGAAATCTTCCAGGCCTGTCCCTGAAAATACAGGCGCATTTGCTTCGTCTGTCTCGATTATGATGTCTAACTCATGTGTACTCGCGATCATCTTGTTTCTGAGAAAGAAATTAATGGCAACAACATGACCCCACTGGTTTTCCAGATGAAACATAGTTTTGTGGTGATTAACGTCAAATCCTTGCTGAACCAACTGCGCACTAAAATAGCCAGTTAAACGAGGGTGATATTCTTCAATATCTAATTCCTTTGTAGTAACCTGATAACAAATAGTTGCAGCTTCCAAACCAGCAGGAATTGTAACAGCAATTTTTGCAGACTTCCAGAAAGGCATTTCATAAAACAGGTAAGCAGTCCAGTCAGTTGCTAGCATTTGTGACGCCTTATCGCCACGGGTAGCACATGTTTTCTTCCTAATTCCGGCAGTTAAACTATTAACTTCGCGAATAAAATCCAGTCCAGTGGTGAAAAGTCCAGCCAATGGAATTCCTTTAACTTGAGGTTTTTTTCCATCCCATGTCATTGTTATCAACATTCTCTTCCAATTTTTTGAAATGGTCCCTTTTTTCTTTTGTAAATCATACAGACGGAAGAACATAGATTGAATGACTTTAGCAGTATTTTTAGCGATGTAAATGACAACCTCGCGTCCTGCTTGAATGGTTCTACAATTAAGTTGACACTTCAATTTCACTCCTGGTCCATATTTGTCGGGTGAATTTGCCATTTTCGATAAAACTTCCGTCACGCTTTCCAGATGTTTAGTTTTTGGATCCGTTAATTTGCTTGATACAGATTTCTTAAATTCAGGCTTGATTTTCGCCCCATGAACTAGTTTGTTTGCTATTACCGCATAATAGGCTATGATTTTACAGTGGGTACCTTGTCTATGACACTTTATCGATCCATCCCTCTCCACTTTATCTTTCATTTTTGAGGTTCCTTTCCATTTCACAATAACACGCAGTGACCTCGCATAAGAAACAGGAAAGGTTATCTGGAAACCATTCATATTGTTTATTCCGTTTGGCCGGATAAATGGCTTCGAGAATGGATAGGTTGTATTTCGTGGAACTACTGGTAATGTGAACATATCTTTCCCATCAATCTATAGAAAATTTAAAAACGCTGCATGAGACAGTAGGTGCTTGTACATGAATGCTTTCTTAGCAGAATAATTATGATATACATTATACACACGTTGCATGTATATGAAGTACAAATCTATTGTTGACTTGTTCAAACGTAAAAAATCCTGACATTCGAGTCTCCCTTTAATATATTGGGTAAATTATAAATTTGTTTCATATTTATGAAAATATAGATATTTCATCAAAACTTTGCAAAATAACTGTTATGCATTGACGTTTGAAAATGAATGACGCATGCGCATAACGTAGAAGACCGTCTATTATGACGTGAGGTGCAATGGTATAATGGCGGGCGACTTTGATTTTGCACATCGTGGGTGTATCTATACGAGCGGAATTAGTACCCTCACGGGGATCATAGTGAAGAAGCATTTTTTTTCAAAATAGTTTGTAAATTTATACCTCAAATGTAACATAATCCATGTTTTTAGTATATCGAGTTCGGTGAAAAAATAACAGTCGTTCAAATATACCAGGTCCATGATCTTCAAATAAAACAAGACCACCTCCGCCAAATCCCACAGGGTTATAGAAATCCCCATTTCGTGCATTGGCATCATAGCTTGTTTGTTCAACGTATGTTCGTCCGAATCGCCGTTTGGAAATCTCGCTAAAGTCAAATTCCCAAGTAAGATTGTTTGACGGATCCCCGTGGAAAATATGAGAGATATCTAAGAAAGCAAAAATAATAAAAACGGTTCAGTGTTCAATTCAGTGTAACTTTCCGGGTTTATAAGCTTAATCCTATTTTTGTTGGGGGGGTGAGGAATCCCCTACGGTCGAATGCTCACATTTCAGAAGAATATTCGACGAAAAATTTCGTTAGTGGAAAAATTCCGCCTAGTTGAAAACCGGCCAAAAGCGTTCCTTTCACCGGTCACAATTGAATTCGTCCCATCTAATATTTTCGCCTTGTGGTAAACCGCTTTAGACTCGTTTTTGTAAACTGTTCCAGGACGGGGTTTAAATTTGAGTTGTGTATATTCATTTCCAGTCGAAACTATGACCCTTAATTTAATCATTATTATTATTATTATTATTATACATAAAACATACTCCCAATAGGGCTTTTCAGTATGTACTAACAAGGCTAAAAATAGGTATATTTCTATCTACAATTACGTTATTGACTATGCTATGTTTATAAAATATGTTTACAATTAAGAGAAATCCTAGTTGTATAGTTATACTAAGATTTTAATACTTTAACTAAGATAGGTTTCCGTTAACGTTATTTGTTAACATATTTTTCTTTAAGTGCTTCTTAAATGTTTTAAAAGGTAGTTTTTTAAAATCTTTATCTAAAATGTTCCAGATTTTTATTGCTCTATAGCAAAAACTTCTTTGACCTGATGTTGTTTTGCATGGGGGAATGTCAAGGTCGTCTTTATTCCGGGTGTTCTTGTTGTGAACTGCATTTCGTTTTAAAAACTGGTCACATAAGTACGGCGGTGCAAGTTCGTTCATGCATTTATAAGCCATTAGTGTATCTCTGTACTGTAAATGTTCCTTGACTGGGAGCCAACCGATCGCCTGTAGTACTGGTGTTATGTGGTCGTATTTCCTTGTATTTGTTATAATCCTACAAGCAAAATTTTGTACTTTTTCGAGTTTTTTTATGTTTGTTGCCGATGTATTCGACCACACCGTAGAGCAGTAATACAATCTGCTCATCACTAGGGCATTGACAATCGTGTGGAGGGTTTCGCTATCGAAGCTGTCCTTTACTCTATTATTTGGTACATTTTGCCATTGAGATTATGACGTGTCGTATATGATGATCATAACTTAAATAACTGTCCATGAATAGCCTAGGTCTTTGGCGTAAGAGGAAGGTGTGATCTCTTTTCCTAGAACGAGATAACCAGTCCTTCAGTAAGGTTTCCGATTAACTGTCGAGTGCCTATTAGCATTAATTTTGTCTTTTCAGGGTTAATTAACAGCTTATTTGTGAAACACCATGTTGCAATCCTCTTAAGATCCTCTTCTATGTTACTTTTTGCATCGATTATATTCGTGATTGGAAAGGACATGAATATTTTCGAATCATCCACAAATGATTCTAACTTAGCTGTTTTTGGTGCTGTTGGAAGGTCGTTTATATAGATGCAAAATAACAGAGGTGACAATATTGCCCCTTGTGGGACGCCATGAGTGATTGAAAGAGTTTCTGATACTGCAGAGCCAATGCGTACGTATTGCTTTCTGTCTGAAAGGTAGCTTCTAAACCAATTTAGAGCCTTACGAGATACTCCAATATTGCTTAGTTTTTGAAGCAATATTGTGTGGTCGATGCTATCGAAGGCTTTGGACAGATCTAACAGAATAAGGGCAGATAGCTCTTTGTTATCCATTGCGTTCAGGAAAAAATCGTTTACTAATATATTGAGGGTTTCCGTTGAATGGTACTTTCTGTTTCCACTCTGGTGTGCCGTAAGGTGGCCGGTCCGGTTTAAAAAACTCGTGAATTGATTTAAGGCCGCTTTCTCACATACCTTCGAGATTACATTGAGCATTGAGAGGGGACGGTTGTTGGAGGCTATTTCGTGATCCCCTTCTTTTAATATTGGTATGATTTCTGCTATTTTCCAGGCTTCTGGAAACGTATTAGTTGTAAATGAACTGTTGATGATATCCGTCAGGGGGCCTAAGATTACTTGGAGGCAGTCTTTAATAGTTCTCATACTGATTTTGTCGGGACCTGGTGATTTATTTGATGGCATAGATGTTAGTATGCGTTCAATTTCCGCACAGGTAACAGGTATGAAGTGGAATGACTCTTCGATCGGACATTGTAGGTTCTTGATTTCACAGGCAGACATGGAAGATATATTGATGTTATTATCTAAGGCCAGTTGCGTAGCTGTTTCGGCGGCTGTTATCCCTACTGACTGGAAAAAACTGTTAAAATCGTTGGCAACCTCTTCCTGGTTTTTGCTGTATATTGGGGTTGTTTTGTCTCTAGACGGAATGCGGCTATGAATTACTTTCCAAAGTGACCCAGGTTTGTCTTTATGTGTATTAACTTCAGTGCGGACGTAGTCTTTCTCTGCGACTTTTAAGGTGGATTTGATTGATTTTTGGACTGTTTTAAAGTTCTTCCAGTCCTCCATTTCTCGTGTCTGTTTGTATCGACGATGTAGCTGGTCTCTGTAGATCATTTGTTTTTTGATGTCAGCAGTAACAAATGGACAGGATCGACGTCGAATCTTGACCTCTTTAATTGGAGCATGGACAGCCAAAGTAGTAGAGAGGACATCATTAAGTTTTCTGAGTTTTGAATTGACATTGGAATCGAAAAAGATAGAAATGAGTTCTTGTGATCTTGTACCAAGATGGGTAATGAACTTTGAACTATCATAGCTTTTATAGCTTCGCGTCAGGATGCTCTGTACTGATGGCTTAGGAAGTTTCATGTTTAACGCGGTGTATACTGGTAGGTGGTCGCTTATGAGTGTGTCCATAACACCACTTTGATGGACAAGGTTGGGTGATGAAGTTATGATTACGTCGATTAGTGATTCACAAGTGTTTGTGATCCTGGTTGGTGAAGTGATCAATTGCTTTAAGTTCATCTCGTACATGAAGTTTTCCAATGCTGTGGTCTCAGCGGTGACCTTCATGGTGTTGCAATTGAGGTCTCCCAAAATAAATATGGGTTTGTCCTGCATGGCGGCTTGCATATAACTTGCTTTTAGGTTGTTTTCTAGGCAGGACGGCGGGCAGTCTGGTGGTCTATATGATACACAGAGCAGGATAGATCTTAACTTTTTAGTCTGAAGTTTGAGCCAAAGCTGCTGGAAGTAATCGGTGGAAACTGATGATATTTCCTTCAGTACGGTGACCTTAATATCACTCCGAATGTACGCAGCTACCCCTCCTCCTCTTTTGTGGAGGCGGTCTTGGCGGTAAATTTTATAGCCCTCCAAGTTGATCTCGGCATTTGGTATGGTTGTGTTTAACCAAGTCTCTGATAATGTTATTGCCTCAATCCTTGTCTTTGAAACAAATTCGGCGAATTGGATCCAATGGAGGTATTTCGTAGAGACCTTATATTTAAGTGTACCAGACGGAAATGGGGGGACTTTGAAATGTTATAATTTTGCGGAGTGTCCCGTTCTATACTAAGGTCTTTCAGGGTCGAGTGTTCATTCCAAGACCTGCCTTCAGTGGTAGGAATGTCGATCATATTGGGATTTCGTAAAAGCTTGTTTTGCTTGGTATTTCGTTTGTTAATTAATTTAACATTGTGATTCGTAATCCTCACAGGTATCGGATAGACTTTATCAGGATTTCGTGAGGGATCGACGTGGCATGCATCGTTATCTAGACCCATGTTCCATTCTGGTCTACAGTACGATTGATGGGTTGGTAGGCTTGGCGGAAGTATTGTTTGTAAATGGGTGATTGGGGACGTTGGCTCAGAGTTGACTGCTGTGGGTGGTGTACATGGAAAGGCGGGAATTGGTTCTGGCCCAATGACTGGTAGGTAAGTGGTTTGTTTAGGCAATGTGATTGGTACGATGGTAACTTCCTTAGGTGTTTTACCTGATATGGTGGTGGGCTGTTTACACGTGTCCGATATTTGGCCGGTGTATGGTTTGTCAATCTCCGGTGAAAAGGAGGCCTGTTTCTGCGATCAGATTTCCGGCGGTTAGCGCTGTTATTAGTGTTGGCTTTTGGTGGGAAAGTCCGCCGGTTGTCCTGTCTACTCGAGCCAAAGGAGGACTTTTGGGATTTTGGGTTTTTTGTAGAAATGTGGGGCCGATTGGTTTGAGTGTAGTTACTGGATACTTTGGTTTCTTTTGGATATGTGTTCTTATGTATCATCATGCCGACAATTGTCTTCTAACACGTTCATTCGTTCATTTATTCTTCCAGAGTTGATTGCAAAATTTAAATTGATTAATTGGTATTTTAATGAGCAATTACCTGTGTCAATAATTTCACCCTTCAACTTTTGTAAAACTTTCAATATTTCTTTGTCCTTGATTCCTACAAAGCACGAATTGTCAAAATTAATAATGGTAATAGAACGAATAGGAGTGCAATTAATGCCAAAATCATACGAGTGATTACAAAATCAACCGACCGCGCAGCGGGAGGTTGATTTGTTAAGCACGAGTATGATTTGGCATTAATTGCACGACTTAATTCGTTCTATTACTTATTAATTATCCATCTTCTGTAATCAAAAATTCTGGTCATTTTTTTCAGCAAATATATCATTTAAAAGGTCAAAATTTTCAAAATCATTGTCAAATTCCTCCATTTTTAAAAATTTCGCGCCCCAAAAGAAAACAAATTCTTATTTTGTATCCTGAATGCTGATTGGCTACTTGTAAAGCTATGCTGAATTTCATTGGCTGTGAACAAGAGTGCGATTACAGCTCACCAAGAGTGCGATTAATGATTAATCGCACTCCTGTAAACCAATCAAATTGAAGTATTTGACAGTGATTACAGAAGATGGATAATTAATGCCGTAATAACCATAGAAAAGGCTGAGAAGCAAGCGGTGTAAAACATTGTAATATAAACTGAATTTTGCTGAAATCTAGTTATTCAGGGAGTTTATGCGATCCACAACGTGCCTGGATAGCTCGACGAGGCTAGTCAAACATTGCTGCTTGAAATAATCTATATGGGAAATTATTTATGCTGCCAGAGCTTTGAAATAACCATACAAACGTTCCAATTAGCTGATATTGTAGTTTCATATTATGTAAAACAGCTATCATTTTGCAGCTGCTTTCACGTCATCGGGAAGCCGTGAAATTGTCTCATTTAAAAGTGAAATTGTCAGATTTATATATCATATAGCAAGCGCGTGTCGTGAGTCATAAATTCCCTAATGGCCTAATATTTTAAAACACAATTAAATAAACCATGAGAAACGCGATATGTGATGTTTCCACAGGTCAGGGATTTTTATTATTTAAAAACCTGGAGTATAAGGACATTTGCCGAAATAATTCCAATTAATTTTCCCTCAAGGAAATCGACAAATCCCCAGAGCGGAGGGTGTAAATTCGTTGGCAACGTAAAGCGTACGCTAAACATTTCCCTGCTTCTCTCTAGCGACCAACAAATATTGCGAGCTGCGTGGCGGCTTCCACGATTAATCACCTCTCTTGCGGTGAATACGCAGTGGCGGCCCCTGTTGTAAAGGATTGCAGAAATTAATATACGAGGACGGCGCTGGTCAGGTGAATGTAGTATCCGCTGGTAAATGCGATATTGCTATATACTATGAGTCAAGGACCTGGATATGAGTTTGTATGCGTTTGTATGCGACAGGTAATTCAATTCAACTGTTTTAAGGTCAACATGGTAACCATGGCGGTCAACATGGTAACGCTACTATAACACAGTGCGAAACATCTGAAACTGACCCCATCTAAAAACGGCACATTCGCTATAATGCTATCTGCCAAACTAAAAAAGCTTTTGCTATGCAGAGGGGTTTACATGGCTCAGAAACGGTGCTTTTAGGAGTGGTCCTTGGTAAGGTTAAATTGCCTAACACTGATATTTTAAGAGATAATGACCATGCACCACTCATGGCAAAATGTCAATTTTTGGGTTACAACTTCAAGCAGTTGGCCTACGATATGTTTGCTCCTAAATCTTTCTACTACAATCAAAATTGGCACTTTTCTAAATATATTATTGCTTTTTTGGTGTAAAATAGGTGATATTTTGTGACCAATATAATAATATGAAATTTACCTACATCCTGTAAATGGACGGATTCCGCAAACATATATTAAACATATAGAAAACATGTAGGCCCACTGCTATTTATTTGAAGTTGTAAGCCACAAATTGACATTTGCAGCCATGAGTGGTGCATGGTCATTATCTCTTAAAATTACCAGTGTTAGGCAATTCAACCTTACCAAGGACAACCTCTAAAAGCACCATCTCTGAACCATATAAACACCTCAGCATAGCAAAAGTCTTTTTGGTTTGGCAGATAGCGCTATAGCAAATGTGCAGTTTTTCGGTATGGTCAGTTTGAGATGTTTCGCCCAGTGTTATGGTTCGGGCAGCGTTACCATGTTGACCGCGATGGTCAACATACCCTAAAACAGTTGAGTTTACCTGTCCTAAACGAAACGCATACAAACTCATATTCAGGTCCTTGCAACAATTTCAATGCTTCCCTGTACCTACGTGCAATTTTCGCCATTGGTGATTGATGTCGATGAGTCGAATTTTGTGAATGTACTCCATGTTGATATACAATCAAAACAAAGGAAATGGTGCCCAAAAGAAGAAGAAAGATCACTTTGTCTCTAAGACTCTAAATTAAAAAGATGAAATGTCATAATGGTTTGATAATTAAATAAAGTATACATATGGTTTGATAGTTATACAGCTAATTCAAAAGAGGTTGTCCTTCAACAACCTTACACCTTTAACTCTAAGCGCGCAAAGAGTAATGGAAATTTCCATTCACGTAATTATAAATTCATATTTAGTTGTTTATTGCGAGGAGTGCGATTCAAATATATTAAGTATAAGGCCTGTTTTCCACTTCAATCGTATCGTAACGTAGCGGTATTTTTTGTTTTCAAAGTATTCGACCAGAAATTATGACTTTGAAACAATGAGATACGCTACGTTTCGCTACGATACGGTCGAAGTGGAAAACGGCCGTAAGAGTTTTGCGGAAATGCAGATTGCAATGCATCGGCAAATACATACAAAATATATGTTGTGCAGGGAAACAATTTTGGGTTTAGATATTGCCAAAGTCTGTATGAGTGCTGTACGTCGCTGCGTGATATGCCGGAGACGAAGGAAATGCACAACAACTCTATATATACTTAGTGCCAGGTTTTACAATTTTCTATCAAGTTATTTTCTGAGGAACTTTAAACCAGGGAACTTGTACACGGAAATACATACTTAAAACAAATCACCATTACGCGAATGAGCTTTCTAAACTGTCGGTCGAAAGACTGTTATAAACTGAGACATGCTGAAGATAGCGTTCATTTACATGCAGGCAGGCGGTCTCAAAACAATCGATTGACTTTTAATATGTTTTGTTTGTGGAAAGCAATTCTAATCCAATGCACCATGCAGTGGAAATTGAATGAAGATTATTATCAACCCAGATATACGCATATAAATTATATAGGTTCATTTTCGCATTCATGCATGCAAACGGTGGGCAAATTTGATTTTGATTGCTATAATTTTTATTCTGAAATCATTTGAAATATAAATTATAAAATATATCATTGGAAAGCTAAATAACTGCTCTTTGATATGCCTATATCAAAAGAATAAATTATTTAATGCGATAAATCTTGCATAAAATTCTGTTAGTTCCCAGGTTGTTTTATTTGTTTGCTTAAAACGTGGATAATTTTACTGCCGTATCTCATAATATAATTGATATATTGCAGAGTACCGCCACTCTCAAATAATGAAATAAATCAAAGTATAAAAATTGACATAAGTAAATTTAGAACCTATTATAGTTACAGCGTCTCATCAAGCGATGCTCATCAGATGGAACACGCATGCAGTATATTTTTGTTGCACTCAAGTTGACGTGAAGTTGTTCACTGGTTCAGAAGTCGATTCTTATTTAAATGAGAGGATATTATATATATTTAAACGAGAGGATATATCTCAAGTCTCTGCCGCCGAGCCAGTTTTTGCCTTGCAAATTGAAGGAAGGGCAGGAAGGTTGATGCTGCAGGACAACAATGTTTAATGTAAGATTTAGTCGCGAAGCCGTTTATATTCGAAAACTTGGCGACTTATATTAGCGACTTATTTAGCCACGAACAAATGATAGAGCGTTTATACGACTGTTGGTGACTTACTTAAGCCGCGGCTTATTTAGGCATCGAATCAAAGGAATTGCACCCGTGCAAACTTTGGTTTGCTAGTCCAGTGCTCTTCCATGCACCTGAGCTATACTATACACTCACCGTCAGGGTGTATAAAAAAAAAGGTAATCGAATTTTGGTGCGCTATTATACGTGAACTACTCATTCTATTAACGATTTTTTTCACATTCCGAAAGGCTAGGCTTTTAACTATCGAATGACATGTTTTTTATATCAAATAGTGAAAAAATGAGGAAATAGGAGGGAATAACTATAGAATACCCCGCCATCGAAGCAATGGCTTCGATCTAACGAGCCTACAGCCTACGCCCATTTTATACATAAATTTTAGCTTATGCCCTACAGCCCTACACACTTAGCTTCTCGCTTATTGGCCTACACGCCTACTGGCCTACTCGCCTACTCGCCTACTCGCCTACTGGCCTATAGCTACTCGCCTACTGGCCTACTCGCCTACTGGCCTACTCGCCTACTCGCCTAATCGCCTACTCCCCTACTGGCCTACTCATCTACTGGCCTACTCGCCTACACCGGCTAAAAACATAAAACTTCATCAAAGTCCATTATATTTATGTCTTATTATTTATGTCCTAACCCTAACCCTAACCGTAACCCTAACCCTAACCCTAACCCTAATTAGTTAGATGAGTGGTAATGAGATGACCTATATCTCATTCTAAAAGAAAATAAACTAAAAAATAGCAATGATCAAACAAATAACAAAGCTATTTTACACGGGCCGGTTGTATGAAAGCCGAATAGCGGTATCCACCGGATAGTGATATTTCAACCCTTCTAAAAATGTTAGAAAAGCGATAAAATTCAGCTTTGGAAACAACAATTATTAAAGAGGATCATCCATTCAGAAATACTAAGATTTAATCAAAGTTATTGCAAACAACGGGCGATTTTAACGCGATTGAAAAAATCACTATCCGGTGGATAGACGCTATCCGGCTTTCATACAACCGGCCTCAGGTGTTATTGTAAACTGAACAAAGCATGCATGCATGTAGGCTCGTAGGCTCGTAGGCAGCGTTCTTGATACTTAACCTTGCGGGGTATTCTATAGTTGTGCCAATAGGAGGCTGATAAAAAGTGTTAGTCAAAATCGCATATTTTCACCTCTTAAAGTTGGGACTAAAACCATTGAAAATTAACTCCCTTTGGGACTTAATTGAAGAATTTTGCTTCGGAATAAACTACCGACATATGCATATTAAGTAGGAATAAATCACATCAGGAGAACATTCCAAGCAATGCGGAAAAAAACCAATGCAAGCTGTGACATGTTCGTGATTAATTGTTTTCTTCTTTTGTTATGCACGCTTTATTAAATTAGGCTCAAAGGTGAAAATATGCGATTGCGACTAACATTTTTTATCAGCCTCGTATGTGTTCAATTTTTCACCATTTGGTATTAAAAACATGTCATTCGATAGCTAAAAGCCTGATCTTTCCGAATATGAAAAAAATCCGTTCATAGACTGAGTAGTTCACGTACAAAAACGTGTTGAATTTGGATTACCTTTTTTTTATACACCCTGTATAAGTCAAGAAAGTTTGAATAGGTGATATTTCGAAACTAACGAACTAGTCATTCAGATGTCCAGAGAAGCATTGAGGCCGAATAAGTAAATTAAATTCACTGTATTTATGTCGATATTCGCTTTGAGCGCGAAAACCGTCTAGCGATGACATGCAATAGTTGAGATTAAATTAAAATTAAACTCGGAACTTCGGTCTTCAGAGTATTTTTAACTATTTATATATAGACAGTTCACTGATATAAACTATCAGTACAAACCTACCGAGTTTCCAAGGCATTGGAGCAGTTTCAAGTAACCACTTATGTTACGTCGACTATGTTGTATTTTAGTTGGTTGAAACGATACCATGTCTTCGCTAGATTGATGAATAACCGTCCTGTACAAACTTTCATCAAACTTATGTACATTTGCCTTTACAGGGTGTTTTAAAAAAAACTGACAGCTTTGAAATTTAAATTAGCCGCATAGCGGCTGTAATGTGACAGATTTCATTGGTATCCGAAGCATATCATATCAATTAAACTAAAACATAAAGTTTGTTCCCTTTGGGAGTTAAAATGCATTCTAAGCTCTGTAAGTACAAAAGAACAGTTTTATCAAATTGTTTTTGTTGATTGTCCATGGGAATTGTAATATTCCAGCCATAAGTTCGCAGCTAATTTGAATTTCAAAGGTGTCAGGTTTTTTTTACTTACCCTGTATATAACCATTGTTCCTTAAGGCGAACGATGGTTTCGTGCAAGCGAATTTTTACACCTCACTATTATAGCTATTAATTTTTTGTGTTATTGAAAATAAAAAAATAAATTTCAAAAGAAATGAATACTAATCGCAATAATTTAATGAATAAAAATTTCGCTAGGGTGATTCCCATATATATTCACTACCATAAACAATAATAACGTCGAGCTTTCTCACTTCTACGTCTCAAAAAAAACACAAAAACTATTGAAATCACTCATTGTTAAAGTTTGAATGCCGTGTTTATGAATTTTAGCCCGTGGGAATTTAATGCAACGTACAAAATGCTAAACACAAAAAATTTGAAATATGTGAATATGATTAAATTTAAATTAGCCTTGTTATTGCTTTGAAAGAAAATGGCACAACTGACTGCGGAACAACGAGTGTTTATTGTGACATTATCCCAACAGAGTGCTTAGCCTTAGGCATTCAAACTCTAACAATTACATTAATTGTTATGGCTGATTTCAATAGTTTTCTTTTGAGACACCCTGTAGCATGCATATTTAAATTGTGAGAGCACAATTGTGAGATAACGTAAAGCAATGAACGTTCAATAGCATAAAATGCTGGCCATAGAAATCTAGAGATTAGACATCATAGTCAAAATCATTCTTTCTGGTCAAACGTTATTAATTTAAGGGGCTGGTTACATCACCCCGGTTACCCGAGATTAAACGACGCGTGAGATGATTTTGCGATATTGAAATGAGCATGCAGATAACATGATCCTGACAGTCGTACAATCACCACAACAATAGCATGTGCTTGTTTGGTGTCATAAAGACTTATTTCAATATCTCAAAGTCCTCTCACGCCTCGTTGAATCTCGGGTAACCGGGCTCATGTAAACAGCCCCTAAAAGGGAGATCAATATAGTGAATGTATGTATATAATCAACACAATAGGGTTAATAAAATCCCATTCGTTTGATCTTTCTAGCTAAGGCCTAGATTAGACGTCGCATTTTAGTCGAATTTAACTCGTCGCATTTAACCGCAGTTTTGTGCGACGTAAATGCGACGTTCGACGTGCTCAGTTTAGACGTCGAATTTATTAGTCGCATTTAACACTAATTTACCTAAGCAAAATGGCGGCTTTTACGAAGTCAATTATTTTAAAGCAAATTTTGAAAATAAGAAGAGAAAGACGCCAGAAGCAATTGCGAGTATTGCACAGTATCAAAACAAGAAGGAACAAGATTCTTCAGTTATGTTTGTCATTACTTACAATGATGTTCATTAAGCCCACAAAGACTCGAGTTCGTCAATGTCGCCGTCTCGAAAGAACCAAAAAATGGTGGAATTGGTGGAATTTTGTATGGGCAAACTATTCTGAAAGTCGGTTTAATCGTTACCACGATTTTTGGCAAAGTTCAGAACCATTTGACAAGCTACCATAATGGAGCAAGCAATATCGCCAGCCTGTAGATTGGCAATTTGCCTTTACAGACTAGCACGAGGTGACTACTATACCCACTCACTTTTCCTGGATTTCTCAGCATCTTCCTTCATGAATGCGAGAAGTTTCTTGGTTGGATCATTTTTACCATCGCCTCCAAAATATTCACAACTTTTGTGACTTGCTCCGCCACGTCGTTCTTTAATTCTTTCGCGTTTTTTGGACGGAACAAACAGATTTGCCCTAGATCGATCTTTCTCCTGCATTTCATCCTCCTCATAATCGTTTTCTTCTACATCACCCTCTAAAGTGTTCTGGAAACACGAGGATGCGGTTTTTGCTGCTTGAGGTCGATAGCTCAACAGCTTGATCTGGCTAGCACAAATCCTACCTTTTATCAATGGGAATAGAGCATCGAACCATTTTCCCAAACTTTTATCTTCAATGAATCGCTGTATGCCAGATTTTGTTTGGATAGTCAGCGCCACTTTCTTGCATGTTCCAAAACTGCACCATTTAAACTTGTTTCGGACCTGCTTGATGTTGAATGGAAATAAGGCCTGTCTCTCCTTTATCTTTTGCAAAACGATCCGATAAACAACGGTGTTCTTGGCCGTCTTGATATTTGTAAATATCAGCGTTTGCTTAAACTGTTCGCTGTTGGGAATTATGTCAACCATGTCATCCAAATGTTCAGATGTCCACATTGGTCTTCTCCCGTTATTGATCTTTCCACTTTCCCCTTCAATTTGTTTGATCGGTTGTTGTTTTGGTGTGAAAAAGCAATCGTTTGCAGTAGCTACGATACGCAAACATGTTCAATCCAATCGTCAGTTTCTTCGTCTAGTTCTGACACAGAACACCCTGAACGGTTACAGACTACGTCCTTACAATACATTGATGGCTATGTTAAGTTTATGCTGTTATGAGCAAAATACGTGTGTAAGCATTTCCACATACACTGATTAAAGCAAGTTCTATCCCCTTGGGCACAGAGATCACAAAAAACAATATGGAAAAGCAGGGCCGTCGCGAAGTGATTTGGATTGGGGGGGTGTCAGGGGTAAAAATACCGAGTGATTCAAGACAGGGGTGGCGCCAGGAATTCCCCGACACATGGGCTAAGTTCTCCGACAGGGGGGTTGGGGGCTGAGCTCCTGGTTGTCTTTAACGTGTAGGAAGGTAAGGAAGCACCGTTTTCGGTTTATTGCTTCAGTCCCATGCCTTAGTTTTGGAGCCTATGCTCACGAGGCGCCACCTTGGTTGGCGCCGAGCGAGAAAATTTTTGAAATTTGATTGCTCTAGATCTTTGGAAATTAGAATTTCAGAGTCTTATCGCGGACTTTTTCATGAAAATTTTTATGCTACAAACCATGTACAATGTAAAATACTAAGTTAAATTTTGAAGCAGTTTATCTGTTTTATTTGGGAGAAATAAAAACAATAGAGGGCAACTCAATGTATCTCCTGTTCATTCCCCGAATTGTAAAATTCTCCCCGACAGGGGGGCTAGAGTTCCAATATCTCAGTGAAGGCTGAACTGACAGTCAAACAAAAATCACGCCTGAGGACAATTTAAGAAGTAAACATGGGTTTCACATTTCAGCCTCCCGCCGATTTTCGACGACTAAATGACGACACTTCTGACACTGAGATGAACTAATCAAAACTATTAAACTAATATGGTTTAAGCATAATATTGTTAGACAACAATTTGTACAAGCAGTATTTCAAAATACGGGAAAAATGAAGTTATTGCTTCAACGCCTAAATATTGCTAAGTTTCTTCGATACTTTAACAATTCACTGAATGCCGATTTTGTTCGACTTGCCTAACATTATCGTAGCAATTTGCCGACTCCGGCCGATTGGAACAAATTATTGGGGGGGGGTGAAGCACCCCCCCCCCCCCCCCCCCGCTCGCGACGGCCCTGTGGAAAAGCCCTAAAAACTTCATCTGAACGCGTAACTTAAGCTTCGTGGAGTCCACGAAGCAACAATGGTTGGATCATAATGGATAATTTGGTAAAAAAAAACAAATGTATGCATTTTATACGAGTCAATTTTATTTGCCGTCTAAACTGCATGGTGTCGCGCTTAGGTCGAATTATGCGACAGAGCTTGTCACAAAACTCGACAGCGTCCAATTAAATGTGCCGCGTCGAATAAAAACAGTTTAGTCGCATTCCCGTCGAAAAAAAGGCGTCGCACTTCAGTGCATTAAATGCGACCAGTTAAATTCGACTAAAATGCGACGTCTAATCTAGGCCTAACATTAATAGAATTCATAGCAAATTCATTTAACATAAATATCTTTTCAAGTATAAGCACTACAAAATATACAAAGATTATTTGGAATTCTACCAAATCATTACGTACATCCGGGCTAACATGAGATGCGCACACACCGCCACGAGATCAGTGCATTTCATCTACGCCGTGAGATCGGTCACGTTTTTTATTTTGCTCAAATCGTCGCTTGTTCTTCGAGTTTTATTCAGGTATTTATCCATTTTATTGTTGGAAAGCAGCGTTTTTTCCTTTATCCATTCTATCTTTGGATAATTGCGGAATTTTACTATGTAACGTGTTACACTAGACGCTTCAGCAATGCATTGCTGAGCCTAGCGAATATTTCAATTTCGTTTTGTCTGGGGAGACGTGTCTCCGCTTTGTATATTACCTACTGTTGAGAGTATAACGTGTTATACTGCTTCGGCGTTACTGCTGTTGTGTCGCGTTCGAGAACGTGAATAAAAGTAGCAGGTTCAGTTTTGTTTGAATGTTTTCAGTTTATATGGCTGATTTGTCGCTACGGACATAAGTGAACCATCGACTATGGCTCAATTTAAAACAATGTTTACCAGTCTGCTCTCTGAAGCGAAAAATGAGATATTATCTCAAGTCAAATCATCTATTGATCAAGTCTACACAGACTTTGAAGTCGTCGAGGACGTTGTATCTCGAAACAATGAGGAAAGCGATCTGCTTCAAAATTCGGCGGTGCTAGGAAAAGACGACCACGATGCATCAGAGGCGGGGAGTGCTATAGAGTCTCGAGCTTCGCTAGCAGAGAAGGTTGATGCCCTGAGTACACCTGCAGCAGCGGACGGCCAGACAGAATTAAAAATGTTGGTAAAAGAGTTTACTCCCGTAGAAAAAACCTCGCTTGCTTTAAGTACCGATTTAGCTGAGTTGGTGAATGGACTGATTAATGACAAGTTGCCCAAAGAAAAACTGGCCCAGCTACAAGAGAAGTACCTCCGACCTGAAAATTGTCCTTTTTTGATACCGCCAAAGATTAATAAACAGATATGGCAGCAACTTCGTCAAGAAACTAGAAATTGTGACTCGGCCTTGCAGAAGACTCAAGGTTTGGTGATGGCTGGTATTTATGCCATCCTCCACACATGTCAGGAATTACAAGGAAAACCTATGGATGGCCTCATCCACGCAGTCGTCCTTCTACTTTCTGCTAACCAGAGTTCAATCTAAAGCGAAGAGACCTGCTACGTCCAGACCTCAACAAGCAATATGTTGCTTTATGTAATCCTTCCACTTCGATTTCCACTTTTTTGTTTGGTGATGATCTCAACAAAGAAGTCGAAGACTTGACAAAATCCAACAAATTGAGTGGCAGAGTCCATTCGAACTGACGATTTGAACCTTATAGACCACCTTCTGGGCGTGGTTCAAGACTGCAAAGTCGTTTTGGATCACAAGACCGCAACATGCGCAGTTAAAGACCATCTCGTCCTTTTTTAGGCGCAGGTCGGGGGCAACCTCGACCACCGCCGTCCAATAGATTCCAAAAACCAAGGGTATAAACGTAACTGAATCTACAAAGGTAAGCGAATTATACTAGTCGTGTATGGATCTTTTGTCTAATCAACCACCTTTTGTAGCAGGTGGCATTCAGAAACATGTCCATGCGTGGGCAGAAATTACCAGTGATCCTTTTGTGTTGGATGCTGTAACTAATTGTCATATTGAGTTTGACCATGATCCTGAACCTAATATTAATAGTATCCGCCCACCTAGTACTTTTCTGTAGCGGAATGCCAGATTATTGATACGGAGATAGAAAAATTTATTAAGAAGGGAATTATTACGAAATCTATTTCTGAGCCTGGTGAGATATTATCTCCCATTTTTGTCACACCGAAGAAAGATGGGTCATATAGGGTAATTTTTAATCTTAAAAAGTTAAATGAATCAGTTTCTTATCACCATTTTAAATTGGATACTCTTCAAACCGCCATTAAACTGGTGCAACCATTTTGTTACATGACTTCTATTGATTTA
Organism: Dendronephthya gigantea; assembly: GCF_004324835.1. Taxonomy (NCBI): domain Eukaryota; kingdom Metazoa; phylum Cnidaria; class Anthozoa; order Malacalcyonacea; family Nephtheidae; genus Dendronephthya; species Dendronephthya gigantea. The sequence continues at coordinate 855,857 of NW_021163062.1, read as the reverse complement.
AAAGATGCCTACTACTCTATTCCCGTAGCTGTCGAGCATCGAAAATATCTGAAATTTTTGTGGAAAGGCCAATTGTACACTTTCACCTGTTTACCTATGGGTCTAACCAGTAATCCCAGGATTTTCACTAAAGTTATGAAACCAATTTTTGCTACTTTGCGCAGTCAGTTTGGTCATATCTGTGTAGTTTATCTTGATGATTCCCTTTACATAGGTCAGTCTGCAGTCGAGTGTGCAGAAACTATTTTACATACAGTTGAGATGCTGTCTAAATTGGGGCTTCGTATTAACCAGGACAAATCTCGGATAATTCCTTCTCAAACAATAGAATACCTAGGTTTCATTATCGATTCTGTTCATATGACAGTATGTCTTACGCCTAGAAAGCGGGATAGCCTCCATAAGCTCTGTCAGACTTTTTCATGCCCTGGAAAGCAGTTTACTATTCGCGAGGTCGCATCTTTTATCGGGAAAATAGTTTCATCATTTCCTGGAGTAGAGTTTGGCCCTTTGCATTAACGAAATTTAGAATCTAATAAGGACCATTGCCTTAAGCAAAGTTTAGGAAATTTCGAGGCCAAAATGACCTTGTCACCGTTAAGTTTTACTGAAGTTCAGTGTTGGCTTGAGAATGTTCGATTAGCCACAAAGAATATCCACCATGATCAACCAGACATTTTTCTTTACACTGATGCGCCAAGTTTAGGCTGGGGGGCACGAACATCTCGGAGTCAGCATCAGAAAATATAAAGCACATAAACGTGTTAGAATTGCTGGCTATTAAATTTTCATTATCCTCCTTGATACAATTTATCCGTAACATCCATGTTCGGATTATGTGTGATAACACAACAGCTGTAAGTTACATCAATGCCATGGGTGGCTGTAAGTCTTTAGAATGTAATGCTATTACACAGGATATCTGGACTTGGGCTATTGGACATAATATTTGGTAAAAGGTACCCAGGTAAAAGTAATACAGATGCGGATTTTTTGTCTCGGGATTTAAACCTAGATCTTGAATGGATGTTATCCCGTAGCGTTTTTAATAGTATTGTCGCCCTTTTTGGTTGCCCGGATATCGACCTTTTTGCTAGCCGGCTTAATGCTCAATTAGAGGATTACGTTTCCTGGAAGCCAGATCCAATAGCGAAATACGTTGATGCATTTACTGTCGACCGGTCTGCATTTTTCTTTTACGCGTTTCCCCCTTTTTGTCTTTTGTCTAGGTGTGTTCACAAAATAATCCAAGAAGAAGCCTCAGGAATTTTGATTATCCCTCTCTGGCCAATTCAACCGATGTTTTCCTCGGTACTTCATCTGTTAGTAGCAGTTCCTCGTTTTGTGAAAGCCAACAGGTCTCAACTGATACATCCAACCCTGACGAGGCCTCACTCTCTACACAACAAACTCAGTCTTCTGGTTTGCAAAATATCAGGGAAATATCAGGGAAGTCTGGCGTTCCAACGGACGCTGCCAATGTTATCATGCATGCTCTCCTGGAGACCATCGACCCATAAACAATACAACACATACATTAACAAATGGGCAACATTTTGTTGTCAACGGCAGATTGATCTCTTGCATCCCACTGTGATCTGCGTTTTGCAGTTTCTCCAAAGTTTGTTTGAGCAGGGTTTGAGTTACTCAGCTCTAAATACGGCACGGTCAGCCATTTCTAATTTGGACTTACAGTCTGTTTTAACCGGAAATAATAAACCAGTGGGACAGCATCCTCTAGTGTGTCGCTATCTTCGAGGAGTCTTCAACGAACGAAAGCCTGTTGCGAAATATACTACGATTTGGCCAGTAGATAAAGTTCTTGATCACTTGAATACCTTATGGCCGTTGGAGCGGTGTTCTACGAAGGAACTTACGTACAAGTTAGTCATGCTAATTGCCTTAACAACTGGCCAAAGATGTCAAACATTAACATTATTGGATATATCGGCGGATCATATGCAAAAAACGGACAGTTGTTATGACTTTGCGTTAACAGATCATGTGAAACAAGATCGCCAAGGGAAAGTCTTCAGTAATCTTCGCCTTTATAAATACAGTGTACCCGAACTGTGTGTATACAACCTTAGAGTGTTCTTTGACTGTGAATGCACCTCTCCGAGCCTCTACCACGCTTTTCGTCTCGTTCATCAAGCCATACAATGCGGTCACTTCTAGTACGATTGGTCGTTGGATTAAAGCAGTTTTACAGCAGTCTGGTATTGACACCCAGTCCTTCTCTGCTCACAGTACTCGATGTGCGTCAGCGAGCAAGGCAGCTACGTCAGTTACGGCATATGTGATTCTGAAAACTGCGGGCTGGGCTGAGGAATCCACGTTCCGACGCTTGTCTGTGGCCTGTGGCCATCACAAATCAAATGAGTGTCGCTGTTTTGCAGTAACTTTCATTAACATTCCTAATTATTCACAGTGTGATATTTACCTTGATACTTGTCTATCGATTCTCTAATTATATTACGTATGCATACTTGTTGTGTACCATTTTGTGTTTCCTGCTTTAAAATCTCATGTTAGCCCGGATGTACGTAATGATTTGGTAGAATTTAACAATTAAACAAGACTTACCTGGAAGTTGAAGTTTGATGGTAATTCTACCAAATTATTTAAGTACAGGAGGGTTAACATGCCCATATAACCCTTCCCGCCCTTCACTGGAAGGTGTCATCATTGTATTTTACTATGTACAAGTTGTACGTTTACAGGCTATATGCTATGTGTTTGGAATTTCGTCAACCCAAAATGTTCTTTTAAGACTGATCTCGTGGCGGTGTGTGCGCATCTCATGTTAACCCTCCTGTACTTAAATAATTTGGTAGAATTACCATCAAACTTCAACTTCCAGGTAAGTCTTGTTTAATTGTTAAATTAGTAGCGTAGCCAGCCTGATGATTTGTCCTGCTATCCTAATAAAATTATTTTGGTGTTCATTGACTGTAAAGACAATAAATTTCTAAAGAAATGAATAATTATAATAACTCGAAATTTACATAGCTGCATGGACAAATATATTTGTATACGTTTAGGGTGCTCAAAAACTAGACCAAATTGCATTTGAATTGCCAGAAAATACGAGCAACACAAAGAACTGGAAGGCATATACAAAAATTGTAACGTCAAAATTGGTGAGTAAGATATTTCGTTCATTTGGGAAATTGGTTAAATTCGTCCATCGCACTTGTTCAACCGCAATCACACCGATAAATACACGTGAACGAAATTCATATCTTCCTCTGTTATGTTTCTCTTCAGACCTGGCTTATTAGCAAAATGAAATCTCACAAAAGCATTATGGAACCGATTTTGCTTGAAATTTGTGAACTTGTAAAACTGTAGGAGTTTTCCACGGTACCTCCAGAATTTGGTTTGCGTGAAATGTTCGCCATCAAAAGACGAAGGAGATGCTTCCGATAATCTTGACGAGAAAATTTCAAAACAAAGAGTTTCAACACATAAGGTAGGATTGTTTTTTTTTACAAAGTAAGAAGAATAGGCAGGTGCTAGAAGTTTTATTAGGATGGAATGCTCATATTCGTCACATTATTAAAATTATCACATTACTAAAATTCCTCACAATTCCATGGTTTTTTGTTGAACACTGCCATTATGCAATGTGCAGTCAATATGGCGAACAAGGGCGTTCGCTTTAGATAGCTATGAAAATATGAACAGCCTTCTTGAACCTTCCTTCAACTTGGAAAAACTAAAGGAAACTCCGAGTGTGAATTTCAGAAACTTATATAGAACGACACAAGGTTCTGTTTGTTTTTTTAAATTTACTTTATTGTGCTTATATACTACAATCCTTTTGAATGCATTCGTTTACAATTTTAATCGATATACAATGATACAGAATACTACAATTACTTCATGCAGACATATTCTAGCACAGTTAAATTTTACTGTAAATATTTCTATACTAAATGCAGGTAAATACGCTGTGTTCATTTATCACCGAACCAATCATGCGAAGCCATACAAGATATAGCTTGTGTTACTGATTTACAATCATTTTTGCATGCATTACTTTCGTTCAATATACAGTAGGCTTGATATATCATCATAATTTAATTACGTATACTTGTTTTTGCTACATACACGTGATATTATCCCCGAGCCGGTGCGGAGCACCGTGCGAGGGTACTAATTCCGCCCGGAGATTAGGAATTACACCCGGGACCCGGGAGAACATAGCGGAATCCAAAGTTGCCCAAATGTCATGGACGTTCAATGGTCATGGTACTTGTGCGCATGCGCGAAATGCGAACGATTGTAGACTGGTAATCAGTAACTTCCTGATTGGCTAAGACGAAACGTTTGTGTTTCAGTGAAAAACGTCAGCAATTTAACTGTCATTTTGCAAACTATTTTTTAAAAAATGTTTCGAAAACAAAATATGAAATGTGGAATCAAAAAACAGCTAAAACACTGGGAAGAGTTTAAAATATTATCAGAACTGGAGGAATTAGCGGTGAAAAGGAACAACTCGATTATAATCCTTGAAATGGTAGGAGTCTATTTTGTTTATTTCGAGGTTTATTTCGTGTTTGCTGTACGAATACATTTTATGACCTTGGTACAGTATGTCGTTTTGCTCGGTTTTGCTAAGACGTGACCGACTATTTAAGGCTTTACATCATCGTTTTAATTTCCAAAAGAGTCCTTAAAAGTGTAATTGGGAGTTTTAATATAACAAATATCACTTTAAAGGTTTATATATAGTCGACTGCAATCACTGCACGAATTTAATGATCGAAAAACAACATTCGACGTTCACTGCTTGGTTATTTATATTATTTGGGCTGTTTTGATGCTTTGAAGGTTAAGCTATAATGAAGTATTAACTCTGACTTAAACTGTGAAAGTCTATAACTTAATGCAACGGAAAGCAGCAGTCACTTCACCTTTACGACTGTGTTTGTTTCCGAAATATTTGAAACATCAGCTATCGGCTTTACATTTAGGACATTTCATAATATTGAAGGTTAGGTCTGGCTAGCTCAAGAAATATTTTGCTTCGTTTGAAATGGCGAGGGGTTGCTGCACGCATGTATTTCTAATAGGTATATGAATAAATGGTAAACTAAACATCCATGTCTACAAAAGCTACAATGCCACAAGGGTTAGGTTAGGTGGTTACGTATATATAAACCACGTGAGTTGTGACCAGCATTGTGAAATGGTTTATTCAAACTAGAAAGGTCGCTTGTAGTATATTAATTAACAGTTCTAAACGAAGAATCATGGATGCTTCATTTAACCTGATATTCTGTAACATCTCGTTACGTTTTTATTAACATGCAAATTTTGTTTTGTAAATTATAACTCTAAATATACACATTTGTTTTACTTCAGCCGATGTATCCCGTCACTACGACTATATATATTAGCTTGCTTTGCCCGCAGACCAACAATGCTTAAATTTTACGAGTAAGGAACGAGTGAAATTTTTACCAAGAGGCCAAGCGAAATATCACGCGCAATTAATAAGAACAACATTTTGATTAAATTTCCATTCCATGACATGTAATAGATGTGAAATATTCTAAATCTATCTTTTTTTTGTTTGATGTATACAAACTAGTTCTATAATAGTCGCTGTGGTATATAAAGAAACTCTATCACATCACTCACTTGTCCTTGTTGTAGCAATAAGCAATGACTAAACTGGAATCTTGACTTATATATATTATAAATATTATCCTCCAATTATTATTACATGAAGAGATTTCTTGCAGGAATTATCATTTAAAGATTTCTTTGAAGTTTAATTATTTTCGATTTTTTATGCTTGCTTTCTCGCTCGCTAAAATATTTCTTCCTAAGCAGCTGGTAATTTTTTCGAGTGAAGACAAACGCAATTCCAACATAAACACCAGTAAGCCACGCAACCGTCAGTAATGCGATCATTAGGTCAGAATTAAACACAAAATCTTCAAATACAAGAGGAATCCAACTGATGGCTGTAGTTGTTGACAGCCTAAATAACAACAAAAAGCTTCTGCGACTCTTAACAATGTTTGATTTCTGTACAATGTTGTTGCTTGCTTTGAGTTTTTTGCGAATTCGATAAGCGGTGAAGATGAACATCGCAATGATGTACAACAAAAAACAGCCTGGAACACCATAAATCTCAACAACAACCAGCCGATTAGGAAGATTATGATCCTTAGTACAAGAAACTGATCTCTGGGTTATATTCTGATGAAACCTCAAGACTTTCGTCTTCACAAGAACGATGTTGACAAGAGTTATAACGATAGGAACACCCCAGCCAAAGAGACTGTACTTAAAGAAGGTTTTCAACTTCTTTACATCAGATCTCACCAAAGAATTGCGGCAAAAGGTTTTTCTCAAGTGATAGATATTAACAACAGCATTTATGAGTATGTTATATGTAATAAACGTATTTGTTATTTCCAGTCTTGCGCATGGGAAATCCAATTCTTTACCAACACGTAAATACAGTGACAAATACACTACGTAATTAATCAATGCCAAGAGAAATGAGAAACTTAAACTCATCAAATTCAAACCAGGAAGAGTTCGCAACTCTGGAAGCATGCCATAAACTATCAACAGCAATAATAAACAAATAATTGAGAGAGCCAGGGCACAAAATGGTGCTATGAGAGACAGTTCAATTTCTGATATGTTATAGCTTTCTTTATTTTATCAAAACAATTTCTGAATTTTCCTTCAAACACGGTATAACTGTATTTAGTAACTTTTTTTGAGAACGAAATAGTCTTATCACTTCGATTGGTTTTCCATTGATATCCAATTGTGTGATTGATTTTTTGCACTGCCATAGTTTTTTGGATTGTTGCATCGTTTATAAAAATGAAATACTCACGCGTGTACGTCTTCCTGGTTTCCTGCACCTTTACATTCTTCAGTAAAGTGAAATATGCTCCCTTGTAGGTTATTTTGATAGTGGATTTTTGACAACTTTGGACAAATATGAAGCTTTTCACCCACTTATTACGCATTTTCCAAATTGTCCGTACGTAGTCATCAGTGGAGTTACAAATCTTTATGGTATCATTCAGAACTCGATACTCAGTATAATCATACACCTTGTTCTTATAGAGTAATGAAAAGTTATTCCAAACTTTGTATTCATCATCGTATGTTATATTGATGATTGAATCGTTGCATGTTAATAAATCTTCCTTGGTAAACTCTGTTGATTGCCGCCTTAATTTACCCTTGCACATGTATGGTTTACCGTTGATCACTCCATGGTCATTTCTTGTGAGGTATTGGTCAGCTGGTGCCCAGTAGACACGGAACTTCTTGCTAACGACATAAAATTTTATTGTGAAGGGCTTATTACAACTTCTAAAAGACATTTGTTCTTTCACCCAGTAATTACGGATTTTCCAATTATTCCGTACGTATTCATCAGTGGAGTTACAAATCTTTATGGTATCATTGAGAACTCGATACTCAGTATAATCATACACCTTGTTCTTATAGAGTATTGAAAAGTTTTTCCAAACTTTGTATTTATCATCGTATTTTATATTGATGATTGAATGGTGGCATGTTAATAAATCTTCTTTGGTAAACTCTTTTGATACAGGTCGGACCTTTTCTTTGCACACACTAGGTTTGCCGTTTATCACCGCATAATCATTTCTTGTGTATTTTTGAGAAGTTTCAGCCCAGTAAACATAAAAATGCTTGCCTACGACATAATAATTCGTGCTAAAGCTTTCATTACAATATTTAAAAGACCTTATCATCTTCACCCAGGAATTTCGAAGTTTCCAAATATTCCGTACGTAGTCATCAGTGGAGTTACAAATCTTTATGGTATCATTCAGAACTCGATACTTAATATAATCATAAACCATGTTCTTATAGAGTATTGAAAAGTTTTTCCAAAGTTTGTATTCATCATCGTATTTTATATTGGTGATTGAATCGTTGCATATTAATAGATCATCCTCGGTAAACTCTCTTGATTTTGGTCGTAACTTTTGTTTGCATGTACAAGGTCTATCGTCTATCACCCCATAATCATTTTTTGTGAAAAATTGACCCTCGGATGAGGAGTAGACAATGAAATGCTTGCTCACAACATAATATTTAAGGTAAGAACATTTATTGCATCCTCTAAATGACTTCCTCCTCTTTACCCAGTAATTACGCATTTTCCAAATATTTCGTACGTTGTCATCAGTGGAGTTACAAATCTTTATGGTATCATTCAGAACTCGATACTCAGTATAATCATACACCTTGTTCTTATAGAGTAATGAAAAGTTATTCCAAACATTATATTCATCATCGTATGTTATATTGATGATTGAATCGTTGCAAGTTATTAGATCTTCCTTAAACTTAAACTCTGATGAATCTGGTCGTAGCTTTTTTTTACAAATGTAAGGTTTGCCGTTTTTCACCCCATATTCATTTCTTGTGAAATATTGACCGCTATATCCCGAATAAACCACAAATTGTTTATTCACAACGTTACCAATTATGTAAGACACGCCTTGACTAAGGCATCCATAGATGTTTTTATACTTTTCCCACGAATTTCGCGATCTCCAAACAGCCTGAATTCCTGAATCATTGGAAGCACACATCTCAATATTGTCGTCATTGAATCGATATTCGTTATAATAATGAATCTTGTTGTTGTAAGACATGGAAAAATTCCTCCACACCTGGTATTGTCCACCGTACTCTATTTTAAACAAATAATCATTGCAGGATAGACTAAGCTTCGCTGAACAAATTGCAAAACGTCCGAAAATTACCCCGTAATCTGTCTGTAGAAAATTTTGCTTAGTGAGTTTGAGGAAAACAGTTAAATTTTTATGTAATTTGTAATCCTGTCTGGGAAAACCATCCACAGATACATTGCAATGTCTGGAAGCCATCTTTTCCTTTTCCCTGGTGTTCAAATTCCGCCATCTTTGTTGAGTACGTGTGTTTGAAGAATTACAGATCTGTAGTCCACCTTCAATTACTCTGTACTGGTCATAATTGAAAAGTTGTTCCACACGCTGAAATCATCTTGATAACTTACTGTGAAGGTAGAATTGGCACATTCGGTTGAACCAGTCTCAGTGCTTGGGAGAACATCATAATCACGTTTGTTCCGTGTGTGTTTCGTTGCCAGTGATGTGAAGTTTTCCTTTCTTCCTGATTCTCTCGCGTTTTGCGGTTGCAAAAATCTCTGCTGTAATATAGGAATACTTTTGTCGAAACTCTTGTGCCATTTAGTCTGACTTGAATTGGTGAGATTGCTTGGACATTTCATCTTGAGAAAAGACACGCTTGGTTTCTTCCCTGATCTATTTCTTCGCTGTATTTTACTCACAATTTCTACGAAATAAATAATAGTAAAGATTCATAGCGGATCCCGCAATAAGACAAATTTCCACTCTTGCGTTTATTGTGTCTATAACGCCTGTATTAAAAATGCTCACTCACACTCATTGAGTGCGACATAGAAATGGTGCTTGTTGTCAATGCGAGAGTTCTTTCTTGATCAGGTAAAACATTGAAAATAAAGCTCTTATTCATGCAAGTAGAGATACCGTCATGCAATCTTTACTCGTCATACTCGACGTAATTGAGATATTTCCCTCGTTGATATTGTCATGAATCAGAAACAGGTTGTAATATGTGGTTGTAATAATTTTACACCAGTGAAAACACATGCCAAATTATCAACAGAATGCAGCCCTCTGCATCTATTTATTCGTTAAATTTTATAAGCAATATCTGTGTGATTTTAACTGATTCTTACTTCCATATATAAATATACGTAGGGAGCCTATACAAATTTATTTTGACTGAAGGCGAATTTTAAAAGCTTTAAACCTTGTAAGACTGAACTAAACCCGCCACTGCAGAGAATATTCTCTTTTATAAACTACGAAGAATATCATTTTTTTATTTACCTCTTTTACTCAATTTCACAAGATCAGGTTTTTTCACCGCCTTGTCGACATCAACTCGTTCAAAGTTTTTTGTCAAACCAGGGTTCCGTCTGTCTCGTTCGCTTTGAACTTTGCGTTTTGAGGGTTTGTTTTGTAATTCTTCATTTAATTTCCTCAGTTTCTGTTCTATCTTTTGCGTTTTCAATCCTGAACCATAGCCACCACCACGATAAAAACAGACAAACGACAAACACAAGAAAAAGAAAACGACTCGATACAAGAGTCGAAAACTGAAGCCACGATTGCGAACCATGTTGCACTTTGCAGAGGTCGCTAACAACTCAATGCTTTTTAATAAAAACAAAGTTTAAAACGCGTGTTTTATTTGATTTGCACTCAAATACCTTTTGAAACAAGCTCTTTGAAAACAGAAATTATTATTAAAATACCTAATATCTCGTAAAATATATACTTATTTTGTTTTCTATAATTTTCTAATAGAGACTAATATCTATAAACTAGTTTATCTGTAGAATATATGAAAATAGATTTGTATTAATCTGCTTTAAGTTTCATGGTTTTTACTCATTCAGACGAGACGGTTGAATGTTGTTTAAACAGGTGATATATGTCCTTTTTCATGAAAATTTCTCATTTCAACTTCGGATAAAGCTGGCCATTTTAGCTGACTAAATGTGACCGCCCGTATATATATATATATATATATATATATATATATATATATATATATATATATATATATATATATATATATATACACCCATTTGCAAAAACGTTGGCCGCAGATAGATAGATAGATAGATACTCGAAGTCTAATAATAGAATTGCATATGCATATGATTACATTTGCATGGGATTTCAATCATATTACACAACATGCAATTCTAATTAGATTTCGGGTATCTATCTATATATCTATCCGCGGCCAACGTTTTTGCAAACGGGTATATATATATAAATATATATATATATATATATATATATATATATATATATACATTTTTGAGGGATTAAATTACCTTATAATACCGGAGATTGACATGCAGTGTTGAACTTTTTGCCTAACGTTTAACTAACATCTTCAACGTTTAACCTAGAAATTAAGTTGACTTCTTTAGTTTCTCGTCTGAGTAATGTTTAAGGTCACTCAAGCTACATAAAGTCATGCGGTGTTAATTAAGATCAAGGAAAAAACCGACTAAATTTGTAAACTAACTGTCAGTATAACGACACCGGTCGCATTCATATTCAAATTACGAATAAGTTTTAAAATTAACATGCAGGTGAACATGTTATTTCCAAGTAAATAAAACCATAACAGAAAGTTGAAGAAACCTTTGACGAAATATGACAATTTGAAGTCAATTCCCACAATTCTTGTCTTTATGTCGGATTTCGCGGAGTTTAGTTTTAAGTTCTGTTCACACGATCCAATTTTGTTGGATCCAATTCACTTCTGACGTATGGAATGTAGTCGGTTTTTGATAGGGCAGTACTGCATTGGCTTCAGTGGGTTTGCTGTTCATATACATTACAAGACAACAGACTAAAAAACATCCATCAGAAGTGAATTGGATCCAACAAAATTGGATCGTGTGAACAAAGCTTAAAATCAACATTATTTGCTGAGGCTAGAGCTGGTTAGCTGCAGACTAGTCCCTAGTCCTTTTTAGCGCGCCTTAGAGAGCGTTTACAAGGCCAGGGACGAGGCTGGTTCAGCTGGGCGGGCCTGTGTGTGCGTGGTCTAGACTATAGGGATTGACAGGACTTTAAGCCCCAAAAACTGAAATTCTATGGATAAAAATTATGCTGCAAGTTCCGTTACTGAAGATATTGAACCCTAAAAACGCGAGAGAGAAAATTAAATTTTAATTTAAAATGGCGGATGACGAGGAACTTTATCTAGCTTTACTGAGTTAAAAATTAACAAAGATAGGGAAGGAACTGTTTAATAAATTATTAAATAGTTTTACCAGTTTTATACAATGAAAGAATATACTTCAATGCCTTTTAAATACTTCTTCTTCCATGTGATCTGTAGTCGAAAGCATGGTTAGGTCATAGACAAGTGTAACCATTGTTTTTTACCACTAACTTCAAATTAGTTGATGTTTCACAAAAACGCTATCCTTCGCTGAGTTCTTATTCCCTTGGCTCTTCCTTTTTAACACTATACCACCATCATGCAGCGTGCAGTCAATATGGCGAACACGGGCGTTCGCTTTACATAGCTGTGAAAATAAGAACAGTCTTCTTGAACCTTCCTTCCCCACGTGAGAAAACTAAAGGAATCTCCGAGTGTGAATTTTATCCCTCTATGCAGATTAGAATACGTGAATTAAATTCTTGCTAACGTACTTATATGACAATACTTTTAGTGTCTATGCACCCATATTCCAGCACAGTTAAACTTTATCGTAAATATTACAATACTACAACTGCAGGCGAATATTTAATTTACCACCATACAAGGCTATAAAGCTAGACTCTTAAAGCTTTCATATAGTTCACATGATTAACATGATTATCACGATACATAGGCCCTATACATTGTATTGCAACTGCTTGCATTACCTACGTTCAATTACGTTCAATATACAGTATACATAAATAATATAGACTGATATATAAATTACAGGATTAAAATTGAAGTAATTACGGCCCCAATATTAGTTCTAAGAATAGATAAGAAGGAAACAATAAGAAACGTCAGGTAATGTCATAAGCTATGCAAAATAAATGATTTTTTTAAATTTGGTATGTTCAATCTCAGACTTTGAATCATACTCTCAGACTTTGAATGTGGTACCTTCCTGCGACAAAATTTCACCACCCCCGCATATGAATAGCCTGGAAGGGCATCTGTAGGTGTTGATGATGTATATGGACATTTTGTTGCAGGTTATTTGAAGATTGTGCATAGCTACCGCTCTATTCATTTGCTTGAAAGCATCTTCAGTGCGAATGAATTAGTTATTTACATTGAGGATTATATAAAGTAGAATTATGATACGTGAAAATACTCAATGAATAACATCATATTATTAATTTTACAACACTGTATCTCTCTCAAACTCAAGGACAGTGGCGTAGCCAGCCAGACGATTTTGTCCCGCTATGTAAATTTCGAGTTATTATAATTATTCATGTCTTTATTGACGACTTGGTTGCTCTATTGCTGAATCAATACAGCGTAAAATTGGTATGCGTCGGCATAATTTCCCCGCGAAAAAACAACTCTCGTTTTGAAAAGCGTTCGCGAGATTCGTTTCACAGTCTGTAGCTTTGCCTTTAGATTCGTGGATTCCAGATAAAATAAAGTTGAAAATATGGAATGAGAAGTTTGTCGATCTGAGTATTTTGTCTTGTGGTCCAGACGCTGCCGCTAAATACGAGATTAGTGTGCGTAAATCTGACAGCGCTCAACCAGTTTCCCTTTGAGCCGACTGCAAAATCAACATTTCGCAATTATTTCTCTAGTGCAGAACAGTCGTTTGAAGCAAAACATTTACGGTCTGCTTTTACAACCCAGAAGCGGGTGACTTAAAACTAAAGAAAGAATCGCCTCGCTGGCCCTCTCATTCTTTTCGTACGGGCACCTTTTTTAGCCGTGCCGTACATATAAATCGAGTGTACGGTGCTATTGTTCAAGCCTTGTTATTTCATCAATCATAAAAACATTGTTCCGACAATAGTGAACAACATTGTTCCAACAACTGTTGTTGGGGAGATGCAGCACAACATTGTTCAATCCTGTCCAGAACAATGTTGAACAACTTGATAACAATATTGATTTGAATTGTTGATTTTTATACACGTATATGGGTATACCTTTATTGCTCGTGGAAAATGAAAAACTATTTAGCATATCTTTTGACGCAGACGTTTTCCACTTTATCGTCAACACTTAAAAATCGAATACAAAGGATATTTTAAGCTGAAATTTATGATGCTCAGTATCGAATTCTTGCTGAAGTAATTGGGCACTAAAATACCCAGTTATAAACGAGGGTTATATTTTTCAAAATCCAATTCCTTCGTAGAAATTTGGGTGCAAATAATTGCGGTTTCCAAACCAGTGGGAATTCTCACAACAATTTTTGCAGACTTCCAGAAAGGCTTTTCATAGAACAGATAAGCAGTCCAATCAGTTGATGACATATTGGACGCACAATCACCATGGGTACGACATGTCATATTTCCTAGTGAAATTTTCCTGCCAGACATAAAATATTACTATTGCCCAAAAAAATTTATCATGCATAATAATTATTATTTGTCGCTGTTTATCGTCTTAATTTATAACTCTTTGTGGAGGTCTGTCGAGCTCTGATTCCACTCACTTAACATTGCAACGCGTGGTCACTACACGCTCCTTCTGACTCAAAGCATTGAATCAGTTTTCTATACGCGTAAAAACGGCGGAGAGCAGTGCTCTCAAAGTAAGATTGGCATTATGCCCCACCAGCTAACATTTTTTCTTCTGATTTTTATTGTTTTTTATAATTCTCATAAGTTACCCAAGCTAATTATAATTTATGTTATACGGTAGATGCAGATAATTCGAAGGAAATGCAACGGAATCTTAAAGTATTTAGGTAACTTCTAGTTAAATTCTTTTTGCAATTAGCAGTGCTTCCCAAGAAGTGGAGATCTAGCTACGGGCTTGTCTCCTGGGCTAGCCAGACCTGGATTAGCTATCACATTTATACGCGTTTAAAACAAAACAAAACTTTATATAGATTACAAATCGTTTCTTTTTTGCCCTTTATTCTTGAAGAATAACCCTTTTCGTTTTCAATAAATGATTCCAGATGATTTTCATTGGTTCTGTTATTACTGATTTTCCCCCGAAAAAATTATTTAGACTGTCCACCCTAAAGCCAAAAAAGTATAGTAAGGTTTAGATCAACTTGTAAGTATAACAGAAAGTACTTGTACAGAGACTGTTTCCCATCGCGTTATCGCTGTTATAGTGACATCTATTGAGTCTTTTCCTACAGTTTTGGACGGAGGCAGTTGATAATCATTCAGGTGTAATGAAAAGTCTTCTGTTACCGCACCCTGAGGGCAAAACCATATTCCCGCGTCCTCGTGGTCAACTTTTACTTCAGCTTTTTGGTTAAGGACAACTGAGCGATATTCTCTGCGTAAGATAACACCAACGTTGTTTCTTGAGATCTTAAATGTATGTGTGACTTGCTGCCCTGGTTTCATCGATAAAACTGTTTTGTTGAAATAGATTCCAGCTTGATTTTCAAACATACTTCGAATGTCAAATACATTCACGTTTGGAGGGATAAACTGAGTCGTATTTAATTTTGCATATTGTACTTTATCAGTTATTATTCCACCTGATCCTTTCCCACCGTAGTATAAGACTACAGTTAAAAGTGAATTCTCTGAGTTGGTTGGGCTAAAAGACGAACTGGGGGATAAAAAATTACGAAAAGCGGGTTTATTCCAACGATATAAATTAGATTCAAGATATATTAAAATACCAGTTGTAAACAGTATTGGGTCGAAAATCATATGACGGTAACATCGATAGATTCGGAAACCTCCTTTTCTCTTGACAAAGGGAATGCCATTGAATATTGTGGACGTGTTTTGAAGGCCGTGAAAATCGTGCACATAATGAAAGAAATCTTCCAGACCTGTTCCTGAAAATACTGGCGAGTTAGCCATATCAGTCTCAATAACAAAGTCAAGCTCCTGAGGACCAAGGACCTTTCTATTTCTTAAAAAAAAATTGATCCCGACAACATGACCCCACTGGTTTTTGAGATCAAGAATAGGTTTATGATGCTCAGTGTCGAATTCTTGCTGAAGTAATTGGGCACTAAAATACCCAGTTAAACGAGGGTTATATTTGTCAAAATCTAATTCCTTTGTAGAAACTTGGGCGCAAATAGTTGCGGTTTCCAAACCAGTAGGAACTCTCACAACAATTTTTGCAGACTTCCAGAAAGGCATTTCATAGAACAGATAAGCAGTCCAATCAGTTCAAGACATATTGGACGCACAATCACCATGGGCACGACATGTCATATTTCTCATCCCAGCAGTTAAACTGTTAACTTCACCAATCGAATCCATCCCAGTCGTGAAAATTCCAGCTAATGGGATTTCCTTAATTTGAGGATCTTTCCCATCCCATGACATTGTTATCAACACTCTCTTCCAATTCATTGAGATTGTCACTCTTTCATTTCGTAAATCATACAGACGGATAAACATGGATTGAATAACTTTAGCAGTATTTTCAGCGGTGTAAATGACAACCTCGCGTCCTGCATGAACAGTTTGACAAGAAATGTTACAATCTGATCTCAATCCAGGCGCATATTTCTCCGGTGAGTTCGCCATTTTTGATAAAGCTCTTCTTGTGTTTTCCATATGTTTAGCTTCCAACATTGTTGACTCTTTTAAAACAAATCTTACAAAATGACTCTTTGGTTTCGAGCCATAAACCAGTTTGTATGCAATTACCGCGTAATATGCTATTTCTTTACATTTTTTGAACAGTTCATGGCATTTCATTGATTTATATCTTTCAAATTTTTCATTCAGCTCCGCGCTTCCTTTCCATTTCATCACAATACGCAGTGATTTTGTATAGGAAACAGGAGAGAAGATGAAAAAACCACGCTTATTGATCATATTGTTTGGCCGCATGAATGGCAGTAGAAATGGATAAGTTGTATTCGCCGTGGGAACGCATGGTACTGTAAACAGATGCTTTCCGTCAACCTGAAAAGCAAACAATTTAATTATTGTAATTATTAATATATGGATAATTATATTCTCCCACAATATTGCGGAGAAAAAGTATTTGTGTGAATCATAATGCATGCGACCTCGCATATCAGTTTCCAAACTGTCGCTCTTCCAATCAAGCTTAGGAATTATTCTATGTGATAAATCAGGAGTTTTCGTTACATAATGATTGCTTAGCGTTCTCGTAAAGAGCGAAAGTGGCTATAAAAACCAAGAGGCAACAAAATTGTTTGAAAATTGATATAATAATCCTCAAACGCAGAACCCGTTATAGCGTGCAGCATCCAAGGGGGGGCAACCCATCTAAAAATTGAGACGTTTCAAATCAGAAATAACGATTGCCGAATAATGTTATATTCATTGAATAATGTGATATGTATTATATTTAAAAAAAAGTTTCATTAAAAGTTGAATCCTAATTTTTTGGTTAAAATCAGACAACTTTCGATTAAGACCTTTCATCAACAAAGGCATATGTTTGCTGAGCAATACAATGCAAAAATGGTTTTTGTAGCCTCATTTTACCATTATAAAATTATTATTTAAAAAGAATTGTTTGCTGAAGGTGAGATGAATTTCGCTGTTTAAAACCGAGACGAAGTCGAAGTGCTTTAGTAAAATACATGGGTGTTTCTCTTGAAAAAACAAAGGTGTTGTAGAAAATACATGTTTTGCAAACGTAAACAAATCAGTTTTATATCAGTTATAAGACAAATGTTTTCCCAAAATAAAGTTATAAGGTGTTTTACAATGTAGTTTTTTACCTCAAAAATTGTTTTAGGCCTTACTCTTTCACTATTTTAGTGTTTTTATAAAATAATATGTGCAGTATTTTCGTTAACACAGCGTATTCCCTCGTCAGTCACTTTGATCGAGAAAAACACTTCGCTGCCATTTTGAAACATTAGGTTATCGCGTAATAATTATCCAATGCAAGGTAGCTCGGCCAGTCACAGGCCAGAATTTTCAATAATCAACGCTGCAATTATACTTAACAAATATAATATTTAATTATTTTATAATATTAGAAGAAATTACAGGGAAACGACAAATTTAATTATTAGATCAATAATGAAATTCTCTCTACATGTTAGTTAGGATGTTGCTTAGCAACAAAGACAGCTCGGTTCGCTTTTAGCAGGTGGCTGTACAGTAAAATTTCAGTTCTCTTCCCGAAATTTTAGCGAAGCTTTCTTCGCCGGCAACAACGCTTTAGTTTTCAGAACAAGACTATTGCATTTTAGTGTTTCGTGTTCAAATTTATAACTTGTTTTGTGAAATTATGGACCAATCATTTCTCAAGCGTGTATTATGGCCTGACAATGCACTGCCGTTAGCCAACTAAATTGCTCGTTATGCAACACTTATATTATAATAAACTATTTTCAGTATCCGGAACTTTTAAGTGACTTCAAAAATTGTAAGAATATATCCTGTTGTAAAACCTATTTAGTAATTTACACAACATTATTATGAACTTACGATTACAACCGTTAGCCAAGTAAGTGAAGCTCGTTTGAGTTACCGGATATCAGATAGAATATTAGATCAACAAGAAAATTCATTAAACAAGTAAATAATTTTATGGAAAGAATCTCGGGGGAGTTAGTCCGAGTCACTTTCTCATGTATGGGAAAGTGCAGGTGCAGTAGTGAAATTTGATAGGTATCGTAAAAGTTAATAAAAAGTTTGATTATATGGAGAATAAATAAATTATATAAAAAGGCATCAATTATATAATTATGCATGTATCTAGAAACGGTGGGGTTAAAGCGTGTTGAAATATCTTTCTCTACTCCCAAGAAAAATATTTGGATTTTGAAATATTACTGCAAAACGTATAAAAAGATGTATCTATCTCACCCAAATATTCGTGCTGGCTATTTCAATGATGCTAAGAATCTACCTTCAGGATTCAAATCTCAATGTTTTCAACCATAGTAGCACCTTGCAACCTCGGTTTCTAATTTCTATGATATTTCAACGGGCGCATAGGTGAAAATTCTTTAGAGTATTAATTAGGGATTAAAACGAATAATCAGTCAGAACAATCACGACATTTATCTTCGGTCTGAATTACTCTATACGTACCCTACCCATGAAGTCTCACTAAAATGTTATACCTCAAATGTAACGTAATCCATGTCTTTTGTAAAATCATTAGCATGAATCCATAACAGTCGTTCAAATATGCCAGCCCCATGATCTTCAAATATAACAAGGCCTCCTGCATCAAATCTAACTGGGTTAAAAAAATCTCCATCACGACCGTTGGCATCGTAGCTTGTTTGTTCAACAAAGGTTCTTCCTAAACGCCGTTTAGAAATCTGACTGAAGTCAAATTCCCAGGTAAGATTGTTGGACAGATTCCCGTGGAAAATATAAGTGATATCTAGAAGAAATGAGAAAGTTTATTAGAGAAAAAGATAAAATGAATTAAAGGGGTAATTGTTGGTGCATGCACATGTGTATTTAGGATGATAGTGCTTGATTGTTTTCAAAAGAAATTAGCCAGTTATAGCAGAATATATGAATATGGCCCCTCTCGAGTAACGTTCCATTTGCGCCAATGGTAGCCAGCCAGACGAATTTGGCCTGGTACGTATTCTGAGTTATAACTATACATGCCCTTGGAAATTTTAGTATTGTTTTTACAGTCGATGAATACTACCAAGATGTTTTTTTACATAGCAAGACAAATCGTCTGGCTGGATGCATGCATGCATGGCTGTACGCTACTTCTTATCAACATGCGTCCATTGCGTCTAGTCAGGCTAAGTTAAGGTTAGCGAAAGAATACCTGAATCAATCATTTCTTCTTTTAATGTTTGTAAAACTTTTCTTATCGCGGCGGCATCTTCATCTCCTGTGAATTTTAAAAGAGATGCATCATTAATTATGGATATTTTCGCCTGGTAACCTGTAAGGTACTCGCTGCAGTTTTTAATTTCATATCTGCGGTTCTAAACAGCGAAAAGCCAAATGGTTCAGCGCATTTTAAAAAGCTTGATATGAATTATAAAACTGATAGTTTTCTAGTCAATTCGATCTCGTGTAGCCGTATACGTTTTTTCGTGAGCAAATTGCTTCGTCACTTGAAAAAAATGTATTAATAGACCATTGATAGCCGGCGTCGTCGTGTTTAAGATGGTACACCACAAAAAGGTCACTTGCATGATTATAAAATAGAAAATATCGAAATAAGTATGCCAAGTAAGTAAGCTTTAGTCGCTTTAGAGCTTGGTTTTATAGAACACAGGGAGATTTTTTTCCGCAATATGCTCAAATTAATTTCGGTACCATTGCAGAAATTTTTTTTTTCGATGTGTATCTAAACACCGAAACGACTGCTGAGGTGAACTTAGCACGTGAATTTCTACTATCTACTTCAACATATTTCAATATTTTCTAATTTTATAAACATACAAATGATCTTTTTGTGGTGTACCGCCTTAAGCAATTTGTACAAAGGTTGAATATTTTCCGTTGGTAAGTCGCGCTCGTTAGCATAAGATTGCAAAAGTAGCGTCGATAGCCAGCGTTAGTGAAACAATGCCAGAATCAATTGCTTCTTCTTTTGATATTTGAAAAACTTTCCTTTTTGCAGTAATTTCATTTCCTGTAAATTGTAAATTTTTTTTAAGAGAGATGTAGACATTCCTTCGCATTTGACATTCCTTCTTCATAGATTGTTAATTATATGCATATTCAGTTTGCCTTCGCAGGCGAGTCCTGAGATCAGAACTTTATAATTAACGAAACAAATGAATAAAAAATTAATTAGAAAGAAAAAAAACAATATGAAATTATTATATTAATATTATTAATAATTTTAGAATGTCTACAGTAACATGTAAGGTAATCGTTGAAACGCAAGACAGCATGTTTAAAATATTGATAAAATTATGAAGCCGTATAACCTTTTTATAAGCAAATTGCTTAATCAGGACAGGTTATTTTCAAAAACGAACAGGATTTCAGCACTGCAATTAAACCTATATATATAGCTTCTAATGCTGAATACAACGTACGACCGTTGAACTGTAAACAAACTGGAACGATAACTCTGGGGGGGGGGAAATTGAAGCCAGTGCTTTTTACTTTTTCTGAGTTTTGAGCTGAAATACTTGACGCCAAATGTCAAGCCGTATATGAAATTAAAGCTCTTAAAAAGTTGTATTTCGTGTAGCAATTAAGCTCAAAGGGAAATATCGAAAAAATATTTCAAAATTTTCCGGGTTTTTGTCGTTTGGTAATTGTTCTTGTGTTTTATTTTCTTTGTAGTTCAAGTCTTGAAATTTCTACACCAAATAGAACTTTTCAATAGCTTTAATTTGATACACAGCCCAACGTCTGGCGTCAAGTATTTCGTCTCAAAACTCAGAAAAACTATTTTGGCTTTAAGCTGAATAGGGATGTTTCTTAGGAGTTATCGTTCCAGTTGTATAGAGTTCACTGCGTATACGACTACCAATATATTACTAATTTGTTGTGCACGTTTGATCGAGTTATGGAATATCGCAAATCTCGCTTGCCAACAGTAGATCAC
Source organism: Dendronephthya gigantea (assembly GCF_004324835.1). Classification (NCBI taxonomy): domain Eukaryota; kingdom Metazoa; phylum Cnidaria; class Anthozoa; order Malacalcyonacea; family Nephtheidae; genus Dendronephthya; species Dendronephthya gigantea. The sequence goes on along the minus strand of NW_021163062.1, from coordinate 834,584 downwards.
CTCAACGTTAAAAAGTACATGAAGTACTTCAGAAAATCCGGAATACAGCAAGTACTTACCAGTCTGAAACACACTTGGAAAATGTAGAACATATGATATACGTTGATATACCAACGAAAATATAACAAATGAAATAATCATAAGAGCAAGAAGAAGCTGTATTCGGCTCCGAGCGCTCTAAATATACAGAGAATTTTACTTAGATACGTGAGTCAGAATTTCTACCTATAGCTTTTTATATTTTTTTTCGAATCTCGTCGGCAAATTACAAAGGAACTTTTCTTTGCCGAGTTGGCTTGATAAATTTTCCGTACTTTCAACAGTCAATGAGAAATTTGCCAACAACATTCGGAACAATACGTATGTCAAGTATATTATTGAATAATATTAATATAATCCAGCTGATCTGAGATCATGACGTCATAAAGCGTTTTGACAAGACTGAGTTATCATGTGCCTGGTGTTATTTGTCCTTTTTTTTCCAGCTAATAGTTTAAAGGGTGAAAAATTTAAATTCTAATATGCAGTTGGGAAAAAAATAAACGTGTTTTCACGTAAATATAAAAAAATTACTTGATATTTTCGAGTTTCGAAGTCATATGCAATGAAGGGAATGATATAATTCAGTTTTGTCGAAGATCTGGCTTCTGCTTGGTTGATTTTTATATACCCAGCTCAGCTGGATATATTTATTATTGAAGACCGTGGGAACGAGGTTGCCAACCTTAGGCTTTTTATATAATTATTAGTAAGTAGCACGCGCCACAAATTTTTAGTTACCTATGGAACAAGTAAATAAAAAAACCCACCATGTTATCAATCCACAGATACAAATTGCAGAAGTATATATCAACTTAAAATATTACGATAGTGCTGCGTTTGACTGCTTTCCTCGATGCCAATAACTTCTTAAAACGACTGTTTTTTCTGCCAGCAGTAGACTTGTCCTTTCAATCGTGAATCAGGGACCCAAAAAGCCGAATCTGTAAAACTATAAAAGTATTTGTTATAAACCGTTATTCGTTAAAGGTAATGTTACACAAAACAACTCTCAACATCAACTCGCGAGGCAACAATAAGCAAAAGTCTAAACAACAATGTTGTGCCGAGTAAAAACAGTTCATAAACTTTCAACTTTCTTCCGAAACAATTTCTGTGTTACAAATCACTGTGTTACACCCGTCGTGTATGAAATTGAATGTCTTTATTGCAAGAAGGTTTGCATTGCAGAAACTAGTTTAGGACAATTGACAAACAAATTAAAGAACATCTAACCATGAGCAAACGATCTACAAACATATTGAATCTAACATGAAAAACGCAGAGGATAGTCCTTCAATACAATGGGGAATTCTACATTTCAAGATTAATCATGATGATGAACGCAAATCCATTAAAGCTTTTGAAGACAGGAAAAGATTAGAAAATACAATAAACGGATGCATTAATAGGTAGAACAATATAAACATTTAAATTATTATTCTTATGTCATGTTTAAGGAAATACAGTTTTAGCTCATAATTTGTCATATCTTAATCCCAAGTGTAAATATATATATATATAAAAATTTTGTTAAAAGGTTAAAGGACTGAATTTTCGGCCGCTCCCTGCGACCTTCGTCAGAGACTATTTACAAGTTTATTACAACGGTTTTATTGTCATGCGTTAAAGATCACGTGTCCACTGTTGCATACTAACATCTACTAATTATTTGCGAACAAAAGGAAGGTATGCTTTTAAGTATTCTCTATGCCCATCAACAGATTCTTTGTTGCTCACAGAAAGAAATGCCTCAAGAAATGTATACGTCTCTGATAATTCATTATTCCTTTCTCCAAAAGTTCAACAACCTCTGAGATCACGTCATGTCCCGTTGATTCTGCATGCGTTTTTATGGCTGATTCGATCTTCTTCCTGGTACCAGGTTTATGTTCTGCCCATCGTGACTTCCAAGTTCTCTTGCTGTCCCCATATTCCTTTAATGTATGGTATACAAGTGTAGCCCTTGGTTTCATGTTCAGTGCCAATGATAACCCTAGTTGATGTCTTTCGCAAACCAAAAGACAGGCCTTTAGATATGCATTTAAACTTGTAAATAGTCTCTGACGAAGGTCGCAGGGAGCGGCCGAAAATTTAGTCTTTTAACCTTTTAATAAATTTTTAGACCAGAGACAAACGTGTTTCTCACATATATATATATATATATATATATATATATATATATATATATATATATATATATATATATATATATATATATATATGTATATATAGAACATTGTTGCAAGATGATGTGGAAAATTGTTTCGTGTAACATTACCTCAAAAGCAAACGAATGAAGCGATGTGGTGACGAGCGAGGCGGGTGTATAACTGTGTAAATGTCGCCTTTGTGCTAAATAACTATATCTCATGATTATTTAATTGTATGCAATGAGCTAAAAAATATAAATAGGCATAGCGGTTCTTAATCGTCAGGTTCTACATTCTACGACTACATTTGGAAATTAACATGCAGACTCTAAACTATATAATTATTCCATGTATGTAGTCATGGACTCTAAACTATATTTTCCATGTATCTGGTATCTCTCTATTTTAAAACGCTTGTTTTGATATTATCTTGTTTTGATAACCTTTTGTTGCAAAATTTATAAAATGAAGTTTCGTCTTTACGTAAACGTTTACAAGCGTAAAAGCGCTGACAAATACGGTTGATACCACCTGGTAAATGATACCAAAGACTTGTTTACATAAGCCCCCTCCCCCCCTTGCACGTAAGTACGCGAATCGCACGGTCACTGACGGCTTGTGCGTTGACGGCGCCTTGAAAGTAGACTTCAGGTCTTCTGTCATATATACGTACAAAAAATTAGTCGCAATTTTCACTGCGACAATTGATCTCTGCCGAATTGCATGGCTCTTTTAAAACCAAAAAGAGTTTAAAGTATAGTGCTGCTTGCCTCTAGAATAATTTCCCGTCTAAAAGCTAAGCAAGTTGAATCAATTTTATCTTTCGAAAATTTTATTAAACGAAATATTCAATGTTAATAATGTTAATAATATAAGAGTTTTCTTTTTCCTATAATTCTTCTAATATTTTACTATTGACGCCCCGCGTCATTAAAAAAAATGTTAATAATAATATGACTGCAAGGTAAACTGGTAATCCTTTAAGCCCAGTTCAAAGCGGCGATCAGGATTTCGTTGAAAATATAGCGGTGAAATTGCGCTTTCAGTATTAGGCAGATGTGAATAACAATATACTTGAATGCAGAGTTTTTGAAACACTCTAAAACACCAGTAATCTGCCTGTCTGTAATTAAATACAAAAGGTAGGTCTGGACCTTTTCACCCGAAAACTCACATCTCATAACTCACATCCTTGCTATCACACTCTTACCCTACAATATTGCCATTCGCGGGCCACTATACAAGGTGAAAGATTATCTTCTTATGCCTTGTTCACACGCATCCGGATGTTTTAAAAAACGGGCTAAAAAGTAGGCCAAAGTAAAACAGCCAAGAAATTTTAGTTCACCATCTTGAAGAGACACAAAACACGCACCCGTTATAGACTGGGACAGATTATCAACGTAATTAGCGCTGATATTGCTCTCTTTACCGAAACCTGGTTGCAAGATACCGTTCCTGATGACGCAATTAATATTGAAGGATATCAACTGTTTAGGAGAGACCGTGCAAATAGAATTCATGGGGGTGTGTGTATGTATGTTAAAGAATCAATTCACTGTAAAATCTTATCTGACTTTTATCATACAGATCATGAAGTTTTGTGGGCATATCTTAGACCAAGGCGACTACCTCGTGGTTTCTCAAATATTGTAATAGCGGTGGTGTACCAACCTCCAACTGCGAACGATGTAGAAATGAAAGAATATCTTATACAATCCCTTGAACGTTTAGAAGCTGAATATCCACATTGTGCTGTCTTCCTAGCTGGCGATTTCAACAAAACCCTTCTTCCCTTGGTTAAATCTGCTGTAAAAAATTTCCAACTCAAGCCTATGGTTAAACAACCTACAAGAGGGGACAATATTTTGGACCAAATTTTTACAAATTGTAAAGAGTACTTATCAGATTCTGTCCGAATTTTACCACCCTTTGGTTATTCCGATCACCGAACAGTATTTATTGAGGCAAAAATTCAAAGCCACGAAATAGAATAGTTGTGTTTAGAGACAAACGGCCTACCAAGGTAGCAAGCGTTGGTAGATTTCTACAACAGGTTCCTTGGCTTGAGTTACTCTCTAATTATCAAACATGCGAAGAAAAGCTCAAGCTACTGACTGAAATCATAAACTATGGACTAAATACTATCATGCCTGAGCAATGTATCAAAATGCATGAAAATGATCGACCCTGGTTGAACACTCGGTTAAAAAAAATGATAAATAGCCGTCAAAAAGCTTTCTCTTCTGGAAATAGAATCCTATATAAAATGCTGAGAAATAAAGTTAATCGGGAATGTAAACATTGTAGGAAAACCTATTATGAAAGTAAAATTGGTCAAATGAAGGACTCTACGCCCAGAGATTGGTGGAGAGAGGTCAAAAATCTTTGTGGTATTAATAAAAACACTCGTCGTGACCTAAGATCCCTTTTACACCCTGATCTTGTGTGTGATGATTTTACTCTTACGAATAACATAAACAAAGCGTTTATCAGCGTAATGAATGATTACTCGCCTTTGACAGATTATACATGCGTGGATGCGGTTGATGATGAACCTTTGTATGTTACCGAAGAATCTGTGGCAAGGAAACTAAGAGCGATTAAGATATCTCGCGCCAGTGGACCTGATAACCTTCCAAATTGGGTGCTCAAAACGTTCTCGGACATTATCGCAAATCCTATTACTGATATATTGAACACCTCATTTACCGAATGTAGAGTGCCTAACGCTTGGAAACTCGCAGATGTTTGTCCTCTGCCAAAGTCGTCTCTCATTTGTGATTTTAACAACGACATCAGACCAATTTCTCTTACGTCGACTCTGTCGAAAGTTGCGGAAAGCTTTGTGATTGATATGGCTTTAAAACCGGTTATGTTGTCCATTGTTGATCCACGACAGTTTGGATTTATCCCAGGTTCATCGACAACTATGGCACTAATCGATATGTTTCATCATTGGTTATCTGCCACTGATGGGACATCGTCCACAATAAGAACTGTTCTCTTAGATTTTCGGAAAGCCTTTGACCTAGTAGACCATCATATACTGATCGCTAAACTATTCAGCATAGGAGTAAAGCCAACCATCGTTAATTGGATTATTGATTTCTTACGTCATCGGCAGCATAGGGTTAAATATGATGGTACTTTTTCCAACTGGGTTGATGTCCACGCTGGAGTTCCCCAGGGTACTCGTCTTGGTCCATGGCTCTTTCTTATACTAATTAACGATCTACGATTACCAGATCAGATCTCCCAAATGTGGAAGTTCGCTGACGATATCACATTATCCGAAGTGATTACCCAATCTAATGAAAGTTCCATTCAGGACGCTGTTGATTATGTTAACTTGTGGTCTAAAGAGAACCATCTACAACTTAAACCTACCAAATGTAAAGAAATCCAATCATGTTTTAAGAGAATCCCTCCATCTTTCGTTCCAATTGAAATAGATGGGATAAAATTTGATAAAGTTAGTGCTGCAAGACTTCTCGGTGTTACTATTCGTGACGATTTTAAGTGGATAGATGATGTTAAAACCATAACTGCCAAGGCCTCAAAGCGCCTATATCTCTTAAGACAACTTAAAAGAGCGGGACTCAGTGTTGATGATATGAAAGCCTTTTATTGTAGTGTTGTCCGATCAGTACTGGAATATTGCTGTCAATTGTTTCATAGAAATCTCCCCAATTACCTCTCGAATGATCTTGAACGCATTCAGAAGCGTGCATTGCGGATTATTTTCCCTCATCAAAGTTATAATGAAGCACTGAAAGAGGCATTTATTCCCACCCTCTTTGACAGGCGAGAAATGCTATCACAAAGTCTTTTTAAAGATATTGTTGTCAATGGAAACCATAAACTTGCTGGTTTACTTCCCCCTCGTAATAGCTGTAATGGTTTTCTGAGAAATAATAGAACTTTTAACACGCCACAATGCCGAACAGATCGTTTCAAAAACTCTTTTATAATGAGTTTTAGTACTGAAGCAAATTTTGCTAATTGATAACAAGTTGTATATATGTATTGTTTTCAATTTTAAATGATTGTATATATCTAATCTAAAGAACACATAATTGTGACTTTGACTAAAAAGGTCTAATAAGTTGTAAATATATATTGTTTCTTATTTTATTATGTATTTTAAATTATCGTATATATTTGTATGTAAAAGACACATAATTCAGTCTCATGACTGCCAGTGTCTCTTTTCTCTAATAAATCTTCTAAATCTTCTAGTCAAATTCGAAAACTTCCGTTTTCGCCCGCGTCCACGCGTAAACACGAAACTGGCATTTTTGAAAAACTCCACTCTGGAGAGCGTCTTTTAAAACCTCTGTTTTCGGTTGCCGAAAACGCCGGTTACGTGTGGACGCGGGGCCTTAGAGACACAAAGATTACTTCTCTGTAGGGACATTTAAAATTTACAATACAAATATTTCGAATACACCAAGCCCAAATATAGCAATGTGCATGTGCACAACTAACGTACAGTTAAATATTTGGACAACTAAAGTTAAAGAAAATCAAGTGCACCTATATTTTCGAGATATTCTAGGCAGAATTTTACCCGTGATAAGGCAAATTCTAACAGAGGCCGGTTGTATAAAAGCTGGATAGCGCTATCTACTGGATTGTGGTTTTTTCAATTGCTTTAAAGTCACCCGTTGTTAGGAACAAATTTGAATAAATCTTAGTATTCCTAAATTGAGGATCCTCTTTAACAATTTTATTGCTTTCCATGCATTGTTAGAACGGTTGAAATCCAGCCTTCTGTTCAGCCTTCGTACAACCGAAGTTACTTCCTTTGAAGTTTAATTTTTGAACCAAACATACACTTTACTGACCTTTATGCTCTTTGACGATTCTTCGATCTTGGAAGTAACAATAAATGGAGTAAAATAAAATGAATTATCAGACAACATGACTTTAATGCATGCACGAAAACCAATTAATTAAAGCATTAAAATTTAAAAGCGACATGTCGACCACTGTGTCAACATGCATGCACAAGCTATACATATAGCCATGCAACTTTCAGTATTTCTTCAAGAATTAATTTTGTCAGTTGTTCGACGAACAAAATGTATAGCTATACTAATTACTAAGGCAAATTGCCCAATTTTCATAATATTGCTATTTAAAGCAATAATATTGCATAGTGTATTTGAAGCTCTTGCATGGTTGCCGCAATGTGACTTTCAAAAGGTTGAAAATTTGGTTCCGTCCTATAGGTATGGATTTTTTTTTAAGAAAATTACTGTACATGTTCTCGATTTTAATAGGTACTACTAAAAGTTTTATTATCGTATTTTCTCTTTCCAAGATAATTTCCATGTCTGGTAGATTAAGCAAGACGATTGCATGCTATTTTAAGGGCTCGCTGGTTGTACTTTTACTTAGTATATAGATATATAATACTTTAAACTTGCATCTTTACCGCCCTGGAAGCTTCCTCTGCCGGTTTCCTTGTTGCCGCTTCATGAAGGAAGCAATCGTTAACTGTAAAACCTGTTTCCCACGCGAATAAATTCCCAGATTGTAACATATAAAATATTCATGCATTCGTGTGACGACTGTTTTGTGTTACCATAGTTATATCATGATAATATTGCTATATAGCAACTTATAATTATAGTGCTGATTGTTATAGTGCAGCAAAAAGTCTATAAACTAACGAAGGAAGAAAATGGGTTTTGTGCCTAGCAGACAAACAACACAACAAAGGACCATTTATTAAGATACTACATATGAATTTATACTCTGGTTAGCATGACGTTTACAATAATAATTTTATGGTCCCGCAAATAATAACCCCGCAAAATATAACAAAGAAATGATTGTCACAAGCTTGTAGCCGCCTGCAACTTATTAGGGAGCTTTAGCAGTGACTACGAGTACGACTACGAGTACGAGATTCGTCATTCTCGCGCATTGTTTGCTTACACCATCAGTCAAAACTCGTAGTCGCCGGGCTTTTGAGTACGAGTTTTTTGATAAACTTCGTACTCAAAAGCCCAACCACTACGAGTTTTGGCTGATGGCGTAAGCAAACAACGCGCGAGAATGACGAATCTCGTACTCGTATTCGTACTCGTAGTCACTGCTAAAGCTCGCTATTTATTGAGTCATGACACTTTGAACGACGTACGTGCGTGCGTACTTAGTCTTAGGTAAACTTTCCACAACAGACTATTGTTTGGCTAAAAATAAAATGGGCTGTCACTAGTGACGCGACAGGAATATTTTATGTTGGCATATGGTAAAACGCGGACTGGACTGGACTGGTAAAACGCGGACTGGACTAAATTAGTAAAACGCGGACTGGACTAAATTAGTAAAACGCGGACTGGACTAAATTAGTAAAACACGGACTGGACTAAATTAGTAAAACACGGACTGGACTAAATTAGTAAAACACGGACTGGACTAAATTAGTAAAACACGGACTGGAATCGATAAAATTTCTTTAATTTTGTAATTATTAACAAAACAAGAGATTTACAGAGTCGTATATTCGAACTGTTATTGTTAATTTTGATAAAATAGAAATACTGTATATGCTGCAATCATGGAATAATTAAAAGGCTAACTTTGCAATCAGCTGTGACGGTCTCGTAACCGTTTTTTGACGACGTTACTATATTAACTTGTATTATATGCTTAGTATACGAAACGTCAAAAATGCCGCTATATACGGAGTGGAAATTGTTCCGACTTAACTATACCATGATTATTTAGCTTTTAACTATAAACAGCATGTTCAAATATATAACAATAAACGCTAGTAATCAAAGAATCACGCACATAATATAACAAGACGTGAAAACATTGGCAACAAACCATTATTCCGCGCAAATTGCGGCAATTTAAATATCAATTATCACTTCTTGCAAAAGTGATATCTCACTCGATACAATTACTAAGGTGCAACCATATTTCAATATAAATAATAACAATGGGGCAGCTAGTTAACTGTGAACACATGCATGCAACTCTATTAAATGGAAATTGTTGAATGTCATGTAGCTAACAGCCCCTCAACAACAAGAATTTAGAGTTCTTTTAGTTTTCAGTAATGTTTAATAATCTGCACTTTAAAAAACCACGATGTGTTAATAACCTTGAAAAAACGTTCGAATGGAGAAGTTTGGATGGTGCCACAACATTAGTATTCACTGGTTTTGCATGACAAAATTTTACATTCTTGCCATAGCTTCACATAGCTTCATTCGTAAATTATACCAAGTCGTTGAAACAATGCGTCCTGGTGCTGTTTAAACAGAAACGGAATCAAATCACCTGGTACCTGACAATTAGATGCAGCTTGAAAACCTGGACAGCTAGCTCGAACACATTGCAGGTTAAGATGAAAGTATACCGAGGAGATCTTAGGTGATGTCTGCTGTTGGCCATCCTGGTAATACTGTCTGCGTAACTGTGTGATTATCACGAGGTCGTCAGGTGGTAATGGTATCTTGCCTTCTGGCTTCAGAGTTTGTCCGCATCCGTAACAACGAAACACTCGCTTGTCTAAAAATGCCAATCGGCCAAACATAAAAATGCCTGGGGAAGGTTTAGGCCGTATAGCACGATGTTGGATCGATGAACACTGACCAAGCTGGGACGATGGAGTAACGGGAAGCTCACTTAGAAGTGGTTGGATCGATGGACACTGACCAAACTGGGACGATGCAGTAACGGGAGGCTCACTTAGAAGTGGTTGGAGTGGTGGGCACTGACTTAGACCTCTTGGGAGTGGCGGGGACTGACTTCGCGCTGGCTGGAGTAACGGCGACCGACTATGAGCTGGTTGGAATGACGGCAACAGACTAGGTGCTGGTTGGAGTGAGGGCGACCAAGTTGATACTGGTATGGAGGGTGAATGTTGACCGATGCCTCGCGTAGATTGCCAAAGCTGACTGGGATATGTAAACTGGGAGGTCGGAAGCAGACTGGCAACAGACTGGGACGCGGATACCTGAATTAGGGAAGTTGGTTGACACACAAAGCTCCGTCCAACACATGACTCTGGGAGTTTGACACCAGCTTGTTCGGACTGTGTGAGATGAGGAAGAGGTTGCTGGCTCACTGGTTGTTGACTAGCTGCTAGTTGGTTCTGGCTGATAGCCGATTGGGTTTGAGACAAAACCCTGCTCGAAATGACAGCTTTTCCTTGTTGCGGTGGTTTATTGGATGCTCCTTTCCTCCGTCGAGTACCCAGCTTTTTACCAGCATTCTTTGATATATTCACATTGACCAGCCCGGTTAGGTTCGGGGAACGCTTGTTACTTTTGAACCGTTGGAGAAATGGTTTCAAGATGCCCTGTTTCTCAGCCACTGCGAGACTGTGGGAGCACAAGTTGTATGCGCACCAGTTGACGCAAGCTTTATCACACTGAATTCTTCCATTCGTCGATGCTGTTACTCTGTGTGGATCGCAAGATGACTTGCTGTTAACCATGTATGTACAGTTTAGTGAAGACTGATTATTTGAATCTCCGGGAACGGGAATTTTCCACATCTGAGATTCGTCGTTTACTGTGTTGGCAGCTTTTTGGAACATACCTTCAAGCGTTGGAAAAGGAATGTCGATGATGCCCGACTTATCGGGGGTTACGGAAAGACAATTGGTATCCAAAACCCTTTCTGACTCACGCTTTGACTGTGACATCGAAATGGAGAAGAATTCTTTCTTTAAGGTTGCCTTTTGTTGATCGCTCTTTCGAAAGAAATTCTTTTCTTCCACATACAGATGGGAAAATTCTTCTGTCAGTCGGTACTGACCTCTCCCAATAACGGCCAGGAACTGCTCGTCTTGTTGGCGGTTTATTTCAGCTCTTATTCTCTCAATATAAGGGAGGAGCGCGTTCTGCGCCTTGGAAAACTTTGGATCTTCTTCTGCCTTAATGAGGCGGTTCAAGGACTCGTTGGCATTTTGAGTGTATACTGTGGGCGGGTATCCCAGACCACACATGGATCGTATGTCCGATCTTGCAGTTTCTCTGATGATACTTGCTTTTTCGTTCAGAAAGTATTCCACAAATTTCTGGCCATTCGTGTGCAAGTTGATCCATTTCGATGTTACCAATTCAACAGCAGTGTTAAATTGTTCAGCGGACGTGCAATGGATTAGTCCTCCTTCTACTTTGTCGTCGACGTCCTTGCCAAAAATATCATACATGACTTCTAAAGCAGTTTGGCCAGTAATGCCACATTCTGCGAGCTTTCTCTTGACATTGTCTTTCATGTGGATGTCACAAGAAAGATGCTGTGCATTTGGAAATACTTGGGCGAAAGCTCTGGAAAGATTCTTTTCACCGTCTGTGCCATAAACAAGGACGCCGCTTGTGCCTTGGTGGTACTTGGTCATCAGAAGGGGCAAGCTTTGATATGACTCCAGATACTTCTGCTTATGGAGAATGCCAGGGCCGATGAGGACTGGATGGTTCCCTTTCTCTGTTTTCAACATCAGGTTTCGGTAGGTCGTGAAAGTGTAATAGAATGCAGCAATCTGAAAAGTTGCGTCCACCCCCAGAATACAAAACTTTTTGGGATTGGTGCAAAAGCGTTCGATGTCAATTAGTTGCTGCTGTGTAGCGAGAAACACAATCGGTTCCGGAAATAGAGGAATCTCTCGAATAAGCATGTCTTCTTTTCTTCCTTGCTGTTCTTGCTTGGCCTTTACCAAAACTTGAAATAAAGGATCGTTACTGGAAGTTGAATGGTATGGTGACACACGTTTCTTCATTTCTTTGGCAATGTTGTACACTTGCGTTCGATCTCGCGGGAAGGCACCTGACGACTCAATCTTCATAATCCCTCCTCTTTCGTCAATGACTTTATGCACGGTCTCGCGTGCCGGCACATCTACCAGTTTCTGTTTTATCATGTTCAGGGTACTCTTCATTGTTCTTTTATAAGAATTGCATCTAGGATTCTTTGAGTTTCCATGAGACTGTACAATTACTTCTCTTTCACCGCCTGCGAAGATGTATTGCACAAACGCAAGATCTTTTGGCATTGTTGAAGTTGGATCACGTGCAGTGATGATTATCTTCCGCAAGGATGGCATGCTTCTATTGCAGAAAAATTGCCTTTGAATGATGTTGACATTTTCATCAAATGACGTTTCAGCCATATCTTCTATAGCTATATCTTTCTTGGTAAGTTTGCCGCTCTGATCCAAAGAATAGATACATTTCTTTGATCCTGTGCATGTCCAAGCTCCAAGATCGTCACATTTAATGTCATCTTTATCGGAGAGTTTTGATAGGTCAATGATGAAAGCTGTGTTTTTGTCAACGCTCGTTGGAACTCGCGTTGCAATATTACTGCTGTCTATGTTGCCTTTCATAAGTATTTCAGCCACTTTATCAGTGCACATTCCCTTCAGGAGCCCCCATTGGTAAACGGGTAAAGCTGCATCTCCTTTGTATAAACGGGCCTCTGCGTCGCGTTCCGGTGTTAGAGACCCTCCACTGCCCTCTTTGTTCTCTATGCTTTGATTTTCATTTCCTAAAACGTTATACTTTATTGTTGATTATACTTTTCGGAGTGCTATAATCGAAATTTCTTTAATAAAGTGGAACAAACAGGAAAAATATTTCTCAAGCACGGTTATGTAAAAACACCAATGGGCCTTACCTTCTTCACTAACTTCTTTAGTTTTCTTGTATTCACTTCGTCTGTTCGTGTCAACATTCAACTGTTAAATAATTTATTATTTTAAAAACATGGACTGTAAATAATAAACATGGTTTATAAAAAAGAATAATTTAGCATTGAATGCAATAGTATACCACTCTGATTGTAGGACGTGATTGTATTGTCATAGGACGTGAATTATACCGGCTAAAATTTTTTTGCGAAAATTTGAATGCGGAAGTTCCCATGATTCTATTACGCTATAGAACACTGAAAATTTCCCTGAATCTCAAAACACAAACTTTTTCGTCTAAAATTTTGATCTTAGATTCTAGTCTTCATTCAAAATTAAAATATCTTTCTAATATGATAGGGTGTCAGCTATAATATTGTAATAAAGTTCCAACTGTTCCAACTAAAATTTCTAGGTTTTAACTTTTTACTAGAGTGGACCAGCCTCCTAAAAAACTAGCCATGAACTGGAAAAAGTACTTTTCTTCAATTCTGGAAATGAGTTACTTTCACTTTTAGCTCAAACTTCTTGCGAAACTGGCATTGTTACAGCACGTGCACTCATTTGTCGTTTAATTCAAGCATATTTTCTATACACTTTCACGACCTACCGAACTGCAGAAGAGGTTAATTCAACGATCTTATTTGTTCTAGTGGACTTACCGATTGACCATCAGAATTAGAAAAACGAATTTCGTCAGAACTTGTAGAACTTGTTAGTCTTGTTAAGTCGATAGACACTACATTTTTCTCAATCATATTGTCTGGACTTTCCTCGCGTCCTTTAAGGAAAGTGAATAATTTTATATCAACAGTATATTTTATAACAGCTTACATGTTGCGAAAAGTACCTTATCTAAGGGATTGTGAACTTATACCGTAAAATTCGTCAAGTATATTCTTGTTACCTTGTATTCGCTTGGGTGAAGGTTCATCGTCAGCCTCTCCCAATTTTCTTTTATAGGTGGCCATACTGCATCCACACTTTAAAAAATATTTACACTGATGTATAGTATTTAATTAGAATAGCAGTATCTTTTAGTTGGTCAATGAATTATCTTGGCTGTTTGGTCATAGTTCAGGTCTGAATCTAGTTTAATAGTACACGTAAATTAGCTGCCATATAGGAACTGACATAACATAATTCTTGGATCATGTGACATACTGTAGCTCGCTTTTCTCGCCACATTTGTCCAATCGATAGTGTGTATGCCGGAGCCTCGGAGCAGTTAGACCGCTTCGCATCCATCTTGCACAACAACACCGGCATTGAATTTACATGTTGTAATTGAATAATTTTTAACGGATGATGTAGAAATCAAAGGCAATTAAGATTTTACACGGGTAACTTTTTCCTCTTTGTGAATGCCGTTGAATAGAATAACACGGATGCATGACAGATTATTTCACATTTTCACATCGCTAATAAAGCTCATACTACGGTGGGTATAAAAAAGTAGACACTTGCATGACTTGGTAAATAAATTGTCTTCTAGTCGTACGCGCACGCATCCGTAAGGAAATAGGTACTTACTTTCTGCATACTGGTATACATTCCTTTATACATTTATAAAATACATACATACTTACAAACAGATCTTTTTCGCTTGCTTCGTCCACTTGAACACCAGGTTTCTTTCGAAATAAGTTCAACACCTGAGTTGCAGTTGGCCTGGCTTCTGGATTAAAGGTGCAGCAAAAGTGAAAGGCCTCTTCAAGTTGACACCATTGGGTAATACGCAGATTTTCGTATTTTGCATCATGATTAGGTAGGATTTCCCGTTTCATGTAATCGGTCAATTGGTTAAATGAGCATCCTACAAGAGAAGCCAGTTGCCTTAAATTTGCAGGCCGAGGAGGGCATTATCTGAATAACCAGTTGTTAGAGTTAAACTTAAATACGTTTCGCAAACAAGAATTTGCCAAAACTTTGCACTTCCTAGAAATAAATAAAATGGCCATCCGAGTAGAATAACTGACAAAAATCGTGATCACTAAATTCGATTTTTATAAAATATGCCAGACAAGCAGTACAATTCGACCATTTTCCATGCATCACTGGGTGTGTCCGGTTTTCTAGGTAACTATGATAACTGCAATTCATACAACTCTTTTATTCAGAATAACTTGCCTATTAATATGAGAGGATAAGATTTCATGACTATTATACATTTGAAAAATGCTTGGACATGCACAGGACTATGAATGTAAAAGAAAAAGAAAAAAAGTTTCACTAGTGGATCCTGGTTAAATGGAAGTCATAGAAATGTATAATTGAAATGTGGAAGCATTGCTTTGAAATGTAAACAATTAAAAAGTCGCACGCTTATTTAAATGACATATATTTTTAAAAATATGGTCGCAAATAACAGTATTCTCCGAGTCGTGGACTTATAATACCTATATCCAACATAATTATCAACAGTACAACAGAGTCAGAATTTATACATACCTTGTCGTTCTAATTCGGCACGATATGGGCTACGGACGTTCGGATTTATCATAGCGTACATGACCAATCCTAACGACCAAATATCAGCTTTTTTTAAATCATCTTGGCTTGCTTGCACAAGTCGCCGCAAGTGGATTTCTGGTGCCATATATGCTGGAGTCCCTCGAATGATTGATTCTGTCCTGGATACCAAAAGTGACTTCGTTTGTAAATCGAGAGATCGACTCAAACCAAAGTCAGCGAGCTTGCAGACAATCGGGCATTCGCTATACGCTTTCATAAAAATATCGTCCACACCGACCTCACGAGAGAGCTTGCTGTAATGTTGGTTCGAAACTAAAATGTTTCCTGGCTTGAGGTCTCGGTGGGCAATAGATTTGTTGTGCAAATATTCCAAACCCGCTGTGATGTCCTTCGCGCATATTGGTAATATGTCAGAAAGAGAGCTGAAATCAAATTCGTCGTCGGCGAAGTAAACGAAATCTTCTAGCGTGTTCACACTTTTTTCAACCCCAAACGGACGGTAATCAAAACAGCAATACTCCATCATAATTGCATGTGGTTCTTCACAAAACCCCAAGAAGTTGATTATATTTCGGTGGCCCATAGTCTCGTTCAAGAGTGCCGCTTCCTTTACGAAACGGGACTTTGAATCAATCGACTCGCCTTTTAACTTTTTCGTGACTACGAGTTCTGCTTTGCCTTTATATTTTCCTACGTACACCGATCCAAAAGAACCAGAACCTAACTTTTTTTCCTTCTGGAACAATTTCCAATCAAATTTCGGTAAACCCGGGTCTTTTTTGCGCTTTTTTATTAATGTCGGGATTTTGAAGCTGGCCATGTTTAAACAATGGACGCAAGCACCAAGATTTTCGATTTTGGCGCGATTGGCGCCCACTGTTGGCGCGTAGTGGCGTCGTCCTTCGTCGACGTCGATCGGAACCATACGGAGTGCTCTCGGTAAAACAGTTTTCTGGCATGCATTGAGAAATTTTTGGGCAAACTATAGGCTATGTCAAATCACAAGAAATTTTATCGATTCCAGTCCGTGTTTTACTAATTTAGTCCAGTCCGTGTTTTACTAATTTAGTCCAGTCCGCGTTTTACTAATTTAGTCCAGTCCGCGTTTTACTAATTTAGTCCAGTCCGCGTTTTACCAGTCCAGTCCAGTCCGCGTTTTACCATATGCCTTTTATGTTTGCGAAAGCTCACAATAATATTTACTTTTCATGTCATGCTACGTGACATGTGCCCCATGTAATTTCCTCATCGATATTGATTAGACTATTTTTCACAATTCTTTATTTAAGAAATTTAATTTTAATTAAATTCACAATTTAAGAAATAAAAAACATTTTCCGTGTTTCTATACAGTTTTAGTATACAACCGACTATTGTCTATTACAAATTCTACATTTTGATTCGCTACTCAACCATTGTCTATTTGTGATGGTGAACGTTTGGGGGAAATTCCCCCACGCGACCGTATAAAATTGAATTAATTAAATTATTTTTCGGTGTAATTGCGGTGTATCGACTATTTTCTCGAAATTAATATATCTATAGGTACAGGGTGTATACTAAAACAATTAGACAACTCACCTTCGTTGTCTATGAGCGAATAGTCAACTCAGGCTTCGCCTTCGTTTACTATTCGCTCATAGACAACTCGGACTCGTTGTCTAATTGTTAAATAGAAACACGCGTGGGAGTTTGGAGAAACGAGAAAACATCAGTAGGATAACGAGCCCGTAAGGCGAGTTTTCCCATGTTATTTCGAGTTCTTCCGAACTCCCACAAGTCATGCCATAGCTTGTTTTTTTATGGTTCGGGCAGCGAATGATCATGAAATAGTTGCATTTACGCAATTTACCTTCCCTGTGTTTTTCTGCTTTCGGAAATTCTCGCAACATCTCTCACTGTATGCACATGCAGAGTTGTCAGATTATTGAATAAATCAACCAAGTATATCATTACCATGCATGCATGCCTTTATGGTTTTTTTTTTATCTTGCTTCTGCATTTCCTGATGCGGCTTTCAAAGCCTAAGTGGCCAAAAGGTAGCGTAGTCAGCCTAAAAAATATTGCCCCGCAATGGCAATAAGCTCTTGTTCATTGGCTGTGAAAACAAATAATTTCTAAGCGAATGAGAATTTTTAATTCAATCGAATTATAATATCTTAACAAAATCTTTTTATTGAGTTACATTATAAAAGAAACAGGAATAATTTTTTCCTGTGTTTCTATACAGATTCCACGTGGGGCATTGTCGAAATCTCAAGAGGCTTAGCTGAGTTCTTGCCGAGTTTCATGCAGTTGTTAAATTCTTAACTGGTTGCTGACTAGTCCATGGACATTACGCCTTTATAAGTTACGCAAGTTAGAACGCAGAAAAGAAAAAAATAACGAGACATTCCCCAGACGAACATAATTTATAAAGACGTGTCAGGTCTTGTGTGTAGGAGATACAGTTTATAGTATAGAGTCTACACTGTATAGGAACGTGGATGTGTTCAGGCGAAATAGAATCTCACAACAAGAAAGGCATCGAATCGTACAAGCCTTTGAGAATGAAGACAAAGATTATTTGGAATTAGTAGCGTAGCCAGCCTGATGATTTGTCACCAACTGGTCTACACGCCTACTGGCCTACACACCAACTGGCCTACATGCCTACTCGCCTACACGCCTACTCGCCTACACACCAACTGGCCTACATGCCTACTGGTCTACACGCCTACTGGCCTACATGCCTACTAGCCTACGCGCCTACTCGCCTACACACCAACTGGCCTACTCGCCTATTGGCCTACTTGCCTACTGGTCTACACGCCTACTGGCCTACACACCAACTGGCCTACACACCTACTGGCCTACCTATTGGCCTACACGCCTACATGGCCTACACACCTACTGGCCTACTCGCCTACTGGCCTACTCGCCTACTGGCCTGCACGCCTACTGGCCTACTCGCCTACTGGCCTGCACGCCTACTGGTCTGCACGCCTACTGGCCTACACACCAACTGGCCTACACACCTACTGGCCTACCTATTGGCCTACACGCCTACATGGCCTACACACCTACTGGCCTACACGCCTACTACATGGCCTACAAACCTTTTCACGTTTTTAAATGAAATATGTGAAAATATATTCTTACTGATAGAAAAACTGCACAGAGGCGGATCTAGGATTTTTCAAACATAAGTCCAAATTGGGAAATTTTGAGAAAATTTTTCAAATCGGCAGATCGGAATTCTGATTACTTCGGCTCATTATTTCAAAACACACAACTTTGCACTCCTATATTATCCCCTTATGATAGCAATAGTTGATTTAACACAAATTAAACAATATCCTCAAATAAAATAAACAGAGATATTTCCATTGCTTCGAGTAAGATGCATTAGGCGTACAAGAACTTTACAAAACCATGCTAATCATAGCAAACCTAATATGCTATATAAATAATCGCGAATATTATAATATGCATCGCAAACCTCAATATAATGCAAATTATCAAACACTCTGCGAGTGCTGAGTTAGTCGGCCTATCCATTCTAGTGCATTTTACGACAGGATAAGTTTTATAACCACAATGCTATGAGCATAGGAACTAGGAAGATTATGACATATAAACTATAATCTATATTGATAATTCATCAGGTTACACATGCAACAAAGCGGCATGAAATCAATAATTGTGAGCGAACTTGTCACATGGAACACTCCTAAATCATTATATTTTTAGGTATAT
This sequence comes from Dendronephthya gigantea, assembly GCF_004324835.1. Taxonomy (NCBI): domain Eukaryota; kingdom Metazoa; phylum Cnidaria; class Anthozoa; order Malacalcyonacea; family Nephtheidae; genus Dendronephthya; species Dendronephthya gigantea. The sequence continues at coordinate 815,516 of NW_021163062.1, read as the reverse complement.
TGCTATATTTGTTATGTTTTATCCATGTTAAACGTTTCTCTTACCACCACAATCTTAGTTTTCATGTTCAGCAGAAATATCGTGATTAATTCCCTCGTATATTAAAGTCTAACATCAACCTCGCAAGCCAGGCTCTTTTACCTTCGCTCCACAACCCACACTGTTGCAAAGACCCTGGTCAAGGCTGGTCATGTGACATCGCAAAATCTCCCAAAAGATAGGAGATTTTTTAATGGACGACTTGCGCTTTAGACTAATCTCTTACCTCGGCGATAAAAAGGACATTTTTTGAAAGAGCTTACTAAAATAAGTAAAACTGCCAAGTTTGACTGCGAATTGTTGCAGAATACGGAAAATATACCCAAGCGAAGTTGTCGATTTTTGTAAACTTTTGTATTACGACCGGAAGTTTGTAACTAAATTAGTTACACATTTCCGCACGTAATACAAAAGTATACAAACTTTGCCAACTTCGCATGGCTATATTTTCCGTATTTTACAAAATTTCGCAGCCAAACTTGGCAGTTTTACTAATTTAAGTAAGATCTTTCTAGCTGGGGTGATTTATTTCCCTCTAGTTACTTCGATCAAAAGCGCAAGTCGTCCATTAGCGCTTAGTTCATATCCATGGGAGGAGTGGCAAAGTCGATATACCATTTCTGCTATTTTTAGCACTTGTCACAATCCAAATGCCTTTGTACTAACGCTACTACAAATAGCGGTTCACACAATAAACTAAATAAATATAGGTAGTGTGGCGCAGCAAAAAAAATTCAAAAGAACAATAAACCGAATTTAGGTTCAAATTGTACGTGTATATAGACTGTATCATCGTCGATAGAATCGGTTTTAGTATCGTCACAAGTTCTGTTGATATTCAATACAGACACTCGAAGGCCTGTGCTATCTTCTAAATTTGGGCGTTGATGAGCGAATTTAGAGGTCAAATAACAATAACGACACAGGTTATTTCGCTTTGCGGTACAACAGCGCTCAATATTCATTATTCAGTCCTTAGAAACACGCTGTTTTAACTGATGTGATTTATGCGCTACTTGTGTCCCACCCATACCCACACGGGAGAAGCGTAACAAAAGAATCACGTGACCAGCCTTGACCAGGGTCTTTGCCGCAGCGTGGGCCGTGGAGGGTAGGTAAAAGAGCCTGGCTTGCGAGGTTGGACTAACATCAACAAGTTGCTCGCATAAAATTGCAGCTCTACGATAAAGTTTTATATCAAGAGCCAGCTATCGATCTTGTAAAGTCCTGCTTCGAATGTCCGCGTATTAAAACAATTTTTTAACAATAAAGTTGTAATCCTTCTTATAACAGAATATTGGAGTACAAAGCCTGGCTTCGTTTAATTAATAATAAATTTTGGAATTTTATCATTCTGAAGATCGAACCCCGGCCATGCACCCCACAAATCAGTCGAGATAAGTCCAAATGGCTTATCGACCAATCAAATGAGTCGGCTGACCCTCCTGATTCTGCGAGTTTTTTGCGTTTTACCGCTGTTCTGGATAAAAGAATATTGTTTTTCTGAGACTGAACCTTTAAACTGGACTATGATTATAATTCTTATTATAATCTTGAATGAGGTTAATTATTCATATTTCAAGATAAATTTGAATATTTAAGTCGCGCGACTGACAGGACTTACCCTAGGTCCGCCCCTGAAACTACTTTTGTATGTTTTCGTCCGAAATTGCCCTTGCGGGAAAATTTCTCAGAAAGGATACCCCCTCCATCCCATAATTTTCGGAATCTGCAGTTTTTGAGAATTTTTGTAATTGAATGTGGGAGGGGTTTGACAATTTTTAAAAAGAAAGGTTCAACTTATAATTATATACACTCGAAAAATTGCAGGCTTGTATATTTTAACTGCTTAAATCAGAAGCAAACTGATTGACTGAGAAGCGTTTCATCTGACCATAGACTATCGAAGGGAATGGACTGGAAACGCTAATATAAAGCGCTGTGTCTGACGAATACACGCGTGATATGGGCTAGCACGAATCGTTTTTTGCGTTACCATAGAAATTAAGCGCAGGAAGAAACAAGAAAATTTTTCACAGCAAGACTGCAAGTTCGACTTTACGGCGATTTTTTCCAAATATAACAGCTAGGATATATTTTTCTCCTGTTAAATTAAAAGACAAACAGTTGAGAAGGTAAGAACTTTTAGAAAAGGTTGACTTTTGGGGGAAATAGCTCCCAAAACGGTATGCGCTTCCGTGTGTTTAGCATAAAATGGCGCACCGGAAGTTAAAGGTCAATGTGAAGGTTAAAGGACCCTGTAACTCTTTAGAAATTCTGTTTTTAATAATATGTTACACATTATTTTATCCCTACACAATGTGTCAACGAAACGCATACATAACCTGTTCCCGTTTTCGCTATCATTTTTAAATAAAAGCTGATCAATTTCAGTTGTGATTTTCACAAGAAACGCACATCGTCTATGTCATTGTTGAAGTACATGATCCAAAGTAATACTATAAACCACGCTTAATTTCCCAAAATTCACTTATATTTACTAATTCAGACTCTCTTGATGCACACTTATAAAACTAGGGTCAAATATGTAAATCAATTCTGTTGTATTGCAAGAAAAAAGATGGGCCAAGTTGGATAGTATTAAATTCGCACGAAGCAAAAAAAGCATTGTTATTGTTCAAGAAAGCGGCACAAAAGGAACCCTGCAGCTTGAGAACAAGAAACATTTTTTCTCTAAAATTTAAATAGACGAATTCCTCACTGATAGGGCTACGAAACGGTCATCGTTTAATTGCCGTACTGTTCTTCGTTTAAAAAAGATGTACTATGTTTTGCATTTATCAAAAACTAGAATACAAGCCCGAAGTCAGGTTGCAACTTTTGCAAGACTGTGAGCTTGCATTAACGATCTTCCGAAATATCGAGCCGTAAAGTTCGTCATAAAAAATATACTGTTTTCCAACATTTATTTATATGAATATGCTACAATTCTTTAAGTCAGATTTTATAGCTTTGATATTTTATCGTTGGCAATTAATTAAGGGAAATTGATGTTTTTTTTTCTTATAAGACAACCAAAATTACTACAAGTATATAAATTACTTATTAAAAACAAACATCTTTATCTGTTTTTATTACCCTACACCTACATGTACCTCGAAAGATTAACCATATGTATAAACTTATTTTGATTCAGGATCGAGTTGCAGTTCTTATATAATGTGAGTTATGTATCTTAATTAATAAATAATTAAAATTATAATGTAATTTTTTTTCGAGATGCCATACAAAAGAGGTTTTTCTGTAAAAAAGAGATTTAAGAAGGAAAGGTTGAATAGGACTAAGAAATTACAAATGCTTACAGAGCAAGAAAACAATATTGAAGATATCATGCAGGTAAACCGTAATAGTCTTAATTAATACACAAACTGATGTAATTATGTAGCTAAAAAGCTAATGGCAATGCATTTTCTTTTCTATTTAAGGATAAATTAGGCAATGAAATAGCTATCACAGCAACAAACCACATTACCACCTGTGCTACATCAACATGTATGCCTGAAACTATCGAGGACAATTATAGATGTCAACCTGTAGCTGAAGCAATCAATTATACCCCTACAAGTGAAATAGCTACCACAGCAACAAACCACATTACCACCTGTGGTCCTGTGCTACATCAACATGTATGCCCGAAACTATCGAGGACAATTATAGATGTCAACCTGTAGCTGAAGCAATCAATTATACCCCTACAAGTGAAATAGCTACCACAGCAACAAACCACATTACCACCTGTGCTACATCAACATGTATGCCTGAAACTATCGAGGACAATTATAGATGTCAACCTATAGCTGAAGCAATCAATTATACCCCTACAAGTGAATTAAATAGCTACCACAGCAACTCAACAAACCACATTACCACCTGTGCTACATCAACATGTATGCCTGAAACTATCGAGGACAATTATAGATGTCAACCTATAGCTGAAGCAATCAATTATACCCCTACAACATCTTTAAAGGGAATAGCAAATACTATAAAAGTTATAGGCCTACCTCCTGGATGGACTTTAGTAAACAATGACAGCAAATTGTTAAAAGTAGTTCTCATTAAGCAAAGGAAGCGAAATCCCATGAAAGATCCCATGATTATTAAGTCATTGGCAGTCTATGAAGACTGTACTTGGAGTATAAGAGTGCATAACAAAACTGTCCAACAGTTTGATTGCAGTGGATTGGAAAATCTTGTTAAGCATAAAGTTATTAAGTCTAGTGGAGCATTCTTTGAAGTTGTGTCAACCATTCATGATGCTAAGATATGCTGTGGAAATCCTGATCTTGACCTCCTAAGTGAAACACACCCAATGCTTGATTTGGAAAGAATGCGTTCAAATATTGATGCACAGTTTGAAGTTGAATGTAATGGAAAGCATTTTGAGAGCACAATTCCAGGAGAAAAATGTCACATGTTGATTGCAGGAAGATATGACAGATGCACTGAATGCTCAAAATATAGAGCATATTTACGAACAGTCAAATACAGACAACAAAAAATGGCCATATATGATAAAAACTACTACACAGGCTCAAACAGTTCTGTCAATTACAGATATTTGTCTTCAGAAGGAAAAACAGAACGGCTGAGGTCAATGCAAAAGGAACTCAGATCAAAAAATCAGTTGGTAAATAAATTGAGGTCCAGACTTGCCCATCTTATTGATACAGAAGGCCATGTTTTAGGTCCCCAAATTAATGATGACCTTTCTAGCATCTTATCAAATAAAGAAAACTTTGCAAATGAGTTACCTGAAGGATCATTTAGAAGGTTATTGTGGGAACAACAGATGCAGGCTTTGTCCTGCAATGACTCAAGGCAAATGAGATGGCATCCTGTTATGATCAAGTGGTGCCTGAACATTAAGATCATCCTCAGCGTACAAAGCACTAAGAGACTCTGGATTCATAAAGCTGCCAAGTGAAAGAACATTAAGAGATTATACTCATTGGACGAAAGTAACATCTGGATTTCAGCCTTCCTCATTTGAACGTTTGCTTGTGGATATGAGTAGTAGTGAGCTGGAAGAATGGCAGAAATTTGTGGTCTTGCTTCATGATGAAGTAAAAATAAAGAGCGATCTTGTGTACTGCAAGCATAATGGAGAACTTATAGGATTTGCCAACCTGGGTAATATCAACAACACATTGCTAGATTTTGAAAAGCAGTGCCAAGAAGATGCCAACCCAATGCCAGACCTTGCAACTTACATGCTTGTGTTTATGGTCCGAGGAATTACCATTAGGCTGGAGTACCCCCTAGCACATTTTCCTTGTAACAGCAGCATAAAAGCAGATTTCATTTTCCCTCTTGTCTGGGATGCGGTGAGGCACCTTGAAACTATTGGGGTTAAAGTTGTTGCAAGTACTTCTGATGGAGCTTCCACAAATAGGAGATTTGTTAAGATTCACAAGCCACCCAAAAGTGCAAAAGGGCTTACCATTTACAAAACAAAGAATATCTTCAGTGAAGATGGAAGGGATCTGTTCTTTATAGCAGATGTTCCTCATCTACTCAAAACAGTTAGGAATAATTGGGAAAACAGCGGATGGAACAAAAAGACAAGACAACTATGGGTAATTATACCACAATGAAATGAATGAATTGACTGAAAAAAACTGCAACTTTTTCTGAGCTAATTTTATGATCCATCAAGACTCGGTTTGTATATCTATCACTTATCTGTACCAAATCGGCCTGTATATATGTTTTAGAATTCAGGATACAGCATCTCGTGGATACATTTGGTTAACCTTTACAAGGATGATCTGCGGCGCAGTGGTCTCAAACTAGTTCCTAAGCTGAAATACGATCACATTTACCTGACATCATATTCGAGGATGAAAGTCCATTTGGCCACTCAGGTAATTAGATACCAAAGCGTCATAGCATCAATTTAGTAGGTCTAAGATAGGAATCCTATTCATGCAGTTTGTACAGACAAAAACGCTATTTTCTTCCATTTTGCCCGACTCCGGGGCAACAATACTTGATGTTGATAGTAATGAAAAACCAACAGGCTAATTACCGTTCTAGGGGGATTCCCCTTAATGTCACTATCCATACACTATATGGAAGGATATGCACTATCTAAGAGAATATATGTTTAATCATAGACTATCAAAGGGAAGTCTATGGTTTAATCATAGTTTATGGTTTAATTTAATAATAATTACGCCCAAGCTGGTGACTGAGAAAAATGTTTAATTACTAGGCTTATACCATAGACTATCGAAGGGATGGCCTATACTATGATATTTCTGAAGTTTCAATTTTAATATCCGAATGCATTTTCTTTGTTTTTCAGGTAATTAGTACGACGGTAGCAAATGCACTGGATTCATTTTATGGACAGGAAGTTCAAGGAACCGTAAAATTCATCAGAATGTTTGATAAATTTTTCGATTGTTTGAATAGTCGGTCACTAACAGAGGCTGACAGGAACAGGAAACCGAATATGGCACCATATAAATCTCCAAATGACCAGCGTTTAAAGGTGGGGTAATTGTTAGACCTCACCAATGATATTTCGGTATAATCAATACATGTATAGCCTGCAGCAAAATGTAGAAAATATTTATTTGCTTTACATAGTGGCTGAGGGATGATTTTCTAAAATACCTGGAAAGGTGGGCAACATCAGTAGATTCACACTTCCAGGGACTGAAATCGAAAGAAAAGGCGAAAATGAGATTGAGCAATCAAACAAATGAAGGGATACATATGACAGGTATTAGAAGAAAACATAATGATTTACTGTATTGTTCAATCAAGGTTACTTATATGCCCTTTCATTTCATGTTGCAAATATTTACACTCTTATAAATTCTCTTTCCTTCAGTTTATTCATTTGTTGAATTGACACAGTACTTGCTTGCACAAACTGGTGTGCAATACATTTTAAGTGAACGCTTCAACCAAGATCCGTTAGAATCACATTTTGGCAAGCATCGACAAATGAAGGGAGGAAATGACAATCCTACAGTTGCTCAATTCAACTACAATGAGAACAATCTTCGTCTTCTAGGTTCTCAGGCGCTGGCCCCAGTCAATGGCAACTGTAAAAGGTCATGCACTGAAAACAAAATTGATGACACACCACTTCCAAAGAGGCCAAGAAAACCAAAAAAACTTTTTTTCTAACAGTTATGAAAAGTTATGAATCCATGGTTACATAATTTCTGCATTTTTCAGATTTTTTCTTAGGGATTTTTTCTTTGATGCTTCAATAGTTTGGTGATGTTTGAAATGTTCAATCCAATGTGCTGCAAATGCATGACCTCGAATATCAACCCACAGTTGTATGCACATTTGCATGACCTGGTTTGATTCTGTTACATTTTGTCCTGTTGCTTCTCTCCAATGCTGCTTTACCACCTCGTCCTTAAGTACAGCATTTAAAACTGGGGATTTTATATCCGTTGAATCAGCCGTAGTTTTTATATGTGTTTTTTTAAAATATTTGCGGCAATGACATTCTACTGATCTAAAGTACAAGAAAGCTTCATTTGTCAGTTGAAATAAACCACCTCTATTTTGCTTGTCAATCCAGCATTTTGTGTAGTCTAAAAATGTTTGTGGATTTTCCACTCCCTTCATCACACCAAGAGCATTAAGACACTGGGTTTGAGCATCACTCTCCACGCACTGCTTCTTTTTGCACCTTTTCTTTAATGCAAAAGGAACAAAACCTGCAGCATATCTCAGGATGTTCTCCTCGACATTTGTTATTTTCTCTGGACTTTCAGGATTTTCAGAGCTAAACTGTGCACAAGACTTCAGAACAATTATTTTTTCAAACAGCTTTCGTACTAAGGTCTGAATAAAAATTGTCAATGGGGGATGATCATTCAAGGCTGGACGCAAGTAAGACTTCAACCCCTCAACAAAAGAAGAGTTTAAGCACATGTTGTGAAAAGCTTGCCACATTTTCTCACGCTGGTCAGCCAGAATCTTTTTTGAATCACCAGCAGAAACAGCATTCCAAATCATAGACAATGAAGCACGCAACCTTTCAACATTGCATTGATCTTTATTTTTCAAAAAGCACTCAGCAGTACCAATCAGTCGTGGTCCATTTAGTGATCCTTTTATCTTGTTGAAGGGATCGTTAATAATATCACTCATAGTTTCCTCCACTAACTTTTCACCACCAGCACAGAGCTTAGAAAAGGAATACTTTGTATATTTGCCATGACTTTCTATAATATGTAACCACATCATGTCAAGGATTTAGAATAGACTCTTATATAAAGGATTTCAATATTTTTGTTTGGGGATGGAATGATTGCAATTCTTCCCATAATTTTGTAAAACAGAAACAGTATAGAAACAGATTTACTTCACTTCATTAAAAAGTCACAAATTTATTATTTAAACAATTATACAAATCGTTTTAAAAACTCTTTTATGCCAAACTATTCAAATAGACACACTTCTTAAATGTAAATGTAATCTTGTAGCATGTGATGTCATATAGCTTGTTTAGGTTATGAACTCTAATTTTTAATGCTTGTAGTTGTAAATATATTAATAACTTTTAAAATATACATATTTTTACCATTCATATTGATGTATTATACATGTAATTCAGTCTTAATGACTGCGAGATGTATATTTATTAAACGATTTGATTGATTAAACGATTTGATTGATTGATTGATTGATTGATTGATTGATAAACGTATCAAATAAAGCAAGTACATCAGTTTATATTTCACAGCTGGACGTTTAATAAAAATACTAATTATTAGTATTCAGTTCCCAAATTTTTACCAGGCGTTTCTTCAACATTATCATTTATTTCTGGACATTCTTCACTCAGAATGAATGCCTCGTCTTCGTTAATTTCCTCGCTACTTTCTTCTTCGCTTTCAATAGCTTCTTCTTTATGAGTATATTCAAAAATTGTATCCCAGTTAACAGTTTCGCTGTTTAAGCTTTTCGCCATCTTGGATATAATTTCGCGCGCAAATCGCACAGGCGTATCACGCATCGTATCAGCGCTTTGTATTAGCGTTTCCAGTCCATTCCCTTCGATAGTCTATGATCTGACCAAGGCAACCGGCCTTGTGTGAAAAATGTAATCAACGGTTATTGATTTACACGTCCGCAGATCAACGAATAAATCATTAATTCTGCAAACTGATTGGCTCTTGCGTATGAAATTTCCAACTGAAAAAACGACAGCCAATCAGTTTTCTATTTTCAATTTAAAATGATGACGACACCACAAGGTAGGTGCTTCCGGCATAGTTTTGACAAAATTTTGCCGAAAGCTCGAAAGACATTTGCTTTTTTAGCATCTTAAAATTACCCTTTGAAGTTAAAACTTAGGGAGAATGTAGTCAAATTACCGGCGTTAAAACCCTTGTAATTCTTTTATTATTTTTTCAGGCCGTAGTAAACGTTGTAGTATACTTTAGTAAAAAAAAACTTGGCAACCTTGTCATTATAATATAATATTTCGCCCATAAATGCAGCAGTTATTCAGGTAAAAAAAAGGGGGAAATATTTCAAATATTGTGTCAATGATTGTGACAGGGGCCGGTTGTTCAAAAGCCGGTTAACGCTAACCCAGGGCTAAAAATGCCTAACCCAGCGTTAAATTTTAAACCTTGGTGGATTTGCGTTGCACAAAGCTCGGTTAGCGTTAACCCTGGGTTAAAATTGATAAGAATTAACCCTGCTAGCTAGGTGGGTTAACTTTTTAATCCTGGGTTAACTTCGATTCAAAATTCATGAATAAGGAGCTGAAACACGTAAACACGTATAATTCGTCATGAATTAAACACTTTTGAAAGGTTTTACGAATAATTTCGACAGCACTGAAATAATTATTTAAGTTTGGCTTCGTTCGGTTTCAGCTGATGTATTGATTTATTTATCTTCGCTTCAATGCAACGCACAATAAATGAATACAACCGTACAAAATGAAACATCGTAATCGAAATATTTGTTTCCGATGCCAAAATTCGATTCTTTTGATTGGCAGCAAGTGGTAAGGCTACGTTTGTTCCTGAATTTTGAATAATCAAAGAATGTCTGAAATTAAAAAATAGATTATAGATTGTTTATAATTTGCTTAATTTTATTTCACATCGACATTGTTTATCATACAAAATGGCCTTTCATTTCGAATCTTTCCAAAATTCCATGCACGGTAATTGCTGTTCAAAACAACGTCTCTGCGACCCTGCCCTCACGGCATATAATCTTTCGACTGATAATATATCCTCGTCCGGTAAAGTTTTGACGCTTGTTTATTGACCAATCGAAAACGCTCTTATATTCAATTTAGTCCTTAAAATATATTTAATTTTAGGTTAAATATTTTCACCCTGGGTTAACTAACCCTGCCGCTAACCCTGCTTTGAACAACACAGTTTTAACCCAGGTTTAGCTAAGCTAGTGTTAAGGATTTTAACCTAGGTTTAGCACTGACCCAGGGTTAAATTTAACCTGCTTTTGAACAACCGGTGCCAGGTCTTTACATGCAGGACGAATACACTGAGCACTGAATTATAAAAATATCTATAAACTAAGATTCATTATCACCGTCCAACCCAAAAACCAAAAATATCTAAAAAATTTTAGATCAACTTGTAAGTATAACAGAAAGTACTTGTACAGATATTGTTTCCCATCGCGTTATTGCGGTTATAGTTAAATCTATTGACTCTTTTCCAACGGTTTTCGACGGAGGCAGTTGATAATCATTCAGATGTAATGAAAAGTCTTCTGTTACCGCACCCTGAGGGCAAAACCATATTCCTGCGTCCTCGTGGTCAAGTTTTACTTCAGCTTTTTGATTCAGGACAATTGAACAATATTCTCTGCACAAGATCACACCAACGTTGTTCCTTGAGATCTTAAACGTATGCGTGACTTGCTGCCCTGGTTTCATCGATAAAACTGTTTTGTTGAAATAGATCCCAGCTTGATTTTCAAACATACTTCGAATGGAAAATATATTCACGTTTCGAGGAATAAACTGAGTCGTATTTAATTTTGCATATTGTACTTTATCAGTTATTATTCCCCCTGATCCTTTCCCACCGTAGTATAAGACAACAGTTAAAAGTGAATTCTCCGAATTGGTTGGACTAAAAGACGAACTGGGGGATAAAAAATTACGAAAAGAGGGTTTATTCCAACGATATAAGTTAGATTTAAGATATATTAAAATACCAGTTGTAAACAGTATTGGGTCGAAAATCATATGACAGTAACATCGATAGATTCGGAAACCTCCTTTTCTCTTGACAAAGGGAATGCCATTAAATATTTTGGACGTGTTTTGAAGGCCTTGGAATTCGTGCGCATAATGAAAGAAATCTTCCAGACCTGTTCCTAGAAAAACTGGAGAATTGGCCCCATCTGTCTCAATAACAAAGTCAAGCTCCTGAGCACCACGAACCTTTCTATTTCTTAAAAAAAATTGATCCCGACAACATGACCCCACTGGTTTTTGAGATCAAGAATAGGTTTATGATGCTCAGTATCGAATTCTTGCTGAAGTAATTGAGCACTAAAATACCCAGTTAAACGAGGATTATATTTGTCAAAATCCAATTCCTTCGTAGAAATTTGGGTGCAAATAATTCCGGTTTCCGAACGAGTAGGAATTCTCACAACAATTTTTGCAGACTTCCAGAAAGGTATTTCATAGAACAGATAAGCAGTCCAATCAGTTGATGACATATTGGACGCACAATCACCATGGGTACGACATGTCATATTTCTCATCCCAGCAGTTAAACTGTTAACTTCACCAATCGAATCCATTCCAGTCGTGAAAATTCCAGCTAATACGATTTCCTTAATTTGAGGATCTTTCCCATCCCATGACATTGTTATCAACACTCTCTTCCAATTATTTGCGATGGTCACTTTTTCATTTTTTAAATCATACAGACGGATAAACATGGATTGAATGACTTTAGCAGTATTTTCAGCGGTGTAAATGACAACCTCGCGTCCTGCATGAACAGTTTGACAAGAAATGTTACAATCTGACCTTAATCCAGGCGCATATTTCTCCAGGGAGTTCGCCATCTTTGATAAAACTCTTCTTGTGTTTTCCATATGTTTAGCTTCCGACATTGTTGACTCTTTTAAAATAAATTTTACAAAATCACTCTTTGGTTTCGAGCCATAAACCAGTTTGTATGCAATTACCGCGTAATATGCTATTTCTTTACATTTTTTGAACAGTTCATGGCATTTCATTGATTTATATCTTTCAAATGTTTCATTCAGCTCCGCGCTTCCTTTCCATTTCATGACAATACGCAGTGATTTTGTATAAAAAACAGGAGAGAAAATGAAAAAACCTCGCCTATTGATCATATTGTTTGGTCGTATGAATGGCAGCAGAAATGGATAAGTTGTATTTGCCGTGGGAACGCATGGAACTGTAAACAGATGCTTTCCGTCAACCTGAAAAGTAAACAATTTTAATTATTGTATTTTATATGGATAATTATATTCCCCCACATTATTTCATTAATTTTACATTCATCTGATTTTGCGGAGAAAAAAAAGTATGTATTTGTGTGAATTATAATGCGACCTCGCATGTCAGTTTCCAAACTGTCGCTCTTCCAATCAAGTTTAGAAATTATTCGATTTGATAAATCAGCAGTTTTCGTTACATAATGATTGCTTAGCGCTTTCGGAAAAAGCAAAAGTAGCTATAAAAAACCAAGAGGCAACAAAATTGATTAACAATTGATATAATCATCCTTAAACGCTGAGCCTGTTTTGAGAGGGGGAGGAAGTTTCAAATCAGAAATAAAGAATGCCTGATTAGTCTCAAAAAAGTTGAATCCTATTTTTTTTGTTAAAATCAGCTTTCGATAAAGACCTTTCATCAACAAAGGCATACGTTTGTTGAGCAATGCAATGCAAAAATTGATCTTGTACCCCTAAATATTTTAACATTAGAAAATTATTATTTAAAAAGAATTGTTTGCTGAAGGCGAGGTGAATTTCGCTGTTTAAAACCGAGACGAAGTCGAGGTTTTATTCAGCAATATTCACCACACTTGAGGGGAATAATTGCTTTAGTAAAATACTTGGGTGTTTCTCTTGAAAAGAACAAATGTGTTGTAGAAAATACATGTTTTACAAAGTATACAAATTACGTAAACAAATCAGTTTTATATCAGTTATAAAACAATGTTTTCCCAAAATAAAGCTATAAGGTGTTTTGCAAAGTAGTTTTTTTTACCTTAAAAATGGTTTTAGGGCTTTCTTTTTCACTATTTTTGTCCTTTTATGTACAGTATTTTCGTTAACATTGCCTTTTTCCTCGTCTGTCACTTTGAGAAAACACTTCGCTGCCATTTTGAAAAATTAGGGTTATCGCGTAATAATTATCCAAGATCACTCGACCAATTACTGGCCAGAATTTTCAATAATCACCGTTGTAATTATACTTAAGGAGTATAATATTTAAATATTTTATAATATTACAGGAAATTACAGGGCAACGACGAATTATTAGATCAATAATGAAATTCTTTCTACATGTTAGTTAAGGTGTTGCTTACAAAGACTTTGCTTTGAGCAGGTGACTTTACAGCAAGAAATTCAGTTCTCTTTACGCAATTTTTGCAAAGCTTTCTTCACCGGCAACAACGCTTTGGTTTTCAGAACAAGACTATTGCATTTTAGTGTTTTTATTCAAATTTTTAACTTGCTTTGTGAAAATGACTTTAATACTTTTCAACAATACATGTGAAAACTTCAAAAACTACAAGCGTGTATTATGGCCTCACAATGCACAGGCTCGTCATACAACACTTATATTAGAAAAAACTATATTCAGTATCCGGAACTTTTAAGTGGCTTTAAAAATTGTAATAATTTATCCGGTTGTAAAACCTATTTACTAATTTAGTGATTTACACGACCTATTATGAACTTACGATTACAACCGTTAGCCAAGTAAGCGAAGCTCGTTTCAGTTACCGGCACAGCTATATAAGCTTACATAGAGTATTAGATCGACAAGAAAATTCATTAAACGAGTAAATATGGACAGAACTGGGGGGAGTCAGTGCGAGTCACTTTGTCAAGTATGGGAAAGTGCAGGTGCAGTAGTGAAATTTAAAAGGTGTAGTAAAATTTAATGAAAAGTCTGATTATAAGGGGTAAATATAAATTAATTAATAAGGAGTAATTAGGAGAAAAAAGGAGAAACAGCGGGGTTAAAGCGTGTTGAAATATCTTTCCCTACTCCCCAGAAAAATATTTGGATTTTGAAATATTGCTGCAAAACGTATAAAATGATGTATCTATTTTACCCAAATATCCTTACTGGCTATTTCAGTGATGCTAAGAATCTACATTCAGGATTCAAATCTCAATGTTTTCATCCATAGTAACACATTGCGACCTCGGTTTCTAATTTTAGGCCTTATTTTGTAGCCGATTATCATTCAGTTTCGTTGTCCCCCCCCCAAGTTGGACACTACTTGAAAACACGATAGAAGATGGCGTTTTAAACCTATTCTACTGTTGGCACCTTTAGCCAATTTCCCCTCTAAAATAATGTCCGTTCGTGGTGGAATCATTAGGCTCTCAGCCAAAGAAACACTTGTGTTCTCTTGAAAACGGGATTGACACAACAAACGTCCGACGTTCAAATCCGCCTGCACATGTGGTGGACTCGACTTAATGACTCCTGCTCGATCTGCCTTCGTAGACGATTGTGAAGGGGTTATGGGGGTAGCCCCATGTTTGCCCACTAACATATAATTACCTAGGAATGTTAACATCTTTACATATAGATAAATTATTCTGACTGAAAAAATCCCAGCCGAGAACACAGTCATATGGTATATTATTACAAACTAAAAATTCGCCGTTAAAACATGCACGAGATCCTAAGAATTTGACAGTACTAGATCCTTGAATATTTACAGGGTGTCCCGTAATGGAGACACATTTCTCTTTCCTGTTTTTCTTCAATTTTTGCTGATCAAAGTCAATTCAGTTTCTCTGAACCACCTTACTGAGAAATGATTTCATTGATCCTGAGTCAATGAGAACACTAACACGAACTTGGTCCACAAAACAGTCAACAAATGGGTGGATAACTGTACAATTATCTATAATATTTGTACTTACGACAGGATGGGCGCGATCTCCACCGACTTTCCGTCCATCCCTTTGTAGTTTAAATGACGCGATGAGCGGCATTCTCCTGCGATGTGACCAAGTTTCCCACAATTGTAGCTAGTCATCGCTCGACGCGCACTCACCGCACTGAAGGGTCGCCTTCGCGTACAATCTCGAGCGAAATGTCCTGGAAAACCAGATGAATAGCAGGTACCAGCGGCCGAGGGAAGGGATTCGCAGAGGTCTCTGTACGGTTCAGGCGGTTCTCGAGTGCTTGTTGTTTCTCGGCGATGCCAGCAACCATGGTGAGAATCTCTTTCAACTGTGGATCAGGTGGATGCGGTGGGTGAGCAATAGTTTCAATGTGAACACGAGGAGTCTCTGGCACGGTTGGTCGGCCAAGCGCATGAAATCGTTGAGTGAATTCTACCATTTGGGCCAGAATAGGTGTCGGATTGTGCTCCAGCATTTTTAACTTCAGGGTGGGTGATAGGCCTTTCAAGAACTGCCTCGTCAACCACGTTGACTTAGCATCACCGGAAAGAGACAGGTCAGCTTTTTGAAAGGGTATTCTCTAATTTCCATTTGTATATATACGGATCCTCCTCGGGTCGCAGGGTTCGCAGTTCGAAATCAGCGAAGAACGTTTTGCGTTTAGCTTGGGGACATAGAGCTCGTCGCATCCAGTGGCGTAGTCAGCCTGACGATTTTGTCCCGCTATGTAAATTTCGAGTTATTATAACTATTCATGCCTTTAGAAATCTATTGTTTTCACAGTCAGTGAACACCAAAATATTTGCATAGCGGGACAAATCAGCAGGCTGGCTGCGCTACTGGTCGCATCGACTTCACGGCATCGTCGTAAGTCTAAGTCCGCCTCTCAGCCACATGCAGGAATAGCATGGAATTTACTTGCGGCTCGACCACGTAAGAAAGCAGGAAGTTTGAGGATCTTTAAATCGCTTTCTTTGCGATTTTCTAACCGTTCGCGGTGCAGCGGGCATCAAACTCTCGTAACCAAGAGTCGAAATCACCATCATCAAATTTTCCCGGAAGAATTGCAATCGACATCATGCACTTTTCCGCTGCCACCATGTTGTTGTATAACGAACCGAGCTTACTTCACACACACACAACAGGTCTCGATCCAACTCTCTTATTCATATCTTACATTTGTTATACTCTCGTTCTATAGGGCGTGTTAGCTTCCTTTGATTATCTATAATGCTATTTTCTATTATTAACTGATATATTTATATACTGATCTCGTATTCTATTATAGTGTTAGTCTATATTTACAGTTAATCCATTATCCGATATCCGTTACACTTAGATCACATTGTGCTGAAATGTGCATACATCAATATATATGAAGTAAATTTTGTGAATTGAAAGTCTAAATAATTTGAAAAATGCATGAGTTTTATTCATGCCAGAGCAAATTTTTTTTATAAAACTTATATATGGTTTACAAGTAAGATAATATCAGGCCTGATAATATGTCATAATATATATATGATAATAATGCCTGTTTTCATACATTTAGAGACTTCCGACAGTTATGCAATTTAATTAACACCTTCCCGAGGGCCGAGGCATATGGCTCGTAATGCTCAATATAATTATGTAGCTTGCGACGTTGTTTAACTTGTTTGTGCGCGTGTTGAACTTTGGCTTTATGGAAGCTACAAAAGTGTTAAAGTACAGATTGTAATAATTGCATTACTGGCATTCAAAAAACGATAAATTTTTGAAAGAAAGCTTTTTGAGTTTTTCACGTGAAATTTGACGTTAATGCACTGAATAGTAATATAGCCTTTCATGTCTGCATGACGCTCAGACGAAATATGATTGGCTGAAACGTTTTTCGTACGTGTGGAAAAATCGTTTCGCGTTTCTGATTCGCTAGTGTTTGTTTATAGAACAAACCTTGAAATGATTTTTCACTGCAGTAAATTGTATCCGCTAGCAACTTATTTCTTGAGTCATAACACTTTGAACCGATTGAACGACGTACGTATTCATGTGAACTTTCCACGACAGACTGTTGTTTGGCTAAAAACCACATGGGCTGTCATGCATTGAATATTTTGTGTTTGCGAAAGCTCACAATAATATTTACTTTTCATGTCATGCTACGTGACATGTGCCCATGTAATTTCCTCATAGATGTTGACCTTCTATTTTTCACAATTCTACTATATATTATGTGCGTCCGTAAAAATTTCACAATGGCTTTGTTAAAATTTTCAATGTTTTAGTGCATCTCAACTTCAAGGAAAACACTGGCCGTCGGGCTAACTATGATTAAAATAAATTAGAGGCGGGCTTTTAAGAGAAACGTTTACAGCTGTTAAGCTCTATATACGCACGTAGTACAAGTACATAAGATTTAATACATGCAAAAGCCAATCAAATGTCAGTCCCGCCATGAAACTTGATTATTTGTTTTCACAATCAATTAACGAGAGCATAAATTATTATCATAGCAGGGCTATATTTTTAGGCTCACTACGCTACTTTTTGGCCACTCAGGCTTTGAAAGCCGAATCATGAATTGTATAGGCAATACAAAACTGAAAATTGAAAAAGCCTTCTTTGGTTGAATATCAGTGATTATATTGTTGATTATGAATAGTACAAGGGAATAAATGACTGAATTGGCGAAGCAATATCGGTAACTATACACTCTATAATTTTAATCTTTTGATATCTTCATTAAAATACGTATGCCTGGTTTAAATTTATGTTGATCTGATTAGAAACCCTGCGACATTAAGCCTTTCTAAGTTCTTTCCACTATTGAATTTCCTGAAAAATTTTTACGCCCGTTTTAGACGTCGAATTTGTGACGCGTTGACTCGAATGCAAATAAACTATAGGACAAACACTTTGGCTCATTAACATGTTAGGCTCAGCACATGGAAAGTTATTCGCCAGAGACGAACAGACCTGCTTCACTTCAATTTTTTAATTATCCAATATCGCTTTATGATCCTCAACAAAATCGTTTACTCTTTCCTCTTTCCTGCGCCTCTCAAGATATGCCTTCGCTTCGGCAGATAACATTGACCATGGTCTGAATAATTCTTGTTATCATGCTCAGCCTCATCCAATAATTGTTCCTTGTTATATAGGTGCTTTGTATCTTAATGTGATTGGTTCATTCGTAGTCACATGACTTTAAATAAATGCAATGTTTCCCGCCAGAGAAACAAGTGAAAAATTGTTGCCCGCTTCTTGTCATAACAAAGTAAAGTGTTTTTTAATTAAATGAAATTGTCGTGTAACATGTATGTTTTCGTTCCTATATAACAAAACACTTAATGTACACCACCTCGGGAAATAGTGAGTTTTGTTTTGCCTCGAGTCTCAATGTTTCCCTCGACGAACTCTCGGGAAAACAAAACTGACTATTTCCCTCGGGAGTATACATTAAGTGTATTATTTCCATGCATATTGGTATAGGCAAGTTATTGTTGTTAAAAACGGAAAGGGTTGAAGTTGAAGTTATGCATGAAGGTGAAGTTACCATAGTTACGAACACAAGGTACATCTAGCGATTAAAGAATGACTGAATTTTGTCAACACGACAAAGTAGTCAAATTTTACTGGAATTACTTTAATTTATTCGGTTTTAAATATGTTCGTTCTTTTAGTTCTTCCAAAAGTGAACATGCATGTGTTATGATTAAATTATAGAGAACAATAATTATAATAAACATATCGATCGCTTTTCTTTGCTCAGGGCAGAAAGTTAGTTGGCGCGCCAATGTCTGGCCACGAAAGAGTCGAATAATTGTTTTTGGATGCAAGTTCGTTGCAAAAAACTAATTATTGGACGCTGAGCACGTCGCAGCTGAATTTACGTAATTAATACTGGATATTGACAATCAACCCGTTCTTTCTCTCCAAATATAAATGCCTAATATAAATACATAAGAGATGCCTGCGGAGGAGGCTATGCTTTTTCACTGATCAGGAACGACAACACACATGAAATGTACAGTAATATATACTGTTTATTTAATTGAATTTAGGGCAATGTTACTATAATCCATAAATTTGGGCTGTTGCTTGTGTACTGATTATAATTTTACATTTCTGATTATCGATACAAACAGTTCGTAATTCCTTTCTAGTTTTCGAAATTATTGAGCAAATGGACCAAATATCATTATTACATAACCCTTATTTACTTTGTTTATAACTCAAAATTAAATGGCGTTCACAACAATGTTTGGTTGATATCTGTACGTAATATGTGCCAATCCAGTACGTATATAGTCCTACACGAAAAACCTTCAGTGAAGAATTTGATTTTCAACTGAGATGCATATACGATACCCATTAAAGACCGTTTAAGAAATCCGCAAAATGTTCATGACAATACATCCTATTGAGTACGCCGTGAATTCATGCAGACAGAAGCCAGATAATTATGACATATGTAAAATTCAAATTGCAGTAGGATGTATACAATTGTTTGTCTTCTCGCGTTCCATTTACTATCAATGTATAATTTATGATGGTATTTCCTATTTTTTTTTTCATTTCATGGTTTTGGTGCCAGAATTCAATTTATTGTGAGAATTTTGATCGTGGATCATCGAAATGTATGAAATATTATTAATTTTAAAGCATGCACCTGATAGGTGCCCGACTATATATATAACTACCTGTTGCCATGATGTATGCAATACGTACTGAGAAGCGTTCACCTAAATTGATACACGTACAGCAAAAAAAAACCTGTTTGTAGACACGAACGATACCAAGTGCCGAGGAAAAAGACTCAAGGATATACCACTGTAGCGTATGCAGTGTACTTCGATGCCTTGCATAAAAGTTGTATAGCTAAGATATTTATATAATAAAAAAAATTATATATATATATATATATATAAATATACGTTGGTTGCAGATGGATATATGGATAGATACTCAAAATCTAATTAGAATTGCATATGTTGTGTAATATGAATGTAATCCCATGCAAATGTAATAATATGCAATTCTAATTAGATTTCGAATATCTATCTATCTATCTATATACCCGAAGACTGATGAACTTTTTCACTCGAAAATGTCCACGGGGTGTATTTTTTTAAAGTGCTTATAAACCCAAATGGCTTTTTGGTGATTCAGATCGAGCATAAAAGTTGGTTAGTAACTTCTAGATTAGTCACTTCTAGATCACGATGGCTCAAACAATAGAATTTGAACCGATTTCTCCAAAAAAGGAGCGCGATGCAATTATCACCAAAGGGCCTGGATCCCAGGAACTCGTCTTCCATTTCATATGGCATAATGGTAGAAGTATTGCTATTCACACTCGAAAATGAATTTGAATTGAACGTATCAGGAACTTTTATTTAAAAATGGCCTGATATTTCCAATTTTTCTACTAGAACTATATTATGTTTTCATAAAAAAATAGATAGACGTGTTCCTGAGACCCAATCCTCCATTAGGCGCTACCTTTTTTTGCCGCCCAATATCTCCGAAACTAAAATTTTAAATCAAAAACTAATGTAGAAGTTACTAACCAACTTTTTATGCTCAATCTGAATCACCGAAAACCCATTTGGATTTATAAGCACTTTAAATTAAAAGGGCTCCTTTTTTTTTCTTTTTCAGCGTTCTAACTTGCGTAATTTATAAATGCGTGAATGTCCGGCCATCAGGGACTTTTACTGGACTAGTCAGCAACCAGTTAAAAATTTAACAACTGCATGAAACTCAACAAGAACTCAGCTGACTAAGACTCTTGAGAATTCGACAATGCTCCACGTGAAATTTAATTGCATTCGCATGTGTGATTTAAAAAGCGTTCAAACAGTTGTTTTACTCTAGTAATTTAAACAAAACGATCATCAAGTACTTGCATATACAATTTACCACCCCTGTCCTTTTCCGCTTTCGGAAATTCTCGCAACATCTCTTACTGTATGCACATGCAGAGTTGTCAGATTATTGAATAAATCAACCAAGTATATCATTACCATGCATGCCTTTATGGTATTTTTTTTATCTTGCTTCTGCATTTCATGGTTTTGGTGCTAGAATTCATTTCATTGTGACAATTATGATCGCCTTGCGCATGATCGTCGAAATGTATGAAATATTATTAATTATTTTAAAAAGCATGCACCTGCTAGCTATATATAATTACCTGTTGCTATGATGTATGCAATACGTACTGAAAAGCGTTGACTTAATTAAATTGACACACGTACAGGCAAAAAACCACTTGTTTGTAGACTTAGACACAAACGATACCATAGCGCTAAGCAAAAGGACTCTAGGATATACCACTGTAGCGTATGCGGTGACCGTGTACTTCGAAGGTAAGATTTTTGCATGTATATAAAAGTTGTGTAGCTAAGATATTTAATTTGTTCTTAAAATACATTTGTTGCCACGAATTTAGAAAGGAAGATTGAGGGTCTATTTATAATATTTGTATCATATTTGTATCATATTTGTATCATTGGTCATAAAAACAAATTCAGTCGACTGGCCATAAAGATAAAGCGGCCGTGGTCGAAAGAATATATTTTCAAAACTATACACAGAAAAACTTCTAATCATGTAAGGATGCTAAATTTTTTCAACGTTTCCACGTTCCTGTGTATATTATTTCAAACACTTTTAGTATATATATATATATATATATATATATATATATATATATATATATATATATATATATATATATATATATATATATATATATATATATATATATATATATATGATATAATATACGCCCGTTACAATAACATAGTCGCAAGATAGATAGATAGATAGTTATAAATGTTCGTTTGAAATTCTCAATAAAATTCATCGTTAATTTTGTCCAAGATAATGTATAATTTATAGTGGCATGACTTATAATTTCTAGACAGTAGTGCTTATGGCGTCAGGAGTTTCCTAAGACCCTTTCAACATTTTTACAGGAAAATGTCCACGGAATGTATTTATGCATGTGCGCGATTTAAAAAAAAAGTTAATTTTCCCTTTGTGGTAGTATCGAAACATAAAACGTTGTCACAACTCCAACGTACTTTCATGTATGTATGTAAAATTAATAAGCTCATTAATTTTTTCTATTTCAGCGTTCTAACTTGCGTATTTTATAAAGGCGTAATGCCCGGCCATCAGGACCTTTTACCGGACTAGTCAGAAACCAGTTAAGAATTCAACAATGCTTGAAACTCGGCAAGAACTCAGCTGACTAAGCCTCTTAAGAATCCGAAAATCATGCATGCAGGAGGAATTTAATTGCCTTCGCATGCATGAGTGATTTAAAAACCGTTCAAACCGTCGTTCTCCCCTAGTAATTTAAATAAAACAATCATCAAAATACTCGTATATATATATATATATTATATATATATATATATATATATATTATATATATATATTATATATATATATTTATTGAAAGACTAGCTTAGCTACTCGGAGTTTCACGCTATAAAGCGATCATCAGGCTAATGGCAGGTCTGGTTGCTATTCTCTATATTTACATCGTGATATAAGGTGTCGAATTACGTGTCTACATTTCGTAAAGAGTTCAGAGCGTTTGTTCAGCAGTGTTCTAGTTTTGTCTTTCATGATATGGAGTTTCTCCTCAAGGCAGAGGTTGCATCTTCTTGAACCGGCTTTGTAGGCTGGGACAGTTTTCAGTAGGGACCATGAAATCGAAAAATCTTTCTTAGCTTCCTTCAGCTTCCATATGTGTTTCGACAGTTCCGTCTCCTTGGCATACTTCTTATTCGCGAAAGATTTTGCGTGATTTCGGTAGCGTGTTTTGAAAACGTCCGCAGTGACTCCGATGTACCTGGCTGGTGGATCGTTGTTGCGCGTGGACACTTCGGCTTGGTAGACTACGTTTGATGTGAGGCATTTACCTTCAGCTGGGCATTTTTCCGGTAGTCTGCAGTTGCATTGTCGTTGTTTGCTTGTGTCGTTTGTGTTTGCGTTTGTCTGTTTTGTGTGTTTGTTCAGTATTTTCTTGTTGTGTTTGTTTATGAATGAGCGCATGTTGTCAAGACAGCCGTAGCTGATTCGTACGTTATGTCGATTGAAAATTTTATGGAGTTGATTGGAAGGTGGGAAGTGTTTGTCTAACAGATGTAGGAATTGTTGTCCGATGTTCGTTTTTACGTTTTTCGAATAAGGGGGGTTATACCAGATTATATGGCGATGCCGTTTACGTTTTTGCGTTGTGTTGCTGCTGTCGATGTCTACGTTGTTGGTTGGTTGCTCGTACGTAAGTGTTGCGTCGTAGTTGCTTTGTCTCAGTGCGTTGTTGTACAATTGAGACGCAGCGTCAAAAGTTGTTTTGTCGCATGATAATTTGTTGATTCGCTTGTTGATGGATGATGGAAGTTGTCGTGTGATAGTGGGTGGGTGATTGGAAAGGCGGTTGATGTATAGTGGGTCGTCGTTGGGTTTTCTGTAGGGTTTGTATGTTCCGTTAGCCAAGTCAAGTGTGACGTCAAGAAAATTTACCCGCTTCAAGTTGGCCGTGGCGGTGATTTTCAGCCCGAAATTCGAGAAAGTTTTAGTCAACTGTTTTCTGGCTTTGTCACATAATCTGCCTGATGTAGTGCGTATAACGGCGAGGCCGTCATCGCGGTACAGTCCGACGTTCTCCAGTTGCCCTTCAAGTTTATTCAAGATGAATAGACCGACGAGTTCGCAGATTTCGGCCCCATCAAAACTTCCCATCGTGACATCAAAAGCGTTTGCGGCATTCGACTTTGTCCACGTTTGGTTGTTGTTGAATAATAGTGATTGTCTGGCGTGCTTGATTATTTTGATGTCCTGATCACTAATTTTGGAAAACTGTTTAGCCCATTCAATTGCTTTGTCGAGTAGTTGCTCAGTAATTGATGGGTAGAATTCACATATGTCAAAGTTCAGGAAAGTGTGTTTGTCCTTGTTTTTGATATCCTTGAACCACGCGATCGTGTCATCGGTGTTGCGCCATTGGTTGCTGTTTGTCTGCTTGCGGATGTTGTTGTTAATACTGTCGAGGATTGTCTTACTAACCTTTCCGAGGTTGCTCTTGGCAGGATTAATAAGACGGCATTGCGGGTTATTTTCGAAGTTTTCTTTGTGGTCCTTAAGTGAGATAAACGCTGGTGTTTGGGCCATAGGTTCGATGCGATTATCGATTTCGATGACTAAAACTTTCTCGAATTTCGGGCTGAAAATCACCGCCACGGCCAACTTGAAGCGGGTAAATTTTCTTGACGTCACACTTGACTTGGCTAACGGAACATACAAACCCTACAGAAAACCCAACGACGACCCACTATACATCAACCGCCTTTCCAATCACCCACCCACTATCACACGACAACTTCCATCATCCATCAACAAGCGAATCAACAAATTATCATGCGACAAAACAACTTTTGACGCTGCGTCTCAATTGTACAACAACGCACTGAGACAAAGCAACTACGACGCAACACTTACGTACGAGCAACCAACCAACAACGTAGACATCGACAGCAGCAACACAACGCAAAAACGTAAACGGCATCGCCATATAATCTGGTATAACCCCCTTATTCGAAAACGTAAAAACGAACATCGGACAACAATTCCTACATCTGTTAGACAAACACTTCCCACCTTCCAATCAACTCCATAAAATTTTCAATCGACATAACGTCGAATCAGCTACGGCTGTCTTGACAACATGCGCTCATTCATAAACAAACACAACAAGAAAATACTGAACAACACACAAAACAGACAAACGCAAACACAAACGACACAAGCAACGACAATGCAACTGCAGACTACCGGAAAAATGCCCAGCTGAAGGTAAATGCCTCACATCAAACGTAGTCTACCAAGCCGAAGTGTCCACGCGCAACAACGATCCACCAGCCAGGTACATCGGAGTCACTGCGGACGTTTTCAAAACACGCTACCGAAATCACGCAAAATCTTTCGCGAATAAGAAGTATGCCAAGGAGACGGAACTGTCGAAACACATATGGAAGCTGAAGGAAGCTAAGAAAGATTTTTCGATTTCATGGTCCCTACTGAAAACTGTACCAGCCTACAAAGCCGGTTCAAGAAGATGCAACCTCTGCCTTGAGGAGAAACTCCATATCATGAAAGACAAAACTAGAACACTGCTGAACAAACGCTCTGAACTCTTTACGAAATGTAGACACGTAATTCGACACCTTATATCACGATGTAAATATAGAGAATAGCAACCAGACCTGCCATTAGCCTGATGATCGCTTTATAGCGTGAAACTCCGAGTAGCTAAGCTAGTCTTTCAATAAATATATATTATCGCTCTGCCAGTAATGGTATTGAGCGCTCTCCAACCATTGTCAAGTTCTGTGATCTTTTTGTTACAGTCAATTATTTGGATATTATATATATATATATATATATATATATATATATTATATATATATATTATATATATTATATATATATATATATATATATATATATATATATATACAATTTACGACCCCTGTCCTTTCCCGCTTTCGGAAATTCATGCAACATCTCTTATGCTCAGAGTTGTGATATTATTGAATAAATCAACCTATAGTATAACATTACCATAACCCTTGTTTACTTTGTTTAATATAACTAAGAAATCAAATGGTCGCCTCAACAATGTTTGGTTTATATTTATACGTAATCTGTGCCAACCCGGCACGTATATAGTTCACCCCGCAAAGTTCACGCAATCTTGCACGAAAAACCTTCAGTGAAGAATTTGATTTTCAAGAAAGGCATATTGTCGAAACCCATTGAAGACCGCGGTTAAGAAATCCACAAAACTTTTATGACAATACAGTCCATTGAATACGCCGGCTATCAATTTGTGCGGACAGAAGCCAGAAAATTGACATAAAATTCAACTAGCAACTTGTATGATAATTATATACAATTGAATATCTGCTCGCGTCCCATTTACTGTATATAACAATGTATATTATGCCTCTATGGTATTTTTTTATCTTGCTTTTGCATTTCATGGTTTTGGTGCCAAAATTTATTCCATTGTGACAATTTTGATCGTAGATCTCGAAAAGTATGAAATATTATTAATTTTAAAAAGCATGCGACCTGACTATATATAATTAATTACCTGTACGTTGCCACGATGTATGCAATATATACTGAAAATCGTTGACTTAATTAAATTTACACACGTTCAGCCAAAAACCATTTGTTTGTAGACTTAGACACGAACGATACCATAGCGCTAAGCAAAAGGACTCAAGGATATACCACTGTAGCGTATGCAGTGTACTTCGAAGGTAAGATTTTTGCATGTATAAAAGTTGTGTAGCTAAGATATTTAATTTGTTCTTAAAATACATGTGTTGCCGCAGATTTAGAAAGGAATAATTAAGGGCCTGTTTAGTATTTGTATTATGAAACAAATTGGTCATATAAAATTAAACTCAGTCGACTGGCCAATGCAGCGTTATGTGTTAAAAAATAATGCGGCCGTGGTCGAAAGAATATATTTTCATAAACTATATATACGCAGAAATACTTCTCAACATATAAGAATGCTAAATTTTTTCCACGTTTTACGTTTCCTGTGTCTATATTTTAAACTCTTTTAGTAGGAACATGCATGCATACACATATGGAGTTTGTCTTCTTCCTATATAACTTTAAGCTTTAAGTAAAAATACGGTTCAATATATGTATATACAGTATATATATATATATATTTTTTTTTTCTTTCTAGACAGTAGTGCTTATAGCGTCAACATTTAAACTTTTTTACAGGGAAATATCCACGGGATGTATTTATCTGCGCGATTCTAAAAAGATCTTAATTTTCCCCTTGTGGGGATATTGAAAGATAAAACGTTGTCACAACTGTTACGTACTTTCATGTATGTATGTATGTAAGTATGTGCCAATATTCGAGGGCAACTTAACATCTCTTGCTGGACATTTCTCCTATATAGCACATTGAAATTAATAAGCTCATTAAATTTTTCTATTTCAGCGTTCTAACTTGCGTATTTTATAAAGGCGTAATGTCCCGCCATCAGGGCCTTTTACCGAACTTGCATGTCAGCAACCAGTTAAGAATTTAACAATACTTGAAACTCGGCAAGAACTCAGCTGACTAAGCCTCTTAAGAACCCGACAATCCTGCAGGAGGATAATTGCCTTCGCATGTGTGATTTATAAAAATCGTCCAAACCGTCGTTCTTTCCTAGTAATTTAAATAAAACAATCATCAAAATACTCGCATATACAATTTACGACCCCTGTTCTTTCCCGCCTTTGGAAATACTCGCATTTGCAACATCTCTTATGCACAGAGTTGTTATATTATTGAATAAATCAATCAAGTATATATTATGGCAACCCTTTTTTAGATCCTTTAAAACGAAGAAATCAAATAGCCGCCTACAACAATGTTTGGTTTATCTCTATACGTAGCTAATCTGTGCCAACCGTATAATTTTATATCACCCCGCATAGTTCACGCAAACCTGCACGAAAAATCTTTTGCTATCCACTGAAAATTTTTTTCAAAATCCATATTATGGAAATAGTATGGATTGTAGTTTGAACAAGTATGGAATTTATAATATCATCCATACTAATTGCCATATGCATGTATGAACGAAGAATACTTTCGCAAACGTTTTACTTCAAAACTTGGACGATATATTTTTCCTTTTAACACCTCAGGAAGAACTCCTGCATGGCAGTCGAAATGACAGTCACTAAATCCGCTTACTACATTTTAATCTGTGATTCACGCAACACGCGTTGGGTAATAATATCATATTTATTATTAATATGTACAAGTTGTATTTCATTCGCCCAGCCTGCTTGCATAAAATTTACTCACGAAATTGATTATAAATTTAGTTATAACAGACAGCTTTTTCCTGTCTGATTTTATTTTTATAGACATTTTGATGTGCGAAATATTAATTATACCCAGAGAAACATGAAGCAGTTATTTGCAATACAATATTTACAATACTTATCATAGGAGATTATTAATTTTCAATATTCATTATTAATTTTTTATTAATAATGTATAAAAATATATGTATAATTATATAAAAATCGTATGATATTACCTTCCCACTGTTTTGCACTTCATTTAAAAAAAAATTATATGATCGAGGAACGAAACTGAACAGAATAGCAAATATAATGATAATATTAGTCACAGAATCTGCGTGATCTAGAAATTTGATTGGCTGCCCTTATATTTTTGGTGATAATTGAACCGCACTTGTCCGCTGACGCTGTTGTAAGTAAATGAGATGAACATTCATGTATTTATGTTCATATAACCGTAGGAAAAATGGCTTTTAAAGGAAGTTATTCAGGGGCCACGGAAGATCGTTAATTGGGGGCATATACTCATATATTCATGTTAGCAGACTATAAAAACAATCAATTTTAAAAGAAACTAATAATTGCTAAACATGAATAGATGAATATTTGTACCCCACTTAACGATCTCCGTGGCCCCCATAAGTAAGTTTTTGTTATTTAAATTATTTCATATTTATCGGGATTACCTTTTCAGTTCAACAAAACTGCTATCAATGAGGTCCTGGTAAGGTTCAGTCGGGTATAGGACAAACACATTGATATTCACCTCCTTAATTAAGCTCATGTATACACTTTGTACAACATGAATTGCGCTTCCTTCCATTAATCCTTCATTCACAATTGATTAAAATAGTGAAACTTTTCATGCAATTATTTTAACTATTACTGATCAGATATAGCAATAATTCTGAAGAGTTCCATATTCGCTCAATAATCATATGTTCCGGATAACCGTCGAAACTTATCAGCATTTTGAAAGCAAACAGAAAGTAGAGCATTATAATAAGTTTCAAGCGTAAGGCCTAGTTTACTCTGTCAATGTTTTTGTGATCAGAGTTTCAATTTTGCGTTGTTAAATCCAAAGTTTTAAATATTATGCACTAGCTGATATTGGGATCAAAAATTACTTAGTATTCATTTCCCCTGACCATATTTATTTCAAAAATTAATAAACGAATGTGAAACCTACACGTGGATATATATATATATATATGAATATATGTCTCCTCCTCAAAAGTTATTGATTTAACAAAGCAATTGATGCCTCTGGCCTTTCTTTAACAGTTCCATGCTGAGCGTTTGATTAATAATGAATGCTTTGTTATTAGTTTTTCTTATTAATGAAAAGTGATCATTCTGCCTATTATTATTCCTTGAAAAGGAAGATTTACATGGCTTAGGTACAGCATGTCTTCCTGGCATTAAAAATATACATAATAGCATTTCAATCTCGCATATATAAATTATGGACCTACACCCGTAGAGAAAAACGGAAATAGCTTCTGACAATGGCTATTGATGATAAGCTGAAGGTTTCGGTGAAATTACGTATTATTGATTTTTTCTCATCTATCGTGACGGCTCCGAGGTGGAAATAATAAATAAGAATTAAATAGTGAAATTAATGTACTGTGAAATCGTTGTCTCAGTTGTGTTCAGTACAAGGATTGCTATAATACTGTCTTAATTCATCTCCCGCCGTCAGGGAAAATGAAATACTTGGTTGATAAACTGGGGCAATAAAGTCGAGTTTACATAAAGGTGAGCCAGCTTGACTGCTTTTCAATTAATTTTGCTTTACGAATCCTACGAGGATTGAAGAGCGAATCCAAATTATTCCAAAAATATCAGACGAGGTCGAATGCGATGAGACGGAGGTTACACCTCGGCCTAACTCAGTCTGACAAACATTTCTTAAGATGTTTTCGATATTATTATTGTGTTGTCGTTCTCAGCTGTTCATAACATTTCGTTTGGGAGCGAACGGCAACCGCGATCGTATTTTTCTCTTGCGTTCGTCTGCCGTGTCTATTGGTCGACTGCAACTGCAGCCGAACCGCAACCGAACCGCAACCGAACTGCAACTGCAGGTTATTTCTGGACAGTATTGTATCTTGCAGTAATGAGAGTCAGAATTGAAATTCTAGAATCTACTTTGCTTTTAAAATTGCTTTATTTCGCCGAATATATTTCATTTTCAAAGCTGCCATCTTGTTGGCCAATGTACAGGCTTATCGTAAAAAGGAAATAAACCCTAAAAATATTTCAAAATTTTAGCATAATTCCTCGACATGCATGACGTATACAAGAGTTTTTAAACTAAAGGCATGAAGACGTTTAGCGCTATACCATTTCTTGTTCATTGCATTTAGAATAGTATAAGTTACAGTTCAAGACAGTTTAGTATAGTATAGGCTGTATAGCTTCAGTGCCATCTTGACTTTTTATATTAGTTCCGCTATCAATGCTAATATACCTTGACGTTCATTAACTGTAAAAACAATCAATTTCCAAATAAATAAATCATTGTGATAACTTAAATTTACATAAAGTGAGAAAAGGCCATGGCTACGCCACTGTGTGCAATCGCGTTGTTGTGATGCTATGTATGTATTGCTATGGTCATGTTCACTATAAAAACTGACTTATAATCTCTGTGATTTGCCAACTAATAGTCGTTGTTTCCCGGCAAGTCGACAAACAGGATCAAGTTATGTTGTTCTCTTGCAAATCTGGAAGAGATTAGTTTGCCCTTGCGAAGTCGAAGAGATCGTTTGGATTTCGTACGAAATTGTAATTAACTATAATTTACACAGCTAAATGTCTAAGAATTCATGATTGTAACACTTACACAAAACAGAAAAAACTCTCCAAATAAAATTATAATTAAATATAGCGTCTCGTAATAAAACATTAGGACGGAAGCGTCAAAGCGCGATAAACCTATTTCGTCGCGACATTATTAATAGAGAGCTTACGATTCACGACGCCGCTAGGGAAACGCTTTAGAAAGGCTTGGTAACTAGCGCGGCCAACGCGTCTTGTGGGATTCCAAGGCGTACTAGCTCTACGATTCTACGACGGAATTTTGTTAATTTTACGTTGTGATCACTACGCTACGAACTTCAAATGAAGATCGAATATTTTTTCATTTAAAATTTGAAATTAAGTTTTTGGGGGTTTTTTGGGTTTTTTTTAAAGTTCTTATCTTTTATTGTTTGATTATTTTATTCCATTAAATACATTTTCTGTGGCATTCAATCGTTAAATTTCGTGCAAATGAATTTGCTTATCTGATTGTGTTTTTAGCGTCCATATTTTTATCCTAGAACGTGAAGATTATTCAGGCACGCCGGAACATCGATAATTGGGGGGCATATATTCATATATTCGAGTTCTGCATTATTTGTTTCTTTTGAAATCGATTGTTTTTACGGTCTGTGAACTTGAATATATGAATATATCCCCCCCCAATTATCAATCTTCCGGTGTCCCTGAGATTATTTAAAAGCATGTCCGCGGGATTACAGAAATAAATAAACAACGAAATTCAACCCAGACGCATCATGCCGTTTCAGTTTCTCGCAAAGTTCATTCACGAAGTTCGTTTTCCATTTAAATTTGCTGTTACAAAAACCTGCATAACAAAGATTTTGAAATATCTCGTCCTATTTTGTTCCTTACGTTGCGCCTTGTTACCTTTCTAAAGGCTGCTTTTGACTTACGCGTTTTTATACGCACGTACACGTACGGAATATTCTAAATGTTTTTAAATTTTTATTATTTAACATCTAGGACAATTAATGTGAACAAAATATGCAGAAAACTAAGTTCTTTCGATATCTTCACTTAGTTTTTTCTGAGGTGACATTCATAAGAATTTAAACTTGCGTAAAGTGAAAAACAGCCTTAACACGTCTTCTCCGGTCGCGTCGTGAAGGCTTTCCTTATTGCGGGCTATCCTAACCCTACAATCAGGCGTCTCTTGGGGAACTTTCGGCCCCCATACAAAAGACGTGTCCTCCCTATTTATTTTCATACTAACTCTCCTGACGAAGGTCCTCAGGTCGAAACGTCGAGAAGTATTCTCGTCTATTTTAGGCAGTTTTTATACCACTTTTGATGCTATAAGCGTATCTCATTGTTTTAAAGCAATTTCACTTTTTTGAAACATGTAAATACTTAACATACCTTAAAAGAAGTATATTGCATTGGAAGTTGCAAGAAGATTGCATCGTGTAACACGACCGTTTGAAACACTGGTTCCAAAAGTCGCACCTCGACCTTCAGAATTAATTTAAAAACGGGACAAAGTTGTCGACAGTTGGAATATTAATCATAATATTCCAACTGTCTGCTGCGACGCCAAGAATGTTTCTTGATTTGTTTTGAGAAAAAGATGTGCTTGCGCAGAATTTTTCCATCATCTTTAAACATACAAATATTACTTTGTCTGCTGGAAAAAGATTGTCGAAGTAAATTCAGTAAAGATACTTAAATTTCGATAGACATTCGTAGAAGAAAATAATTATATACGCTACTCGTTAAATGAAAACCAGAGCCTGACATCCTGTCTTTCCTCTGCATTTTCTTACTTAACGTAGACTTAAACCAATTTCTTTCCAAAATATTTCACAGATTTTGAAATGGTTGATGAGAACATAAGAAGATACCTTTTTAAAATCACGATCATTATTCTTGGACTAGGCGTATTCCAATCACGAGGTTTGTATGGCTTCGAAGAAGTGTTGCGAGTGTAAAGAAAAAACTTTGGAGAGTTCAACTGCGAAACCTGTAGTTTAAAGTTTGGTTTATTGCTGAGAGGTTTATTGCTAATATTTTTTGTTTCACGTAGTTTCTGGGAGCGTCATGAGTTAAATTCGCCAAAATATCAACAAGACCTTGTCTTCTAAACTACAAGCTATTTTTTTTAAATCGATATTATTATAGACCTTAACGTATTTCTGTAGAATCGTTGCTGTTTGTTCAAATCATGTCTCGCTACAGTCGATTTTGCTGGCAGTTTTTGAACCTGTTTTTTAGGTTTTGGACCAAAGTTTCCACAATTGAAGGAATCCCCTTCACAATGTCAACCACTTATCATCGTTAAAATTTATTAAGAATATACTACAAATACAGTTTTTTAAAAGTTGTTTATGCCTCTCTTTTGTAAATGCTATCCCCCTGTGAGGACAATCGTGTGCAAATAAGTTGTAAACACCCTGGTTTGGGTTTGCAAGGGAAAGTTTTTCATATATTGAATATCGGCTTTTAGAACGATTACGAAATTCAATGTTTTAATATGAATGTTTTGCTTATCTTTAGGTTGGCTTCGTCGGTTTTTACCCACTCGTAAACCAGTTGCTAGAACGACTGCGAGGCCATACAACCAAACAGGTAAATGGTTGTTTTGCATTTTCTACATTTACAGGTTTTTATCACAGGAAATTACTTTCCAAATCAATATTATGGCAATAGTATACGGATACTAGTTGGAAGTAATATATATATATGTATATATAGAAACTTGTAATATTTGTACTAAAAATATATATATGTAAATATAGAAACTTATAATATTTGTACTAAACGTATAGCAATATTCCATAGTATAGATTCTGAAAAAAATTCAGTGTATGGGGATTAAAACCATTTTCAAAAAACCTAAATTGTTCAACAGTTTCAGGTGTTCAAACTAAGCGTTTTTATTATTAAATTCTGTTTTTTTGGAACGCATATACCTACCTGGAATAATGTCACAGATTGATTTTATATCAATCATGAGTGGTGTAAAAAATATGAGAATGTTGCAATCCACAATAAAATGTGCAACTTTTTCTTTATTCAAACTAAAAATGCAAACTAGAAAACTCACTAAAGCAAACTAGTAAACTTTTTCTTTATTCAAGACGAAGTCTTCGTTTTGCAGGACCTTATCCTGATAGCAATTTTACAGATGGTTTAAGAGGTTGGAAAAATGGAAAAAAACTTCATTGGGGACTTGCGAAATCCATATCAAAGGATGCTGGCATGTTAACTGGAGTACAAGGTAAAGTAAGCGACGACTGGTTTCCAGGAATGTTTTGGGTACATTTCCACGGGGAGGACGCAGCGTGGGAAATATACTCCAAATCCTTATAACGATCTAGATGCCGTGTGAATGAGAAGTTTGAGCACCATCGACCAATTATTTTCAAATATAGCTTTTTGTTTCCTCTGTACTGCTCCTTAATAATGGATACTATTTTTTGGCTCGGTGCTTCAAATATGAATTGGCGTGACGGATGTATTGAACGACATCCTGAAACGAGCTTTGTGATTCAAAACAATCGTACTCAGATTCCAAACATGATGCAACATCCACTAAAAACCTCTCAGTCGTATAGGTTCCCAAATGTTGGGATTAATTACGTCAGTTTCAACTTTTTCTCCCTAAGAGTTTTAATTTGCATGATCTTCTATTTTTGTGCTCCCACTGTACACTATTGCAGCACGTGTAAAATTGGTAACCGTACCTTATTTAATTCGTGCTCAGGCTACCAACATGAGCACAAAAAATATTAGTACTCAGTTAATGTAAATTATTATGCTTAACTAATGCAATCTCAATTGTGATTGGCTAAAAACCTACAGATAATTCTCAATGTCTAGCCACCTACACGACATTAAAAATTATCCGTAGGTGACGTAATTTTTTGCTGCTAGTTTGTTGTCAATAATGGCGCAGGCTTCCTCTCTAAAAAGGAAATACATACTAAAACATATATATTGAATTCGTTTTCGCGTGATATCGAGAATTGTCAAGCCTCAGCTTCGCTTCGGCGAAAAACGCAAACTTCGGCTTCATAATTCTCGATATCACACTCAACCTCATCCAATAATTGTAAAATATTTCAACTTTCCATTAAGGAGCTGGAGATGGTTTTGTTATCGTCCAATACACAGAATACGTGTTCTTTAAAGGGAAAGTAGCCAAACTTTTCAGCAATTTTATCACTGGGCCTGTGTGCATGAAATTTTATTTCTATCTCTATGGTCAAAATACTGGGTACATACAAATCTTAACCAAACAACGTAACTCGACGAACGAAAAACTAGTGCTCAAAAAATACGGAAATCATGGCCACAAATGGAATTTTGCACAAGTCTATTTCGACTTCCATAGGACAGATGTTTACCAGGTGAGAATTTTTCACAAAAATAATTTGAATGAATTTTGCGTATATCACTGGAAAACCCACTGTAAATAGTATTGAGCTGAAATTTATTTATCTTTTTAGATAATAATCTTGGGTGCAGTTGCAACCTTTAAAGTACAAGCAAGTTTTGCCATAGATGATATCTCATTTAAAAACGAAACTTGTGTGTCGATGCCGGAAGGTTAGTAACACTACTAAATGTTTTTCAAAATTCATTCAAAAACGCGGTTGTACATGCATGGTTTATACAGTCAAGAAATAGAATGCTAAACAATCATTTTTATTTTGTGAAGCGAGTAAGGCCTTTAAAGCTCTTTTAAATCATTTCGATGAGCGCGCTGATTAATAAACTTCAGCACGAAAAATTGTTGAGAAAAAACCATTTGAACATAATTCTATCAAGATCATTATCAAAAATTAAAACTGAAAAAATTATTGTAACAATTTTTCTTTGTTAATTATGACAGTGCATGCATGTACGTTTTAGACAAAAACTTTAACTGTTCATTTGATACTGGTACTTGCGGTTGGAAGTTAAAAGGAACAACGCGAATTAAATATAACACAGGTACGTGCATTATATTGCATTATATTGCAGTAAAAACACTAAAGCAAACTAGAAAACTATAGTGGTGTTTATTTCCTTCCTGTTACCATTCGTCAACACCTTTTCTGTCACCGCTAATTATCGCAATTCCTGTTAGTATTCATCATCGCAATTCATGTTACCATTCTTCATAATCAGACCTGTTACCATTCATCACCACCATTCGTCTCATTATTCATCATCACCATCCCTGTTAATAAACAGTATCACCATTTCGGTTAGTAACTACTATCGCCATTCAGTTCCACAAAGATGTACCAATTAAGTCGCCCATTCCCACCACTGCTCACTCTTTTTTCTCGTCTTTGCAGAGCTGAAACAGTACGTTAATGTTTTTGACGCCAATCAGCGCGTTAATCTTCAAAGCCCAACAATCACCGCACATAAAGGCTGCCTGACTTTGCAGTATTTCGTTTTCGACCGTTCGTCGTCTTTGGATAAATCTCGAATGTTTGTATACGTGAAAGACGCTAAGAGCAAGCAGTTGCTACCTGTAAACGATGAATTGGTGTATTATGGCCATTCAAATTGGAAAACGTTCAAAA
This sequence comes from Dendronephthya gigantea, assembly GCF_004324835.1. Lineage (NCBI taxonomy): Eukaryota > Metazoa > Cnidaria > Anthozoa > Malacalcyonacea > Nephtheidae > Dendronephthya > Dendronephthya gigantea. Next base: position 779,073 of record NW_021163062.1, on the reverse strand, counting down.
TTGAGTTAAATATAAGCAGTGGTTTTACACAGGTTGTTAATTTCTCAATTTAATGACTTAATACATATGATTAAAATAGTATGACATAAAATACGATTCAACTCCTATGCCTTTTGGAATCACACAGCTTCTTTAAAGTGCCTATTTTATGGTGGCGGGTTTTGAATATATAAAAAGTTTAAGGTATTTTAAAAACTCTGCACTGCATTGATGAATGGATGTGACGTCAAATCAGAAATTTCGTGCAAACTGATTTGCAATTCCCGATTTGAAGTCATGCCCGGTAACTTTAAAGGCCAATAAATCCATCAAAATTTCAAAAACAAAATGTATTGCAAAGTTTTTTAAAATACCCTAATTTTTTTATATAAACACTTTAATTAAGAGGCCTGCAGTCCTTTATAAAAAAATAATCTTATAATATCAAAATATTTTTAGGTGGTAATAGATTTCATTTTGGTTGAAAATGAAGTTTTTATCGCAAATTTTTTTCTTGGCACAGATTTTAAATATTGCAAAAGCGATGGTGAGTTAATCTTAATGAAATTTTTAAAATATGTATATGTATAATTATGGGATACATCTTGTGTATATTTGTGTACATAGATGTACCAAGCTGCGCACGATTGTAGTAATACTTCACACATTACTGTGGTAATTATTGTACTAATTATTGTACTAATTATTCGCCGAAGGTGCATACAGACTTTGAAACGTAAACAAATATGTCGACAGTTTAGCAGCGACTCAAATAAAACAATATTTTCGCGAAATATATTGAAAAGCGTTCCTGCAAAGTAGTTTATTAGCCTTTTTTTCCTTATAGACGTGGAGAAAATTTTCTTTGTATCCACTCGGAAAACGTTTCCAAAGGAATTCGAAATCTCGAAAGATGGAAGATCGTGCAATGTTTACCCAACCTCTCGCTTCACTGCTCATATCACTCCGACCAACAAATATCCTCTTCCATTCTTCATTTACCTCAGCAGTCATCACATGGCATTGAGTGAGAAAACAGACAATTCTTTGGGGTTTTTAGTTGGGTACTTTTACGCCAGTATGACGCGGCATCTGGATGCATCGGCAATTTATTATAAAGTCGAAAAAGATAAATACGGAGATTTTATATCGGAGTTTAGCAGCTCGCCTCCAGAAAGGATTGGACTGGGAATGTGGTATATGTAAAAATCATGAACATTTTACAGGTAATGGGGTTGTCTCAGATATTTTCAAGAATTTTATGGGAGAATATCCACAAAGAATATCCATAAAGGAGTTTCCCGGCATTTAAAATAATCCACGATACTTTAACTGTCCAATCGTTGCGGAAAATGAGTACTAGCTATTGCTGTTCAAAACATTTAAATGTGTGAAGGTCCCTTTCAATCTCATGTTGCTCAATACAATTATACTCAGATTTTTACGACATATTTCTCACCTGTCAACTCTCCGTAACATACTTGAAATATATCAGGTATCGTTTCAATTTAGATAATGGACATTGCCCTCCGGGATATCTAGGAATTGCAAAAAAATGTCTTTGGTTTATGTGTGAGGCAGATTATCCCCGTGGAGCCGAAGCGAGGTGTCTGCAAGATTTTAGCTATTTGGCTTCACTTCATTCAAATACCATGCACCTGGTTGGTGAATATTTGAACCGAATTCAAATCAAAAGAATTGAAATCTTACATGTTACTATCGGATTGTCAAGAAAAGATGGTAAATGGATGTGGACGGATGGCAAGATATATAACGATAGTGATGGTCTACTGGGAGATCACAACGAATTCGCTCTGTTAGCTTGGAATAGCAATAGAAACGAGTGGGGACTTATGGGCGTTCGAAATAATTTGGCATACGTCAGTCTTCATTTATGCGAGAAGCACAGCAGTAAGTTGACCGCACTGATACGTAAAGTTTCCCTGTCCTCAAATGCTCCTTCACGACTGAAAAGTATTGTATATTTGCCATTAATTTTGTTTTAAATACACGATAGCAGGGGTTTTAGAACAGATCAATAATAAGATATGCATGCCTACTTATACACACTGTGAGCACAAATTACGTTAGTCGAATACGTGTTCAATTTGTTCAAATAATTTTATACTCCAGTGATAAATTGCGATTATATTTCTTTATCGTTGTCGTGTAAGAATTAGCAGTTTTTCAGTCCACATCAATATTAAAACCTCTTTCTAAGATCCAACAATCCCTGTCTTCAAATATTTGTAAAAATAAATGACACCCACGGAGTCTTTCTATAAAATGTATATGAAAATATATAGGAACAATAATTATTTCAAACACCTTTGGCAAAATTGCTAAAAGCTGAAAATCAGCTATCAGCTAATCTGCTAGTAATTTCAAACTGGCAGCATGAGAAATACATATCTCATATCCCTTTGCAAAGAACCCGTTTAATTCCCACTTTGTTATTTTCTAGAGAACCGTGCATACAACTCGGACAGCCATCAATCTACAACCTATTCGCATTTTAAATCTAAATTTGCAGTCGATGGATTTTTGCATACATGCAGCTTAACGCAATTTCCTGCAAAGGTCAGTTTTCAGCATTGTTTAATCCATGTTAGATGTACTTTTTGACAACTTCAACATTGCCAATTATTTCCGTCGCATGCCTGTCATGCTATTGCAGGGAATCACAACGAATTTGCATATAGAAATTTGCTTGAAAATTGCCAGCTTAAAATAACTTTATTGTAGTAAATGAGGCGAAAATTAGCAGATTTTACTTGCTTAAGGAAAGAGTTACTCTTCGAATTCCTTTTTCATATTTTTGGTCTATTTCGAGAAGAATACGGTATAATTATGTAGCTACTCGATTTTGGCAAAGGCTAATCGTTAGTAGATTTTCTGTACATGTAAGATATGAAAATGAGGGATTCAGTGGAGTTCAGTCTTTATAATATACGCGTCTACAGAGCCTACCCTGGAAAAACCATATTCTCAAAAGGAAAAGTAAATTAATTCAATATCACCTTATATTTAAAAACGTTGATTTTAGGAATTTCAGCGTTTTTAATTGTATAGTATAAGTTTTAAATTATTTATTGCACGTTTCTTTTTGTTCATTGGTGCATCCGCTATTGAACAGCAAGGTATCGCGGACTCATACAACCTAATAGTTCGTAATGAATCTTCGTTTCCTTCTCAGTGGTTTATCAATCATCCTTTCTGATTTTGCCCACGAAGTCAAGTTGTTGCACTTTTAACTTAAAGTGGTGGGGGTAAAAAATTACTCGAATTTTCAGGTTTGCGACATGGCTCTCTTATTGACAGAACTCGATGAGAATTTTAGGGGAAAACATGTAGTAGCGTTGGAAAAATGCCCCGAAGGGTGAAAATGTGCATTTGGAAGAAATTACTTTTAATTTTATAACTTTAGAACTGCATCGTTATAATAAATTAGGTAAAACAATACAACACAACAGTGTTAAAAAGAAGGGCAATAGAACCAATCCCTGTATGGGTCAGGTAAAAGCCATGGCTTTACACAGAGAAAGAAAAACTTAATAGGATTTTTTTTTGTAGGCATATTTTTGTGTTTTTAAGGCAGGCATGCTTTTAAGAACACAAAATATTTTTTCGTTTTACAAAAAATACGCCGCAAAATTTTGTCCAGGACTGTCTTAACGCAAGAATATTAAAAACGTTAATTTTTTATTGTGTTCTTCCAGCGTTCCCAATATTCTTGGTGGGAAGTGAAATTGTCACAAGCTACAAAAGTCTACATGGTACAAGTAAAATATCCTCCCAGTAAACACCAAAATATGAGAGCCTCGCTCTCGTTAAGCCTAAAAAACCAGGATTTCAAAACAAATGTGAAAAAGATCAACATGGATACGGTAGAGACGCCCGTTATTTACGAACCACCTCTATCAAGTCGAAGCGTAAGAATTATGTCCCAAGATCAACAAGTCAAGCTTTGCGACGTTCAAATCTATGGGGCCGGTAAATAATCTCAATTTTTTAGAGCAAATGCCTCCAAACCTCCCAAAAAGTTTCATTCCCCAAAAAGATTTTGCGAACGCCACCGAAGTTTCGTCTAACTAAACTTTTTTTGTAACGTTTTATGCTGGTTAATAGTCCTTTTCCCTTTTATACTTAAGCTGCCGTTTACAGGTGCGATTTTTGTGTACGACTTTCATCTTTGGATAGGTGTAAACGAGTGGATAAGTTACGGATGTGCTATTAATTGCACTTATACATCAGATCATTCTTAACTGCCCACTCTTTAACATCTATCAAACGGAGAAAACTGCATATAAAACCGCGGAAAAATCTCACTTGTAAACGAGCCTTTAGCTTTCAAGCGCGCAATGCGTGGCGGTAGTTGATTATCAAGGTTAATTTAATTTGTGATTTTTTTTCATGTTCAGGAACGACTTCGTTTAACAAAGAGGCCAAAAAAATCGGCAAGGTTTTCTTACCAACAAGGTTTTCTTACAAGCAAGGTTTTTTTACAATCGCTTCTAAGCAGAGCGATATCGCAACTCAAAGTCGCTTCATGATCAACTACGTCACGCATTGCGCGCTTGGAAGCTAAAAGGGGAAAGGTCTATTGGGGCCCCAGAAGAGGAATTTGCCCCGACCCTCTAAAATTCTGAAAGTTATTTATTTTTATAATCATTTAATTGTTTTTATGTCTACAAAAGAACTATTTAAAGCAATTTGCATTTATGTACGCACTTCTTCTGGGCAACAGAATCAATCTTCCTCTTGCATCTCTGAAATACTAAATGTACTCAAATGTGTGATGAAATTCTTGTCACTCTTTTCCCGTTTCCTATTCTCATAAACACAATTGTTATTGCAGATTCTTATGAGGACATTCAGGGTGTCATGCGTACATTTTGGAGAAAGCCTTTAGGGACTAAAAATATCCTGGAAATATTACCGAATGATAAAAGCTACCCAAACCACCCATTATTTTTTAATCTTGCATCATCCTTTTTGTACACGAAGACGTATCCTCGCTACATACGAGAATTTCGGGCGTACTTTCTGGTATGATTTAATGAACTTAAAATAACATGACGTATATGATGATACTGCAGAATGAATACATTAATATTTCATGCAATCATGACTTTTTATTACAAACGTGATTTTATAACTTTTCAGGCTCCCGAAAGTGGCAACTATACTTTCTCTTTGGCTGGAAATGTTGAGGCTGAAATGTCGGTTACTATGTCACGATATTCAACTGAGAGTTTCATGACATTATTACTGGAAAAAGAAAAGTCTTCCTATTACAGGTATGAATGTGCAATTAATGTCGGTAGATATGACTTACATAGCTAAGTTATATTCGACTTAGTTATATTCTATTGTCCATTTCGATAAAAGATCAAAATATTTATGGATGATTTTATAAACTATATAGGCAGAGTCGATGGTAGCGTATCCAGCTTGACTAGTTAGTTACGTTAATTAAAGTTGATTCAAGGATGTAAATTCGCTGTTTTATAGATTTTTAACGAGACGCATCTCGTCATCTTTAGTATTGAAGGCATGTCAATTCTATTTTGTGAAGTTGATAACAACGTATTCTGAGCAGTTCAACAATCTTGTCATTGGCATAGAACAAGAGGGCAGACTTCACCAAAGCCTTATTGATACGAATAGTCTGTTCTGGGTTTTACCAGGTTAGAGAAACTGGTTATAAATATATATTTTATCGATCGGTTTTAACAAAATTTCTTTCAATGTATCACCCAAATTATAGTTGTCATATTAATACTGTTGATAGAATTATTCGTGTATTTATGGAAGCTGGAATGCTAAATTTTATCAAAGTTCTATTCCTTGTAGTTCATTTCCTTTTTTTGCACCCAGGACGACTTGAAGTAAGATTCCATCTAAGAAAAAGCGAAACAACGACTAGCGCTCAAATAACCCATCCTATCAATATCACAGGTAGTTAGATGAAGTATTGCTGCCATGCCAAAGTTTCAGGTTCAAACTGACATTTCTGTGTTTATCGTGTTTCCTCATCAGTTGAACACAATTTTCCACTTCATCAGTTGATCACAAACAGTGAGTACGAAATGTGTATAAATTAACACGCAGACAACTTCAATATACGCCTTGCATTATTCCCAATAAGTAAAAAAACTGAACGGCTAAAATTGTGATCACATTAAGGGGTAGACAAAGAGATTTTTATTTACATTTGAATGAGCCTTAGAGTCGCTGTTTGAGTACAGTAACAGCTCATTTCAGTAACCAAAACAGAATGGATAAATATTGATTACTTCCGATAAAAGTATATAATTTATTTACATAAGCATTAAAACTTTAGGCATTTTGATTGGCCTTGCCTAAAAAATGTGAACAAAATTGCACCTTATTCCAAAAAGAAATTCTTCATTGTTTCCTGTTTGTTTTTTGTGTCAGGATTTTACGACGTTGAATGCGTTGGATCGTATTGTGGTGACTGTCCTGTCGCAGTATTTCTCTCATTTGGTGGTAACATCAAATGTGTTACGACATCGAGCCCAAGTATTTCTCAGGAAGGTTACGTATCCTTACATTTGAAAAACCAATTCATGCTCCCTGGTGCAAAACCGATCTATGTAAGTATTTCTTCCTAATAATTATTATTTCAACGTTGGTGTGGAAACATAACTACACGCCACATCACATTGTAGTTTCGAACATTGCACTAACTGTTATATCGTTCCATTTGAATCAAGCATTGAACCAATCGTGTTAAAAATATTTGTCTAGATGGGTTACAAGGTAAACGGCGACTGTCGTATGATTTCATTAACCCCGGAATCAACTCTTCTTATCTTGATAATGTTGAGAAAATTGGAACAGTGCGGCTAAATCGTAAGTTTCATCCTGGAGCGCTAATACAATTGCGTAACAGTTTCAGAATCTACGGATCCCGTTTTACCGAGGTGCAGGGAAAATACTTCTAAGCAATTAGCGCACCTGCGCGATTAGCGGTTTCGGGGTCAGTTATAATGTATTAAAGCAGTTTACGTTTTAGTAAAATTTATTTACTAGAATCCGCCGTTAGCGGCTAGCCTGACTTTCCTGCACTTCATCTCGATTTCTCATGGTGAAATTCGTATAGTTGTAATAATCGGCTAGTCTAAAATGACACAGGGTGCGCGTTTAAAAATCTTTCACTGCCTTTCATTTCATTTTGTTCCCATATGCATGATAACAAAATGTCTTCTAAAAAAAGGAAATTGACATCGACTTTATATCTTCTCCTTAACCCGAAAATTTAAAATCTGTCGAATGGACACGATAGAATTACAATAAAAAAACGATTTTTACATTGTTGATGTAAGCTGCATCCAGTAGCGTAGCCAGCCTGCCGATTTGTCCCGCTATGCTAATATTTTGTGTTCATTGACTGTGAAAACAATAAATTTCTAAAGACATGAATAATTATAATAACTCGAAATTTACATAGCGGGACAAAATCGTCAGACTGGCTACGCCACTGGCTGCATCTACGTTGCACTGTCGAAAGAAAGTTGAGTGTCTCTCACGTCCTTTTGACTTTGAGGTAAACTCCCCATTTTCACCGAATATTGCCTTCAATTTTAAAGATGGCGGTGTTAACGTTCCAGCAGCATTTGAGTTCACAGGTTAACGTAATAATTAAAAGCTTGACTGCAAGTGCGTTACTTGACACATTCAAATGGAATTCACATCGTTGATTGTTTGTATCGACTGCAAACACCAGATGTTTTTGCGAGTCTTTAAAATCTGCGGACTTCTCACCGTTTATTAAAATTATGACAGCAATGATACTGACGTCCTGCCTCCTGAAATCAGCAAAGTTATGCGAAACGAAAAGCATCGTAAATTTCCACGGCTGGATGCAGAAAGTTGAAACTGGAAATAAACATGGTAAGTTCTAGAATATCCTTATAGCGTTCACTCAATGCAATCTGTGCAACGCCACGCAGGCATATATAGGCCTCGTCTACAGTATCCGTATTGCTTCCGGTGTGGGTCAAATTTTGTAGCTATTAAAAGGCAGTAAGAAATTTTACTATCAGATATCGAAATAAGTATAGTAAGGGGCCGATTACATGGACCGGGCTAGCCCGCTTTGCCAGGCTAGCCCGTTTCCTATAAATTATTATCGCAAGCAATTTTCACGTTTCGATTACATGCGAACTTTCAGCCCGGCTGGCCCGGTTATGTCAACCGGGCTAGCCCGTCTTTCCGGGCTGAAAGTTAGCATGTAATCGTCTCAGCCCGGCAAACCGGGCTGGGTATTCGTCAACACATGCACAGTGTTACACACATGCATAAACAACAATGGCGTCTGCGTTTGCTAAATTTTCTTCGTTTGCTAAATTTCAGCCCGGCAAAGATTACTCATATAATCGTTTGCTAAATTTCAGCCCGTGTAATCGGCCCCTAAATCTATCAAACTAATAAGCATTTGCTACTAACCGTCGCCCTTTAAAGGAAAGATATCGTGAAAAGCGGATCCGGTATAGTGTAAATTGGGCCATAGTATCGCTTGTGTTGTATATTTATTACGATACGTTAATCAGAGTCGTGTATTTCTGAGTTAACAAGGATTTAAGTCATTTAATTCCGCGAAATGTAGTATAAAAATAGATCTTTTATGTACAACCGGCCCCGAGAATGTAGTCACGATGCAAGCGAATCTAATAATGGCAGACTGATTGTTTGGAATGCACTTAAGCGCGGACTCCGGTGAAAAGAAAAGGTTAAAAGCTAAAGCTACAGGGTGTATCAAAAAAAAGGAGACCTTTAGAAATCAAGCTATTGTTAAAATTTGAATGCCTTTTCAATTGCATTTGCACATATGCTGAACCGTAGTGCGTTAAATATTGATGGCATGCATGCATACATTAGAAAATGAATTGACGTTTGTACACAAGATTGTCTGCTCCTGGGAATTTGAAAATAACTTTAATAGCATAAGGAAAAATAACGACCCAAAAATATTCAAATGACTAAGCACACTACCAGAACAAAAATGGTTCAACTAACTTCGGAGCAAAGAGTTTTTGTAGCCTTAACTTATACCCAACCTGCCGTCATCAGAAAAGCAGTTCGCGATATGCACAAGCGTACGGTTGTTTGTGTTTAGAGAAATGGAGGCCACGTTGGAGGTCATGGTCCATGACATGCAGTTCTTTTGATGTTCAATTTATCAGTAATTTTCAATTCGGATCGAAATGTCAAGTGAATCTGTGTCAGATCAAGTTGTAATTCATTCCTGACTCATGTAAACATTTTAATAGGCAGAGTTTGTAAAATGGGATGCTGAGCCATTCCGGATTCAAAGTCAATTCTAACCAGAGTTGCAAAAAGAGTTCAACCTTCCTCCGGTAGGATTTCAAGTTTTGAAAACCTTCCTCAAAATGACGTTACGTCACTTAGTCAAGTGGCAACCAGGATAAAGAAATATTTGGTTTTTGGTACATGCATGTGATCAATTAGAGTGTTCAACTTTGAACCTTCTTCACAAACCTCATTGAAAGCAAACCTTCCTCCGGGTGGTAACCGCGTACCCGCAGCTTTTTTGCAACTCTGATTCTAACTCATGTGAACAGCCCTAATGCTCGCACGCAGTGTTAAAAATTAATGAACAAATGATTTGTTCATGTTTTGAAGGAGCAGCTAAAGCAATTTACCACGCATACTGTTATCGCTTTTGTGCTTAGTCGTTTGTGCTTAGTCATTTGAATATTTTTGGGTCGTTATTTTTCCTTATGCTATTAAAGTTATTTTCAAATTCCCAGGAGCAGACAATCTTGTGTACAAACGTCAATTCATTTTCTAAAGGTCTCCTTTTTCTAATGTATGCATGCATGCCATCAATATTTAACGCACTACGGTTTAGCATATGTGCAAATGCAATTAAAAAAGCATTCAAATTTTAACAATAGCTTGATTTCTAAAGGTCTCCTTTTTTTTGATACACCCTGTATAATAACAATACAGGTGAGTAAAAAAACTGACACCTTTGAAATTCAAATTAGGCGCATAGTGGCTGTATATAATGTGACAGAAGTTGCCTAAAATATCTCATGGGTATACGAAGCATATCATATTAATCAACCTGAAAATTAAGTTTGTTCCCTTTGGTAGTTAAAATGTATTCTCACCCTGTACGTATAGCAAATGGTAAAAAATAAGGGAAGGTCCATACGAAAACTTATGCAAACATTGTTTCACCCAATGGAACTGATGTGAGTCATAAATACAAACCTGAAGATACACAAATAAATAGGAAATCGTCCACTAGCGCAGACGACTGGTTCATCGGAGGAATAATTTTATATGACACAATAACCTCAGAAACGTCACGAAGGGTAAATAGATATTTTACTCGTGTGCATGAACCAAGCTCAAGCGACTGCTTCCTTTCTACCTACATTGGGACCAGATAAAGTATGGGAGTTTTTATTCCGCTATGCAATTAGTTTAACATTCATTGCCAAGTGCTGATAAATTCAGTGTAGTGTAAACGGGGCTTAATAAATTTCATGTGGTGGTGAACACAAATCAAACATGCTAAAACGACAAATTTGAGTTTATAACGCGAATGCTTCATGGAATAGGTATTTGCTGGCGATAATCTAGAATACCAGTTCAACAGCTCTTTGGATCTTTAACTCAAATTTTTAGTTCTATAATTGAGTTCAATGTTTTTTGGTTAGATGAACCTAGCAGAAGGCAATTATCAAAGAGTCTTCAGAGTCTTCAAAACATTCCATATCAACTCAGATCATTCCATACAAACTTTGAAGAAGCACAGGCCTCAGATACATATATTCTATAAACTGATATATATTCCAATACGTATTCCTGGGAAGTAAATGCAGTATGCACGCAGAATATTATTTCAGTCCCTAAGTTTAAACGAAGGATTCGTGAAAAGCTATCGCTTATAATTTTGCAGGTAAAATATATCTTATCTCGAGTATGGAGAATGTGACATCTTCATTTTCGTACAAGTGGATCAAATACCACAAGTTCTTGGACAGAACAGGAATATGTTTCAGCTTTCAGTATAAAATCACAGGAGATAACAATACGTTGTCGATGTATTTTGCAACCTTGTCTGGGAAGAAAACGTTGGTTTGGAAAATCCATGGTAACCATGGAAACGTTTGGAAATATGGGGAGATCACGTATTGGCCAAGTGAAAATCTTTCGGTAGTATATTATGATGTCAGAAAATTTTATACTAGTTTTGTCCTTTTATAACAATTCGACGCACGTTTTTCTTCTATAAACTCATCTCTATTTTTCCTATTTTACAGTTTATCTTTGAAGGGCAAGTCATTCAACCAGATACCATGGTCGCTATTGCGAATATTTTGGTAAAAACAGAGTCTTGCAACGTAAAGGTCCAACCACTCTATGCTGATCCTGGTGGGTGCTTATTATTTTTGCTTATCATGCAGTGCTAAACTTTGCTATTAACATAATATTCTTGAATGTTTGCATGGTGACAATCAATAAATAATTTTCTCCATTCTTAATTTACGTGGTATACGTACAAGCTAAATTACTTTTGCTATTAACGTTGAAAAATTGGAAAAAACAGTTTTCTCTCTTCGTTTCTTGTTCCTCTAAAACATGTATGTATGCAGTAGCATTATAGACAAATCATCTAAAATCCTGTAAAATTTCGTTCGTTTTCATCCTCGAAACCGTCATAAAATGTCACATGAATTAGCTTTTTTTTCACTCCACCACAGAATATATATGTTCGCCTAAAAAGTTTGAATGTGGCAACGGGCAGTGTATCAAGAAAGGCTATCAATGTGATGGGGACCGATATTGTGCTGATGGTTCAGATGAGTTATTTTGTGAATGTCTCGCCGATCAAGTCAAATGTGAGGAGTCAGCAAGATGTGTCGATGCCAGAAAGTTGTGTAACGGGTTAAAAGATTGTGACGACGGCAGTGATGAACGGAATTGTGGTACGTTAATGATTTAAGTTCTCCTTTTCTATACACTTGTGAATGCCTAATATGGTGTCTTAGGTTTGTACAGCTTAATATTATATATACCCTTCTTTGGTACTGGACAGCTTATGTTTATCTTGGAATCGTCGAGTTTGAGAGATTAAGGTTCAGTAAAAGTCCTTCTACAATGATAAAGGCCTCATTATATGAGTATTACTAACTTCAAGCTGATTTTACAGCTTACCCGTTTGGTGACTCGGAACAACATCACAATATTCATTTCATTTATACACCTCCTTGTGTCTTTGCACTGTTACCATCACTAACTTATTCGGCTTTGCAGACAGTAGTTGCGAGCATGGGCAGTTTTATTGTCCAAGTGGCCTTTGCATTCCCTGGAATTTAACATGTGACGGAATTTGGGATTGTCCGGATGGAGCAGATGAACCACACGTGTGCTATTGGACAACAGAATGTATGCGCGTTTTTCTTTTGTTATTTTATATAAAATTCAGTCTAAAAATATCAAATGAATTTGTACCCGGCGTCTTCGAAACCAATGTTACTTCACGTTATTTCCAACGAAATTGTTGCGTTTTAGATGCGTTGTGTGCACTTGCCCTGGCATTATATGCATGGAATTCTCATTTTTGTATTTCTCATTTCTCTAGTTGACAAAAAAAGATGTCCGCTCAATGATCTCAGTTGCTTTGAAGAATCCGCAAATTTGACTTTTTGTGAAAAGTTCGCGGAGGGTTGGTAAAATTATCATCTTAACTTGGATATTGGTTGCACTCGTCGAGCCTTGTTTATGTTCCCACGTAGTTTACTTATAGAAGGTATTGTCTACATAGAATGCCATATATAAATCCTTTTATAGGCAGTTGCGATTTCGAGAGGAGTGGCCTTTGCAATTGGGAACAGGTCCTTGATGGTGGGGATAACTTTGATTGGTCAATAAACAGTGGCTCAACTCCTTCCAAGTTCACTGGGCCGAATGTTGATCACACCACAGGGTCCATAGAAGGTAGAATTTGACACTGTAAATTCACAGGACGAACCGTCTAGCTATGTAAAACCGTGTAATTGTATGTTTGTCTTGCTAATTCATGTATTTTGGTACTAAATATTCACGTTAACCGCCCAGCCTGACGTGAGTCAATCCAGGGTGAAAATACCTGGCCGATCGTCATAATTATGATCATAATATTCTTTAGGATCATACATATATATCGAAGCAAGCGAACCGCGTGTGAAGGATGATAAAGCATTGCTGAAAGCTGGACCTTTTCAGAGTAATATCAACTTTTGCTTTACTTTTCAATATCATATGTATGGAATAGATATTGGCAGCCTCAAAATATATAAATCTTTGAATGGAACTGACAAATTCCTCATGTGGACAAGGAATAAGCCTGCCAATGATATGTGGGAAACAGGCTGGTTTGATATTCAATCTGGGGAAAAGTTTTATGTGAGTATAGAAAAACAGATTAAACATCTTTTCGAAAATACAAACTGGCCGAAAACCTCATGCTTGCCACGTTACCAATGTCTTGACCACTGCGTGTATTGCAGCATACACAGTTTATAAAAAAAGTAATAAAAAACCTAAATGTGAAATTAGTCATAGGTATACCAAAAATGTCTCTAGGTTTACAAAAATGGCGCTAACATTTTATAAAATAGCACAGAAAAAGTATTTTTTACCTACATTGGGAATGGAGCAGTTAATACAAACTGTAGTATCCTGGGGTGTACTTAGGATAGAAGGCGAGTTGTCTAATTGTTTTAGTATACACCCTGTACCTAGATATATCAATTTCAAGAAAATAATCGGTACACGGCAATTACACCGAAAAATATTTTAACTAATTCAATTTTATACGGTCGCGCGAACGAATTTTTCCCAAGCGTGCACCATCACGAATAGACAATGGTTGAGTAGCCAATCAGAATGTAGGATTTATAATAGACAATAGTCAGGTGCATACTAATATTTTATAACTTACAGTTGCTTATTGAGGGTGTTTGTGGGGATGGTGCTCTGGGAGACATTGCAGTAGATGATATCTCAATGGTTCAGAAAAATTGTTCTCAAGTCCATGAAGGTATAAAAAAATTTATAAACATTGTGAATCATAACAATCGACGAGCTAATTTTAATTTTTGTGTTTCATGAAATAGATACTTCTCCATTTTGCTCGTTTCAAGAAAACTGTATTTGGGAAACGGTCGGGGATTGGGAACGAAAGCGAGTACGGGACAGGAATCGTCTCATGCCACAAGGTGTGTTTCATTTTTTTCACATTTCATATTTATACGCATTACGTAGGATACGAATCTACTAGTTCCATAAATCCGAAGATTGATTCTCACACAATTGTTTCCAGTAGCAGCTTGGGCTTACTTTGGGAGCTAGCGAATTTTTTTCTTAAATCCTTTCTTTGCATTGTGCCAGACAGTGGTATTTTGCTTTTCTTTTTCGATAGGCTATTTTCTAAAGACAATAACATCTGGAAAACTCTGGGCAACTTTGACAAATGAAATGACAGAAAAATATCAGTGCATGTCATTTTGGTATGCGTTCTCTTATTGCCCCGAGATGTCATTTACCTCTGCTCAAGAACATGACGAAAACATTCTTCGAATGCGCCATTACCTGTCAGATAAAGACGAAAATCACTGGTGGTTTACTGAGATGCCACTTGAAAGATGCGAAAAAAAGTCGAAGGTAGTTGATATCGATCCCTCGTTTAGTTCCAATGCCTGAAATGTTTCGTAAAGTATTTTTTGTCTTAACTAGATTACGTTTGACATAGTAATACCTTGTGCGCAGTCTTACTTTGGAATTGACGAAATACAATTCTCTATTGAACCGTGTTTAACTTTCCAACAAGGTCAGATAATGGAAACAAAATACAAGGCCTTACTCTTTTTATTAATTTTTCCGCATATTTGTAACTTACCATGTTATTGTATTTTCATATCGTCCATGTTATGAAGTAACACTTAATCAAATATCTTAAGGTGGTTCTGCCTGGATGCGAAAATCCGGCAAATTATTCAAAACGTCCAAAAAGCAAAACAGCGATGGATCCATCACTGCATTCTACAACAGTCGCCTTTCATCTTCACTCAATCATATTTCTCCGACGAGAACACCAAGCTTCATAGACGTAATATCTCCAGATCTCGTAAATTACATCGTTTCGAATGCCAAGCCCTCAAATCACTCTGAAATTAGCGTTGGAACAAGAGTATTTATTGAAAACAATCCGGACACTGCATTGCTGGGAACCGTGATTATGAAAGATGAAACCCCATCAAAATACAAGTTAACTGCACGACTTGATTGCAATGGTTCGGATATTGAGGTTTTTAATAGAAAGGTGTACCTTCTTCCCTATCAGTTAGATAGACATGGTAAGTGATAAATGTCACATTTAATTATTACTCTGGCGTCAGCGACGGAGTTGAAAATTCGCCCCGGTTTTGTTTTGTTTTTGTTTTTGTTTTTTTTATTTTTTTTTTTTTATTACTTTTCGTCGTCGCAAGTCTGTAATGGCGCGAAATATACTAGTATTTAAAATGTGTATGTGACCGTATTTATCTACGTCCCAGTCTTATCTCCCAAGAGTTGTGGTGCACAGCTTTGGCTAATTTTCCAATGCGCGATTCGATTTCGCTCGCATGATACGGCAATTCCTCCAAGAGGAACAAATAAACCGTTCTTTTCATGCTGTTCGATTAAGTTTAGATTGAATTGGGGTAAGAATATATTTAATACATGTAGATTCCGGTCCTATTTTAATAATATCGCTGCTATTTCGCCGTTTAACAAGATGATGTGGTCGTGTATGGGCGCGTTGACACGTCGCGTAGTTTGCACAGGATCGAAGATTTAATACAACTATATAAGCGCGAATTCCAAAGGCAAAGGGTAAGACGAAGCGAATGTATCATGCGGTTTATTTACATTTTTGAACAATTGAACTTCTATACTGCGATGTGCTTCTGAATTTTGCGATCGAACATTTAGGTTCGCAAGGCATCTAAATGCGAATATGTATGCGAAACAATACGCGAACTGTATTGTTTATGTTCAGAAGCTCTATATTGAAGACTGGCACGTGCGCCGGAGTTAACGCCAGAACGGCGTCTTGTTAATATAAGAACGGAGGTATTTCAAAAACGCGCGAATATTAAAAGACATACCAAAAAAATTTACCGAGTGCACCTGCAATGGCCATGACCTCTCTATCGGTGATCATATTTTAGCCCAATTTGGCAAAAAACAGACATTGTCGGCTATCGAACAGAGACTAATTGCAAAAAAGAAAAAATGAGTATGCATGGCCATAGCTAAACCGCCTAATTTGGGGGGGTGTATGTTCATATATTCGTGTTTACACAAGGAAGGATAGCGTACATAAGAAATCTATCGGGCTTAAGATGAATGTGTTAATCTACAAGCCCCCCCCCCCCATTCAAGCTCCACCTAAGGCCCTGTGTGTGTCGAGATTAGCGAGTTTCCCACCCCCCCCCCCCCCCCGCAAGCACCAACATCATCTAACGTCACAATCACGAATAGAAAAAAGTATTTAATCATACTATAACAATGATACAGCTATATAATTATAATTGATTTTCAGGTCCAAAATGGCGAACCACAAATCGCTGCCAGGAACAGTACAAAAGTTCTTGTATTTTATTTACGAACTTGCTTAATTGGTTTGACGCTGCCGACTACTGTAAAGCACGTGGTGCGGAATTGGGTAAAATCTACTCCGAAGACGAAGAAAAAATTTATAAAAGCTTGTATTCAAAAAAATTACCATTTTGGGTTGGCTATCACGGGCATAAACATCAAGGGAAGAAATTCGTATGGAATGACGACAATGAGGATGTCTTTAACAAACTGAGCAACAAGAGTTTAAAAAATGGATTATCAGCCGGATTATGTGCACTGGTCACAAAAGATCCATTATGGCAACGAACCAACTGCAGCGAGGCTCATTCTGTTTTATGCACCCAGCCAGGTGCACAGTTTGTATTTCTATTTTTTTACAAATCAGCAGTGGGTGGAATCTTAGCCTTTCCTGCAATCTGATTCGCTGTTGCGGGAGGAATTTTACAATATCTGATCATGGATGATAAAATCACTATCGCATGTTCGTCATCGTGAGAAAGGCCAATTCAATCCCAGTCCCAAACTGACAAACCTTTGAGTTTGGAGAAAGTCTTTAAAATCGGTCGAGGGTGATAGAGAATTAAATGCTTGTCGATCTCCATTTTGAAAAGGATGAAGATAGTTGCATATTTTATGCAAAATTCATCCGGACAACGAATTCGTTCTGTGAAATGCATATGTATCCCCCTGTTATAATCTTGCTTTCGTTTGCCACGCCCTTGTATGTTCCGTTCAGATTGCGAAATTGATTACTCTTATTCTAGGAAGGCAATTGAAGATCCTAAACTATTGTGATAGGGAGGATGTCCAAAAGCTCTCTTGCGAGATTTCAAAAACTGTGCTGCTGATCAAGAAGGCAGAACTTGGCGCAGCTACTGACGGAATGTGTTCAACGCCTGTCATTAAAAATAAAAACTGTTCTCAATTGTACATTTCTTCTAAACATCACCTCCTCGCGGAAATAAAGGCAATGTGTGAAGGGAGACGTGAATGCAATATATCTGTAAAGTCAATAACAAATGATCCATGCCCGTTGGAGAGAAAACGCATAAATATTGAGTATAAATGTTTGGTTCAGTCAAAAGGTTATCCTGGTGAGTTGTTTATTAGCATTAAAATGTGTTACTCTTTATATTCTATAATGCGCATGCTTAGCTATATTTTTCCTACTTCTCTTTACTAAAACCCTGCTTTGTTTCGATTTAAAGAGGCTAGGCAAAGCGTGAAACTGATCATTTGAAGTTGTGGTCTGTGGAAGAGAAAGCAAATATCGCGTACAATTTTGTCGTGTACAAACATGAAAGCTATGTGACGGATTAGTGACCTTTACTTTCACTTCGGCTCATTGAATGTATTATTTTTTACGTTCTTGTATACTATTTTGTTCACACTTTATCCTAGTACTCTTTTATGTTTTGGACCATTTATCCAGGCGACGCTTCTTTCCTCTACGGTCTGTTCTATATATAACATGTATACGGTCACTTCCGTCTCCCACTAATATCACTGATTAAGACACTTTAGTAAAACCCACCATTTGCAACATTAAACATAAACACTTATGAACATTATCTTTTTAGTGCTTGCAGAAAGAAATTCCGCATTCCGCCCAAGAGAATGGAAGAAATTTCGCGCAAGTTACTACAAAGCAGATGCACGCAAAACCATCTGGAAGGAAGCTAGAGCAATCTGTGAAATGGAAAGAGGAGCGACACTAGTTTCCATTGAAGATAAACAAGAAGAAAATTATGTGATGAACCTTATGAGTTCTATTGGCCTGAATGTTTCTCACATTGGACTAACAGCAAAAGAATACCCTGGAAATTTCGAGTGGCTGGATGGTAGCAAGAGTTCTTACAGGAATTGGGTGAATGACACCGTTAAGAGTTTTGCTGGTGAACCAATTTTTGTTGCGGTTGGTTTTAAAGGTTGGCTTCAGTCATTTGGAAATTATACAGCTGGTTTTATTTGCAAATATACTCCAGGTACCAAGAGATATTTTCAGCAAGATGTTTTTAATAATACAACGGATAAACTCTAGATAATATACCACCTTGAACAGCTTACAAAGTCGTATTATTAATACTTTTCATACAGGTGTTGGGGGTTGTGATTTTGAAACTGGTTGGTGTGGCTGGAAGGATACATCAGCAGAAAGCTGTTGTCCCTGGAGCCGTTCAAAAGGCATTGATGACACATCCACAAAAAGCACACTGTCCGGTTAGTGTATAGCAAAAAATCCTGATTTGTATATCGGTCAAAATTGTGACATGTACTAATGTGACTAATGCATGCATTGTAGGTGTCTACAAAACAGAGCAGACCTCAGACGTCTATATCTACCAGTTCCTAAATGAGAAAAAAGGAATCTTCTTTAAAAGTGGACAGACCGAAAGAAATGAATCGCCTGACGTTATTCTTTTGTGTATGTTTGATAACAAGAGTATCAGTGGAGCGACTATCGTTTTGTTGGCAAAAAATGGGGTGAAAATATATTATGAGAAAGATCTCAAATTTTTGTGGGGTTTTACGATTGGAATGCGTGAGTAGGCTATGCATACAAATCTCATATTTTTCAATGAAATAAAATAGTAAATTGAACAAAATGATAAATTACTTTTTTCTGCTTTTATCCAGCACTACAAACGCGACAGTCTCGATTGATTCTTGGCAACATATTTGTTTTTTGATTGATACTATTGAAAATTTGTGGAGTTTCTATAAAGATGGAGGTTTAACAGATATTGCTTTGTCAAGAGTATCAAAATTTTCCTCCGACGCACTTGATACCGATGATAATCAAGTATTTTTAGGTCAAGAGGTAAGTATTGTCCTTCAGTGTAGCGATTGATCACTTCACCTTCCTGGTTCACTGCAGGTGATATAAATATAAATATAATTTATTTTGCGCTGAATAATTTATACCATTTTGTCCTGATTGGGTAGTAAATTACCTCGAAGAATTAGTTCATTGGTATTATTAAGACATTGTAGCTGAGAACAATATAATGGCAAAAATTCCAATTACATTTTCAAATAAACTTATGTGCATTCGCCACTGACCTGTCTATAGTCAAGCGTCTAAGCAAGTAATAGTGAGCTTCAGCAAGTGATTTTTTGACAACACGTTCGTTGATCGGAAGTTTTTGTTATTCACCAATCATAATCCTTGACCCATGAGAACGTCACTTAGTAACTAGCAATCATCCTGGTCAGGCTTTTGTACAGAACTGCTTGAAGCCAGCTGTATAAACACGAAGCCAATGTCTACACTAGTTTTATTAAGTATAAAGTCGGTTTACATCTTGTTTTATAGACAAAATGTTCATTTGAATGCAGCAATGTTAAGCATTTTTTTGGAAAGATGACGAAACCTGTCATGTGGTCAAAGATAATCGATGCGCACGAAATCTTGGCTCTTTCTTCCGGCTGCGGTATATTCCGAGAAGCTGGTGATATGGAGATTTACAAAGACTCTGAACTAAACAAGCATGCAAAACTAGTGGATCATGGTGAATGCACTGCTGGGAAAGGTTAGTTTTTATGATGAATTACAAAGATGAATTATGACTATAGCCCATTTACACCGCGCACAATTTTTGGTATACGGTACAGAAAAAAATTGTACGGATGAAATTTTAAACTGCCAAGTAGTTAGCCAAATTTCAACAGTGCAAAATTTATCCGTTCACACTATGGTCAATTTCCGTTTTGGCACGGATAAAATTGACTGCCTATAAGTAGCTGGTCCAAATTTCACCCCCACAAAACCCAAAATTGCGCGTAGTGTTAATGCATGGAGGTTTATAAATCGCAATCAGAATAAATATTATATATCTTATCATGCTTCACACTTTCGAAGGGGGTTAATCTTTTAAAAATGTATGAAAACCGTCGCACATTGCAATAGCTATTGTTCTTATATGTTTCCATGAAAAGAGGTAATATTCTGTAAAAAAATGGCCTGTAAAAATTTATACATTCACTGGAATGATGATTCTCTATAATACATTAATAGCTAGGTAATATACATAATTATATGAATAATATATTCACAATATCTCATTGAACTTGACAGTTTTTTATTAATTATATTTCTCGGACTGTGCCATTCCATAATGGACAACTTGCGCTTTAGACTAACTTTTGATCGAAGTAACTAGAGTGATTATAATAAATCACAAAATAAATCACCCCAGCTAGAAAGATCATACTTAAATTACTTAAATTAGTAAAACTGCCAAGTTTGGCTGCGAAATTTTGTAAAATATGGAAAATATAGCCATGCGAAGTTGGTAAATTTTGTATACTTTTGTATTACGTGCGGAAATGTGTAACTAATTTAGTTACAAACTTCCGGTCGTAATACAAAAGTATACAAAAATCGACAACTTCGCATGGGTATATTTTCCGTATTTTACAACAATTCGCAGTCAAACTTGGCAGTTTTACTTATTTTAGTAAGCTCTTTCAGAAAATGCCCTTTTTATTGCCGAGGTAAGAAATTAGTCTAAAGCGCAAGGCGTCCATTGATGCCATGCATGTTTGCATCCAATAAGGGATATTTAACATTCTGTTTACTGCAGGTTTTCGACTCCAATGTCGAAAAATCAGCAACGCTTCAACCATAACGTTTCCTTCCGCATCAACTTTGGTTTCCCCCTGGATGAGGTCATCTCTTGACAGTGTTCGTGGCATTTGTATGAATTTCACATATCGCCTACTGGGGTTGGATTCTCAAATTGATGTTTGGATTCAGCCAAGAAATACTGTCAAAGAAAGGCTGTGGTCCGTTAAACGTTCTAGAAAGCACGATTTGTGGAAGAATGGTCAGCTTTCCTTGGGACTTGTTTCAAGTTTCAGGGTATATAATAAGATCTATTTATTTCTTGCCAGTTTGCTGTTTGCCTTAAAAAATATTTTGTTTTTATTTAACATTTTGCCTATTAGGTTCACGTAACAGCGACATTATGGTCCAATCTAAGCGAGGTCAACGTGGATAACATTTTCTTTACAGAAGGTTATTGTTCTCCTGTTCCTAAGAATGCCCAAGGTAGAGAATTTGCAATGTTAAAACATGTATAAAACGTATAACAGACGACTGTACACTAGGAACGTTTCAACGACAAGCTAGATAGAGCTCGAGGGAAGAATAATTGGGAGGGAAAGGGAAGAATACATTATATGTAAAACATGACAATCATAATTATATGTTTACAAAACCTGTTCCAAATTACTCTATTGCCAATGCAAAATTTGAAGATTTCGCCTAATTACCTAATTGTAAATTTAGCGAATTAACTTTTTCGTCTCGTCTTAAATTTGTTAAAACATTGAAGCTACATTCTTCTGTTTCAGAATGGCATACACATGTGGCAAATAGTTCCTCGGGATATTTAACTTCACCTTATTATCCCTCAGTTTACCTGAACAACATGAAACGTTCTTGGAAAATTAAAGTACCTCAAGACCAGCGTATCAATCTGACTGTTTTATTCATGAATTTAGAAGATGCCAAGCATTGCAGTAGAGACTCGATTGTTTTCAAAGACACTTTTCTTTCACGGAAATATACCTCTTATTGTGGTAACACTTTTCCGGTCGGGTATTTATCCACGCGTAATGTTGTTTATGTGACGTTCCAATCAGATGAATCTCAAGTTCGAACAGGTTTTAAAATTCACTATCAAGCGGTATCGAGTAAGCATTCATTTTCCAAAATCGTTTTTAATATTGCCCAATAATAGGTTACATTTTGTATTAACATGTCCGTTTTCCTACAGTTGACAAGGTTTCTTGTCAAAAGAACGATATCATAGGTAAGTAATTTACTATTCAATGGATGACAATAGAAATTCTATGAAGTAATACTGGTATATAAATAGATTGTTCTTCTTTCTGTTGTGCGCTCGTGAGTCATAAAAAAATACGTAAGAGTAAGACATGCTAAAAATTAGCTCATTTTCAAGAAAAACTCCTTGCCATCATTTTTTTTATCATCATTAGAAGTTTAATTTAGGGAAAGATGATATATATGTATTCATGTTCGCTCAACAGTAGCCGAAACAATAGCTAACAAAAGAGATCAGTCGGGAATCAGATGAATATATGAATACGCCCGACTGATCTTAAAATATATGAATATGTCCGACTAATCTCGACCAATATCGAGCGACCGCCCTGCTGATCATATATTACACTTAACTACTTGAAGTCTTTCCTTTTAGTACATTTCACTTCGTCAATGCCCCATTACTTCACATCGAAGAAAATACTGCTACCAACTAATCTTTTCATTTCAGATTGTCCACCAACACTACGTTGCCATCCTTTCAGTCTAAATAAGTCAAAAATATATGTTTATGCTGAAAACTTATTACGAATACCAGATTACTTTCCTAAGAAAACAACAGCAATGTAAGGCATGTCGTTGTTAACGTTTTTAATCAGCTTGCAGCAACTATATTTTTTAAAAAAAAATTTTCTAGAAATTTTGATGGCAACGCCTTGGTAACATTAACTACATTCGTAAACCTTACGTCTTTGGAATTCTTGTAAGTTGAACACATCATGATATATGATCTGTCAATATTGGAACAATGACTCAATTTCTATAATCGGAGATATTTTACCTCAGCTTTGATTGTTTTTCCTTCGTTTGTATCACTTTTCTCTTTGACAAATGTAGAAGTATTAGTGGCAACAAGATAATCTCTATAGATAAGAAGACTTTTCATAATTTGACATCGTTAAGGACACTGTAAGTGAAAACTTGCATCTTTTAACTTATTTGCTGCACAGCTATGCTTAACATGTTGTTTTTATTTAAAACTATATATTTTATAGACGATTACCTTCAAATTTTCTTAAAGACATACCAAGAAATGTTTTCCAGCGGGTAAAATCTCTCGAAATGTTGTAAGTTTTACCATGATTTTTATTCTAGGTTTGAAAAATTCATCATTTCATCTAAAGTTAGAGATGTTTTTCCGTGCTATTCTTTACACAACTCACGTGTAAAGTATACCAATGTTGTATGGATACATTATATAGAGATTTGAGTATGAACAGACTTTACAAGTTGGACAAGACATTATTCCTTAATTTAAATTATCTTCGATTGCTGTGAGTGATATAATAATTTATAATTACTAATTCGATACTGATTAAGTTTACACTTAGTCTAGTAATTCACGTTTCAATTATGATCTACGCAGGAGTCTTCGAAAGAATCGAATTAGATTTCTGGAAGATGGAGTGTTTTCTAATCTTCGCAAGCTTCAATATCTGTAAGAAATATTTATGATATTTTCGTTTTGATCGATTACATACTCTACCTGTGATTCATATATACATGTCACCGTTCTATAATTTACTTCACCTGGTTTACAAAGAGATAGACGTAATGAATTGTATTGCATGATATTCGTCCACGGACATAAAAATTATGCAGTAGCTACAAACTGCATAGATCTCATTGAATTCCATGACCGAATAATTGTTTTTTTTTCCAACAAACGACAAAAAGTTGATGTAATTTTCAAATTTCGCTAAAACAGCACAAAAAGGACGATTTTTTATTATTATATTTTTTTATTATACTTATTATTAATGCGCAATATTTCATTTTTCCCAGGTATCTTGATGATAATGATTTGTCAAATTTGGGAAGTAAAGTGTTTGATGCAAACTCTGCGTTGAAAACTTTGTATGTTTTATTTATTAAATAAATAGGATTTCCTTGTATTTATATTAATATATTTTTTTGTATTGTTTGGTAGGATATTAAAAAACAACAATTTAAAAAAAGTTAAAAAATCGTGGTTAAAAGGAAAGTTGTCACTTGTAACTTTGTAAGTATAAATGTTGGTTATTAATTTTAGAGTTTGGCCGGTTGTAACACTTTTAAATCTTGAACTCTTCTGGACTGCCACTGAGAGGAAAAAACACACATTGTTAAGTTTATGACGTGATTCACAATGATGAAAAGTGATCATAGCTATAAAAGTTTTCAAAAGGCGTTTTTAATACTTTTCAGTAGCTTTTTTTAAATGAAACAAAAGTAAAGTTATCTTTCTTTACGTGTTTATTTTAATCTGTCTGGATAAAATTAAACAATTATGTTGTGGAGGGTCCTTCATTCTCTACATACGCACACATATTATGCAGCTGATGTATGCATGTCATTGAATTAAAAAATAATTTTTTGTTCAAGAAAACTCCAGAATAATAAAATAAAAGAAATTGAAGCATCATTCGATGATTTGAGAAATTTGGTTGACTTGTAAGTATCATGCATCTATATAATTTTTTTTGCTTACCCACTGATATATTATTACCCAGTGTTGCAAAATAATGTGCACAAATTTGACCAAGCCTATTGAATATTTTTTTATTCAGGGATATATCAAATAATCAGATACACAAAATTCCTCAAGATTTATTTCAAAATCTTCTGTCACTTCGGCACTTGTAAGTCTTGACGTATTTGTGTTTCAAATTTAACATTTTGCAAAATTAAAAACATCATGAATCAGTCATTCCAGCTTTTGGTGATGAATTTAGTTCAATATTGCCCATGTTTGAAGAACGAAACTGGTCTTTCCGTCTTTCTGTTTCGCCATAATTATTCCTTTCCCCCTGTCTCTGTCTCCCCCCCCCCCCTTCCTCTTCCCACCTTTCTGTATCTCTGCCTCTCTGTCTTTCTATCTTTTTCCCTCTATATATATATATATATATATATATATATATATATATATATATATATATATATATATATATATCGCTTACAACACTGTATTAGTCTGTACATGTATATATCATTTGCATAGTGAAAATACGTCTAAGTCATGCATGACTTACTTAAGACTGAACAAACCCGAAAATGTCACCAAATCAGAACAACAGTTGTGGCTGTTCCGTAATAAAGAGCGCCTTTAAAAATTTAACTATTTAATAAATCACGCCTTGAATCATGTTACATGCACAACGTATAGTCTTCCGTTTTAAGGACATTGATATTATGCTCGCGACACTGCTTTTAAAAATTGAGTTGAATGAAATTTTACTTACCCTGTTATACTACAAAGACTATGTTATGTCAGTCTATGCGTCTGTTGATTCAGCATATAAATATGATAATTACTATAGTGTCAATTTTTTGTGGGACATACTGTATAATTATATCGTCTAATATTTCATCTTTTGCCATTTATTGTTAGAAAAGTGGATCATTTTACGCTGTGTTGTTTCGCAAAACAGAACAACCCGAGTGTTTCGTGCGTTGCCAAATTTGAAGGAGGATTTTCAAGTTGTGATGAGCTTCTGAAAAATGATGTGCTCAAATATTCAATTTGGATTCTTGGTCTGATGGCCTTCCTTGGAAACTTCATTGTTATTGTATGGCGATCGTTTTCAAAGGACAGCAATCGTGTGGCTTCATTTCTTTTAACAAATCTCGCTGTTGCTGATTTCCTAATGGGCGTGTACCTGTTGATTATTTCATATAAAGACACAGTGTGGAACGGAGTGTACTTTAAACATGATATTTCCTGGCGTGCAAGCAATTTGTGCATATTTGCTGGTGTTATCTCTACTCTATCAAGCGAAGTCTCAGTGTTAACTCTAACTGTTATCACCCTGGAACGTATGATATGTATTATATTTACTCTTAAATTTCAACGTTGGTCAATGAAGAAAGCTTGGGGCATAATGATCGTTGTTTGGTTGACTGGACTTTGTATTTCAATCATTCCGTTACTAAACAATGCATATTTCTATGATTGTAAACAGAATTCACACTTTTTTGGACGTTCACCGGTCTGTCTACCGCTCCAGTTATCGAGCGATCGGCCAGCTGGCTGGGAATATTCAGTGTGTGTATTTCTCGTTTTGAATGGTGTTTCTTTTTTATTCATTCTCCTGGCATATGTGTTTATGTACCGCTCCATAGTCAAGGCCGCCCGTTCAGTAAGGTCAACGAGGGTAAAGAAGGATTCAACCATTGCAAAGAGAATGATGTTCATTATTTTAACAGATTTCCTATGCTGGTTTCCTGTGATAATTTTAAGCATTTTGGCTTTAACAGGAAATTTATATGATCCTTCGAAACAAGTATATGCTTGGGTGGCTGTGTTTGTATTGCCCATCAATAGTAGCATCAATCCACTACTCTATACCTTCTCAACTCCATACGTTCGGAAAATGATTCCGACATCAAATCGTCTCTCTAGATTGTCCATAAAATATTCAATTAAAGGAAGATTTCAGAAAGGTAATTCTATTGAAAAATTCTTGAAAACGGACATTTTTGTATTCGTAAAGGAATGCATTTGTACTATTTCTGTGTAGTATGTGTTGTGGTCAGTCGTGGCCCGTTGTTCACTTTAGCTTTTACATGATATTAACAGACTACCAGCTATATACTCTCTTTCAATTACTGTATGCCAATAGCTAATGCATACTGGTTATGAGTATTTTTCAGTGTTTATCACTTGTTAATTATTATTGTTTCTCAAGCGGATGCTTTGCATTTTGCCCTGTTGATACAAAAATTACCTGAAATATGTTTGCCACGTTTATTACGCAGAAACGAATTTTACTAGGCAACCAAACAGAAAATTGTATTACTATGCTTCCAAGTTACTAAGGTTGGCTGATTGTAAAATCTCGGAAGCATACGACCGGCAAAATTTACTGGCCTCGTGCAGTTAAAGCGCACTGTAGACAAATATGTAAATGCACCCTGTTACCTGTACGTTTTATTTTTAGCATTTGCACTAGTATCAATGCAAACAGCAGCAAGTGAAATGGCAGTGCTATAGGTCCAATAATAGGATTTCACTCGCCTTTGTATTTGTTGCAATGTTTTAATTTTTTGTCGTCGCGTTGCATGTGCGTGTTTTTGTCCTTGTTCTTTCTGCCCTCGTATTTCAGCACCAAAATAAATCAAGTTTTCTATGCATTTAGATCGGCCCAAAGGTATTTTTGCTGACGAGAGTCCTGTGCGTGGTCTCGACACCATTCAAACAGCTGTGTCGCATTTTTCAACTCATCAAGCCGTTCGCAGAACGCATCTTGGTAATGCAGTTGAACAATTAACTAAGAAAAACGTCGGAGAAAGCAGTTTTATTCACGACTATGTCGAGCAATAAACTCAAATTAAATGTATACTTTTTATATTATTTAAACTTTATTTTCCATATATCAAGTATCAACATTAAAAAGTATAGCAGTAGTAGCCTAGGGACAAACGGTAAAGATGTTTATCCAAATAGTTAAAACCTATAATACAGATAAATGATTTCTTAACTGATGTAAATCGACTTACGTATATAACTGGTGGAGTTAAAAAACCAAAACCCTAGCAATAAAATATTTGAGCTCTTTGCAAACAACTTCGCAAGACCGTTGTCGATAAAACTTGCGCATTCTTTTCTTACTTGTGCATCTTTTATAATTAGGATATTAGACTTGCCTTCTATGATTTTTGGAAAACGTTTGATTTAGTACAATCATTACAAACTTCTCGAAACCAGGCTGGTTTACGTCCTATTTTAATGACAGACCACATGTAACATAATTTCAAAGAGAGCATTAGTCTGACTTGAAGACGTTCAAAGGTGGAGAAGAGTTCCAAATAGTACGATCTGTATTGGTATCCCTTCCACTGGACTCAAGATGTTGTTTAACTTCGATTCATGTGAGTTGAAAGGTATTTGTGTGGGCAGCCTCCTGTCAACCCTACATAATTATGTGCATCATTTCTCAAACAATTCATATTCATGAAATATTTACTGTAGATTTTATCTTTATCAAGAAATAATAATATGTGGGTACATATCATTTAGTTTTAGCGTATTTCTAATTTGAGCTATCAGTTGACAAGGTACAAAATAGCCTAATTTGATATTTTTAGAATGGTTAGAAAGCGAAAGACCGACCAGGCAAATTGGTCGGTCTGATACAAGAAATTGTCAAAAACCAAAATGTTATTTGTATGGATAATGGTTGCATAAAAATTGTTGGTGTTCTGTGCCACCAACAACTGTAATATATGACATTTGCTATTACGTCTAATAAACTTATGCTTATTCAATGTATTTTTAACCTCACTTTCATCCAATAATTGTGAAATTCATGCCATAATTAATGAGTCTAACTTTCAATCATTGCGCAGTATTTTCGTCACATGTATCCATCTGTAATTCTCCATAAAGGTCTTTAAAAGAATTAGTAATTCATGTATTAATTTTTATACAACTAATCTTAGTATTCATCACTTTGTTACACCATACCCTATTATGCATTAAGCTACTCCATTTTAACCACCCATACAGATCGGTCTATCGTGTTTTACCCAGTACTCCAAAAATTTTAAGATTTTCTGTATGTTTAATATTTGTCTCCTTCAGTTGCCCATTAGGTTGAGGCAAAATGCGACGTTTACCTCCAGTCGTGTTTCTTGAATAAATACCACAATATTGCCTGAAAATCAGTTTCAAATATTCCATTGTGCATCACTTTGACACGTTCAAACAACGCATTTTTATGATTTATTCCAGAGATATTGGAGTTTTTATATATTTTGATGACTTGTCCGTTGCTATGGCGACACACGGGTACAAAATTCACTACAAAATGTCCAATTTCCTCGGATATTTGGAAAAGAAGCACGTTGACCTCCATTTTTCTTTTGTGCATTATTTTACTTGGAAGAAAAACTAACAATTAGCAAAATATAAAAAATTCTATAATGCCACATTTTTGAAAATGCAAAAATGACATTTTTTTCGATTTTTTTTTGCCATTATAGAATTTTTTATTTTGGGCATTATGAGAGACGTGTGTAGTGCAATACAGCATGCAAAATTTCAGCATACGTCACTGCACGAAGTTCGGTGATCCAGTGGTGAAGAGGCATGAATTGCACTGAAACGATATATTGATTTTTTAAATTACGGCGTAAATTTAATCTTGAGGAGCCTGGAACTGGTTAAAAAATATAAATGGAACAAAATTAACCGCTTGGGACTTTCCAATCGGTATGAAAAGACAACCTTTTCAAACAAGCGTTCATTCCGGAAAATTTCTGGTTGGGCTGTCGAAATGAAATGCCTTTCAGGAAGTCCGCCAAAATTGTTGTGAGAATTCCTTCTGGCCTGGTAACTGGAATTATTTGTTATCAAGTTTCTACAAAGGAATTAGAAATCGAACAAAATCACCCTCGTTTAACTGGCTATTTTAGTGCGCAGTTGGTTCAGCAAGGTTTCGTTGCTAAACACCACACTGAATAATGTATTAAATGATATTAGGTTATTAGGCATGGGTTAGCTGTGTCATGGAAGGCGAGGAAAATCTCCTCAATATATTTTTTTACTCGCTCCCCCGACACAGCTAGGCCAAGCCAAATATGCATATTTTTAATACATAAGAGAAGCCTGCGGAGAAGGCTACTCTAACCCCTCCCTAAGTACTACCACACTGACTGATCTATCTAGGATTCTTTTCACTGTACTGTGTGTCCAGTGCCCACGCCCCACGGCCACCAAAAGATTTGTGCAGTGTGCACATTCCAATCATTATTCACAATTCACAACACTCTTACCTATAATTTATATTTATTTCATTAAATATCGTCTAGTATCTGTTATGTTCTTTTTACTGGTTGCTGCAATACTTACTGTATTCCTCGTGTTTCTTTACAAGAACGTTAAAGTAGATTTTACATTAAAATATTATCAATTATTTGGCAAAAAGGTTGATGAATTGCGGGGTCAGGTTGTGTGGATCACAGGGGCATCCAGCGGTTTGGGAGAATACTTGGCTTATAGGCTAGCAAGTGATGGCTGCAAGTTGGTTCTTTCGGCGAGAACAAAACATAAATTGGAACAGGTCAAAGCAAAATGCATTGGTGAGTTACAGTTGTCCGTGTTTGATATATCACAGACTCAACTAGCTATCACAGGTCATTCTCAGGAACCCCCTTATGCTGGCCTTTTATATTATACCTTTACAAACTACAAAGCCTAATGAAAATTTAATATTTTTATTACAGTATAGAGACGCGAAGGTAGATGTTCAAATTTAGAGCATTTTTAAAATTGTAATTCAAATATATAAACCATTTGCTATTGGGCTTCCTGTCAAATAGCAAATGGTTTATATATTTGAATAAGGTCTGACAATGCAAATTTTAACTAGTGTGAAGCTACCACAGGATTCACCACAGGATTCGCTCTTCCTCCGAGAACAAGAAAATCAAACATATGCGAAGCTAGCACGACATTCATCCGCACTAAATTCGATACGTAAACACAACATATTGTGTCGTAATTTTTATTTTGCCGTTAAAAACAGGCAGTATATTTAATGAAACTGGTATCAATAGAAAGCTTACATAACACGGATTCCGAATATGTAATTTTTATCTTGGCCCAAATTCGTTGTCGAATCTTACAGCTCCTGAAACGCTGACGTCTGCCAGCCTGAGATTCGAAATCGCATATAATGATGTACGTTAAATGTCCGTGAAATACGAGCGAAGTACGCACCCAAAAACGGCTTCACATTCAATGAAACTGCTATCGATAGACAGCTTACATAACACAGATTCCGAATATGTAATTTTTATCCTGGCCCAAATTCGTTGTCGAATCTTACAGCTCCTGAAACGCAGACGTCTGCCAGCCTGAGATTCGAAATCGCATATAATGATGTACGTTAAATGCGCGTTGAAATACGAGCAAAGTAAACACCCAAAAACGGGTTCACATTCAATGAAACTGGTATCGATAGAAAGCTTACATAACACGGATTCCGAATATGTAATTTTTATCTTGGCCCAAATTCGTTGTCGAATCTTACAGCTCCTGAAACGCAGACGTCTGCCAGCCTAAGATTCGAAATCGCATATAATGATGTACGTTAAATGTCCGTGAAATACGAGCGAAGTACGCACCCAAAAACGGCTTCACTTTCAATGAAACTGCTATCGATAGAAAGCTTACATAACACAGATTCCGAATATGTAATTTTTATCCTGGCCCAAATTCGTTGTCGAATCTTACAGCTCCTGAAACGCAGACGTCTGCCAGCCTGAGATTCGAAATCGCATATAATGATGTACGTTAAATGCGCGTTGAAATACGAGCGAAGTAAACACCGAAAAACGGCTTCAAAATTTATGAAACTACTATCGATAGTAAGCTTAGATAACACAGATTCCAAATATGTAGTTTTTATCCTGGCCCAAATTCGTCGTCGAATCTTACAGCTCCTGAAACGCTGACGTCTGCCAGCCTGAGATTCGAAATCGCATATAATGATGTACGTTAAATGCGCGTTGAAATACGAGCGAAGTAAACAAAAAAAACGGCTTCAATTTAATAAACTGGTATCGATAGAAAGCTTACATAACACAGATTCCGAATATGTAATTTTTATCCTGGCCCAAATTCGTTGTCGAATCTTACAGCTCCTGAAACGCAGACGTCTGCCAGCCTGAGATTCGAAATCGCATATAATGATGTACGTTAAATGCGCGTTGAAATACGAGCGAAGTACGCACCCAAAAACGGCTTCACATTCAATGAAACTGCTATCGATAGAAAGCTTAGATAACACAGATTCCAAATATATAGTTTTTATCCTGGCCCAAATTCGTCGTCGAATCTTACAGCTCCTGAAACGCTGACGTCTGCCAGCCGGCTGAGATTCGAAATCGCATCTAATTGCAGAGATTTTGATGGGTGAGTGAACATGAATATATATAAACTTGCATATTTACTCCTGCACAATAAATCGTTTCATGAATAGTGTGTATATTTGCTTGACAGTCTTTATTTCAAGATAAAAGAGTTTAAACAAATTTCAGATGTCATCTCGCATTTAATTAGATTTTCCCCAATAGAAACGCATAATAACAAAACACGTTTACTATATTATACCATTTGCGTTCAAGCTTGCCACAAAGGACCACAAAGTCGTTCAGATAAAACCTACGTTACTAGAGTAGCGTTTCAAGACGTACGTTTTGTCACACCCCCTGTCATACTTGGATAATGAAATTGACATGTTTTTGAAGTTCTTTCGGCATGTTTGATTCCCCAAGTTTGTTTGGACTTCAAAAACATGTCAATTTCATTACCCAAACAAAACAGAGGGCGTAACAAAACGTACGTTTTGAAAAGTCAAACGTACGTTTTAAAACGCACGTCGCAAGCTTGAACGCAAGTGGTAATAATATGTCACCAATTTCTGATGAAAAAGGCTGTAGGAAAAAGTCACTGTGCTGAATTTTACTAAATCACTAAAAGTAAAAGTTTTAGCTTTTTATCATTGCCCTCTCAATGCTGCAAGGCCAGTGCATGTGTCAATTAAAAACCTTAAAATTGTAAAAAGGAAGTGGTTTATGATTGAGAAAAGTACAATTTAATTCCTGGGTTTTTCAGTGACAGTTTCCTACAGCTAAAGGGCTATTTATACGAGAGAAAATAGGCTCCGGAATACATAAGACCTTACAATTTGTAATATATAATAAAAAACCTGCTCAAATAACTTTTTAAAAATCTAGTGAATATTACCTATTTTCTTTCTTATAAATAGCCTTTATAAATGCAATTAACAGTAAACAAATTAACATATTTCCACCACCATGTGGATATTTGAAGCTAAAAGAGGAAAAAAAAACAAGCTGTTAGCTGTTGTGACATAGAGAACTGGTATGTTATGTGTTTGGGGGAACCTACATACTTTTTATTTGTTTATCAGAGTGTATTTTTAAAATTTCAGTTATACCTCTTCGGTTACAGGCGGATGTTAAAGACCATCTGGCCCCCGCCGCGGCTTCCTCGTCCATCTTGGCCACCATGCCAGCTATCTCTAGTTCGTCGATTGCCCCGTTTTTTTCCACTGGGGCAATCTCGCCTTAAATGGTCTGTGCGTCTACATATGTGGCACCCTGTCATTTGTTATATAAGTTTGTATTATTATTATTATAGGATATCGCACACGCATGCATATAGTATGTGACTTAAAAGAAAAAGCAGTATTTCTGAGAGCGCATGATGAGATTTTACCAGCCAGACAATATATGGTTCAACTTAATGAATCGGATACACTTACTTTTAATGCTGCCATGTCTATTCCAGTAGTAACCTATAAATATATAGATTAAGAAACTACTTTAAGAGACAGGAACCGTTTACGGGGGGCAAATATCAGATTATCAGTAATACAGTAAACATCGTATGAGCATGTGTACGTATGATTCTACTGTCTGAGTTACACAATTGCCCATTTTTATGTTTGAACTATAAATATGGAAGTAATAATCATCTTACGGTCTCTCCGGCGATCTTCCCGGCGCCTTTCATCCGACTCACTATGCCGGCGCCTATCATCAGTGCGCCGGTTTGAGTCGTAGTCGCGACGCCTGTCCTGGCGTCGCCTCCTCTCTCTCTCTTCCTCTTCTCTTCCTATACAAAACCAAAAGTTATTAAAGGATGGAATGCTCGTTCCTTTAAAAGTGAAATCTGAATTTTTTTTTTGTTATCTGTGTTAGAGACAATTGGCAGTAATCACTAATGTAATTGTCAATAAATGAGGGGATATAAAAAATCAATAAATGCAGGTGTCATGTTCTCAAGTAGGGCATTTGTCATGTTCTCTCTCCCCCTGGCCCTATCTCTAAAATAAAATGTCACACTTATAGTTATTGTTATAGCTAGCTGACAAAATAGACAAAAACGATTTTGAAATATCATAGCCTTAATGTATATAGCCGGTACCGGTGAAAAAATAAGTTAAATATACATGCAAGAGAGATTTTGAAATTTTTATAGCAAAAAAATAAGATTATAACTCACGTCTTTTAGACCTGTCTTGATTATTTTGTGTATCGCTTTCCTTGTCTATGAACATAATTTTCCAAATTTAACACAAATCAAAGAAACATGCCTATATTACAGCAAATGAATATATAATACGTAGCGCAGAAATTTGTGTGCCAGTTTCAAAAGGCCGTTTACACTTGCGATTTTTGCTGCGATTTTATGTGCGATTTTCTTGTTTTGATAGACGTGAAAAACAACCGGCCCCAAAAAACATCGAAGATCAGGCCCGTTTTAACGGTGGATAAGTCAAATTTCACAACTGATTGGATTAGCCAATAGTAGAAGGTTGACTACAGCCGAAGCCAATAAAGTCTCGTCATTTGAACTAAAACCAGTAATTAAATTATTTGAATTCCGTGTCGTTACAACGAAAAAAACACGATATTTTTATATAAGTACTCCGAAAAGCCAAAAATACTCAAAAGTTAAATGTTTCGTTACTTTCGTATGTATTCAGTTGCGAGAATAACGATATTTCTATATAAGTCTCCGAAAAGCCAAAAGCACTCAAAAGTGAAATGTTTCGTATGTCTTCAGTTGCAAGTCTTACAAAGCCAAAGGAAAACACAATACCGCGCACGCAGTTTAAATAGTGAACAGCATTTTTACGTAGAAATAAAGGTTTCAAAAAATTGTCATATTGCCATAGCCTTGAATAATCGCACGCTTTCGGGTTAGCCTTTATTCCGGTTTGTATTTCCCAAAGGCAAAGACAAATGTTATACATTTTCGTTCAATAACATCCGAAAAGTCATGTCTAATAAATAACTATTTTCTTAGCCCTCGAGCATAATTAGATCAAATAATTTAGTGCACATACCATTTTTTTTCGGCGTGGAATATTTGTATCGGCTCCACCACCGCCACCGCCGGTCTTTGACAGCGTGCTATTTTCTTCTAAAAAGAAACGCCAATCTTTTGTATTACTCAACTGGGATAAGATAAAAAAACTACAGACAACTGTTCTGTAATTGCATTAAAGTCAACTGATGTATAAAACTGAAGCTCACTTTCTTTAGCCGTTTTCATTTGCTTTGTCGCCTCTGACATTGTTCCTTTCGATTTTACCACCACAGTCACAAATGACAGACTTCAAAGTTCAAACGTCAGGTTCAATTATAAAACACAATCTGCACGTGGGACACTTTGCGACTTTTTGCCAGTACTGCGACGCCATGAATTCACGAGGGCATGCAGGTATGGCTAATGATAAAATTCAAAGCAACCCAAAAAACCCCAAAGTGTTCCCCATTTAAAAGAATGGATTTTAAATATAGCTACATATTGCATATGCATGCAGAGTGTATGGAGTTCAGTTGTAAATTAATAAAATTGTTTGATGACGTGTATTTAACGTCTTTTGAGACTGATTGTTGAACTCGACGGTTTATAACTCTCTTTCAGTGAGATAAACTATTGTATTATTACATTTTTATTGTCACGCTCAACATTTTTGCTGTTTTTATTATTCTGAAAAACATTTTCAAGATGAAGGTAAGTTTTATTTTTATTCCACGCTTATTTTCTTTTTATACGATTAATTTTAAAATGAACTATCGTGAGATATGTAATTATTATGCGAAAATATTGGCTTTATAAAGCTTGTTCTTGATTCATTATTAACAGAAGACGGTTGGCCGGAATTTGAAGTATAACTTTGGCACAGATAAAGTTGTCGCTGCTATAACGAATGTCGAAGGTGACCCGAGAGAGTCTTGGAGGTCTGTAAACGGTTTCTGGGGCAAGGTTGTGCTGGAGATAGGGTTGAAAAACAAGATTCTAGTCCGCAAGAATTTGTACGTTCGTTGGTTTGAAGACAGAGATGGTTTACGATCGAAATGTGAAAGGAGAAATTATTTGAAGAACTTTGGTCCTGATAGTGATGAAACGCCCAACACCGATAATCACGTGAGTTTATTTTAATAATGTATTAGGTAGACCGGTTGCTCGAAAGGCGTTTAGCGTAAACGGTGGATCAATCTCTTTGGGATAATCCAACGGTTAAACGGTTTTTTGTATTTCAAATTTGAAACAGCGTGAACGGCCAATCAGAATAATTTCTGATTTCGATTTAATCAGAATTGATTCTGATTGGTCGTTCACGTCACGTTTCAACTTGGAGGAGAGATTGACGGTTGATGAGCCAAGTTTAAAAATACGTACTTCCATTCAAAATTAAATATTTTACGCTAAATTAACACCATTCGAACAACAGGGCTGCTTTCATGCTGCTTGCTTTGGTATAATGGCATGTACATCATTATGAATAGACCCATTTATACGAGGCAAAACAAGTCGCGAAATTTTGAAATGAAAGCCTAGAGATGCCACAATTTTGCCAATTTCAGGTTGATATTTAGAGCGAAACTTTTATGAAGGGTTTTAAATCGTTTTACTTGTCTACTATGAATCTACTATGTCTATGTTCCTAAGTCCTAATGTGGTAATGGTTTTGTTTTAAATGAATTTACCTCCTGAACACCCGTTTTTACCGAACATCGCAAATGCGCGTTTATGACATCGGGCCTTGATGAGTATTCAAAATGGAAAACGCAAGGAGTGACAGAGTGTTGCTTTTAACATTTGTGACGCAAAAATCGATTAAATTCTCGATATTCTACGAATGTATAGTTTTGAGTTTTGTGTTATACATTAAGACCATTCAGTAAGGCACAGATATAATTTAGACAATAAATTGATTAAACATATGTCAGAGAGCCAGGCCCAGGAAGTAACAACGTTGTGCTGTTTATGTATATACATCTCTTACGTGAATATGGACATATTTGATACCATTAAGCCCCGACATCCGACGCAGTGTACCGAAATCATTTTGGCGGTGTACAGGAAGTACGCCATGTATTAATACACGGAGATGAAAGGAACGAGATTGTAGCTTTAATTTAAAATTTTGAAACAATTCAGATATTTATACTGCCTATCGTGCAGGCATAATTTACAGAATATTTAAATACATAGTCTAATCATTGTGAAACGACTGTATATAAAGCCCCAGACCAGGCATATAATATAGCTACACCGGTAAATCTTCGATTTACATCGATATACAAAGATATAAATAGAAGAATATATAATATACATACACCGCAGGTAAATGGCGACCGACCGCAATGAGCAACTAAAAATATTGAATGGCAATATCACGCAATTGAATATTAGCAATGAAGCCTCCATTTGATCACGTTCGATTCAGGGCTATGTTTATCATGCTTCTTCAGATTTTTCTCGCCAGAATTCAAAATCTTATAGCTTATTTTGCGACAGACGTCGGGTGCCTAAGTGTCGGGGGGGGGGACACTAAAACTTTGCACTATATCCCTGGATCTTTAGCCGATCTAGCTATGCGAGAAAAAAATTCAACCCTGAATACAAATTTTGAATATTGCACAATTTTGAAACTGGCGTGCCGTGTATTCTATGAGTATATCTGTATATGGGCAGAAACTATATACGCCACTTGCCTATATGGATAGAAATGAAAGTTGTAATATATCACCTTGTGGTACGTTATACATCATTACCACCATTTCCTTGCATGTTTTAGGTCTATAATCTTACATTTTCTATGTTACAAATGTTAGTGTATATCGCTCCTGTTAATACTCTATAGACGGCTTCGAAGGTAGATTTCATTTTAAGCGTTGTAACTTGATCACGCGAGCCAAAATACAACGACAAATCCGTAATAATCAGACTCGATACGCTGATTGCCTTTAGCAAGTAATCACGGATATGCTTTAATCAAATGAATGACTATATCAATACGGTGTATGCAATTGTATTTATTTTTGAGACAAATTTTATTTTTTACATTTCATTTTTTCACAAGGATGCCGGAACTTGCCATCCATTCGATATTGCCAATGTAGAACTAGTTGAAAATTTAATAAATGATAGCAATAGCGATGACGGTAGTACAATGAGCGAAGAATACCCATTATACAGAAATACAACATCTACTCGAAAACAAAGCGATAATGATGCTGTGATGAAACCGATGAACAAAGAGTAGATGACATTACAGGAGGATTCAGTTGTACTGAGAAAAACAATGAAGATGAAAAAAAACAAGATGGCTCAGATAAGAAAAGGGACAACGATGAAAAAGATTCTATGGAAAGTAGAGTTTCCTGTATACCTAAAGTTTATACTCCGGAAAGCAATAACAGAGTGTTTGGTGCTTGTGTCAAAAAGAAGACTCTGGCTTTTACATTGTATGCGACGCTAAGAAATCTGGATGTTTAGAGTTTTACCATCCCAGCTGTGTAGGCTTAAATCATTTAATTTCAAAGAATGATGGCGACAAGTACAGCAACTGCTCCGACGGAAAATCTTATATTTGTCCTCTCTGTGCAAATAAAGTTTCTCGTAAACAGTGGTACACAGCAAACGACAAATTGTCAATTTCACAAAGTACGTGCGACGAACAGGATAGAGATAATCTCGTAAATGTCATCCGCGACAGTGACAAAACTACAAACACCGTTTACAATGTCTCCACTGATACGTCGAGAAAAAACATGGTAGAAAAGAAAAAGCGATGATTTCCTAATAGAACATTTTACTCGCGAAGATAACTGTGACACCCTGTCGCCGATCAACAGCGCTGAAAATATTTCCGAGCATGACTTAAGTATCGAGTCAACTGATGACGAGTTATTTCGCAATTCTTTCGGATTTCGGAATGATATAAAAGATGAGATAAGTAACGAAGACACGTGCAATTCCAACACAAAAGATAATAACGAAAACAATGCCAAAAACGACCACGATACTGTACAAGAGTCGACATACAACAGGCTGGTGGAAGAAGAAACAAGCGGTAGCGAATCCAATTATACGTCAAGCACATGTGACTCTAATAATTTCGATAAACACGTAAGTAAAGCTAAAAATGATGATAATCCCGTGCCACACGAAACATTGCGCAGGATGATGGATTGTCCTGGTTTGCCACCCGGTAATACATTCTTTTTGGCTAACATTCCCAGAACAGCATCCCTCCGTTTAACCGAAGCTGAATGGACTATAATACGCCCTACGTCGGAGAAGCCAAATACTTTGAGATGTCCTTGGACTGATATAATGGCGCGATATATGAAGGAATCAAACGATTTTTGTACTTTTCACTTCGAACGACATTATATTATTAAAGAGAATTCCAGAAAGCGAAACACTCCTGTTGTATTTTCTGCTTCGGGTCATTGCATATTTGAAGATTGTTCTTGCACATTCCAGTTGCAAATGCGGCGTGAAAATTTTGTTTCCAAACAAATCTTAGTTTTTTACGAAGGATCTGTGAAACATGCCGCCGGAGAGAGACAATCAAGATTTATAAAAAGTGAAACACGAAAAGAAATGGCGACCAAATTTCATAAAGGCCCAGATAAACCGTCCAAAGTGTATCAGGAAATAAAGGAAAACCTGTCAGTTAACGCTAAAGCATCCGGTAACAGGACTGGTTGTGGAAATCAACCGAGTACTATTAGAAAGATTGCAAGCGAAGGACAACAACAGACACAGCTTGATAAAGATGTTGTTCACTCATTACAAAAAGTTAGAGAGGAGTTGATGAAAAGAGAAAGGGAGCGTGCAATGCCACCAAATGCTATAGAAGGATTTGTTCATGCTATTTCTTTTTTTCCTCTCCATGTTTATATGTGGACTGAAGACGAAATACGGTTGTGGCACCACTTGTGTGGCAAAGATATAGCTTATTTGGATGCGACAGGAACGATTGTAAGAGACTTTATGGGGAAAAGAGTATTGTATTATGCCATCATTGTCCGACATCCTAGAAAGAACAATCCTCCTGTACCGGTTGCGGAAATGATAACGAATGATCACAGTGCGCCTAGTATCCGTGCCTTTATAGAAAGATTTCGAAGAGATGAATCAAAAGTGTTTAAAGGAAAACAACAAATTCCCAGACAAATAAATACAGATTATTCCAAAGCATTAATATTAGCCATTTTGAAAGAATTTAATGGTGAATCTCTGGACGACTTTCTCATTAGAGTATTTAAAATACTGCAAAAAAAGCATCAACAGAAGATTTCGAATTTACGGTGATACACGTCGGGTGTAGTCATTTCATGAGCATCATTCACAGAAAATTGAAAGCAATTATACGCTCATACAAAGGTTCCAAATCCAGTCACCATGACGACGTGTGGTATCGTTTTAACATGTACTGTGCATCATTACTGGTAAATTCTAGAACTCTGAATGAATTTGATTCAATACTTAAAGATGTTGCGGTGTGCTTGTTAAACGAGCGTCAAAATAGCGATGTTTTAAAATCGTTTACCAGGTTATGGGATATGATTCATCACATGGAGGACAGAGAGATAGTGTTTGATGTACAGAATGATTGCGTAAAAGAAGAAATTGACGATGAGGAGGATGACGGGAATATCAATAGAAGAGTTGAAGAATCTCGAAATCCGTTTAAGACACATTATGGCAAGCTGATTACGAAGTGTAAAGAACAGGCGTCAGAGAATAAATGCACAGAGATGAGTGATGAATGCGAATTTTCAGAGAATCGGAGCTACTGCCCAGAATTTTTTGACACCTTAGAATCGTATTTCCCGGAGATGCCTCTATTGTCTGGTGTTCTTTTAGGCTCTTTGGATAGATACATATGTGAGAGTGATACTAATTATGACAATTTGGACGGTTACCCGTATTTATCATTCAAGTCCGCCAACGCAAGCACCGAAGGTTATATTGAAGGCATGATGCGAAATTTAAAGCAAGAGGATTTCCCTGGAAGACGTAGATTGCGACCAGACGCGTTTGTGTTGGAAAACTACTCAAGGATTAGAAGAAGATTAACCGATTTCTCCGACTGAGTTGTAAGTAAGAAAATCTCAAGGCGGAGAACGCACGACAAACAAAACGGCAATATTGACGAGAAATCCGTTACAAAGGCCATCTCTAGCAGCGACCCAAATAACGCAGAGACACCTATTACAGTAAAAACTGAAGTTGACGAGTCTTTGAAAGTGAATGCTGCTGACGAGAAGCCATTATGCCGCGATAACAAGTCACCAACGGTCGTTACTAATGATTACTTAAACGTGACAGAAACATGGGGGAAGAAAGATCTGCTTACACCAAGGCGAAATCTATGTTGGACAGTTTCAACAGTCACCTTCTGTTCCCCTCAGCAAGACACCTGACGTTAAGAAAAAGAAGCGCAGCGGGACTTCTTCTTCTTTTTTTAACTTTTTCCATAATGGTGGTAAGAAAAATAGAGCAAAGGGGCGACGAAAGCAGTTGATTTAGCGAAAAAAGCCGGAGAGCTTTGGCACGATTTACCAACAGAAGACAAAACGAGATTCAGAAAGAAGCCGTTAAGGAAACAGAGAAAGAAAACTAGTTATAAAGAGGCAGGTGGCAGAGGAAAGCAAAAGAAGATACCAGATTTTTGTAGGAAAAGCAATAGCCAACAACATACCGGAACTAACGTTAACGATGTAACGAGAGGTCTGAAGAATAAAGCTAATGATTGCTGGCTGAATAGTCTTGTTCAATGCATAAACAGATTACCGATTAAGAATGTACTTACTAAAAATCCAAGCTCATCTCGAACCCAGATAACCGCCGCTTTAGAGTCTACCTTGAGGAAATTAAATAGCAACAATAAATATCCCTTTTATCCACAAGAACTTCACAACGTCTTTAGAAACCAATTTGGATATACGAGAGGACGACAACAAGACATACACGAGAGTTACACCGATTTGTGTTCCGACAGTACAGACGGAGAGATGACAGAGAATTTTGCGGGGATATATCAGTACACAAAGACCTGCACAAAATGCTACAAAAAAGAGGAACTTGGTCCTGAAACTTTCAACACCCTATTCGTTTCATTAGACGACGAAGTTACGAACCTTGCTGAGAGCATTGAAGATAATCTTGTCGATGGTGTAGAGATGAATTGCGACAACTGTGCAACTGAAACGCCTCACGTTCGCATTGGATTCTTTATTTCTTTGCCTAAAACGATTACTTTAGTTTTTAAAAGGTTTATCAACAATGGAAATGTTGGCCAAAAAAGTGACACCAGCGTGTTTTTGCCTTCAAATTTACGTATTTCAGTGGAAAGATCGAGTAAATGTTACAGTTTATCTTCTTGTGCACTTCATCATGGCGAACGCATAGAATGTGGGCATTACACTGCTGTTATTTTTAAAGGCAATGAAGCTTATGAAATTGACGATACAACTGTAAGGAACATCTCATCTTCATGGAAAGACGTTGTGGCAGCTTCCGTGTACTTGGCATTTTACACTTCTGAAGAAGAAACGGCAACGGTGGAGTTGGATATGGACGATGTCAATGATGAATGCAATCCCACGCCTTGCCAGAAACGAGAAAAAGTTGAATATGTAAATTTGATTGTCGATGACTCTGAAAAGTCAAAAGAGGATGCTTTGGAAGAGGGAATCTTCTATTGCCAGATAAACGAGAAAAAGTTGAATATGTGAATTTGATTGACGATGAGTCTGAAAAATCAGAAGGGGATGGTATCGAAGAGAGCACCTTTCTATTGCCAGGTGATTCTGAGATCGTACATATGAAGAAGCAATTTTTCCAACTATGTGATGTCTCAGTTCGACATAAACTTATTTGTAATCAAGATAAACATGGATATGAACTATATGGCAAAGATTTTAAAACGCTTGAACCATTAGTCGAAAAAAAATCGAATGAATCTTACACATTAGAAGATCCAGGATGGCTAAATGATGCAATAATCGATGCTTACTTATCACTCTTGGTAGAGAAATGTAGAAGCATGGGAATACAATGCT
Organism: Dendronephthya gigantea; assembly: GCF_004324835.1. Taxonomy (NCBI): domain Eukaryota; kingdom Metazoa; phylum Cnidaria; class Anthozoa; order Malacalcyonacea; family Nephtheidae; genus Dendronephthya; species Dendronephthya gigantea. The sequence goes on along the minus strand of NW_021163062.1, from coordinate 735,680 downwards.
ATGCATTTACCACACAGTTCATTACCAAACTACGATCCGTTACTACAGCAGGTAAAGAAGACGAATATAAGAAAATGATATCAAGGCATTATCGTTCTGTATACTTCGATTTGCAAGATGCCATGATAATACCAATTAATATCGGCAATGGACGACACTGGTCAATAATTGTTATCGATCCTCGAAAACAATTCATATTCTTCTACGATCCTTTACAACGTGGTGTACAACATATAACTCTACTGAAAATGGTCAAGGATTATTTTAAAGAAGTATATCTATCCAGATTATACAACGTAGAAATAAATCATAAAAAGTTCGTTTCAGAATTTGAAGTATATTGGGAAGATAGATTTCCTATTCAAGAAGAATTCATATCATGCGGTGTTTACATATTGGCATATGCAAGATACAGATTGGACTTGTTCAATGGTATCCCAAACAGCGATATTATCAATGCATCACGACCGACAATAGCATATGAACTCGTAAACCGAAATTTGTTGACTTCATCAGTACCAACCAGTTCCAACAGAGGGTGTATAATACCTACGGTTTATGAACAAAGGATCGATAAAATGGTTGCCATCAGATGTTTATTTACGGGAGAAAAACCATTGAAGTTTGAATGGTTTTTTAAAAGTAAGAACGTTTCTTGCGAACAAACGTGCAGAATGCTTTTGCGAGAAGACAATGTGGGTACATATTTTTGTCGCGTAACATACGCGAACGGCGTGGTTATCAACTCATGTCACTGTGAAGTTAGATCTAAATGAAGAAAATTCTGGAGAGATATGTTATTGAATTATGATAATGATATCACAGAAGAGATAATTAACACTGCGCTGCGCAACTGGCGGTTCTACAACTGAAAAATTCCGAGGCCGTTGCGTTTATAGAATACGAAAAACCTTTGAAAAACGGGCGAGTGTTAATGTGCGCGATAGGATGAGTCAGGATCAACACTGCGCTGCGCAACTGGCGTCTCTAACTGGAGAAAAAAAATCCAGTGCCGTTGCGGTAGTGACATGAAGAACCATTGATGTAACGGGCGAGTGTTGAATTCCATCGCGCGGAAAAAATAACCTGCCATACCTGCTTTATAACCTCCGTCCTCTATATTCGCATCCATGTAGGTAAGTTATATATGAGGTTACAATATTGACCATAACACTTGACCATAACATTCGTAATGATGACCATTTTATTTTCACATACATGTGATTTTTGTATCTAAACCTCTTTTTGTTAAGCCTTATTCCGGAATTATTTGTTAACTTAAGTGTAGAGATATTATAGCGGCGAAAGTATGTTTCTTTATTGCTCTTTAGACTGTATGGTTCAAGTTCATATTCAAAGACCGAAGTGTGCCCGCAATCAGAAGCAGGTCAGAGGCAGAAGAATCTAAAGAATGAATAATTATGGTTCAACGAATACGTGACGTTTGTGTGGTGTAAACGTAAGCATCTTTGTATTTCAATGTGTATAGTTTATTTGATGTATGAGAGTATTTTTAAACTTTGGCTTATCCACCGTTTAAGGACGACAAAACTATTCCATATGGATTATGGTATGCAAAATCATATCTTGGTGTAAATATCGCGTTTATCAAACGAAGTAAGTTTATATTCAATCAATTATGAAAAAATCTCCTATCCAAAATTCTCTCTAAGGAAAGATGAAGCGTGCACATTCTAAAACGGAGTGAAAACAACCTGAATTTGTTTCTTCATTCTAAATGACTACAAAAGTAAAAGCAAACCGTTCTGGTAAAATTACAATCCGCCATTTGAAATCAGTTGAAGTTGTGTCATTCAGAAAGATTATCATGTCATGCTAACAAAAGCGTTTTGTCGCATTTCTCTTTCAGATATATCATCGCTGTGATGTTGCTAAGAACGTATCAAAGAAGTTTTAACTAGTCCTCCAACGTCGCGTCAGTGTAGACTTTATAGTTCGTGTACCTATTTTCATGCAATTATACATTCATAACATTTATTTAGATTTAAAATGCTGACTTAAAGGGATATGACAATAAAATAACGGTAGACCACATTTGATTTTAAGAGACTTGAACTACATGAAGTCAAAGGCCGGGTTGACGTTTTTAATCGAAAATTTACATGGTTCATGATGTCATACACATTATAGACATGGCTGACCTGCACATCCAAAATAGTAAATATTGTCATTCTAGATCTCGAGACATTTTTCAATCAGTACTTATTTTTTATTGCCCTATCCCTTTAAAATGTTAATTATATCCTCAAAATGTCATTTCATCATGTAAATTGAAAAAATACATAATTAAAAATTTATTCTGGTACTATGCAATTCTCCTTCTAACTTGCAACGCAATTATAATTTTGAGTGATGTTCATTAATAAAGATTTTTTGAAATGCTGAAAGAAAATTTTCGCATTTGCAGATGCCTCTGAAATATAATTGCATTGCGATTTGCAAGGAAAGTCGCATAGTGTACACCGACTGGTCATATCCAATCACATCAACTCATAGGGTTCGGCTATAACAATGCAGGATGCACTCAAACTTTTGCGTCTTTTGCATTTAAGTCACTAGATGGCAATCGCGCATTATATAGAACATTACAACAGTTGTGTAAAATTCTTAACTACATTTCAAATAGTGAAACACTAGTTTATTAAAAAATGCATTATTCTATCGATACACATTTAACCGAAGTTTTATATTTACTTAATTAGTTTTATTTATATTTAATGATGCAAGCTTTCTATCGATACCAGTTTCATTAAATATGAAGCCGTTTTTGGGGGCGTATTTTGCTCGTATTTCACGGACATTTAACGTACATCATTATATGCGATTTCGAATCTCAGGCTGGCAGACGTCTGCGTTTCAGGAGCTGTAAGATTCGACGACGAATTTGGGCCAGGATAAAAACTACATATTTGGAATCTGTGTTATGTAAGCTTTCTATCGATAGCAGTTTCATTGAATGTGAAGCCGTTTTTGGGTGCGTACTTCGCTCGTATTTCACGGACATTTAACGTACATCATTATATGCGATTTCGAATCTCAGGCTGGCAGACGTCTGCGTTTCAGGAGCTGTAAGATTCGACGACGAATTTGGGCCAGGAAAAAACTACATATTTGGAATCTGTGTTATCTAAGCTTTCTATCGATAGCAGTTTCATTGAATGTGAAGCCGTTTTTGGGTGCGTACTTTGCTCGTATTTCACGGACATTTAACGTACATCATTATATGCGATTTTGAATCTCAGGCTGGCAGACGTCTGCGTTTCAGGAGCTGTAAGATTCGAGGACGAATTTGGGCCAGGATAAAAATTACATATTCGGAATCTGTGTTATGTAAGCTTACTATCGATAGTAGTTTCATAAATTTTGAAGCCGTTTTTCGGTGTTTACTTCGCTCGTATTTCAACGCGCATTTAACGTACATCATTATATGCGATTTTGAATCTCAGGCTGGCAGACGTCTGCGTTTCAGGAGCTGTAAGATTCGACAACGAATTTGGGCCAGGATAAAAATTACATATTCGGAATCTGTGTTATGTAAGCTTTCTATCGATACCAGTTTCATTGAATGTGAACCCGTTTTTGGGTGCGTACTTCGCTCGTATTTCACGGACATTTCGAATCTCAGGCTGGCAGACGTCTGCGTTTCAGGAGCTGTAAGATTCGAGGACGAATTTGGGCCAGGATAAAAATTACATATTCGGAATGTGTTATGTAAGCTTTCTATCGATAGTAGTTTCATAAATTTTGAAGCCGTTTTTCGGTGTTTACTTCGCTCGTATTTCAACGCGCATTTAACGTACATCATTATATGCGATTTTGAATCTCAGGCTGGCAGACGTCTGCGTTTCAGGAGCTGTAAGATTCGACAACGAATTTGGGCCAGGATAAAAATTACATATTCGGAATCTGTGTTATGTAAGCTTTCTATCGATACTAGTTTCATTGAATGTGAACCCGTTTTTGGGTGCGTACTTCGCTCGTATTTCAACGCGCATTTAACGTACATCATTATATGCGATTTTGAATCTCAGGCTGGCAGACGTCTGCGTTTCAGGAGCTGTAAGATTCGACAACGAATTTGGGCCAGGATAAAAATTACATATTCGGAATCTGTGTTATGTAAGCTTTCTATCGATACCAGTTTCATTGATATACTGCCTGTTTTTAACGGCAAAATAAAAAATAATATATTGTGTTTACGTATCGAATTTAGTGCGGATGAATATCGTGCTAGCTTCGCATATGTTTGATTTTCTTGTTCTCGGAGGAAGAGCGAATCCTGTGGTGAATCCTGTGGTAGCTTCACACTAGTCAAATTTTAACTCTGTGGTGACACTATGTTGTACCATTGGCATTCATAAAGGCAAAATGTACCATGAGTACAATTAGTGAAAATAGCTATACCCTTCAGCTATAGCTATACCTAAGAGTTGTCTGAGCGCCTGGGGAAGGGAAATTGACAAGAGGGACCTATTGTATACAAAGCAGTAGAAATTAATTAATACTGTAAGAAAAATATGAAAACAATGTGTTGCCTTGATAACATTTATTATCATCCTTAATTTCTATCAGAATTCTACATTAATTTCAATTGCCTCACCAAATTTCATCACCCTTGAAAGATTTATATCAAATTTTGAGATCATGCACTTGATCTTAAACATTATATTCATGCACTTGATCATGATATACTATATTGATTAGCTGAAATTTATGAGCACAATATTACCCCTGATACCAAAAATTTAGTTATAAATTCATTATCATGGTAGTCGTAGAAATAAAATATATTAAAATAATTTCAGAAATATCTGGTAAAAAAGAAGAAGATGCTGACAAAGATTTTCTTGTTTTACCTTTGGATGTTACAAAATATGACACCATGCAAGAGGCAGTTAAAACAGTCTTGGACCATTTCTCCAAGGTATTAATTTTTGTACATACTATTGTATGTCTTATTCGAATGTAAGGATCCGAGCATGAAGTAGATTTGACGTAATATGTGTATAAACATACATAGCAATTTAATTTAAGGTTTAGATTAGCATGCATATAACTAAAAAAATTATCATAAAGAGAAAGATTTGTTCTTTTCACAACAGACTTGTTTTGGTCTGCTTTTCGCACATTCTTGAAACATGTTGCACATGAAATTGGTGTGTAGGCAGGAAAAGTTGGGAGGAAAACTGGGGGGAAATGGTTGGCAAACCCCACCCCACCCTTAGGGGCTATACACCGCTGATTTGTGCTGCTATTACAAGTCTTCCAAGAGCTATCCTGAATCATGTAAACAGGGTTTTGGTAACAGAAATGACAGACGTCGTTGTAGCTGCGCTGTGGATCCAAACCTTTCATCAATACAATATCATCAATACAATAAAGCATTTGCACATAACGTCACATTAGGCATCTGGAGGACAAATTTGTTAATTATTAAGCTTAAATTTTGCAAAATCTTAAATTTTTGGCAAAATACAAAAATATTTACTAGCAGTGGCGTAGCCAGCCTCACGATTTTGTCCTGCTATGTAAATTTCGAGTTATTATGAGTACATATTCATTTCTTTAGAAATTCATTGTTTTCACAGTCAATGAACACCAAAATATTAGCATAGCATGACTAAATTGTCGGGCTGACTACGCTACTGTTTACTAGTGTGAGAAAGCTTGTTTCGTTAACTGCTTTTGACCGCTATACAATACGCTCACATGACGATTATATTTGAGTGAAGTAAGGAAACATTTTGAGGACAACTTTTAATGATTATTACGTCAGTGCAAGTGACCCTAATAACGCCCCCAATGTTACTAACATTTTGTACCTAAAATTCCAATACAACGTTTTGCCAGGTTTTATGTCGGAAAATATTGTATATCCAAGTACTTTGCATCAAATATGGTAACAACTGCCTAAAATAGACAAAAAATCATCTCGACGTTTCGACCTGAGGGCCTTCGTCAAGAGAGTTAGTATAAAATAAGTATGAGGATACTAACTCTCATACAAACTCTCCTGACGAGGTGGAAACCTCAAGAAGTGTTTTTGTCTGTTTTAGGCAGTTGTTATACCACATTTGATGCTAAGTTTTTTGACGACGCTGCCACGCTGTTCCCTGGTTATATTGGAGCGTATCAACATCCAAGTTCTGTAGTAGATTTCCAATCGAATTCTTGAGCGGTGGCTCTTATCACATCGTTCAGGTTTTGCAGAATCGTTTGCAGAATTGATCACGAAGCGAAAAGCGATTATATTAATTTCGCCCCTGACTGAAGTTGGATTGATTGATTTAGTTATTGATTGATTGATTGATTGGTTGGTTGGTTGGTTGGTTGGTTGGTTGGTTGATTGATTGGTTGATTGATTGACTGACTGACTGATTGATTGATTGATTGATTTAGTTATTTATTGACAGATTGATATTCTAGTGAACAACTGTGGCAGGGGCCAGCGAGGATTGGTTGAAAACACGGAGAGGAAAGTGGATCAAGAGTTGTTCGAGATAAACGTGTTGGGTACAATATCGCTGACTAAAGCTGTTCTTCCGCACATGATTGGGAGGAAGACTGGTCGTATTGTTGTTGTCTCCAGCATTTCTGGAAAACTCGGTGGGTCCTCCAGCATGCTTTATCAACTACTGCAAATTCGGCTTTTGAAATATGAACTGTATATCACCGACGGGAGCAAGACTCGCATGCAATTTAAAATCTGCATCCCACGATATACACTTGGGCATCCGAGATTATTGAATTTCATCCATGCTTTGCCATGATATAAATATTAGAGTTGGAAACTGCTAATAGTAATGGTATCCATTGTGGGAGAAATGAGATAGGTTGACTCAATGACTGCATGTTGTACATATTGTGAAAGTAGTTATCAGTATAGCAATAGTTTTTTGTGCACAGGTCGGTAGTTGAAAATAACCAAACGTTAAGCAATGTCGTTAACCTGCTCTGCCGACGTTTTTGTCCGAACGTTTGATCTTTACAATTAATGTGTACTATTATGAAATCCGCCTGCAAATAAATCAATGCTCTACAGTTTAAATCATGATTCATGGTTTATTTTGAACAGCAATTTCATTCCTTAAAGGGGTCATAACCTAAAATAGATCTATCCCCAAAAAAGAGTAGTTCTAAGATCACATATATAAAAGTTTTTTGCGGCTAATTGTGACCTCTTGAAATTCAGGGCCTTTTTTAAGGAGTCATTTTGAGACACGGCGTCCTCCCTGCATAAAGCACAAGCAATGTTGTATAAAACGTATATATACATCGTTTTTTGAATTTGCCAAAATTCTAACAGGGGGGTGTAATCCCCCCCGGGGGTACTCTTATACTTTGTACGCAAAAACAATATTGGCTGGATGCATGCTTCTATGTTTTTATGTAACAAGCATTGCTTGTATTTTAAACAGGGGGGTTGACGACTCTTAAAAGGTTTCCTTAAAAACGGCCCTGGACCCTGGTTAAAGTTACAGTGAAATAATTAATCACGCAATTTACACTGTTAATTTAAAAGGTACTCCAACATCTGCTACCTACTCTGGCACAAAGTTTGCACTACAGGTAAACCTATATATAGATATTTATTCTGACATGGTGACTTGAAAGAGCACCGTCTTTTCACAGATTAGACATTATACCAGAAGCCTCACTCTGCATTTGGCGTCCCAATTTTTTGGGGAGTGTGACGCCACCTAACGCAAGGCAAATACGCGAGCACACGCAAGCATAATGGCGCTTAGTATCCAACAGTGAACTCAAATAAGACTGGAACGCTCACTCTGCCGGAAGTTTGAAGCCAAGATGGCGGATCATGAAGCCTTTCTTGTAGGTATGATCCAGGCCTCCGGCGCGGAAATTTAGGTAATATTATGGCGGCTGATTTAAAATACGGATTTAAAAGTCTCGTCTAAGACTCAATTAGTCAATTTACGTACATTTTTTAAATAACAATAACACAAAAAATAGCATGTAATCTATACGAAGAACTATTGGATACACTTAATGAAACAAGAAATAATTTCTGTACAACATTGTTCGAGAAAACGTTGTAAACAGACTTCAAAATAAAAACAAAAAGTTTTGTTAATAGCCATCACTCACCTGTCACCTCGTCACTCACAACATGAAAAACAACAAAAGTTTTACAGCCTCTAAGCGCATAAACCTTTTATTTACTGTGTTTTAATTACTTTTTCTGAAGTTTATATATATATATATATATATATATATATATATATATATATATATATAATTATATATATTACATATTTCTGTTCAAAAACTGATCCTCCCCAGTACTCTATAACCTGACAGAGAGCAAAGTTTTTCAGTATTTTAACACGATAATTTCGAAAGGCAAAAATAAGGAGATATTTAAAAAAAAAATGCCAATAAATTGCACAATTCATGGGTGCAAAAGTAATGGATATAACAATGAGGGGAAAGAAAACAACTATATTTCATTTCACAGGCAAGTTTATTCAGGCATTCATAACAACAGTGTCATGTCTGAAATGCAAGGCAATTAGTTTCAAAATATTTGATAACAGAAGTACAAGCCATTGAAAATAATTAATGTATAAATAAAAGAGCATTTCTATAAAATGAAGTATCAATTCACTTGTTTTACAATGGGAAAAGCACACACATTGATGTTATATTAATTTTGCTGTATGTAATAAATATGTACACAGGCTATGTACTATAAACTATAAACATAAGTGACAAAGCAATCAAGTATTCAATGGGAAAGAAACAATGAAACTTACAGTATTACAGAGTAATATACAGATTACAAGTATTTAAAAAATTAATATTATACTAAACCATAATTTGCATGTACAGGTTTCCTTTGAAGGATGTGGATATGCTCCAGAAATGGGAAAATGCTGTCATGGCAATAAATAAGAGCAACCAAGCATGGAAAGCCACTCGATTTAGTTTCATCTGTAGCAAGCATTTTGACCACCAAGACTACATCATTCCACCAACCTCTGATAAGCCCTGTAGATTAAAAAAATATGCAGTGCCATCATTGTTTTCAACATTGGAGCAACCTAGTGCATTGGGCCTTACCTACGCTGAAAGTGATAGACTAGGAATTCCCAGAAAACGCCCCCACCCCAGAGAGTTAAGTGGCATGTCACCTGCAGCTAAGGTGTTCCTAGACCACAACTACTCAAAACAAATGCCAGATGAGGAGGATATTAACAATGAAGAAGATATGAGCAATGGGGAGCAAGAAGAGAAGCCAGATTTGTCACAAAAACTAAAGCAAAAAATTAAAAATTTGCAACAGCGACTAAGAAGATCAAAAGCAAAATTAAATAACATGAGCAATTTAATTTCCCACCTACAAGAAAAACTGGTCATCAGTACAGAACAGGCAGGATTACTGCACGCAGCATTTGACAACCTTCAGCTATCACTTTTTAAAAACACCAAAACAAATACCAAAAAGAAACCACAAGGAAGAAGATATGATGATCAGGTGAAGGAATTTGCTCTGACCCTTTATTTTTATTCACCTAAGGCCTACAAATACGTTCGATCCATAATTCCACTACCTAATCCCTCAAATCTACGAAAGTTGTCATCCTCTGTCAATTGTGAACCAGGCTTTTTTGAAGAAGCTTTTGATGCACTAGCAAGCGAAGCCAGTAGAGATGCAATAAAAAAGGACTGCTGCATGGTGATAGATGCAATGGCTATAAGAAAGCAAACAATATACGAGCCAAAGAATGATTGCTATGTTGGTTTTGTAAACTATGGAGAGGGTGGTCCAATTCCTGACGATCCAGACACGTTGGCTACAGAGGCACATGTTTTTCTTCTTGCTGGCACAAGAAGCAATTGGAAATGCCCTATTGGTTACTTCCTGACGGATAAAATCGCATCGAAGACCCAAACACAATTAATCAAGACAGCTCTGATAAAAGCCGCTGAAGCAGGACTCAAAGTGTGGTCAATTACTGCAGATGGAACATCTGTGAATATGAGTACCTTCGAGCAATTAGGATGCAAGTTTGGTTCCACATACGAGTCATTTCAAACAAAATTCCCCCACCCAACAACTGGAGAAGACGTATTTATAATTGCAGATCCTTGCCATATGCTCAAGTTGGCAAGGAATGCCCTAGCATTCCTTGGCACCATCAAAGATGACGAAGGCCAACCAATAAGATGGGACTACTTCAAGGAACTAAACAAGCTTCAACAAGAAGAGGGGCTAAAGATGGGGAACAAAATTTCATTAAACCACATCAAGTTTGAAAAACACAAAATGAATGTGCGTCTCGCAGCACAAACACTGAGTTCTTCTGTTGCAGATGCCATTGAATTTTTAGATGTTGGCATGAAAAATCCCAAATTTCATAACAGTAAGGGCACTGTCAAGTTTGTAAGAATGATCGATCGGCTTTTTGATGTCCTAAATTCAAGAAATCCTGTGGGGAAAGGATTCAAACAGCCTCTACGTGTCACAAACAAAGCAACTTATGAAGAAGTTCTGAAATCAACAGCAACCTATTTGTTATCATTACAAGTAGGTTCACCATCTCAACTCCTGGCAACTCACAGAAGGAAAACTTTCATCATCGGTTTTGTAACCGACATCATATCAACTATTAACATGGCCAACCAAATGTTCACACTGCCTATCAACCCCTTCAAGTACATTCTAACTTACAAGTATTCCCAAGACCACTTGGAACTTCTCTTCTCTTGCGTGCGATCAAGGGGAGGTTGGAATAATAATCCAAACACTTTGCAACTCAAATATGCTCTTCGACAAATGATGATGAAAAATGCCATCACTGCTTCTAAAAATGCCAACTGTGTGGAATTTGAAACCAACACCATCATACCAATTTTTCACAGGAAAAAACACAGGGCACCACTTGGCGAGGGCATGGATGAAAATGGCACAACACAAGATGAAAGCGAAGAAGCAGAAGAAAATTTGATGTTCGAGCATTTAGATCAGAACATTCACTCTGAATTTATTTCCAACATTTTATTCTACATTGGGGGATTTATTGTGAAGAAATTAATCAAGAAGGTTACCTGTGAAAGATGCCAGGAATGTCTTGTTGGCAACATAATTCTGCAATCAGAATTATCAGATCATGACTACTGTGGAGCGTCCACGTATGACGAAGTGTCTTCAGCCTCTGCATTCACCCTGTTCGTCAATAACGGTGGATTGAAAATACCATCCAAATCCGTGTTTCGGACGATCGAACGATGCGAACACATTTTCAGGCAGTCAGTTATCGCGAACGGCATCAGCACTGTAAAAAAGCTAAAAAACAAAATGATTGTTAACGTTTGCCATCATTTGCTTTTTGAAGCCAGCCAATCAGTGTTTGAAGAGCACAAGGGGGAAAATGACCACCAGCTAAAGCTAATCAAATGGACTGCAGATAAATACTTCACGCTGCGATTGTTCACCTACGGCAAACATTTTAGTGAGACAGTTGGGCAAAATGGATTGCCTAGTTCCAGGCACCAGCTAAACAAATTGATTTTGTTTAATAATCAGTAGAATTATATATGTAAATATGTTTGAATACTTACCTTTCCAGCCATTGATCCTCAGGAAAAATTCTTTTATATACGTTCGAATTTTGTCTAAATATTTTGACGACCCAACATGATATGTAATATACGTTCAATATTCCATCAATTACATATTCTTCTTTAGAAATATACTCTCCCTTGAAAATTGTTTGAAAAAAGCGTAAAATGCCTGCATGATTCAAACAAAAAGTACAAAATTTCTCCATTTTAACGAGTTTCCAAAAAATATAACCGGCCGCGTCGCCATGCTTCCACCCTTCGTGACTAGTCCACGCAAAAAACACGCGTGTTTCCTTTGGAATTTCCGCGCCAGAGGCCTGGATCATACCTACAAAAAAGGCATCATGATCCGCCATCTTGGCTTCACTCATTAATGAGGGAAAGTCAGAGAGTGAGCGTTCCAGTCTTATTTGAGTTCACTGGTATCCAATTTGTGTCTTGCTCACACAATCCTGGTGTGTGCAGGAACTTTTTCATGGGGGTACAAAGCTCCTGCACACACCAGGATGGCGTATAGAATTGCGTAGAATTATGCGTGCGCTTCTGAAAAGTTTCGGACAGGAAAACATTAGCAAAATGCAAAAAGTGAGGCTTCTGGTGTGTCTATTCTGTGGTCTTTATTAAAAACGTTTTTACTCTGGAGTTCCGCTACACCTTGGGCCAGTTGTATAAAAGACTAGTTAACTTTTAACAGAAATTAAGGACCGAATTGGCCAATCTGAGTTTTATGTTTTTAGGTTAACTAGGTCTAGGATTTGACTATGCAAAATGTAGTTAAAGAGTTTTATACAACCATCTACTGGCCGTTCATTTAAGCTACATGAAGGTCCTACATGCAGTGCGTGAAACAGTGGCGTAGGCAGCCCGACAATTTAGTCATGCTATGCTAATATTTTGGTGTTCATTGACTGTGAAAACAATGAATTTCTAAATAAATGAATAATGATAATAACATAAAATTTGCATAGCATGACTAAATCGTCATGCTGGCTACGCCACTGGTGTGAAAAAGGCACCCTTACGAAAGAGTACAATCGCACGTATCTCAAATTTTAAAGCGCCAATACAGGGTACTTTTTTGGACACACTGTATAAAAGGATTGATGAAATGTTGCTTTTTGTGTGATAACGTGCGCTCTAGCTGGGGTAAATTTAGTCTGTGAAAAAAATCACTTCGCGCGTTAACCAGCAAGTTATTAGTGACTGCATGATCAAGGGTAAGTCAGAAAAATGACTACAGCTCTAACATGCAATCATATTGGTAGATTTTTATGTAAAAATATTCTTTGGAAATGAATAACCATGCAATAGCGTTGTTATTAAGGTATTTTGAAATTGAAATTAGGTCGTGTCATTTGTTCTGACTTATCTTGAGTTCAATATACTGATGCATGTCATAGAAGCGGGATGAGCTAAATTAAGAACCTACAATGTTAGAACAAGTGGGTGGGGTAAAAGTAAAGAGCTATCCTGCTTTTTCACGGTGAATTTATTTGCAGACCAATCACATCACCGGATTTCAGTTTTCTATTTCCGCCGCGGGAATAAATTCCCTGGTATAAGATCGCGTTTCAAATACTATACAGGGTGTATCAAAAAAAATGTCCCAAATGTAAAAATTCCGTTTTTCAGGATATTTTGCAGAATTTGGCAAATTTTTGTGTTTCTAGAGATAGTTAAGACTTATCTGGTATACCTAGGCCAAGTTTGGTTTTTCATTAACAAAATTATGTTACCGGGGGGGGGGGGTGTTCGTTTCCACTGATATTGAGAGGGCTTGCGCGCGAAAATGTGAAGCTGAAATTGAGATATTATTTAGCTGTCTAAAAGTAGGAAAGCTTTTTAATAAACTGTCAAAGTTTCAGAAAATTTAATGCATACTGGGAGCAACGCGCGACCCCTAAAGGTGACAAATATTTCATTGCGCGCATTGGATTAAATGCATCGTTGATTTTAGCGTGACCGATCTCATACAAGGTGGGCAAATGAATAAATTAAAGCGAGAAACTGAACACATAAACAAAGCGATTTATACGTGATGTTAATCCTCAGCATGTCCACCATTTCATTCTAAGCAAACTACGGCTTGTCTGAGCATACTAAACACTGAACAGCGAACCATTTGTCTGTCCATTCGCCTAGATTTGCCGGTGGTAGCGTAGGCGATTTGCAAGAATTTCGAACGAAATGGATAATTTGAGACAGGACAGACAAATGTGGTTCGGCGTTCAGTGTTTACCATGCCCAGACGAGCCGCAGTTTGCTTAGAAAGAAATGGTAGAAATGTTGAGGATTAAAATCAAGAATAAAAATCTTGTTATTAAATCGCTTCGTCTTCTTGCTCAGTTTCTCGCTTTAATTTATTCATTTGCCCATGCAGCCTTGCATCAGATCAGTCACGCTAAAATCAACCATGCATTTAATCCACTGCGCGCAATGAAATATTTGTCACTTTTAGGGGTCGCGCGTTGCTCCCAGTTTGCATTATTTTTCCTGAAACTTTGACAGTTTATTAAAAAGCTTTCCTACTTTTAGACAGCTAAATAATATCTCAATTTTAGCTTCACATTTTTGCGCGCAAGCCCTCTCAATATCAGTGGAAACGAACCACCCCCCCCCCGGTAACATAATTTTGTTAATGAAAAACCAAACTTGGCCTAGGTATACCAGATAAGTCTTAACTATCTCTAGGAACACAAAAAATTGCCAAATTCTGCAAAATATCCTGAAAAACGGAAATTTTACATTTGGGACATTTTTTTTGATACACCCTGTAGAACTGCAATCGACGAAACAGTGGCAGATCCAGAGTTGGACAGAATAACGACTTGATTTGAAATTCAAAGTATTTTATTAACAACGCTATAATTATAGTTATGAATAATAATAATAAATATTTACGGATGCATTGGCAAATTAGAATAGAAGTAAGCTTTTATCCTCGTATGTGAACTGTCAGATAAGATAATTTAGTGGCCATCTTTGAAGCTAAGTTGAAGCCGAATTGGTCACCAATTGCCAATCTTTTTCTAATCTGCGTTTTTGGCTTCACGACCCACGATCGCGCTGAGAAAGATTCAGAGATATAAGAGACCTTTAGTTTGACGTTTATGGCAAACGTCAAACCGCTGGCAAAGTTTGTGTTTTAACTCCACTACCTTTAAGTGTGCGGCATTTTCGCTAAATTACAAACGTTCTGCGTAAAACTTGTGATGTTCAGCAGTAATGTAAGAAAGCAATACACTATTTCTGATGTATTTAGAAAAGCAGCAAATTCAGCTTTGCCGTATGTGCTTCACGTTTGCCGTATAAAATTTAATGCTCGAACGACTGCATACACCCTCAGCCGTTCAGGCATTGAATTTTATACGACGAACGTGAAACATATACGGCAAAGCTGAATTTGCTGCTTTTCTAAATACATCAGCGAAATTGCCGCACACAGTAGTGGAGTTAAAACACAAACTTTGCTAGCGGTTTGGCGTTTGCCGTAAGCGTCAAACTAAAGGTCTCTATAGTAACCAGATAAACCTGTAAGATACCGTCAATTAATTGTCATCCCAGTCTTAGTTTATAGAGTTAATATGGTCATTCTCGCTTTAATTTCTTGCACGGGTGTTTGTTTTCATAACCACATTCGTCTGAGGTTTAATTAAAGTTCTTCTATCATGGAAATCAAATTTGTTATTTTCTTATATTTTGTGATACGACGGCAGTATTCAGGAAGATTAGAAAACTCAACAAACTCCATGATATCCAGTAAATTAACAATTTTTTGTTTAACGCTATTTCAGGGGTATTTCTCTGCTTTGCGCTATGAACTTCATGGAAAAGGTATCAGAGTTTTATTAGTCTGCCCAGGACCAATAAAGTCGGCTATTGTGGAGAATGTCGTAACACAGACATGGGGCAAGGTATGTAAATCATTCTTTGACACTGAACAAGGAGGAATTTCGCTTTAAAGTAATCGGCATATTGCGGTGCCCGCGCCAAGTTTGGCACCGCATTATATTCTGCCTGTGAGTTTGTTTGTTCGCATCAATACGTTTCCTTAATCGCCTAGCAAAATTCCTTTCCTATAATTATTACTATAAATCTTGTTGTACGTTTGCCAAATTCTTTTTTTAAAGGAACGTTCTTTTTTCAATTTCAATCTCAAACTCTGATAATTGCGTGTATCTCTGCTTTTATGCACCCAAGAAGGACAAAAATACCACCATTCGATTCAGCGTAAGAAATTATACTTACAGGTCTTAAATACATTACTAAACAAGAGTATTCGCAGCGATTTATGACGTTTGAAAGACAAACGAAATTGAATTGTTGACAAATCGCTCAAAATTACTATGCTGTACTTTACTAGTAATAGTAAGTTTGGTCTTTGATATCTTTCATATCGTTGGTTTTCTCTTTTAATTTTCGTCCTTAAATAAGTGGATCGGTCTTACATTTAACAATTAGTCGCCGAAGGCGAGGTGATTACAAGCCTATATTCACTGAGCCGAAGGCGAAGTATAATTTCAGTATTGAAAAAGTTTTATTTATAAATACAACTGATTTATGTTCTCAATTTCTGCTTCCGAAATTTTTCCAAAACGATTTTGAGTATTTTCAGCCATGTTTTTTGGGGAAAAGCAATAGTTACTGCTCAGACTGCTCTGAGCAGTAACTATTGCCTCATAGTTACTGCCGAGGGAGCCAATCAGAATGCTCAAAGGTCATTTTTCAATACTGAAATTATACTAATACGATTTATTTTATAGTACTTTGAGCCAAATATATTCTATTTCGAAGGTTTTAAAGTATAGTTTCAATAAGCGAACTTTATGACAAATCGCTCAAAATTATTAAACAAATTAAAAATGCAGTACGCTTAATCCTTGACTTCTGTATCGTTGCTTTTCTAGTTTCCGGCTCTACACCAGTTTATCGTTTCTCTTCATTTTGATAGTATTTTTAGATAGTATTTTTAGCCTAAATATTTTATCTCTGAAGATTTTAAAACGGCGCAATTTTGACCTTAATGTACCAACCAACCAGGCTGCGGCCGACAGAATGTAAGTTGGTAATGTCGTTAGAAATGAGCGGACGTTTTATTTCTAGGCAAGCATTGCGGGCACCGCATTTTAGTACTGTGTCTGGTTTGTTTACATTTTTCAGGCAAAGCCAATCAAAAGGCCTAAATTTTTAATACTTCGTGTTTTAAAATTAATAATGTACCTTTTTACCGGAAGTAGTTTAAATTTATGCATTCTGTTTGGGTTACTGAAAATGTAAACAAAATTGCTTGTTGGTCTAAAACGAAATTCCCCTTGTTCTGGCACTGTGGTTAATGTGAAGAAAATAGATACAGGAGTATTTAATGAACTGCAGGACTGTGCAACTTTTTAATGTGTACTAGAGTGTAAAAGATACCCCATATGAATATGATGCGACGCATCGCATGGAAACAGATGAATTTGCAAACTATATGGCAATTGCGATGGTGAATGAATTGGATGAATGTTGGATCTCTCCCCAACCTGTATTGTTAGCGGCATATGTCTCTCAGTATATGCCTTCCACCGCGAATTGGTAAGCTTGGCTGTATTTATTTAAAGGGATATGGCAATAAAAATTATTTCTGTTTTGTTGAAGAAAACTTACACTTCTTATAGGATCTGTTCTAAAACACCACACGAGTCAGAACACGAGTGAACACGAATAAACACGAATGAACACGAGTCAGAACACGACTCCAAAAATATGAACACGAGTGAACACGAGTGAACACGAGTTAAAAAATCATGAACACGAGCGAACACGAGTCCAAAAATCATGAACACGAGTGAACACGAGTCCAAAAATCATGAACACGAGCGAACACGAGTCCAAAAATCATGAACACGAGCGAACACGAGTCCAAAAATCATGAACACGAGTGAACACGATGGTTGTCCAATACTGTTGCAAGCATACGGGTCGTTCGTTTCGTAAAATTTTTTATACGGATGGTAAAGTGGTTTAGGCATTTCTATTCGTT
Source organism: Dendronephthya gigantea (assembly GCF_004324835.1). Taxonomy (NCBI): domain Eukaryota; kingdom Metazoa; phylum Cnidaria; class Anthozoa; order Malacalcyonacea; family Nephtheidae; genus Dendronephthya; species Dendronephthya gigantea. The sequence goes on along the minus strand of NW_021163062.1, from coordinate 718,048 downwards.
AGTATAGTAAGCAACCATTCGCACCATTGGTATCCGGAATAGACTCTAAGTTTACGATCCGTAAATAGACTATGTCGATTCGTAAACTCATTTTGTCGACTAGAACATGAGGCACAGACTGTGTCCATTTGCAAATAGGGCAAGTTGTGTCTATAGAATAAGGCGATGAAGAAATTGTCGATCCGTACCATTGGTATCGAATGGACTGTTCGTTTACGATCCGTAAACAAACTGTGTCGATTCGTAAATTGGGCCAGATGTGTCTGGGATAGGCATCTGAAAAGCTTGTCGATCCGTACCATTGGTATCGAATGGACTGTTCGTTTACGATCCGTAAACAAACTGTGTCGATTCGTAAATAGGGCATGATGTGTCTAGGACAGGGCTCTCAAAAGCTTGTCGATCCGTACCATTGGTATCGAATGGGCTGTTCGTTTACGATCCGTAAACAAACTGTGTTGATTCGTAAATAGGGCATGATGTGTTTAGGATAGGGCTCTGAAAAAGTTGTCGATCCGTACCATTGGTATCGAATGGACTGTTCGTTTACGATCCGTAAACAGACTGTGTCGATTCGTAAATAGGGCGAGATGTGTCTAGGACAGGGCTCTCAAAAGCTTGTCGATCCGTACCATTGGTATCGAATGGACTGTTCGTTTACGATCCGTAAACAAACTGTGTCGATTCGTAAATAGGGCATGATGTGTCTAGGACAGGGCTCTCAAAAGCGTGTCGATCCGTACCATTGGTATCGAATGGACTGTTCCTTTACGATCCGTAAACAGAGTGTGTCGATTCGTAAATATAGGGCATGATGTGTCCAGGATAGGGCTCTGAAAAAGTTGTTGATCCGTACCATTGGTGTCGAATGGACTGTTCGTTTACGATCCGTAAACAGACTGTGTCGATTCGTAAATATAGGGAAGATGTGTCTGGGATAGGCCTCTGAAAAGCTTGTCGATCCGTACCATTGGTATCAAATGGACTGTTCGTTTACGATCCGTAAACAGAGTGTGTCGATTCGTAAATAGGGCATGATGTGTCTAGGACAGGGCTCTCAAAAGCTTGTCGATCCGTACCATTGGTATCGAATGGACTGTTCGTTTACGATCCGTAAACAGACTGCGTCGAATCGTAAATATAGGGAAGATGTGTCTGGGATAGGCCTCTGAAAAGCTTGTCGATCCGTACCATTGGTATCAAATGGACTGTTCGTTTACGATCCGTAAACAGATTTTTGTCCATTTGTAAATAAAGTAATTTAACACCATGCGAGTGATGCGACTAAGGTTTGTCCCCGAAAAGGTGTCGATCGAAAACAATTTGTGATAAAGATACGTTTAAATTAACGCTGTTCCTTTTTAATAACGGCTGCCCTCCTTATGTCATTTTCGAATGGATTGTTTCGTCGCTATAGTAGCTACATATAACAAGTCTATTTTAATATCGTAGCTAGAGATTTGCCAGGCGGAAAACGACTTCTTATGATAAATATGAGAGCCCAACATAATTATAAAATTATGAAGCCATCAAAACAATTCAGAGCTTAAAAAAATACATTTCTAACGTTTTGTCTAATTTAAAGACATCTCTATTTTATTAATAGACATATCTTGTGAAGTTGTGTGCTATACAGGGTGAGTCAGAAAAAAGTCCCCTCTATTGAAATCAAGCCTTTGTTAGAATCTGATTGCCTTAATATTATGATAAACCCAATTGAAAGCAAGACGCTTTATTTGAATGCCTCAACCTAATAACTATGCTATTTACACACTACTGCGTTGATCATGCATTCAAATCAACAAAGGCTTCATTTCAATAGGGGGGACTTTTTTTTGACTCACCCTGTATATAATGCAATAACATTTTGCGGATTTTAATAACAACGCATGTTATATTGCTCGTATTTTTCTTGAGAACGAAGGAATATCATATATAATTAGACTATTGTATTGATAGGAATATCTTGGGTACCATAATATTACATTGAAGTGATATCTAGCGGGGTTTTTTAGCAATGCGTGTTTTGATTTCATACTCCAAGGGAATCTATGTCTATGCGTATAGCGGTTGGTAAATGAAAGTTTTCCATTAAAAATATACATGCACTATTTAATCCTTGCTGGGGTTTTTTTGAGAACGAGGAATGTTAGCTACATATAATAATTAACACTCATATACAGGCAAATACAGGCAGTTATCTTGAGTGCTGCATGCATGCATGTATTTAGTAAAGTAAAGCTTTGTGATGTATGACGCATATACAGTTATTGCATGCAGGGGAACATTGCATGCAGGTTTTATCGAGAATGCTTGTGTTTGGTCGCTTTTATCGAGAATGCGCGTATATCGCTCGTTTTTGTCTTGAGATCGAGGAATGCTACATATACCTATATAGTGTTCTATTTTACTGATAGATATGCATATCTTGTGCGCTATATATATTGCAGTGATATCTTGCGGCTTTTAATAACAACATGTTATATTGCTCGTGTTTTTCTTGAGAACGAGGAATATTATATATCAGTAAATAGTCTATTTAATTAATAAGGCATATCTTGGGTAAAATATATATTGAAGCGATATCTAGCGAGTTGTTTTAAAAACTCGTGTATTGGTATCGTTCTCTAAGCGTATAGCGGAAACGGTGTTATTTACGATTGGTAAATGCACGTTTTCCATTCGTACGGTTGGTACGGATGGTACGAATCGACAGTCGTTTCGTGTATGGGGATATTGTACTCCACAGGGGGTTAGACGTATAGCGGAAACGATGCTGTGATGAATTTTTTACGATTGATATATGAACGTTTTTCATTCGTACGGTTGGTACGGATTGAACGAATCGACAGTCGTTTCGTGCGTGTATGCGGATATCGTACTCCAAAGGAGCGCACTCGTTAATAAATTTACAAATGGTAACTGGGTTTTTTCCATTCGTACGGTTCGTACGTCAGTCGGGATTCAGTCCGTTTGTATGTCCCGTTTTACCATCAGTATCGATCCGTGAAAAGTGTCACGAAACGAAAATGTAGTTTACGAATGGTGAAAAAGGTTGTCGATCCGTATGCATGCGACAGTATTGGACATGTATGGTGAACACGAGTCCAAAAATCATGAACACGAGCGAACACGAGTCCAAAAGTCCAAAAATTATGAAAACGAGTAAAAAAAACACAAACACGAGTAAATTTTGTAAATATTTGAACTCATTTAAACAAACTGAACACAACAAGATCCTACAGAGGCATCTTTTAATTACACTCTTTATCATAGTAAAGTATTAACCCGGATTTATTTAAGATTGAGGCTGGTTAGTGGTTACTACAACCTCGGACAAAATAGTTTAGTAACGTGAAGTTATGTTATGCGGAAAATTTATCATGACTTAAACTCAACTTCGCAGCTAGAGGGAACAAGGATTAGGTACATATAATAAGAAAAGAATGCGCATACGACTTTGTCGAAGATTGTAGTATAATCATTATCAGTGACCGGTTCTTAGTGTTCAAAGCAGGTTAGCCTAGCGCAGGGCAATTTTCATCGCAGTGCTTTCCCCCCACTGTGCCCCCAGGAAAGCCTACGAAAGACCCTGGGTACGAGGTTGGCCTTAGGTAACAAAATTGTTCAAATGAAAGTTTCCAAGATTGGTGATGCTAAACGAGTAAATTTATAACTATAACAATGATTGACATCGTATAATTCCCAATCGAGCCGAGTACTGGGTCGAGTCGCGAACCGAAAAGTATCTATGGACTGTTTGGAGGGACAGGAAATATAAGTCTGAAATCATTTGTCCCTCCAAACAGTCCATAGATACTTTGCGGTTCGCGACTCGACCCAGTACTCTGCTCGATTGGGAATTATACGATGTCAATCATTGTTGTAGTTATAAATTTACTCGTTTAGCATCACCAATCTTGGAAACTTTCATTTGAACAATTTTGTTACCTAAGGCCAACCTCGTACCCAGGGTCTTTCGTAGGCTTTCCTGGGGGCACAGTGGGGGGAAAGCACTGCGATGAAAAGTGCCCTGCGGCGAAGGTTGACCTAAGGCTAGGCTAACCTGCTTTGAACACTAAGAACCGGTCACTGATAATGATTATACTACAATCTTCGACAAAGTCGTATGCGCATTCTTTTCTTATTATATGTACCTAATCCTTGTTCCCTCTAGCTGCGAAGTTGAGTTTAAGTCATAATAAATTTCCCGCATAACATAACTTCACGTTACTAAACTATTTTGTCCGAGGTTGTAGTAACCACTAACCAGCCTCAATCTTAAATAAATCCGGGTTAATACTTTACTATGATAAAGAGTGTAATTAAAAGATGCCTCTGTAGGATCTTGTTGTGTTCAGTTTGTTTAAATGAGTTGAAATATTTACAAAATTTACTCGTGTTTGTGTTTTTTTTACTCGTTTTCATAATTTTTGGACTTTTGGACTCGTGTTCGCTCGTGTTCATGATTTTTTGACTCGTGTTCACTCGTGTTCATGATTTTTTGACTCGTGTTCACTCGTGTTCATGATTTTTTGACTCGTGTTCGCTCGTGTTCATGTTTTTTGACTCGTGTTCACTCGTGTTCATGATTTTTGACTCGTGTTCGCTCGTGTTCATGATTTTTTGACTCGTGTTCGCTCGTGTTCATGATTTTTTGACTCGTGTTCACTCGTGTTCATGATTTTTTGACTCGTGTTCGCTCGTGTTCATGATTTTTTGACTCGTGTTCGCTCGTGTTCATGATTTTTTGACTCGTGTTCACTCGTGTTCATGATTTTTTGACTCGTGTTCGCTCGTGTTCATGATTTTTTGACTCGTGTTCGTATTTTTAGAGTCGTGTTCTGACTCGTGTTCATTTGTGTTCATTCGTGTTCACTCGTGTTCTGACTCGTGTGGTGCTTTAGAACAGATCCTTCTTATAGAGCCTTTTTACAACATTTGTTTATCTTACTTACTTCGCAAGAAATTGGCGATCAAAAACATCGACTATATCGAGATATATCCGCCATCTTGTTTTATATTGAGATCTAATTACGTCACGTAAAAGCAGGGTTGACGCTCAAAAAATAACAATTATTACGCTTTAGTTTAGAACTCGTTATGATTTGAGTACGTGCGATTCTAATACCATGGAACTATCACTTTCCTGGATCGTTAATTTGAAGTTACAAAACGAATTCTCACCCAGCTTATGACCTTACGCATATATCAGAGCAAGAATATTCATATCCAAAATGACGGATGTAAGATAATTTCATTCGAAAATATCTTGAGAAGTAATAAAGTTAACAAAAATCCGTAAACGAATTTTTGTAAATAATCATGACGTTGTTTTAAACTAGACAAAGATAATTTTTATTGCTGTATCCCTTCACTACGGCTTCCCCCATGCATGGTTATACGAGTTTGCCATATTAATTTAAAATCGTGATATTCTATTCGGACGCTCGTAACCGTCGCTCCCCTGACTACGGCATTTTGAGAAACTTTCGAAGTCCTCATACGTGATTAGAAATAACTATGAGATCACATTTTCTCCTTTTCCTGGAAAAAAAATTTAGAGAACTATTTTCATGACTGTGACTTTAATTATATGTGTATTTTTCGAAATGGTACGCGTAAGCTATCTTCTAAATACTGGATAGTATTATAGTACGCTAATATTAAATAAATCGGCAGGCACCGAGCTTTATCAGGCTGACACAAAGTGGCGTATGCATACAACGTGACATCTAAAGCTTTTGCTTCCACTACTTTCTGCCGATCTGTCTGGTTGCTGATGATTTTTTAACCAGATTGACATATCGCATTTAAAATGGTTCGCATTATTAAACTATCAAATCACCGTTGAGAAAAGAAAACTACGTTTTGGAACGGTGCCCAAAACATTGTGCAAAATATTTGTTTACGTTTCTAAAACATGTATTTTATATATTTTGTTTTCAAAATATCACCTTTGTATAAACGCCGTGACCATCACTGAATAAAAACATTCTTTTGTTAATAATTGCGCTGATTTTGCATAGATCAACAAGACACAACAGATCGTAGATCAGGTGGTCAGGGATGGGGTTTACTGGATTATTATAAGTCTCTATAATAAATCTACGTTGCTTGTTTAGGTTTTTTAAAAGAAATCTTCTTCGAATGGTAACCAAAGCCCGGAACATGAAAGGTATATTTTTCCTGCAAGAAAACCAAGTAATTGACATCAGATTTTATAAGCCAAAAAAGGATATAGGCAATCCCGTTGTCTCGCGACGAATCTCTCTCTTCGAGGGCACGTCGTGATGAAGGAAACAAGTAACATATTGATTTAGTCTCAGTCGCTTTTTGTTCCATGCTTTGTTTACCCAAAGTAGAATGCCGTAAATGTGTATAAATTATCGTGTGCGGCTATCTTCACTACTGGAAAGGGGACTGGGAAGACTCGAAACGTCCTAAACGAGGCACAATAATACAAAGCCGCCAGACACCTCTTGTAATCATTGTGTTTAGATTCTAACCACCCTCGCGGTTATAGATGATCAAACATGCAATTAATAATTTCATTCGCTTTTGTTTGATTTTTCTTTGAAAAATTTCATTTTTCTTTGCAAATTGATAAAAAATGCCCCTACATGTAACACTCTGCAATTTAAGAAACCTCAGGTTACGGCTCTACTTAATCACTGTCTTTCTTGTCAGTAAGAAAGCAAAGATTACTTAGAATTATCATCTCATCTATTTTTTATTGCCTTTTAACCCAAACTAAATGCGGCATCTAAATTATGCCTAAATTGCGTATTATCTTTGTTTTGTTTTCTCATAGCCAAGAAAGAAGATTAGATATTCATTGACTGATCAATCAAATTTTTCTGTAATCATGTGACTTCTCAAGATGAGTTACGAATCCGTAGGCGTAGAGTTGCGTTTTTGAATGCTCAGTAACTGATGAATAGAATTAAACTATATATTTATTAGTCTTTTCCTTATTGCAATGCAGTGACGGGTGTACAATAGCAAGATTTAGCGCTATTCCTTGAATAGTGATTTTTTTCAATAAAATTGTCCGTTCTTTTGTACATTTGTGATTAAACTTTAGTATTCTTAAACTGGGGGCTTTTTTTAGTAATTGGTATAGCTCCAAAACTGTAGTTTTTCTGCTTTAAGTATTTTTACAACGGTTGTAAAAATTACAATCGAGCGCTTTGCAGTCTTTGTACAACCGGCCCCAGGGACCTCGTGTATCGTGGTAGATTAAATTAAGCTAGTTGCTATTTTAAGACCGTTTCGCCTACACCCACCAATTGGGGGTCACCGAGATGTAGAGACTCTCACTAAAAATATATAGGGCATAAAACATTGACAGCACATCACAAGAAATAGAAGCATATGGTGAAATTTGTAATAAAAGGTTTCACGGTTCAAAGTCCGAACTTCGTGCATTAGTATGCTAGATGCCAATAAATACATGGCCTCCTCCGCAGGCATCTCTCTTATGTATTTATATTAGGCATTTATATTTGGCTTGGGTTAACTGTGTCGGGGAAGGCGAGGAAAAAAGTGGGACAATTTTTTTTCACTCCCCGACACAGCTAACCCAAGCCAAATATAAATGCCTAATATAAATACATAAAAGATGCCTGCGGAGGAGGCTAATAAATACAAACAATATGTTAATTTTGTTTCAAAGATTCTCTGGAGGTATAATCTTAAAGTGAGATATAATGTTATTATGTAGCATGTGCAGTATAATATTATGTACAGTATAATATTATAGCCCATCCCTAACCCCTCCCTAAGTGGCAAATATGCATATTTTTAATACATAAGAGTCATAAGTGTGCCTGCGGAGGAGGCTAACTGAGGCTTGACCAGTGGGCTTGACTCCCTCTCTAAGTACTAGCACACTGACTGATCTGTATAGGAATCTTTTCACTGTATTGTGTGCCCACCGAAAGATTTGTGCACATTCGAAATTCCAGACATCGGTCACAAGTCACAACACTCTTCCCTATATATTTATTGCAATATCGTCTTGTATCTGCTATGTTCTTTTTACTGGTTGCTGCAATACTTACTGTATTCCTCGTGTTTCTTTACAAGAACGTTAAAGTAGATTTCACATTAAAATATTATGAATTATTCGGCAAAAAGGTTGATGAATTGCGGGGTCAGGTTGTGTGGATCACAGGGGCATCCAGCGGTTTGGGAGAATACTTGGCTTATAGGCTAGCAAGTGCTGGCTGCAAGTTGGTTCTTTCGGCGAGAACAGAACACAAATTGGAACAAGTCAAAGCAAAATGCATTGGTGAGTTACAGTAGTCCTTGTTTGATATATGACTCTTCACAGATCATTTTCAGGAGCCCCCTATAAATGCTGGCCCTTAGCTACCTTTACAAACTACAAAGCCTAATGAAAATTTTGTATTTTTAATTATTATAGTATAGAAATGCGAGGTAGACCAGGAGGTAGATATTTTGCATGATTTTATTAGTGGGGGGTTTCTTGTGATATTGTAGTCTCAGCTGTCTCTGTCCTGAGAATGCATGATCAAGTTGTTTTAAAATTTGGCTGAAATGGACCTCATTTTTTATTAATTAAACAGCTGTATTGCTTGTATGAGCAACTACAATTACCGTAAACATGTTGTCATTAACCAAAAAGCCTAGGATGAAATTGACAGATTTTGCCATTTGTTTACTTGGCATTATACTAAAATCATGTTGCCCTACAAACAAGCGGCATGCAAGCAATGTAGTATACTATGTTATAACTACATTGCTCGCACATCGCTCATTGTAGGCTACATGCAAGATTCTAGTATTTTGCCAAGTAAATATAATTAACATTCCAATTAACAAAAGAATGATCGCTTTCTTCAAATTTTCAATATTTTAATTTATAGTATTTTTAATTCAAATATATAAAACATTTGCCATTGGCCTTCCTGTCCAATAGCAAATGGTTTATATATTTGATTAAGGTCTGACAATGCAAATTTTTACTTTGGGATGACACTAGCTATGTTGTATTAGGCATTCATATAATTAGGCGTGTGAAAATAGCTATACCCTTTTAAAGAATTTTCCATCAGGGCCTGGGGAGGGCAAATTGGGACCTAATGTTTACAAAGTAGTAGAAATTAATTTATTTAATTAGTACAGTAACAAAAATATGAAAACAATTTGTTGCCTTGATAACATTCATTATCATCTTTAATTTCTATCAGAATTCTTCATTCATTTAAATTGCCTCACCAAATTTCATTACCCTCGAAAGATTTATATCAAATTTTGAGATCAGAAGATTATCTAAAACATATTATGACTTCCATTCTGATGAATATTTTTTATATTCATGCACTTGATCATTATATACTAGGAGGATAAAGGAACTGGCTAGGAAGTAGGAACTAGGAGGGGTAATTTGCTTGACCTAAGTTATACAGATCAAACAGATATATAAAGGGCTGCATGACAACCAGCTGATCTGGGTATAAAAATCAACCAATCAGAAGCCAGATCTTCGACAAAACTGAATTATCATTTCCTTCATTGCATATGACTTCGACACTCGAAAATATCAAGTAATTTTATTATATTTATGTGAAAACACGTTTATTTTTTCCCAACTGCAAATTAGAATTTAAATTTTTCACCCTTTATACTATTAGTTGGAAGAATAAGGACAAATAACACCAGGCACATGATAACTCAGTTTTGTCGAGACGCTTTATGACGTCATGATCTCAGATCAGCTGGAAGTGGGGAAAACCCAGACTTCCATGCATTTCTACATAGTGAAACATTTTTGCACCATTCCCTCCCCGGTTGTGATCTACTGCAAAGATTAAATTAGGTAGAATGCAAATATATTCGTCAAATAATAATAAAAGTTTACAATGAGTTTGCATGGAACATTCAAACAAAAAACTAAATGACACCACTGATCTAAAAATTCAGATTAGTGAATGACTCCTATTCTACATTTCTCTTACGACTTCTACATACAGTGACCTTGAGAATTAGTCACAGCTAGATAATTAATATCAGTGTAATTACTAACCTTTTTTAAACCTGTGTGTTCTAATAAAGGGACCCTCATAAATGCAGTATATTTGCTTCTTTTTATTTATATATTATATTCAGGTGACTTGAATTAGCAGGAAAGTCCAGGAAATGAAAATCCATTTAATGATCAGTTGAAATAACTTGATATCTCTTGAAAAAAGCCATTTAGTTCCAGTTTCAAATTTATGCCAGAGCTACCGTATAGTTTTTTAATTAAACTAAACATACAGTACTAATCACAAAAGTTCAACTGGTTCCATAAAGAATAACAAAAGGTATAATTGATTAAGTAGCGCAAAAATTATTTCTATTTCGATTAGCTAAAGTATGAGCACAATATTACCCCTGATACCAAAAATTTGTTTATAAATTCATTATCATGTTGTGGTAGAAAAAAAATATATTAAAATAACTTAATTAATTTCAGAAATATCTGGTAAAAAAGAAGAAGATGTTGAGAAAGATTTTCTTGTTTTACCTTTGGATGTTACAAAATATGACACCATGCAAGAGGCAGTTAAAACAGTCTTGGACCATTTCTGCGAGGTATTAATTTATGTACATACTATTGTATGTTTTATATTCTAATGTAAAGAGCATGAAGTAGATTTATAATATGTGTATAAATATAGCAATTTAATTTAAGGTTTAGATTTGCATGCATATAACTAAAAAAATTATCATAAAAAGAAAGATTTGCTCTTTTCAACAACAGACTTGTGTTGGTCTGCGTTTTGCACATTCAACAGGTTGCGCATGGAATTGGTGTGTAGGCAGAAAAAGTTGTCACCTTAAATATTAGTGACTGTCTCTAGCTATTATCTTGATCTCTTTTCTCCAAAAGAGGCAGCACTCGCGATCACTGTTTCAAAGCTAGTATTTTTCAAATATGGTGGGCAAACCCCACCCCACCCCACCCTGATTTGTGGTGCTATTACAAGTCTTCCAAAAGCTATCCTGAATCGGGTAAACAGAGTTTTGGTAACAGAAATGACAGGCGTCGTTGTAGCCGCGCCGTGGATCTAAACCTTTATCATCAATGTACAAATTATACAATAGATCCTTTGCACATAACGTCACATTAGGCATCTCGAGGACAAATTCAAAATCGTAAATTTTAGCCAAAATACAGAAATATTCACTAGTGTACTAGTGTGAGAAAGCCTGCTTCGTTAAATGCTTTTGACCGTTGTATAAACCTTCACCGCTCGCATAACGATTATTTTTAGTGAAGCAGGGAAACATCTGGAGGACAACTTTTAATGATTATTACGTCAGTGCAATGGACCCTAATAACGCCCCCAATGTTACTAACATTTTGTCCCTAAAATTCCAATATAACGTATTGCCAGATTTTATGTCCCAAAATATTGTATATCCAAGTACTTTGTATCAAATATGGTATAACTACTGCCTCTAATAGGTAAAAACACTTCTCGACATTTCGAACTGAGGGCCTTCGTCAGGAGAGTTAGTATGAAAATAAGTATGAGGATACTAACTCTCTTGACAAAGACCCTCAGGTCGAAACGTCGAGAATTGTTTTTGTCTATTTTAGGCAGTTGTTATACCACGTTTGATGCTAAGTTATTTGAAGATGCTGCCACTCTGCTCCCTGGTTATATTGGAACGTATCTACATCCAAGTACTGTGGTAGATTTCCAATCGAATTCTTGAGCAGTGGCTCTTTTCATATCCTTCAGATTTTAGAGAATCGTTTGCAGAAATTGATCACGAAGCGAAAAGCGATTATATTAATTACGCCCTGACTGAAGATAGATTGATTGATTAATTGATTGATTGATTGGTTGATTGATTGATTGGATGATTGGATGATTGATTGATTGATTGATTGATTGATTGATTGATTGATTGAGATTTGATTGATTGATTTAGCTATTTATTGACAGATTGATATTCTAGTGAACAACTGTGGCAGGAGTCAGCGAGGAATGGTTGAAAACACGGAGAGGAAAGTTGATCGAGAGTTGTTCGAGATAAACGTGTTGGGTACAATTTCGCTGACTAAAGCTGTTCTTCCGCACATGATTGGGAGAAAGACTGGTCGTATTGTTGTTGTCTCCAGCATTTCTGGGAAAGTCGGTGGGTCCTCCAGCATGCTTTATCAACTATTGCAAATTCGGCTTTTGAAATGAGAATTCTAGCACCGACGGGTTGAGCAAGACTCGCATGCAATTTCAAATCTGCATCCCACGATATACATTTTATCCGCGATTAAAATCTCAAACTGCTAATAATAATGGTATCCACTCAGGGAGAAATACATGGGATAGGTTGACTGCTCTAGTAGACCCTTTACACATGACGTCACATTACGCATCTGTTAACGTAGCATAATTTTTTCAAAAACCTAAATTTTAGATAAAATACAGAAATATTTACTCGTGTGAGAAACTTTGTTTCGTTAACTGCTTTCGACCGCTTTATAAACCTGCACTGATGGCATGACGATTATTTTTAGTGAGCAAGGAAACATCTGCAGAACAACTTTTAATGATTATGACGTCGTTGCAATGGTTCTATACATATTGTGAATGTAGTTATCAGCACGTGAATAGGTCTTTGGTGCACAGGTCGGTAGTAAAAAATATGCAAACGTTAAGCAATGTTGAAATTTTTGCAATGAATGTCGCCGGTTTACCTGTTCTGCAGAAGTTTTTGTCTGAACAATTACTTCGAGCACAACATGTGCACGTTTGTTTCATCAATGCGTGCTGTTATGAATCCGCATGCAAATTCCCTATATACTATGCCCATGCTTGTCCAGACAGAAGAAAGATTACCATAAGTTGATGCTCTACAGTTTATTTTTAACGGCAATTTGATTGCTTAAAGACATGTTACAGCGGCTTCTGCGCAGCAGAACGCTCATAACTTTGGAACATTAATGATTTAGAAACTGTCTAAATTTCGCATATTTTGAGTTTCTTTGAACATAAATTCTATCTTCTTCATTTAGTAATATAGTGAAGTGAAATAGTGATAAATATTCCGACAGTACAGGATTTTTTAAATGATTAAAGACTGATTCAATACGTAAAAAAAGCCTCTGTTTACATTACCGACTGCATGTAACCCAAGGGTCATAGCCTATAATTAGATACATCCCTCCAAAAAAGTAGTTCTGAGGTCACATATAAAAGTGTTTTGCAGCAAATTTTGACCTCTTTATATTTATACACTGTTAATTTAATAGGTACTCCAACAGCTGCTACCTACTCTGCAACAAAGTTTGCACTGCAGGTAAACATGTATAGATATTTATTAGATATTTTATATTTTCTCAACTCTGGAGTTCCACTACACCTGCATGGCCTTGTTCATTTAGGCCACATGAGTGTCCTGCATACAGTGTGTGCCAAAAAAATTACCCTTTAAATTTTTAACTAAATTAGAATTACCCACAACAAAAGAGTTATTTCGAATTTGTGATTTTCTTATTTTTTTGTGATACTACTTATATTTTTTTGCGGTATTCAGAAGTGTCAGATAACCCAACAAACTCCATGATAGCCGACACCGCGGAAATTGGTATAGGCTTAGCCGCAATTCTCGATACTTAGACTTCAAACTTGGCGAGGAAAAAGATTTATAAATATTCAAGAAAATATGTCTTGCACAAAAGATTTGAAGCTTGCTCACGGTAAAAACGAATCGTCTGAATTAATAACCTTGTGTATACTTTAAGCCTCAAAATGGCCATTTCACAGCGGTCAGATGTGTATGATGAGCTGTAAAAAGATTGCAGAATGCGTATTCAGAAGAAAAATTGAACTTTTTTAAGATATTCAAAAGGTTTCTCTTTGATAGGGCGATACAGAAATGCACAATTATGAACCAGCGATTAGATTTTCGGGTTGAAACGTCTTAAACACCAATTTCTGCGGTGTCATGATAGCCAGTCAATTAACGATCTTTGGTTTAACGCTATTTCAGGGGTATTTCTCTGCTTTGCGCTATGAACTTCATGGAAAATGTATCAAAGCTTTATTAGTCTGCCCAGGACCAGTAAAGTCGGCTGTTGTTGAGAATGCCGCAACAGAGACATGGGGCAAGGTATGTACGTAAAAGTCATTCTTTGGTGCTGTGGTTAATGTAGAGATAATAGATACAGGAGTATTTGATTTAGGACTTTGCAAAAGATTTAGGTCACCTATTAAATGATAATTTAGTGGAAATGCTGTATTTTGAAAACCTAGAGTTTTCACATATATGGAAAGTATTATATATTGAAGCTGTCTTGCATGTACGCGTTGTGTATTAAAATAGATTTTGCACACAACTTAACAAGGTCAAGCCAATTATAGAGAACACTGAAAGTTTTAGAAGAAATGTTTTGGCAGAAATTATGTAAATATTGAAGGCCTAGAGGCATGCAAGCTGTGTCTGATCTGACGCCACTGACATGCATGCAGGCGAAATAGATGCGCAAGTGATTCTCAGCCAACGGCAACGTTAAATAACGAGTTAAATGGAACAAGGCGCGAAGTAGGCGTTAACTCGGGCTACGTGGACGGGGTACTGGGCGAATTATACGCTGCACTGAGCTGTATTAAAATAAGCCCCAGTCCGTGCGGAAGACTAAGCCTGCGAAACAAAGAAATAAAAAAATAATAATCGCAAGACCTATAGACTAGCCCGAATAAATATTTATAGTCGACTTCAGCATTACGAAAACCTTCAAAGAGTACGTGAAAATATCAATAATATCAAGTTAAATTGATATGCCATTGGCGACAGTGACTATGTAATGCTGCTATTTTAAACACATCGTTTAAAAACATACTTTTAGGCCAGAATAAAAAAACTCGCGTGATCGGCTTTTGACGTGACATGCTTAATTTCCAGGAATCCAAGATGGCGGCAGCTTGATAATTTAGGCTTAAATGCCCTCGTCAATGAACTTAGCAAGCGAAACACTAATCAAAATACTCAAGAATTGAGATAAATAATTTTAGGTGTTCTTTCAAATGAGAGAAAGAAACCTTGTATATGTCCATTATATATTTTCGTGGCCTTTCTGGCCGTTCTTATAATTGCACTCCAGTACAAAAATAGAATATTTCCGTTCGTTTTTTTATCCTCGATTTCTCCTCCTTTTATTTTCTTCGCCTGACTTTCATCGAAATTTTCACAAACTAGTTAACTTTCCTAACCTCGCCGAAATTATATATATAGCTACTCGGCTATTTATTCCCAACTTTCCTTAGCAACATTTACTGGGATGATACTGCATGTTAAACCGAGCCAACTTTTCTTCAACCGACCCAACTTTTTTATGTGTATTAGAGTGTAAAAGATACGCCATATGAATATGATACGACGCATCGCATGGAAACAGATGAATTTGCGAACTATATGGCAATTGCGATGGTGAATGAACTGGATGAAAGTTGGATCTCTCCCCAACCTGAATTGTTAGCGGCATATGTCTCTCAGTACATGCCTTCCATCGCGAATTGGTAAGGGTTAGGGCTCAGAATATAGAGACCTTTCTACGGCTTCCGCTACGGTTACGAGTTTGCCTATTAACCGTCGCTCCCCTGACTACGCGGGCATTTTGAGAAAACTTCGAAGTCCTCATACGTGATAAAAAAACATTTTAGAGAACTATTTCCATGACTGTTACTTTAATTATGTGTATTTTTCGAAATGGTACGCGTAAGCTATCTTCTAAATACTTGATAGTATTATAGTATCTAAAGCTTGCATCTAAAAATTTTGCTTCCACTACTTTCTCCCGATCTGTTTTGCTTGCTGATGATTATTTAATCAGATTGTTTAATCATATCGCATTTAAATTAGTTCACATTATTAAAGTATCAAATTACTTTTGAGCAAAAAAACTACGTTTTGGAACGGTGCCCAAATTTTTCTCGCGTAAAACATTGCTTTATTTTGAAAATCGTCGTAAAATTGTCAAGATATTTGCTTACGTTTTTAAAACATGTATTTTACACATTTTGTTTTCAAAATATCACCTTTGTAATTACACTGAAACCTCAGACGCCGTGACTGAATAAAATCACTGAATGCCATCACCGAATAAAACATTCTTTTGTTAATAATTGTGCTGATTTTAGATCAACAAGACACAACAGATCGTAGATCGGGTGGTCGGGGATGGGGTTTACTGCATGGATTACTATAGTCTCTGATGCTTTGGATATTTGAGAAATTTAACGTGACGAAAAACAGAAAAGACCCAAGTTTCTCTATGTAGCTTTATAACATTGTCAAATTAATTGATTTACGTTGCTTGTTTAGGTTTTTTAAAAGATATGTTCTTCGACTGGTAATCAGAAACCGGAACACTAAAGGTATATTTTTCCCGCAAGTAAAACCAAGTAATTGAGATCAGATTTTACAAGCCAAATAAGGATATACGCAACCCCATTGTCTCCCGGCGAATCTCTCTTCGAGGGCACGTCGTGATGAAGGAAACAAGTGACATATTGATTTAGTCTCAGTCGCTTTTTGTTCCATGCTTTATTTACCCAAAGTAGAATGCCGTAAATGTGTGTAAATTATCGTGTGTGGCTATCTTCGCTACTGGAAAGGGGACTGGGAGGGGTCGCGAAACGTCCTAACCGAGGCACAATAATACAAAGCTGCCAGACACCTCTGGTAATCATTGTGTAATTTGTGTTTAGGTTCTAACTACCCTCGCGGTTACAGATCATCCAACGTGCAAATAATTACCTTCGCTTTTGTTCAGTCATTAATAACAAATTGACTTTTGTAATGCGCAAATTGATAAAATGCCCCTGTAACACTCTGCAATTTCAGAAACCTCAGGTTACGGCTCTATTTGATCACTGTCTTTCTTGTCAGTAAGAAAGCAAAGATTATTTAAAATTATCTCATCTATTTTTATTGCCTTTTAACCCACACTAACTGCGGCATCTAAATTATGCTTAAATTGCATAATTATTATTTTTGTGTTTTCTTTTCTCTCAGCCAAGAAAGAAGATTAGATATTCATTGACTGATCAATCAATTTTTTCGTAATCATGTGACTCCTCAAGATGGGTTACGAATCCGTAGGCGTAGAGTTGCGTTTTTGAATTCTCAAAATCAGACTGTAATTGCATAATGAATAGAATGAATAGACTAGATTAGTAGATATTTCTTAGCCTTTTTCTTATTGTAATGCAGGGACGGTTGTACAATAGCAAGATATAGCGCTATTTCTTAAATAGTGATTTTTCAATCACTCTAAAATTGTCCGTTCTTTGGTACATTTTTGATTAAACTTTGGTATTCTAAAACTGGGGACTTTTCTTTAATAATTGGTATATGTAGCTCCAAAACTGTAGGAACGGTGTAGTTAGGAACTGTTTACAACGGTGGTAAAAATTACAATCGGGCGATTAGGCGCTTTCCAGCCTTCGTACAACCGGCACCAGGACCTCGTATATGGTGGTATATATTAAGCTAGTTGCTTTATATTTTAAGACCGTTTCGACTATACACCCAATTTATTGGCACAGTTACATTTACTACGCAACATCACGCTTCCTTTCGTATGAAGATATGGAAGCTGCATGTCACACTGCAAAAAAACTTGTCGTAACTGGGGGGTGTCAAAGGGCCAATTGGGGTTCAACGAGATGTAGAGGAATCTCACAAAAAATACAGGGCATAAAACATTGACAGCACATCACAGGAAATAGAAGTATGTGGTGGAATTTGCATGTAATACAAGGTTTCACGGTTCAAAGTCCGAACTTCGTGTATTAGTATGGTAGATGGCAATAAATACAAACAATATGTTAATTTTGTTTCAAAGATTCTCTTGATTTCAAAGATTGCGCGCGAAAATGTGAAGCTGAAATTGAGATGTTATTTAACTGTCTAAAAGTAGGGAAGGTTTATCAATAACTTTCAAAGTTTCAGGAAAACGTACTAGGAGCAACGCGAGACCCCTAAAGCTGACGAATATTTCATTGCGCCCAGTGGATTAAGGGGGTCTACCTGAAATTGGAGATTTCGAGTTTTTCCGGTTGGCAAGCTTATTGCTCACCATCTATTACTGCTAACTGCATAAAACTACATATATATCACCAGAAAGCTTATTAAACAAGGATTTCAAATAATAATTTTATTCCCATAGCTTAATTATTTACATCCATAATATACTTTCAAAGATAATCAAGATAATCTTCTCGAAAATAAGCTTATGCTTGAGAAAAGATAGCTCTTCATGGATGCAACTGAATTTTACTCCAATGAGCTTTTTGTGGATCACAATGCAAGTAGATTGAAATGAGAGATAGATTTTTGGATATTGCAAGCAGTGGCGTAGCCAGCCTGACGATTTTGTCCCGCTATGTAAATTTCGTGTTATTATATAATTATTCATTTCTTTAGAAATTAAACACCAAAATATTAGCAAAGCGGGACAAATCGTCAGGCTTGCATGCCAATGATTGCAAAACGTTTTTATACAACATAGTTCCAAAGTATTCGCAAAATAAAATATCGAAATTTTAAACGTTTTTCGTCTCTCAAATGGTGGGAATACACCCTATACCAAATCCTATCGCTCATTTCACTTATCAACTTGTGCTCTACCATCACTGATCATGAAAATTTCAGCCAAAATTTCAGGGTCTTCTCACTTTTCCCTCGGCGCGCAACGAAGAAAGCCCCTTGAGTTTTTCGCGGCCGCATCAATACAGGCGTAAAAGACCATTAAATTTGAAATGAATTCATTCATTTATGAAGAAAAAATTAACTGACGTAGTTTCCTTTTATTGCTGTATAAGTATGCTGTAATATTTTAATAATTATATAAGTATACTGTCATTTACTGTACAAGTTAAGCATTACGCTGTGAATGAATTTTCTCTGTGTTATTTTCATTAATATTAATTAATTAACAATTAATTAACGTTAATATGAATTAATTATTTAATTTTCTAATTAATTAATTAAATAATTAGAAAATTAATTAACCGACGGATTTCCTTTGCTTTAATTTTAAGTATAAACTGTGAATCATTTTACGTGTCATTTTCATCTCCATTAGCTTTGTCTTTTCTACATACTTGTGGAATATTTATCTCAATATCACTCATTGCTGATGTTCAATATCACGAGGGAAGTTCTTGTATTCAATGCTTAACCACAGCATTGAAAATAACCAGCAAACTGTAAGACCAAAGCCAGTGTACATCATTGGCAATTTGGCAAATGTTGCTCCTGCTATTAGACGACCGACCAGAATACCAAAATGCAAAACAGCAAAATTTATACCTTGATAAAACGAGGCGCTACTCACTGGAGTTAATTTTGTTAGTATTGAGCAAATCAGGGAAAAGTTTACAGCATTTGCTTCCAAAATAAACATTGTAAGAAGCAAGAGATAGGCTGCATTTACTGACAAGGTTGTGTTCCAAGAGACAGAAAAATAAAGTAAAACGAAGATTGGGAACATCAAAAAAACTTTTCCAAGAATTAGTAAATTTTTCTCGGAGATTATTCTCAAGAAGAGAGGAGTTAAAACAAACAAAATGAAGACAAACAACGTGCCATTGATAAAAATCAGCTTCACGTGAAGAAGACCCAATCCAAGACGGTGCGCTGCCAATAACGGAACATATAGCCCAACTACCGAGTAAAAAATAACAAGTACGAAGGTAAAATAAAATAAAGAAAATACGATTGATGGTGGGCGAATAATATCGTTTGTTCCTGAGGAAGACTTGAATGTATCAGTAATTTCACCAACACTTTCATTGCTTTGTTTTTCCTCTATATTTTCAATAACATTACTTGGTAGGAATATCGTAAAGGTAAGCAAGAAACACCAAAAAATCGTCATAAGTACTCCTGGTGAATTTCCTGCGTTTATTTGCCAACCAAATATATCGACGTTGAATGTGAGAATGCTGCCAAGTGTTGGCCCGAGTACTTGACCGGCAAAAAACAGTGCTTGAAAATATAGAAACGCCTGAGCACGATTTTCGTTTGAAGTACCTTTTGTAATTACTCCAAACAGGACAGATACTGTACTGGCACCCATGCCGCTCAAAAATCTTCCAAACATAGGAAAGTATCCATTGATCGGGATTGAATACAACATATTTCCTAATAACTTTACTACTCCACCCATCACTATGATTAGTTTGCTTGAATTTTGAAGTCTTACATTTAGGGCTCCGATAAATGGACTGAAAACCAAAGTCGCCGCAGAATAAGACGCTAGAGTTAGCCCAAGAAACATATTGGACTCTTTGAGATACTTCATGTAATACCAAGCAGTTGGTTGGATCAGATATTCCTCTACGCCGTCCAAAAAGAAACGGAGAGACAGATAAATGAAGACAATGTTACCCAGCGAAGTAAAATTTATTTTAGGCATGTTCTTGCATAGTCTACAAAATGGAAAAAAGTTAGTTATAGGAAATTTATATTTTGGTACGCAGTGAAAAGCAAATTAAATTTTTAGGCCCGAGGGGCATTTTGGTTGCGCGCAGTTGCATGCGCATCGTGGCGTTTTGATATCGTTAGACAAATACAAGTATGAGGAATATTTGGAAGATCGGTTGCAGGGTCACAGCAAAACTTCTACAAAATAAGGTACAAGATTTCAACCTATATTTTTACCATTCGCCGTTGTTTTCAATTATATCAGGACATTTTACTGCGATTAGTAATAGTGCACTCAGAAAAATTTGAAGCGTATTTGAAATGTATCATTTAATTGTCAGTTTTTGCTTACTTCTATTTGTGGACTAGTAAAAGCTACAGTTAACGGGTTTTCTTCATCTTCCTCTGCGAGTTAGTACGAGATTTGGTGCACTTTTTTCCAAAAGATGTGTTGTGCAAACTGAAGGACGATACTGGATTTAGTAATCGTAGC
Source organism: Dendronephthya gigantea (assembly GCF_004324835.1). Classification (NCBI taxonomy): domain Eukaryota; kingdom Metazoa; phylum Cnidaria; class Anthozoa; order Malacalcyonacea; family Nephtheidae; genus Dendronephthya; species Dendronephthya gigantea. The sequence goes on along the minus strand of NW_021163062.1, from coordinate 697,098 downwards.
GTAGTCAAAGCTCCATATTGTGTGAACTATACAGTTCAAGCGGTAAAAATATTAACCAATCAGAACGTTTGTTTACATTTTTACGCTAAACCAATCACAAGGCATAAATATCAAAACATGTAACAGAAGGAACGAGAAAATAAGATCCCGTTCTGGCGCTCTAAGCATGTGGTGCACTGGTCGTGCCACTCGATATCAACGTTTTCGCATTAAAGCAGTCATATTGTGATAAAACGAGCCTTTCTCGTCAATTCTGTCGAGGGAAATTTGTGGATTCGGCGCGCAACGTAAAATATTTATATTTGAATATTCAATTCTAAGGACTTGTCATGCAATCTTGGACAAGTCAGGAGATTTGCGACACAGTCAGGATCATCACATCCTCTGTGATTGAAATTGTTAAAAAGTAAGCTTTATCAATCCTTAACATTATTATAAAGAACACAAAGCCAAATATTGTTATCAGTGGCCTTTTGATTCCTTTGTTTTAAACAAAGAAAACCATTGTTATGTTACGTCAGTGGGTCCAGATGGACTGCCCCGGCTGGATTTAATTACAAAATTTAGACCAAGAGGGGGCAGTCTAACTAGATTTGAGCATCTTCAATTTGCCAAATATTATTAACTTAATCCTTGTTTAATTAAAACAAGTAAATAAAAGGGCTGTCTTCCATAACAATGTTTAGCATATTCATTCAGTAACTTACCAACCATAAACTTTGGTTAAAAAAATTGTAACACTGGGTGCCCTATTGTCATGAATCTCGAAGGAGTCACTTGGTTTATCAAATAGTCAAGGTAGTCAAACTGCCATGTTTAGGTTGGTGTAAAGGTATTTTTGTGTAAGAAGTTCATCTGCCTGAAATGTCTTTCAATTTATTGATTTTCTACTAAAATTTTTCAGGTGTACAAAAAACTGAAATGAAAAAAGGGTGTGCCTGCATTTATTTCACTTTTAGTCTCCTTGGTCCTTCATCTTAGTGCAGACTGAGTGGAAATATTCCATGGCATTCATGATACTCTATAGGTCTGAAGCATTCAGAAGGTATTTTCTTGCAGATGGAGAAATGTTAAAATCATAATAACGCATCAGTGAGGCAATGACTGACAAAAAAGTTCACATTTGTTGCACTTAAGTGGTAGATACCTAAAATCATGCTAATACATAATTTTCTTAAAATTAAAATGTATGAAACAGTGGTGGGAATTGCCCCCCCCCCAAAAAAAATTATTTTCTGCCTCCTATTTTGCCTCCCTAGAATATCAAACTATACCTATCTGTTTAATTCATTGCATCACAGATATTCAATATTTTTAATATTGCAAAATAGTGAAAGAATGGTGTCTCCTATTAATGTCCATCCTTCGTGAATAAGTTTTAAAAGCAAGGATATTTTTAAAGGTTTTGGTTTTTTGGAAAATCACCAAAAATTTGATGGAAATTAGTATTAGCAAGACACACTCTTTTGCATTCATAACTGAAATGTGTAATGGACCTGTAAAAGGAACCAAGGGCGCTGTGGAAAAGGGAGGGGGCATTAAGTCCTGGTGTCCTCCCACTTTTCTGAAAAGAACAAGATGTGCCCCTTTTTTCAGCTAAGATGCTTTTTATTGAGTTATTAATAAACATGGTAAATATGGTAGTATTAGACTATTAGGTAAATTTCGGTAAATGTCATTACTATAATAACCTTTTTGGCTATAGTGCCCCACTACTTTTCAGTATTCCTGTACTGATCGGAACACACTTAACACTAGCTTTCTAATTTGCTGGTAATCAGTAACCAGGCATTGTTATACATGTATTACAAAGTACTACTTAATTAATTGATGCATGGCAATTAAGGCATAATTGTTATGCATGCATGACAATTGAGGCATAATGTTTAGCAACAACTATGGCATTTCGATTCGTGTGGGCAAGCTCCCACTTTTAAATGGTTCTGGAGCCCTTGAAAGGAACCACATTCTTCAGAGCAGCAGAAACTGTGAGAGCAATCAAATGATTTAAGGTGTATTTCCAGACCACTATGAACGATCTAATTTATTGCAGCAAAGGCAAGCAAAGACATCATCATATAATTTCAATGGTTATAACTTGACACTATAAACTAGTTTATTGCTTTGCCATGCTTCTCACCTATGGAATTTCTACTATTGAGGTATATGGCTTTAATTAACCCAGCCATGCATATTTTTAACATAATATGTCTTAGGACAGCATTACAATTTGAGAAATTTGAATAGAGGATTTGAGTACTATCATTCCCATGCTGTGGTATTGCCTTTACACCTGGAGAATCTTTCAGAAGCAAAGTTGTGATGTGGATATATAGCTTGAGTCTGGCCGGGTTTTTACAATTTGTTTGAGGGTATTCTATATGCCAGAAATCCTGGCATCATGAATTTATCAAAAGTTAATGCAGTAAAGTTTAGGAAAAAGGTAAAGAAAGCATTATATATTCACAAACGGTGAACAGACAGTACTCTAACAGTTCCGTATGAAATTTCCAAATGCAAGAACATCGGAGCTGTCAGCTGTCTATGTATGTACCGTAAGTGACTTCACTTTATACGCGCTCCAGTCGAGCAGTTTTTAGCAAACGCTGAATTAAAGTTTGGTAGTAAACTTACCGAATAAAGTCTTTCAAGAAGGCAACAACGTGCTCCATACTAGTTAATAACCAAGACTAAATATCTTTCCTCAAATACAATATGCCTAAATTTTTATCAGATGATTTCTTTACTCTATAGCAATGCACGAGTAGCCTCCTCCGCAGGCAACTCTAATGTATTTATATTAGGCATTTATATTAGGCTTGGGTTAGCTGTGTCGGGGAGTGAGAAAAATTGCATAATTAAAACCTGGATTTGACTCAAGACTTGACTCACAATAATACTTATAATAGGACAACAAAGGCTGGAGCAAAATATATATTTTTTGACAGTATTAAACTTTAGGATAATAACTGTGATTTTTACTATGGGTCATTAGGTACGTAAATATAACTATTTTATTAAGTTAGCAGCATTTATGTTTATCAGTGTTTCTCGCTGGTTTTGGCAGTGGGTTCGAAAATAAAACTAGACCAATATCGCGAGGCTATTAATGTTTCCACGCAAGAGCGCAACTAAATATACTGTATCGAGCCACCTTAAGACCCGTCACGGCCGCTTCGCGACAGAACATCAGAGGCCGCTTCGCCTGCGCGGGTGAAGTGAATATATTGTAACAGTCTTAAAGGATATGCCCCCCCCCCCTTCTCCCATATAGCGTGCGTGGCGCGCCAGCTATACCAGAAAAATGTAAAACTCCATTGTTGGGAACGAACCCAACCGAATATCTCATTAAGTCTTATTGTCGTCCTCATACTCTCAGTTTATCTATATATAATTCAATATAAATCTTGCCTGATTTAGTCGAATTATATCAGCGGCAATCCGACTTTGATTCTACTTCTCCAAGGCCTCGCGCAGCTCACGTTGCTATCTCTTTCTACAAGCGTTTGATAGTTTCTCTGCCCTTAATGAATTTCTCTCGAATTCGGGGAAGCAACTGCTCTTGTCCGCAGTGCCAGTGGCCAAGTAGCTGGTGATGAAAATGAATTTTTAAAAAATTTTGACATATACGCACAAGTAATTTTTAAAAAATTTTAAAAAATTTTTAACACTTAAAAAATTTTATGTGTGTAAAGTATATGCAAGATATACGCAAGTATTATTTAACTTTTTAAAAGTTTTCAATTTTCAAAATTTTGTAAATTTTAGAATTTTTTAATTTTTAAAATTTTGTAAATTTTAATTTTTTTTAATTTTCAAAATGTTCAAAATTTTTAGATATACGCAAGTATTATTCATTTTCAAAACTTTGAAAATTTTTACATATACTCAAGTATTATAAATTTTAAAAATTCTTTAAATTTTGACATATATTTATTGTTACAAATTTTTTTAAATTTTAAAAATTTCTTAAATTTGCAGATACGCAAGTAGTTTTTAAAAATTTTAAAAATTTGAAACATTTGAAAAATTTTATATATGTAAAATATACGCAAGATATACGCAAATATCGTTAAAATTTTAAAAATTAATCTTCACTCGATGCAGCTAAATTCTAGAGGTTCAAAGGGTGTTAATTTCGAGTAGATTTATACACACTTCAAATGCAAGCCAGGTATAGTTGATGGGAAAATAAGTCAACTATCGGTCCTCAGGCGGGAATCGAACGCTTTTCCGATTCCGGTGCCATGCTCTTGCCACTGATCTTCAGAGGTAACTGATGTGTTTTGATGTGTTTAATGTGTCTATGATGGAACCAGAGTTTATGATAATTGTTAACCATAATTTAATAATCATCAAAATTTTTAAAGATTTTAAGATTTTCACATATACTCAAGTTAAGTATTTTCCATTTTTTAAAATTTTCACATATACATATAGGCAAGTATTGCTAAAATTTTTAAAAAGTTTTTCAATTTTAAGAAGTTTTTGAATTTTTAAATTTTTTAACATCAAAATTTTTTAACTTTTCCTAATTTTTTAAATTTGTGAACATTTTCAAAAAATTTTGTGTTGAGGTTTGTACCGTTGCCATCGCTCTTTTATGAATATACAAAGCACAACATTCAACTTAGGAGTTTTACAAGGAATATATTTTAATCATACAAATCACTCATATATATACAGAATTATATCTATGCTAACTATTTGACATATTACATTTCATTACCATACAAGGTTTACAATTTCGATACATGCAACGACTATTTTTATGTTGGTATTTCTGGTAGTCAGAGATTACATTCTTTCATATATGACATTGTGGTTCAGTTATGTTAATTAATCTTATTTTGGATATTTAGAGCATATCTCAACACCCCCACTTGCTCTTAATGTCCTATGATAAACTATTTATTTGATGGCGTGCAGCAGGGCGGGCCATCGCTTTAAAATTATATGCGCAATTATGAACCTATGTATACTTACCTAATATGGTCTCTTTAAATTTTTCTAATTTTATTTTACTGGCTGGCTTTGTAAATATGTCTGCAATATTTTCCTCTGTTGAAACGTACTCTAACCTAACTCGTCCTTCCTTCACTTCTTCCCTAATGAAATGGTACCTGATGTCTATATGTTTTGTTCTCTGATGATGAATAGGATTCTTCGCCAGATTCATCGCTCCCTGGTTATCTATCTCTATGAAAGCCTTACCTTCATGTATACTTACCTTCATGTCGATACAGAGTTGTTTCAGAAATTTTGCTTCTTGCATCGCGTTTGTCAATGCAATATATTCCGCTTCACAGGTGGATAGTGCCACTGTCGGCTGTTTGCGGCTCTTCCATGATATCAACGGTCCCTTTTGCGCTAGTTGATAGTTGTATCCTGTTATACTCCGTCTATCTGCGATAGATTCTCCCCAATCTGAATCGCAAAAACCTTGAAGAATGAGGGGGTTAATGGACTTTGTGAACGTTAGACCAAATTTTGAAGTACCTTTTAGATATCTCAAAACGTGCTTTGCCTTAGTTAAATCTGCCTGGGTTGGTTTTGACATTTTCTGTGCCAATTTTGTCACGATGTAACACAGATCTGGCCTAGTGCCAGTCATTACATATATGAGACTACCTACTATAGCTCTATAAAGCCCGGGGTCCTCCATTTCAGGAGATTCCACTTCCAAAACTTTGTCTACTCCTAACTCACACGGCGTCGGCTTTGGCTTACAATCGGTCATTTTGAATTTCTCAAGAATCTTTTCAATGTACCGGGTTTGATTCATTTTAATTGTGTTTTCACTGCATTGAAATTCAGTGCCTAAAAACCATTTTAGAATCCCTAGGTCGGTCATTTTAAACCTTTCTTTAAGAGACTTTTTCACGCTCTGTAGTGAATTTGAATCACTCGAGGCGATTATGATATCGTCTACCCAAACGATTACGATCACACATCGTTCATCATCTATTGTACGCACATACACACATGGATCTGCAAGAGATTGAATAAAGTTTTCGTTAATCAAATATTGATGGAGTAGATTATTCCAATTCCTGCCGCTTTGTTTTAGACCATATAGCGACTTTTTCAGCTTACAAACTAACGTTTCACCGCTATCATTTCGCTTTTCAAAACCTTCAGGTTGTTCTATATATATTTCGCAGTCAATTGGCGCATTAAGGTATGCTGTTTTCACATCCATTTGGTGAATAATCATGTCGTTTTGCACGGCACGTTGTAATAACATTCGGATCGAACTCATGCGTGCAGTTGGTGCAAATTTCTTGGTAATCTATATCTGAAACTTGAGAATACCCTTTCGCTACAAATCTAGCTTTATATTTTCCTCCTCTTGATTTGTTTTTATAGTGTAAACCCACTTTGCCCCCACTACCTGTCTATCCTTAGGTCGCGGTACTAAATCAAAAGTGTCATTATCTGTCAACGCTTTCATCTCAATTTCCATTGCCTTTTGCCATTTGTTTGCCTCAGGCAACTCAAGTGCTTGTTTATAGCACACTGGAATGTTCGCAACTCTATAGCAATAATCAACAGTGTAATTAACATTCTCACCTAATGTGTCATCTAATTTGCTTTGATCGAAATAATTTGGCTTATTGCGAACTCTTGTTGGATACCTATCTCCCTCGGTAACCATTTCGGTGTTGTTTGTTGCATTCTCGCTGTTTGTTTCGAGATTATTCGAGCTCTCCTCAACTGTACTCGGCATTTTGGGGTTTTCATTGCTAGTACTCGAAGGTTTTCTTTCGGGTACAAACTCATCAAGATCGTTGAGTTTATTGTCTTTGCCTTGGAAGTTGTCAATGAATTTGACACAACGTACCTTTTCTATCTTGTCTAATTCCGGATAGTATATCAAGTAAGATGGGCTATCTCTGTCGTACCCTATAAATATACCTTTACGGCTCTTCGCATCTATTTTCTTGGTATTTTGCATGAAAGCATAGCATGTTGTGCCGAATACATGCATATTATTTAAATTTGGTTGCTTACCTGTCAACGCCTCAAATGGAGTCTTCTCTAAGCGTTGGTTAAAACATCTGTTTCTTATGTAGGCTGAAGCCATCACAGCGTAGGTCCACAACCGTTTTGGTAGTTTTGCCTCCAATAGCAAGCACCTAGCCATGCTAAAAAGGCTTCGCCACGCTCTTTCTGCAGTTCCATTTTGGTGAGGGGAATACGGGGCACTCGTCTCGTGTCTTATTGACTGCTTTCGTAAGAGAGATTTAAATTCTTGACTCGTAAACTCACCACCATTATCGCTTCGTATCCTTTTAACTTTACCATAAGGCGCAACATCGGCCAAAAATTTTTCTGTGGCTTCTAAAGTGTCGCTCTTTCGCTTTAAGAAATATATCATGTTGATACCTGTATAATCGTCTATAAAAGACAATGCATATTTAAATCCGTCTCTGGCAACGGGCTCAATTGGCCCTGCCAAGTCACAGTGGACAAAATCTAAAGGTGCTTTAGCTCTCTGATCTGGCTCTCGGTTTCTATTCTGACACATCTTTCCTTGAATGCATACTTCACAATCTTCTCGCTGTGGTCTATGATTTTCATACCTTTGACTACCTGCTCTAATTTACGCACATCTCCAAAGTTACAATGGCCTAAAATCCTGTGCCACTCATTAATGGAGGTAGCATTGTTACACGAAGAAGAGATACTATTTAAATAGTACAAACGCTCTCTCTCTTCTATCTCAAATACCTGACCTTCAGCTGTAGTGTATTTACTTACCTGTTCTCCTAAAGCAACCGATCCTCCTCTACCTATTTCTGCCGAAACTGAAAAAATATTTTGACTGTAGGACGGTATATAAAGTGCGTCGCTTAGCATTAGATTTTGTACATTACCCCTTACATCAAACAATTTAACCATTGCATTTCCCTTCCCTAAAACTACGTTAGCCTTGCTCCCATCGGCAAGTTCTATAAAGTGACTGTTCGGATCAAAGTTCTTGTCAAAGCTTACAAACCTAGACCTATCATTAATTATGTGGCTTGTCGCCCCAGTGTCCACGAGAAGCTTCGAATTCTTCGTACTCCTACCTTTACCATCTTTTAACGTAAATGCGAATGAATGTTCATCCAAATCTTGATTCTTCACTTGTCCGTTGATAAGCTTCGCTGCGTCCTTCTTTGCGGCTCTACAATCTCTTGTATTGTGGGTCTTGGTTCGACATTTGGCACACCATTTTTCGCTCTTTAGCCAACATTCAGAACTCTTATGGCCTTTCTTATCACATTTGAAGCATTTTCCGTCGAATTTCGTCTTGGCGGCAAACATCACGTTATCTTTGCCTTCCGTACTATGGCAACTCTTCTCACTTTCTTCGTAGTTTCGCAGCGCTGTTTTAAATTCGCTGAATGTCATCTGCTTTTCACGTTGAATTATCACCGTAGAGAATGTTTTATAGTTCCTTGGGAGACCTTTTAAAACCATTGCAATTAGTAAACCGTCGCTAATTATTTCTTCTGCTGCTTTGAGTGCTGTCGCAGCGGTCTCCGCGCGTGTGATGTAGTCCGTTGTGGACTCGCTTTCTCCTTTTCTCAGCGAAGTAAGTTCAGTGTACAAAGCTATAATTCTGGGTTTTCCTTTTCCTTGATAGTGTTCTCTCAGCACGGTTAAAGCCTTTCGACCATCATCTTTTGCCTCCCGTATCACTAGGGACAAGTCTGTTTTATATTAACACGTTACACCATCCCCCAACAATAATATTCTTGCCCACAAAAAGTGCAGTGTGAAATTTACGATGACTATGTTTACGACTGTTTTCTTACAGGGAGTATATTATCTTGCAACAAAACCGTACCGATATCAGGCGGCTGGACATTTTGCCTGAGATTCCTAGGCCTAACCCGTGGGATATGTGGAGCATCGTCCGGCGCAATTAGGTTGATCGAACGTTGTTCGTGGGAACAGTGTAAACCACTTGGTCGCCCCCAAGTTCTCGAGCAGGACAAACAACTTTGCCGCTGTTTAACGGTGCATAGCCGCGCTTTAACCGATCATGATAAACTACCGTAGTCTTGCCTGCGCTTGATTTTATTTTGTAATCAACGCCGAGCCTGCAAATAAGTTCAAACGGCCCAATCCACTTGGTTCCGAATTTCCATCCTTTCGGTCTGCGTAAATATACCGTCTCTCCTAGTGCGAATGGACACCAAGTCTGATTTCTTTTCTCGTTACATTTCCTTTGTTTCTTCCTTGCTTTCTCTAAGTTAACTCTTGCTACCTCTCTCACCTCTTTAAATATCTTCCTAACAGACCGGCTGTATTCTGATTGTGTCTTAGGTTCCTTAAGTGGAAAACCTAACTCTAGTTCGATGGGTAATCTAGGCATACGACCAAAGACTAGTTCATATGGTGAAGTTCGTACCGGACTCCTGCCGACTAGTGTTGTAAACAAAAACTGCCGAATCTAACCATTGATCCCAATCATGGTCATGTTTACTACAAAATGCCGCTAACATGTCTTGCAAGGTTCTTTTTTGCCTTTCTACCTGCCCGTCACATTGAGGGTGATATGCAGTGGTCCGACTCTTTGTAATTCCCATTATATCACACACTTCATGCAGTAATGTGCTTTCAAAATTTGCTCCTTGATCAGAGTGTAAGACAACTGGGGGACCGAACCGACTGAAAACTCGATCAACAAGTATTTTAGCAACTGTTGATGCTTTTTGATCTCAGGCAAAAGCCTCACACCATTTCGTAAAATGATCCATTAAACTAAAATGTGTTTGTTTCCACGACTACTTTCGGGTAACGGGCCCATATACAGGGCCGGTGTCCCAAAAAAAACGAAAACTATTGAAATCACTCATTGTTAAAATTTGAATGCCGTGTTAACGAATTTCAGCCCGTGGGGATTCAATGCAACTTATAAAATGCTAAATGCTTTGTGTTGCTAGAGAAAGGGGACATGTCGAAGGTCATGGTCCTTGAGATGCACATCTAAATAATGTTATCCATATTTGTAAATTGTAAATATTGTTAATAAATATCATTTTTGCGAACAAGCAAATTTTACTGCATCATATGCATGCGTAAAAATGAGTATGGTAAACATTTATGCATAAAAATGCTTATGGCAACCCCGATTTATACACGTGTGGGCCCAACAGAGTGCTTAGGCATTCAAACTCTAACAATGGCATTGTTATGGGTGATTTCAATAGTTTTCGTTTTTTTTGGGACACCCTGTAGTCTAAGGCCCAGAATGTAAAGGGTTCGCTAACCTCCAAGCTTTGAAGTGGCGCTTTTCCATTGTTATCCGTTAGCGCCGGCGCTTTTCTCTGGACATAAACGTCGCAATACATAATGTACGTTTCAACAGTCTTTGGCATTTTTGGCCAAAAGAAACGGTTAGAGTTGTAAAGTATTTTGCATGTCCAACCGAGTCTAAGAGGTCATGCACCCGAGGCAAGGGATGTGCGTCATGGCGTGTGATTTGATTGAGTTTGCGGTAATCAATACAAAAGCGAAGTTCACCGGACTTTTTGCGGACTAGGACGATTGGGCTGGCCCAAGGGCTAGTGCTGGGACGGATTATGCCTTGATCTAACATTTGTTTTTCTGACTGTTCGCGAAATGCATATGGCATTCGCCTGGCGCGTTGCCTTATGGGTGGATTATCACGCGTGTCAATTGTATGATGCACAATATGTTGGTTTGGCCAATGTCGTCGCTAAAAAAGTTCTTGAAACCCATGCAATACTTGTTTCACTTAACTTGTTTTTCGGGCCGACTTAATTCTGGTGATCTAACATAGAATCTATTTGTTGCGTGAACGGAGTTGTTTTGACGGCATTACAATTAACCGGATTAAAGAATATTTATTTAATAAAGTTAAAATGCAAACTCAGTGCATCATGCGCTGGTTCTAGAAGGAAGCACCTTCACAGTAGGTGCAGGAGGTAAGGTAAGGATTTAACAAGTTCGCATCATTAATTTTTGTCGCTAAGGAATCTTCAGCGTCACTTTACAGCCAATGGGATTGTCTGATTTGTCTCTTCGTTCTCATTGATATTCAACTATCTCGTCTTAATCTTGAGAATTAGCCAAATGATACGGATGAGGTGGTGATTAAGAGAACATCTTGAAGTCTTGAAGAACACTTATTCCACGTTTAAAGTCACGTATCTGGCGAATGTGGTCGTTCTTTTATAAGCACCAGGATGAGGAAGTATTGCATTTCAATTTGGCTGTATCACGTCTTTCAAAATCAGTAAAGTGCTCATCAACAACTCGTCAAGTGAAATTATAGTCTAAAGACGAAGCTTTGCATGCTTTAATTGAAGAACATGAAGTTCATCGCGACAAAGAACAGTGTTCCGGGAATTGAACCCAGTAACCGTGTGTACAAGTCAGCTTCCATTAGACCATTATGTTTTCTATTCTGAGGGCGTTTACGTCAGACATTAAAGTCTACTGGGTTGCGAAAATATTCTAAACTTTTTATCGAGTATAACGAGACATACCAATTATGCGGATATAAATTGTCAACAGAAATGTTTAGCTTTCATGCAATTTTACTCGTGAAAAGTTCAATTTTCGTATGGAAAACCAACCGTAAACACGGTTCCGAACACACGGACACTGTTTTTTACGAGGGAAACCAGAGTGCCTGGAGAAAAACCCTCACCGAAAGCCGGAATTAACACAAGTAACACAAGTTTAAGATTTTATTAAAACAAAGTCATGTATTACAACAAAGTGTGTGTGTGTTAAAGATATTGAAATCAAGAGAGAGGAGACGGACAATTTTGGGCCTATTTTTATTAATACTTCACTAAACATGTATTACAAAGCGTGTGTGTTTTCTTTACATATAATAGTACATCATTAATAAACGAAGACATTAAACTATTATATCTAAAACCGGTTACAAAGTATAGGTGCGTTTAAGATCTTGACATTTAAATTTATAGAACAGTGCAGGTTAATTAAATGTTAATTTGGCATAATTTAGTATAAATTGTTCATGTCTTTTTACAGTGTGCTATTGTGTTTGAGTAATGTTTAAGACTGATCAGTAAAACATGCATTAATGCGAGTAAGTGTTTCTAAGTTATCGTGTATATATTTTTTTGTTCTATTATAGACTTAACCCACTAACTCTGGTAGAGAGCTGAATAAAGCTTTTGAGATCGAGGAACTAATATAGTAATACATAAAAATGCCTGAGCTCAGAGTGCTTAGATTCAAGTTACGTTCGTCCAAAAACTAAAATTATTCGTGCTGACAAATCATAGGCAGTGTTCCTAATAGTTTCATTTTAAGCTGTCAAACTGTGCATATATATATATATTTCAAGGATCGAGTTAACTTGAAGATATTTCATGAGCCCTTATAGAAACAGCATGAAAGTATACACAATTGTCCTTGAAAACTTCATTGCACATTTTAGAGCTGAGGCATATAGCCAGAGCATGCTGCCCTTGTACAAACAAGGTTTGGAAAAAAAATACCACAAGAAATTGACTTTATATTTTTGAGGCTGAGGCATATAGCCAAAGCAACAAACTGTCAAAACCAAGTGCAGCATCAATTGTAAATATTTTTTTTTGAAAAAATTCAGTCAACATCTTTTAAACCATGCAAGGGATATTCCCGAAGCAAGCCGCCCTTATAGAAACAGCACCAAGAGTACAGAGAAACTGGACTAATACTTTCAAAGCCGAGGCATATAGCCAAAGCAAGCTGTTCTTATAGAAACAGTCACAGGAGTACACTTTTTTCTTTGAAAATCGGGTTTAAAAACTTTTAGAGCTAAGGCATATAGCCAAAGCAAGCTGCTCTTATAGAAACAGCAATGAAAATAACACTGCAACGTTATTAGATATCCCAAGACACCTGCTAACACTTCGAACCACATAGCAAAGTCAAACAGTACAGACAAAAAGTGGCGCCTTACTTTTCATAAGCACTGCTCGACGAAGCTAAATGATTGGAAATCTCACAGAGACCTTAGAAAAATAGTAAAGTTACAATGCCACTGCCAATGTTTGTCTCGTAATTGGTTTCTAACTATAGTAGAAATAAGGTACAAATCGTTTCAAGATAGTTTCAAGAATCGTTTCAAGTAAATTCAAATTCATTAATTGAGAGCATGTGTGTGTTAACTTTGATTGCCTAAATTCATGTATTTCAGAATAGCAAGACAATATAAGACATGCCGTAAAATCAATGTTTCTGGCTTTAATATTAACTGTAGTCTTAAGTGAATGCAAGAGATAAGAGAGATATAAACTAGAAGCCATTATATAGGCCATGGTTTGCATCAATGTATTTACTCGTGTGCGTGTCTATTTTATGTGCAGCTACAAGATCATGAGGTATAGTGCATGATGTTTTGTATCTGTTCATATTTTGATATAAATCATGTTTTTTCATAAATACATACACAATATTATATGTTCAATTACAAAATATAGTAAGGCAAGATATAATCTATATTTACAATGTTTGCTGAGAAATCAAAAACGTATATATTTACATACATACAATTTTACAACCAGACCGAATAGTGACTCTGTAGTTATCATTTTATAATGCTAATTCCGAAAGCCGCAATTGACCGGATTTCAAGAGCCGAAGATGATTTCAATCAGGACAAGACAGAGAAAGAGGAAAGAACCTATGGGATTATGTCTGCCATTTGTGGCTGTGATTTGTGTTAGTGTGTATGGCTTTTTAGCCATTTCTTATGTGAAATATGGGTATTTATAACAGTTGTGATGTTTTAAGTTTTAACAAGCAAATTATCAACCTTAAACCTCAGTTAGCGCAGCCTTAAGCACAAGCGAGCAGTCCTAAGCGCAAAACCGATTAAAATATTTAACCGAATTTAAGAAACGTTTGATCACATGCATCATGCATTAGCTATGTTCCTGGTGGCCAGAACTTAGTTAACTGAACTTAAAACTTTATTTAACTTAAGTTCGTTAACTAAATTAGTTAACTTCGTTAAGTTAATCATGCACAGCTAACCCCTGCATGCACATTTTTTGACCACCAGGCTACTCTAACCTGTAACGATGCTCGGGCATCGCTGATGCGTTGCTGTTTGGCGTCGATTTAGCGTAGTTATGGCGTCGAATTGGCCTACATTAGGCGTAGATTTGCCGTCGAGTTGGCCTACATTAGGCGTAGATTTGCCGTCGAGGTTGCCTACATTAGGCGTAGATTTGCCGTCGAGGTTGCCTACATTAGGCGTATATTTGCCGTCGAGTTGGCCTACATTAGGCGTAGATTTGCCGTCGAGATTGCCTACATTAGGCGTAGATTTGCCGTCGAGGTTGCCTACATTAGGCGTAGATTTGCCGTCGAGGTTGCCTACATTAGGCGTAGATTTGCCGTCGAGATTGCCTACATTAGGCGTAGATTTGCCTTCGAGTTGGCCTACATTAGGCGTAGATTTGCCGTCGAGATCGCCTACTTTAGACGTAGATTTGCCGTCGATTTGGCTTGTCAATAATAGCTCAACAGAGCCCATCAACCTGAAATAAGATCAAAGAAATAAGCAAACTACATTTTTTATTGAGAAGAAACACGCGTAAAATCGGGATTGTAAACAGACCCAGAACAACATCTAATAAACCCCTCTGGGATTTCCTCGCCATTATTCATTTCAAATTATCATGCGGCCGTTGTCGTTCTTGACCTGAATCATGCATAAACTCCCCATTGTTCGGTTTATCTAAAAATGTTCAATTGCTTATACTCACGTTTTATTATGAACAGGTTTTGTCGTTGTTTCAAATGGCTTGACCCGCTAAATCGCTACCTGCAATAAAACCAAAAGAATGCTTGTTATAGACAGCGATTTCAAGGATTTACATTCGATGAAGGGAGCTTAAATATCGGGAGAAAACTTGCGGTGATTATTCAGCTGAGAGAACGCATGATGCCTGATCAAGCGTTTCAAGTTTTCCCATCCTATTTTGAAATAGACCCAAAATTACCTGTTCATTTCAGCAACAAGCGCTGAAGAGCAGCTTTGGACATGCTATCTCTTTAAATGCGAGTCATCTCGGGGAATTTCAGGGTTTTCTTGTCCAGGTCACTTCTATATTCGGTTTGGTTTTAGCTTTTAAACTTCACCTGGAAGAATAAAAGGCATGTTAGTTTACTGGTTTAGTCTTTATAACTCAATTCAAAGGTAATTGCTTGCGATTGGAGCAAAGGTTAGCGGCTCACACAAGATTTAGCGTATATTACCTTTCTCATATCATCAACAAATCCCAAGAAAATGCGTACACGTGCTTTCTCTTCAAAGGCGAGCTATCTTGAGTCAAATGCGAGTCGTTTCGGCCAATTTCAGCTACGGTAACGGACTTTTTGCCCACTTCACTTCATTCAGTTTGGTTTTAAGCTCTCAAATTCCACCTGGAAGAATAAAAGGCACCATTAGTTCACTGCTTAGGTCTTTAGAACTCAATTCAAACGTATTTTGCGTGTGGTTAGAGGGAAGGTTAGCGGCTCATGATCAACGGTAAGATTTGACGTATATTACCTTTCTCATATCATCAATAATCCCCAGAAAAAGCCTAGACTTGCTTTCTCTGCAGAGGCGAGTTATCTTGAGCCAGTTCAGCCACAATTCATCGGTCGTCAATCTCTTGTTCACAAATTTCATCGTTTAACTTCGCTTTAATACGTCAAAATTCTGCATGAAAAGAATAAAAGCTACGTTAGTGCTATACAAGTTTGTATTTGAAGCTGAACACAACACGAGAGAGGCATTACAAGACGTGAACTAAAGACACGTGGAACCTCAGCCCAAAAGCTCACGATGAAACAAGCTGATAAAACACGCAAAGGGAAAGGCATATTACCTGGTATTACACCGACAGTCTGTCAGAGATAGTAAACTTCTATTAAACTTCTCTTGTGCTGAAGACGATAGCAATCTGATAGCAATTTCTGTTGAAATTTTCTTGGCATGGAGGAGACTCATTTTTATTCTTCAAAGACCAGCGCTGAAGTGATGTCTCAAACTGGGGTCAAAAGCACATATTATTCATTTCACCCGCTCCTCGTGTTTGCAAAATAAAGTCATCCTATTGGATGAACACTCCAGACCTGACAGCTCAACAACGCTTCTGATTGGACGTTCATAGTAATTTAAATAATATTAATTCTCTTCTCCTGTGCCTGAACATCAGAAATGAAAGAAAAGAATAATCATATTATTCAAATTACTATGCTCGTCCAATCAGAAGCAATGTTGAGCTGTCAGGCCGGGAGTGTTCAGCCAATAGGATGACTTTATTTTGCAACACGAGGAGCGGGTGAAATAAATATCTAGCTTTGATTCAACGTTGCCACATCACAACATGGATAACACGGAGTCGGAGTTCCGGAGCCGGAGTTTCGGAGCCGGAGTCCTGGAGTCAAAATTACGGAGTCTGACGTGATAATATTGGAAAACCCGGAGTCAAAAATTATGGAAAACACGTAGTCTGCCAAAAACATGGAAAACACGGAGTATAAATGTTTGGAAAACACGGAGTCAACGTAAATTATACATATATTCATAAATGAAGGATCGCTCATAAGTCTATACTAATTTTTTGTACCACAGTAATAGTATAAAAGAAAGAATACACAATAACAAAAGATTATAGCTATAATGCCTCTTGCTCAAAGTCATAGAATTATTGTTGTAGCTAACTACATTACGTGTCCTTATATCACCTTAAATCACACCAAAACTGCCACATCCAATTTCCTCTTTGTCTACAATAATCTCCCATTTAAATTGAGGAATATTATTTATGTTTAAGGATAAGTTTTTCGGTCGTTTATTTACCATTTGCGGAATAGCAAAAACGTTACGCGAATTTGACGCCATGTTTTTTAAAACACGCTATCAAATTTGCATAAAACACGTTGAGTCATTGACCACTGAGCTTGGCAGACTTCCAAACATTTATACTCCGTGTTTCCCATATTTTTAACAGACTCCGTGTTTTCCATAATTTGTGACTCCGTGTTTTCCAACATTATTACGTCAGACTCCGTAATTTTGACTCTGGGACTCCAACTTCGAAACTCCGGCTCCGGAACTCCGACTCCGTGTTATCCATGTTACCGAAACGAACTATGGTACTTATGTTTAGACCGGTGCATGGTTACATTTGTAGATATGCTTCCTACAATATTTAACTCCCCCCCCCAGTAATCGACGTACAACGCTGTGATTGCGACGTGTCTAATCGAACATGGTCAAAGTCTATTACATGCAGGATTTTATCACTTATGAAGGACTTCATTGATCCAGTATCTTACTGTATCTAATAGAGCATTGACAGGTACACCGTCAATGAAACAAGCTACAAACGGGTGTTCAGGTAAATTAATATCAGTGTGGCTGGTACCACTACTAACGCTAACATTATTATAAAATTCACAGTTCTTACTTGTGTCGGGGCTGTCTACTGGCCTGTGTTTCCTCGAGACGCCCCTTGGTAGTTTAAAGGCGCATAATTTCCACATTCTCGTGCGAAGTGCCCGTATCTGTGCCATTCGTAGCATCGAACGTTGGAGCGGTCTTGGCGTTGGCTAGGGCTGCGGCAATCGCGAGCCAGGTGGCCTTGTTTTCCACAACGAAAGCAACTGACCCTGGGTCGGTTACGATCCTGTTGTTGGATTGCTGCGGTGTACATCTGTTGAGACGTGGCCAGTTGATCCTCGAGCGTCTTCTGTCGAGTAGCGAGTTCGGTTACTAAACCTACGAGTCGGTCGATGTTGGCGTTCGTGTTTTCTCCTGCTGTGCTTGCGCTGGTAGAACCGGGTTTGTGTTCTTCAATTGCTCTATAGCGCTGTACAAAGCTTAGCATTTCGGTTAAGGTTGGTGTTGGGTTGTGCGCTAACAGTTTTTCTCGTATTGTGTTTGGCAGACCACGCATGAATTGGCGCGACAATAAGGCAATTTTTGCTTCGTCTCCTAGTGTTGGGTCAGCCTTTTCTAAGAGTTGCTTTAATTCCCACTTGTAAATAGATGGGTCTTCGCCGACACGGAGCATCCGAGCTTCAAATTTTACATAGTTATTTTCCCTCTCAACTGGTGAACAAAGGGCTTCTTTTAACTTTTTTGTTTTATCAGTTTTTTTAAAATATGGTTGGAAAGAAACTAAGAAGTACTTATAGAAAGAGAAGAGAGTGTAAGGCTTTCTCTGGGGCGCCAGCGTGTTAAAAAAATTTGGATTAAACCGTTCGTGAAAGATGTGACAACAGCAACGAAATTCCATCAACTAGTACCAGTACTTAAGACAGTTCAGGTCAACCATCTACCCCTGTTGGAGCATCTAGACATAAGCTCAGTGATCGAGGTTTTTCCACTGATAGTTCGGACTTACTTACTGCTGATGCATGGTGAAAATGACGAGTTGATTGGAAGCTGTTACAGTCTTACAGACCTGTTATGCCAATGTTTTGTCATCTACACTGTCAGAAGTTCATAAATATCCTGAAGGTTGGTTACAATTTCTATGTTCTTTAAATCATAAATTTGCCACATTGCAGTGGAATTGTATTATTTTTCTGCCATTGCGATATTGAAATATTTTTTGTTTGAGATTTAATTAATGTTACATAGATTTATTAACTTAAAAAGCTTGCAGCCGAAGTAAACCTACAGCTGAAAAACGTTAAGTTTTACACTTTAAAAATATAAAATTATCAACTTTGAGTTAGCTATAAAAATTATGTAACAAGATCAATCCGTTCAGATTAAAAACGTCCATGTATTACAAACTATAAAATCGTTCTTAAATCTATTTGTTTTGGAAGGTGGTGTTTGAAACTTCCTCTTCTCTCTCAGAGATATTTCTGAGGTTTTTAAAGGAGGTAATAGGTGGTGCAATTTGTTCTCGGGGTCATTTGCAATAGTTTTAAAAAGTTTGCTAGTTAAGTTCTGTCTCCGTTCAGCAAGTGTGGTGAGACCTAACTCTTTCAAGGCGTCGTCATAACGGTGTTCTGGCAGAATAATTCTACTGACTCGTTTTTGGAGTCTTTCTAGTTCGTCTCAAAGATATTTTGGGAGAGAATCGTGAAACACCTCACACGCGTATTCAGTAACGGGCCGGATACATGTGGTGTAGAACAGAAGAAGGTCTTTCTGTTGGACTTTGGCACGTTTCAATTGGCGTAAAAAGTACAAACGAGTTGAAATCTTTTTACATATATCTTTAATATGTGAATTACATTTAAGATCATTTGTGATGGTGAGGCCCAGTACTTTTACCTCCGATACAACTTATCATTAATAACGACAGGGTCAAATTCTATTCCCTTTGTCGAGAAACAAAGCCAAAGTTCCTTGCATTTGGATTCCTTCAGTTGCATACCGTTATTTGCAGATTTTCGGGCAAATTCACTTACAAAATGTTGCATAGCGCTTGAACAGTCTTTATCTACAACTTCCGACATCGTAGAGACATCTACGTATTTCCAAAGATCATCGTTACCAGTTGCATTGAGATCGTTTATCATGACCAAAAACAGCCATGGTCCAAGCTTAGTACTTTGCGGTACTCCATCTGGGATCGTTTTCCATTCGGAAACACAGTCGATGCCCAGTTTAACTCTTTGTCTACGATCCGTTATAAAATCTAGAATCCAATATAAGGTAGGCAGGGGGATATCATATGTCGCCAATTTGTTTAAAAGAATGTTATGATCAATCATATCAAATGCTTTTCGGAAATCAAAAAGCATGACTCTGTTTGTGGAACCGTTAGCATCGGTGCTTTTCTTCCAGGAGTGTACTGATCAAGGCATAAGTCGTACTTGAATTTGGGATTGTTCCAAATTGTTTTTTATCGATTTTAGCCAGTATTGCTGGTTTCAAATGATGTCAACCACAATTTCTTCCGCAACTTTTGATAGAACTGGAGTCAGTGATATTGGACGCAGATTGTCATTGACGTCTGTTATGGGTTTCTGTTTTGGGATTGATATAACGTCTGCATTTTTCCACGATTCTGGAACAGAACAACTACGAAAGGAGGATATTAGAATCCTTCGAACTGGATCTGCAAAGATATCTGCATTCTCCTTTAGTACCCATGTTGGGATGCCGTCGGGACCGTAGGCCTTCCTCGCGGGTTCAGAGCACATAGTTTAACAAACACATCTCCTGGTGTAATTGTTAGGATACGGACGGTCATCATTTATTATCGGTGGGAGCAATTCACGGTAGTAATCTGGAGACAGAGGTGTAAAATGAGACAGAGGGGACAAAAAGGTATCATTAATTTGGTTTGCGGCTAATTCAATCTTTTCGTGTTTCCGTGTGTTGATTATTAGGTCTTAACGCATTTATTATCTCCTCACTATTTTTCCCCATGGTTTGCATTCCGCTGAGTTTCTTCGCTTCTTTCCACCAAGTCCAAGAAGATGGTTTGCTTTGCTTCAGGTGCTTTACACTGTTTTCATAATACCTTCCCCTACAGATTTTCCTTTCACGATTTACTTTATTTCGTAAAAACTTGAATTAGATTCCTTGGTTGAGAGCCTTCTGTCTCTTTTTGATCAACTGGGATAATTTTGAGGTCATCCAGGGTGGTTCAGTACTTTTAACTTTGCATGTGCGTAAGGGCATGATGTAGTCCAGCCCGATTTTCACTATGCATTCTAAGAGATATGTTTTCTCTGTACAAGATGGCTCTTTGTCGAGCAATCCTGGGATATCTAAAAATTCCAAGTACTTCCGAAAAGCAAGGCGTAGGCTAGGTCGCAAGTCCCTTTTCTTGAAGAGAGTTTTCTGTACTTTCGGAAGCATACTACAATCTTTCGGGGTCAAGACAACACACATATGGTCGGTAAGGCCAAAAGGCGCATATCTTTCAGGCTGTTCATAGAATTCATAAAGATTGGTCAAAACAAGATCAAGGGTATTGCTGTCTCTAGTCGGGAAGTTGACAAGTTGGCGCATATTGTAACTATAAGTCAATCTTGAAATGTTCAACTTGTTAAAATCGCCTAAAATTATTAGGCCACAATTTGGGAGGCGCGATTCTAACGTTGAAAGACAGGACGATAGATAGTTTAGCATCGCAGAACTATCAGCACTAGGAGGGTAATAAACCGTACCAATTACTAGGTTGTATATCCTCTTGGTAATCTTGGCACACTCAGCCTGATCCACAAAACTTCAAACTGATCGTTATTAAGGTCATTGATTACGTCGTAACTTATATGATCTCTGATGTAAATACAGACACCCCCATGTTAGCCAGTGTCAGTGTTTGCTAATATAATCTTGCAAATTATTGATTGTGTATACTGGTGATCCATTTTAGGTCAACTAAGCCTCACAGAATATACTAGTGCCAGGGCTGGTCTGATGTCAGATTTCTTGATTGAATGCTCTTCCTGTAATAATTCAACCAAATTGAAAACATCAAAATAGACTGTCCACAAGGGCATGTGAACAAAAGAGCGGTGTACCATTCCTTGAAAATAGTAGTTTGCGGTTGCATCAGCAGTATGCCACTACCATGGTGGTGCAGCTTGTAGGCAAAAAAATATGTCTACACTAGCTGGGAAACATACAGAAAAGGCCTACAGTACTAAAGACAGAAAGAGAGTTGCAAACTGAGTCAGACCTGCAGGTATCGGAAAAATTTAAACGGCGTCGCGAGGGGATACAGCATTGAAAGTGCTGAGGGAGGCGGTAGGAGTGACCTATGAGGCAGGACGATATTTATAGATGGCTATTTTTTATTCAGTGACAAGTACCAGAAACTTGAATTACAAGAATGTGCAAATGTATTGCATATTTATATGTTGTACCCACTCTTTTTATATACCAAAACTTTCAAAGTCAATTTCCCGAAACTTTGCATCTTCCGCATTTGAGAAAAGATATCTCCACAACAATGGTATAAACACTGCGAAAATCTCCAAGCTTCTTTGAGATTGAGTGCATGCGTAGTAGCAAATTTGCTTAAGTACTGACCGAAATGAATGCTCGCGTGCAAAAATTTCAAGGCGTTCACATCACGCTTCATTCATTTCGGTAAGTACTTAAGGAAATTCGCTATGACGCATGCACTCAATCTTCAAGAATCTAGGGATTTTCACAGTGTTTACCAGGGACTGGTAAATAATCCAATTATCTGATTCGGAATTATTCAAGGAAAATTTAGACTCAAAAAATCTTTTTTAGAATTGCTACACTACATTCAAAATTTTTTACTTGGCGCTACAGATAGTGTACTTGTTTATAGTTACTATGTTTTCCCATGTTAGCTGTGATCATGCATGAAAACAAGGCTTTGATGAGTACAACAAGCATGTGGATTACAAAAGATGTGAATGATAAACAAGAGTTTGGGTATTTGGCGAGTGTGCAAAAAGTCGAGGGTAGAAGTTATTATTATCATTATTATTGTGGGGAACTAGAATACATGAAGAAGACGGGAATAGCTGTCTTAATTGCCATGCATTTACATAAATTATATTACATAAACAAGAAATTTAGAAAGGTTAATAATATAAAAGTTACCATGATTCACTATTACAATTTATATGTATCAAAAAGTCAAGTTAAGTTAAAATTTTTAAAAAACAGTTAAGATCTTGTTAAGCAATGATTATAAGAATTTATGGCATACACTAAATTAAAGGACTATTCTTAAATCTATCAGTCTTAAATTTAAAATTGTAATACGTTTCAGCATCAGATCTGGTTACCCTTTGCCTTTTGTCTTTGACACGATCTGGATGCAGAGCATGTAGACGGTGCTCAGTGGCAGATATATTTGTGATGAAGTCAAAGCAGTGGATTTCACGTCTTTCGCTCAGCATTTGCATCTTGAGATAATTTAAAGCTGTGGAGTAATCAACACCTGGTAGTATTATTCTGAAGGCTCTTTTCTGGATTGTTTTAATATTAGGACTTTGAGAATTTGTTATTCTTCCATTCCACCGCACATCTCCGTATTCAAGAGTTGATCTAATAACGCTACCATAAAATTGCAAGAGATCTTGCATTAGCGCTCCATACCTTTTAAGGACCTTAAGGAAGTACAACCGCTTTCTTGCTTTCTTCATGATGCAATCAGTATTACTATTCCATTTTAAATTGTCGTCGAGCCATATTCCTAACAGTTTAAAGGACGATACCCTTGCAACTTCTAAGTCATATAAATCGATGCTCGTATAATCATAGTTTTGTTAACACGAAAGTTGAAGAACATTTCTTTTGTTTTCTTAACATTCAGCACCGTTCTTTGCTCGCGACAGAACGTTGAAATCCTTTGCATGGATATTAAATCTCATATTTCCAATTGGTTGATTTGATTTGTGGTCGGTTAATTCAGTATTTCGGATAGCGTGGTGTCATCTATAAACATTGAAACTTGTTCCGTATCATCGGGTTGTCCGTCACAACAACATCAGGTAAACAATTGATTTTAGCAACAAAGGAAAACGGTCCGATCTTGCTCCCTTGCGGTACACCAGCATCACTCATGCAATATTATGGAAATTGGACAACTTCCCATCGAGTTTTACTCTTTGTTGACGTTGAGACAGATATGAAGCTAACCAGGGTAACAAGGCAGGCCTTACACCAATCTTTTCCAAATCAGATAGAAGAATATTATGATCTATAAGATCGAACGCTTTGGTGAAGTCCAAAAATATGACACGGATCACTGTATCAGGGTTTTCCACAGCTGCATACCATTTGTGAAGCAACTCAAGGAGAACCAATACTGGCCACGACCCAGGAATCCCGCCAAATTGTCTGCTGCTAATATTGTGTTCAGCATCATCCATCATCCACTCTAACGCGTAACTCTCTCGTATTTTGGAAAAAAATACTTGTAGTTGATATGTCTAATACTCTCAAAGACAGTACAAGAGTTGGACTTAGAGATTGGACACACATTATAGGCTTTCCAAATGGTTTCCCTACTCAACAGCCTGTCTACACTTAAGTGCCTGAATTTCTGGTTTAAAGTCCGCACACTTGCACGGAGGTTCCGACGGAATCTTAGCAGCCGTATCCTTATTTACATTGTCCTTAGATGGATGAATTTTCAAGCATAATCGCTGTATTACCTTATCCACCTTTGCTTTTCCTCCAAGAGATTGAGCTGTTATTGAACTTAAAAACTTTTTTGTCATTGCCAGGTTGTTTCCACGTACCGCTTTAATTCAGATCTTCAGCAACTAATATATTCTATGCATCATAATCACCAGTCCAAGCGAAACATGCATATATTATCCACTGCATGAAAGAAACATCTTATACTCTAAATAAATTTTTTTTGAGAGCTCTGAATTACACGTCTGTTCGCCTTAAATGCTTGAATATAAAAGGAGACGGAGGTAAGAAAAAATGTCCAGGGTTAAATCGAGAGTAAGAGAAAATATCGGGGGTGAAAATCGAACGATTTCCGTATATATTTTTTAACACTACGTTAAGGCGGATTTCCACTTACAGCGAAATCGTTCGCCAGCGAAATATTTGCATATTTTCTTTTGAATTTTAACAGCATAAATAAATTAGTTCGACTTGACTGTTCCGAATTCAAAGGAAAATATGCAAATATTTCGCTAGCGAACGATTTCGCTGTAAGTGGAAATCCGCCTTTACAATTCTACGAACAAGCTTGTTTGTGATCCCTTGAAAACACCTTGCCACGCGCATCAAATTTCGTCTACTTAACATTTCCTTTGATCGTTATTTTCTCTTGTGCTATAAACTCTCAATAAAATTCTCTTACCGGTTAAAAATAAGAAATGGTAAAAAGATCATATACGCTAGTATTGTTTTGAGTGACTTGCGCGAGGTAGTTTGCCGTTGGCGATGTGGATAAGGGTGCGTGATTGGCATCCTGGTATTTCACCGCATATATCATATATCATAATATGATTGTCTCGTTCGTCACTCGAAATTCTAAGTCTTGCGTTGTGTCAATTACCACGACGATAACGAGATCTTAAGAATGCGTGGGTTTTTCCGATAAAATCATAGATGTCTGATGATCTGCACCAAAGTTTTGAATATATATATTGTTTATACAAAGAACGCACAAGCTCAAAGACAAGAGGATCCGAACTATATACAAGGGTGCGATGTCTAAATTAATATTCCCAAAGTCCCCGTTACCTCTAGTGCGAGTATAATTCTATCCTTTCGTAGCCAACTAACCAATCATGTGCCAATTCTTGACAATGATAATATGACATTACCCTGCTCCCAAACCATGTCAAAATATGCTACGGTTGCAGGAATGACTTTGCGCAAAAATATCTCCACCGTTCAACTTGATCGTAAGGCATATGGATAGGAAGACAGGTAGATAGATAATGATAGATAATACTGATATTACTGATAGATAATAGATAATTGGATAATTTTTAATCCAGTTTAGAATCTGTGTATTTCCAATTTTGAGTCCGGGTTTTCTGATCTCGAGTCTGGGTACGAGTCCGGGTTTTCTTTCAGTCAGAGTCCGAGTCCGGATTGGATTTCGAAGAATGCCAAATTTTTGGAACACCGGGGCTTATATAACTAACTGCACGCAACAATGAGAATTGATATGCATGTCAAGTATCAACATACCATGTTTGACTACTGCCTCGTGATAAAAATTTAGGCATATTGTATTTGAGGAAAGATATTTAGTTTTGGTTATTATCAGGTATGGAACACGTAGTTGCCTTCTTGAAAGAATTCATTCGGTAAGTTTACGAGCAAATTTTAATTCAGCGTTTGCTAAAAACTGCTCGACTGGAGCGGAGGGCTTATAAATTGAAATCACTTACGGTGAATACATAGCCACAATCCTGGTTCAAAACATTGACGACACTCAGCGTTAATTGACACTACAGCCAGTAGTCGCGAGATTGATTTCAAAATTCTCCCCCTTTCCCCCACAAATCAATGTTAGGTGATGTGTCCAAACACATTCAAGCATAAAGCATTTAGCATATATTCAACATTATTTACATTATTAGGGGGGCGAGGGGGAAAATCGACACAGAGATGTAGATGTTTTGCGTAAGCAGCTCCGATGTTTTTGAATTTGAAAATCGCATACGGAATAGTTAAGAGTACTGTCTGTTCACCGCAGTGGCGTACAGGATGATAATTGGGGGGCACAAAATTAATATATTCATGTTGTGCAAGATTATTTTCTTTTCAAATCCATTGCCTTTTAAAATACAGGTCTCTATATTCATGTTAACAACATGAATATATGACTATGCCCCCCCCCCCCAATTATCGCTTCCCCTACGCCGATGGTTCACCGTTTGTGGATATATAATACTTTCTTTACCTTTTCTCTAAACTTTACTCCATTAATAAACGTTTGACAAATTCATGATGCCAGGATTTTTGGCATATAGAACATCCTCAAACAAATATGGTAATAACCCAGACTCAAGCTATATCCACATCACAACTTTGCTTCTGAAAGATTCTCCAGATGTAAAGGCAATACTACAGCATGGGAATGATAATAGTACCCAAATCCTCTATTAAAATTTCTCAAATTGTAACAATATGTAAGACATATGTCAAAAATACGCCTGACTGGGTTATAGCCATATACCTCAATACTTACATAGATGAGAAACATAACAAAACAATAAACTAGTTTATAGCTTCAAGTTACCATTGAAATCAGATGATGATGTCTTTGCTTGTCTTTGCTAGCTGCAATATATTAAATGGTTCACACTGCATGGTCTGGAAATACACCTTAAATCAGGGATGGATTTACTGGGGGGGGGGGGGGGGTGCTATTTTTTATGGTAAAACAAAAAAAATATTGGAGACAGAATAATTTGAGTAATAAAATAAGATAAATAATGATAAGCAAACTGTGAACAATTAAAACTGAAACACAGAAACACAGGAAATTGCCATTGAGGGACTCTAAATTTTAAAATTTTCCCGGGGGAGGATACTCCCGGACCCTCCTACAAGGCTCACACTTTTATTGTTTGATATATACGTGCTCCCCACCCAATTATTGTCAGGTCTGCCCATGCCAGTGATCAAGAATATGACTAATAAAAAATGGTGCCTTGAATCAATGGAATTTTTTTGTTGACTTTAATCATGCAATGCCCATGACTGATGACCGACACCCACAAACGTCTGACAGAGCGGCACCCACAAAGGAGAGACTATAGACCGACCGACACCTACTGCGCACTATAGCACCCCCCTGCAAAATCATGCTGGATCCATCCCTGCCTTAAATCATTTGATTGCTCCCACATTTTCTGCTGGTCTGAAGAATGTGGTTCCTTTCAAGGGCTCTAGAACCATTTAAAAGTGGGGGCTAGCCCATACCATATAGGCCATGTCTGATTGCTTGTTGCTAAACATTATGCCTCAATTTCCATGCATTTACATGCATCAATTAACTAGTACTTTGTAATACATGTATAACAATGCCTGGTTACTGATTACCAGCCAATTAGAAACCACATTTCGATCAGTATGTACAGGATTACTGAAAAATAGTGGGGCACTATAGCCAAAAAGGTTAATGTGTTGTAAGGTTGTTCAAATTTACCTAATAGTCTAATACTACCATATTTACCATGTTTAATAATAACTCAATAAAAGGCATCTTAGCTGTAAAAGGGGCACATCTTGTTCTTTTCAGAAAAGTAGGAGGCAACCAGGAGTCAATGCCCCCCTCCCTTTTCCACAGCCCTCCTTTTACTGGTCCATTACACATTTCAATAAATGCAAAAGATTATGTCTTACTAATACTATATAATTTCCATCAATTTTTTGGTGATTTGCCAAAAATCCAAAACTTTTGCAAATATCCTTGCTTTTTTTATCCTTGCATTTAATTTTGGGGGGCAAAATAGGGGCTAGAAAATAATTTTAGGGGGGCAATTCCCACCACTGTTTCATACATTTTAATTTTAAGAAAATTATGTATTAGCATGACTTTAAGTATCTACCACTCAAGTGCAACAAATGTGAACTTTTTTGTTAGTCATTGCCTCACTGATGCGTTATTTTAACATTTCTTCACCTGCAAGAAAATACCTTCCACATGCTTCAGACCTGGCTTCATTTCACAAGTATCATAAGTACCATTGGAATATTTCCACTCAGCAGTCTCCACTAAGATGAAGGACCAAGGAGACTATGAATATGCTAAACATGCATTGTTATACCGCCCTTTTATTTACTTGTTTTAATTAAACAAGGATTAAGTTAATAATATTTGGCCAATTCAAGATGCTCAAATCTAGTTAGACTACCCCCTCTTGGTCTAAATTGTTATTATTAAATCCAGCTGGGGCAGTTTATGCGACCAGATCTGGTCCCACTGAGGTAACATAACCATTGTTTTCTTTGTTTAAAACAAAGGAATCAAAAGGCCACTGATAACAATATTTGGCTTATTTATTCAGTGCTACTGTTCATAATAATGTTAAGGATTGATAAAGCTTACTTTTTAACAATTTCAATCACAGAAGATGTGATGCGTCTGACTGTGTCGCAAATCTCCTGACTTGTCCAAGATTGCATGAGAAGTCCTTAGAATTGACTATTCAAATTTAATTTTTTTACGTTGCGCGCCGAATCTAAAACCGGGAGTGGCACGGCATGCTTAGAACGCCAGAACGGAATCTATTTTCTCTTATTTTCTTTGCTGTGACCCTGCAACAGATCTTTTAAATATTCCTCATACATGTATTTGTCTCACGTCTCACCATAGCAGCCCAGGATTCAGGAATCTGTTTATACTCAGTCTTCGACTGCATTGTTTACGCGCGCAATATAATCCAGTAATTAGTACATCCTCATCCCCAGGGCCTAGCTCCGTTGCTCTCCACATAGGAGAGCAACGGAGCTAGGCCCTGGGGACGAGGATATAATTAGTACAGACAGTAGAAGCCGACCGCGCGCGTAAACAATGCAGTCGAAGACCGAGTATAAACAGATTCCTGGACTGCCTATGGTCTCACGATATCAAAAGACCACGTTGCGCATGCCACTGCGCACAACCAAATGCCTGGCCTAAAAATTAATTTTCTTTTCACTGCCTACTATTTCCACTAACTTAAATTCTTTCCATTTTGTAGACTATGCAAGAACATGCCTAAAATAAATTTTACTTCGTTGAGTAACATGGTCTTCATTTATATATCTCTCCGTTTTTTTTCCAACGGCGTAGAGGAGTATCTGATCCAACCAACTGCTTGGTATTACATGAAGTTTCTGAAAGAGTCCAATGTGTTTCTTGGGCTAACTCTAGCGTCTTATTCTGCGGCAACATTGGTTTTCAGCCCATTTTTTGGAGCCCTTAATGTAAGACTTCAAAATTCAAGCAAACTAATCATACTTATGGGTGGAGTAGTAAAGTTATTAGGAAATATGTTGTATTCAATCCCGATCAATGGATACTTTCCTATGTTTGGAAGATTTTTGAGCGGCATGGGTACAGGTACAGGATCTGTTCTGTTTGGAATAATTGCAAAAGGTTCTTCAAACGAAAATCGTGCTCAGGCGTTCCTATATTTTGAAGCACTGTTTTTTGCCGGTCAAGTACTCGGGCCAACACTTGGTAGCATTCTGACATTTAACGTCGACATATTTGGTTGGCAAATAAACGCAGGAAATTCACCAGGAGTAATTATGATGATTATTTGGTGTTTCTTGCTTACCTTTACGATATTCCTACCAAGTAATCTAACAGAAGAAAATATAGAGGAAAAACAAAGCAAGGAAATAATAGTTGGTGAAAAAATTACTGACACATTCAAGTCTTCCTCGGAAACGAACAATATTTTTCGCCCACCATCAATCGTTTTTTCTTTATTTTATTTTACCTTCGTACTTGTTATTTTTTACTCTGTAGTTGGGCTATATGTTCCGTTATTGGCAGCGCACCGTCTTGGATTGGGTCTTCTCACGTGAAGCTGATTTTTATCAACAGCACGTTGTTTGTCTTCATTTTATTTATTTTAACTCCTCTCTTCTTGAGAATAATCTCCGAGAAAAATTTACTAATTCTCGGGAAAGTTTTTTTGATGTTCCCAATCTTTGTTTTACTTTATTTTTGTCTCTTGGAACACAACCTTGTCAGTAAATGCAGCCTATCTCTTGCCTCTTACAATGTTTATTTTGGAAGGTAATGCTGTAAACTTTTCCCTGATTTGCTCAATACTAACAAAATTAACTCCAGTGAGTAGCGCCTCGTTTTATCAAGGTATAAATTTTGCTGTGTTGCATTTTGGTATTATGGTCGGTCGTCTAATAGCAGGAGCAACATTTGCCAAATTGCCAATGATGTACGCTGGCTTTGGTCTTACAGTTTGCTGGTTATTTTCAATGCTGTGGTTAAGCATTGAATACAAGAACTTCCCTCGTGATATTGAACATCAGCAATGAGTGATATTGAGATAAATATTCCACAAGTATGTACAAAGAAAAGGCAATTGGATGGAAATGACACGTAAAATGATTCACAGTGTATATTTAAAAAAATTAAAGGAAATCCGTCAGTTAATTAATTTTCTTCATAAATAAATGAATTCCTTTCAAAATATAATGGCCTTTGGGCTGAGTTGCAAAAATAGTTCAACCTTCCTCCGGTAGGATTTCAAGTTTTGAAAACTTTCCTCAAAATGACGTTACGTCACCGAGTCAAGTGGCAACCAGCATAAAGACATATTTGGTTTTTTGGTACATGCATGTGATCGAATAGAGTGTTGAACTTTGAATCTTCCTCACAAACCTCATTCAAAACAAACCTTCTTCACGGGTGGTACCCGCGTACCCGCAGCTTTTTTGCAACTCTGCCTTTATGCCTGTTTTCCACCAGGGGGAATTTTGCGCACAGAGCGGAATTTTTTATTGTCTGCCCGCTTTCATGCAGAACTGTAATGTGAGAAAAACAAAGAAAAATCCGCTCCGCGCGCAAAATTCCGCCTAGTGGAAAACAGGCTTCATGTCTGTATTGCTGTGTCCGCGGAAGATCAATTAGCTCGAGGTGGGACTTATATTGATTATACGCATTTTAGGGATTTTCGTGAAACAACTGAAAGTACTCGATAGGTTTCGAAATGAAAAAAATGCTTTTTGTACAATTCAGTTTTAATTTTAAAAGACATTTGTACAGCACGATTGCGAAAAGCCTTTTTAATGGTTTTGGTTTGAATAGCCAGCAATATTCCATAATTAATCAAATTAATTTTAATCTAATATAATCTAATCTTTAATCTAATGTTAGTTATTAAGTTCATAAAAAAGATACTGTATGAGTAACTGCTAATCAGTTAAGCGTCTGGAGACGTACGAGACAAAACGAACAGTAGATTTGAGAATAACAGTGTAGTAGACAAAGTCCTACGGGGATCCACCCTTCAGGTACTAAAATTTAACTGTTTTCAATTTTCATGTATATTTGTAGTTTGATTAGTGTCTATGTTTAAGTTTAGTTGGATTTATCGTATGATTAAAGAAAATGACTGGAATGCATGTATCTTTATACCTTTTACTTATATAGTTAGAACTTAATCTTTTCTGTGGAATATATTATCAATAAATATATTAAATAAATTTCCGTTCGAGTGCGTTCGACTTGCGTTTACCAATCAGGCTTTTAAGATCTCTTTTATTCACGGGAAAGAAATTAAACATGTCAAAATTAAAGCCTCCTTAACTTTAGTCCATGGTTGAAACAGACGACGAAAAATTCAAACTTGAAAATTTCCCGCCGTTACTAGTAAGACCCGAGTTCCCTGCAGTTGTCACGGCTTGTTACGACATTATGCATAAGGTCTATTATCGAGGGTTTTAAACTTTTACGTACGTAAAACGCGACAGTGCATGGAAAGCAGCCTATATGCCTCCTCAATCCGTCAGGTTATTCAACAATTTTTAGCCGAAGGCTGGGTGGACAATGGCTAAATAAAACCGAGACGAAGTCCGAGGCTTTTATTCTGTAACATTCACCGAGCCTGATGCGAATAATCGTTTTTAGTATAACTGTAAAGGTGATTATTTGAAAATTCCAATCTGTTGTAGAAAATACATTCTTTCCAAAAGTAAACAAATATATATCGACATTTTTACGGTGATTTAAATAAAATGATATTTGGCGAAATGATTTCAATTTTTCTTTCGTTGTATTGAGTACAGTTTTTCGTTAAAATTACTGATTTCTTCTTCTAAGTCACTGATAAAAACAACCCGCCTCGACCCGAGGTCGCTCGACCAATCAAAGGCTAGAATTTATCAATACAATATTCACCTTTGTAATTATACTTTCTTAAAAGTATTTTAAAATGTTTACACCCGAAGGCAAAGGTTATAGCCAAAAGGAGTCTGATATTTCAATAATACCGGAAAAGCGACGTATGTATACATACCATGCAATTATCAACCGAATTTGAGGTCCGTACAAGAAAAATATCAGACCGAGGTCTTGACAGTTACATAAAAGACCGAGGTCTGATATCTTTTCATTACGGACCAAACGCATTCGGTTAATAAGAGATTTATTATATGGCATACAGTATTTAGTTTTTAAGAAATAGAAAACATTTTCCGTGTTTCTATACAGTTATAGAACTGAACACGCGTGGGAGTTTGGGAGAACGAGAAATAATCAGTAGGAAAACGAGCCCGTAGGGCGAGTTTTTCCACGTTATTTCGAGTTCTCCCAAACTCCCACAAGTGTTTCTATAACTGTATAGAAACACAGGAAAAACGTTTTCTATTTCTTTTATAATATAACTCGATAAAAAGATTTTGTACAAATATTATAATTCGATTCAATTACAAATTCTCATTACATCGCTTCGCTTGCCAAGTTCGGCGGGAAAATTCCCGTGTTTCTATACAGTTATAGAAACACGCTTCTCGACCAATCAGCACGCGCGTACTATAAATGTTATATTATAAATTTATTTATACAATGCGCTGCAGCATTGTTCCCGGCCCTTTCGCCAGCCAGTCGCCAAGCAAGCACTGAAGTGGCTTCCAAAACTTTGTTTTTTACTCGTTAAATAAGAATGATACAGTAATGTAAACAAAAATCTAAGATGAATAAATATAATATTCACATGTACCAAATAATGCTCTTCTTCGTCCATTCTCCGTCGATATTTTTCGTGACAAAAATAAAAGTGCAAGCTTGTTTTTGTTCAAAAATATGAGAGTTGGACCGTTACTACGGCAACGGTCTATCACTGGGGGATTCCAGACCGGCAAAGAACCAATCAGCGCACGCCATTTTGTCTCAAGACCGCGTGTTATATAATAATATGTAATAATGCGATTTTGAAATTTTATCTGACAGCACGAACTGATGTCAGGAGGTTCGCCAGAATTCTCCTGGTATCTTAATTTCAAGCGGAATTATACACACTTCAAATTCAAGCCAGGAACAGTTGTTTTTACTATTTACCAGTTGTTGTATCCCCCTGTTCAATGTGTCTGCGATAGCATCGTATAACTATTACGATTTTTATAATTTTTTGCAATAATTTGTAATCTTTTTATCGATGAATAAATTCTCTTCGCTCCCCTTCTCTCGAATTTGTGCGGGCTTTAAAACGTGCGTGGCTATATTGCGAATAAAGTACTTCATAGAGTATACTTCATGACCTAGACCCTAGGACACAAGACAAACGAGGCCGCCTGTACGAAGACTGGATATTAGGCCAATCAACCTGGGCCCGGTTGTTCGAAAGGCGTTTAGCTTAAACGGTGAATAAGCCAAAGTTTAAAAATACTCTCATAGTCATAGATCTTGTGAATGACTGAACTTCCATTTTATGCGTTTAATTTGTACTTCCATTGAAAATTAAACTATTTGAATAAAAATATTTCAGCTCGGTTGTTCAACAAATCCATAATTTTGTTTTCCATTTTGAACTTATTTAAGCTAAACGCCTTTCGAACAACCGGCCCCAGATAGGGATTTTTCAACCTAGTAAGAATGCTTGAAAAGCAATGAAGCTTTCTGTAATTTTAAGAAAAATCACTGTAGTAATTGCTGCAAATTTCGAATTACTACAATCATCCGAAAAATTACCAAAAGTAATTAAAATTACTACGTCTTGTCACACATAATTTATTCGTTTTTGTTAGGGTAAATTAGGGATATTTCAAAAAAAATTAAAATAAATATCACACGATCCCATTTTGTTGGATCCAATTCACTTCTGGTGGATGTTTTATAGTCTGTTGTCTTGTAATGTATATGAGCAACAAATCTACTGAAGCCAATGCAGTACTGCTTTACATATAACCGACTATATCTCATACCTCAGAAGTTAATTGGATCCAACAAAATTAGCCTTTCTCACGATGACGAATATGCCGCCATTTTTGGGTAATTTTATTCAAAACCGGACGCGTGAGACCTCATAACGGCCACAGGCTGGAGTTATTCTTCAAATAGTCTGTTGATTCTAAAAAAAATTGCTCTTCAGGTTGTTATAACTTTTTAAACCCGTTTGAGAAAATTGAAAGCACCCCATCGTGTGAACATGCAGACCTGAAGTAGTAATTTTTGCCACCTTATATGGTAATTGCCCTTAAAACCTGGAAACATTCTCATTGAGATTTGATATGCATATCAAATATCAATATGCCATGTTTGACTGTTGCCTCCTGCGTTGCTAAGTAAATAAAATAATCTAATAAAAATTTTGCCATATTGTATTTGAGGAAAGATATTTAGTCTTAGTTATTAGACTGATTTAGCAAACATAACGCGACGTCAATCAGGACGTAAGAATGGCGTGGATTATTTATCTGGTATGGAGCACGTTGTTGCCTTCTTGAAAGACCTCATTCGGTAAGTTTACAAGGAAATTTTAATTCAGCTAAAAACTGCTTGGTGTACAAAATGAAGTCACTTAGACAATTTAATACGGTGCATACATGGGCAGCTCTGATGTTTTTGCATTTGGAAATCGCATACTGAATAGTTAAGGCCGTTTTCCACTTCTACCGTATCGTAGCGAAACGTACTGCGTATCTCATTGTTTTAAAGTCATTATAGTTCTGGTCGAATACTTCGGAATGCTACTACGATAATTTGAGGGGGCACATATTCATATATTCATCAGGTTGTGCAAGATAAATTTCTTTTCAAATCCATTGCCTTTTAAAATACAGATCTATTAACTGAATATATGAATATGTGCCCCTCCGCAATTATCGTACCCCGTACGCCAGTGCTTCACCGTTTGTGGATATATAATGCTTTCTTTACTTTTTTCTAAACTTTACTGCATTAAAAAACTATTGAAATCACCCATAACAATGCAATTGTTTGAGTTTGAATGCCTATAAGCACTCTGTTCGGACCCACAAGTGTATAAATGTTTCCCATACGCATTTTTATGCATGATGCAGTTATTGCAGTAAAATTTGTTTCTACGCAAAGTATTTATTAACAACATTTACAATTTGTCCTTTGTCGACCTTTGTCGAAAAGCGTTTCGCCCTTCCGTTTTACTTTAGGCACGCGTATAATTTATCACAATAAACACTCGTTGTTCCGCGGTCAGCTGTACATTTTCTTTCGAAGCCATAACAAGGTTAATTTAAATTTAATCATATTCACAATTTCAAATTTTTCGTATTTAGTATTTCATACTGAGTTGCATTAAATCCCCACGGGCTGAAATTCGTGCACACGGCATTCAAATTTTAACAAAGAGTGATTTCAATAGTTTTCGTTTTTTTGAGACACCCTGTAGAACATCCTCGAACAAATGGTAAAAACCCAGACTCAAGTTATTTCTACTTCACAGCTTTGCTTCTGTTACGCAAAGCTTTATTGTGTTTAGAGATATGCATATAAAAGTAGCTGTAAAAATAGGAATATCAATAGCATGACAGGGATTAGTGAATGATTTTTGCCACAAGACGCCTGAGAAAATATAATTTTCGGCCATTAGCAAACATTAATCGCTTTTCCCTTTCATGAATGACATATCGTGGGATTAAATAAGTAATAAGGTGAAAATATTTATAATCCTCTCAGAACCAATACCTGGATAAACAGTCTTAAGTCTTCACTTATCTTAATGGTCGCATTCTTTAAAAAACTGTGCGTGCTGTAGGGCATTCAAGTTCTTATGTCAATCAATTGTGTTAAAAATGTTGCTCGGTCAAGCATGTAATAGATTACGTCATCAAAAGTTCAATTCGATAAAATAAGAGTGAAAATAGTTTAAGTTGAAAGATATTGTTCACAGACGTATTGTTGGTATATTTTACTAGTTGT
This sequence comes from Dendronephthya gigantea, assembly GCF_004324835.1. NCBI lineage: Eukaryota > Metazoa > Cnidaria > Anthozoa > Malacalcyonacea > Nephtheidae > Dendronephthya > Dendronephthya gigantea. The sequence goes on along the minus strand of NW_021163062.1, from coordinate 660,802 downwards.
TGATGATCAATATTTTAAGTTGTGAACATTTTTAAGTATTGATCGATTGAGCAGAAGACCAACTCGACTAGTGCGACAACGCCAACCTTCAGTGGACTAGCGGAGTGGACTAGCGGAGTGGCCTAGCGGAGTGGACTAGCGAAGCCAAAAAGTATATGAAACGTTAGGAAAGTCATATAACAACTTGGTGAAGGAACGGCTCTAAAAAAAAAACCTCGCCTATGTACTATAGTAACAACGGGTGCATACTGGCCTTGCTGAAACGACCTGATGACTGGTTCGAAGGAAACGCACGTTCTGTATACATCAATACTTCTCCTTATGGCAATGCTAGACTTTGTTTCATTTTTTGGTTGTATGTTCAAGACAACTGTCTACAACCTCTACACTTCCCTCGAACTACAATTGAAACTACAGTCGTTTTGCCCTCAGTCTGCAGTCCAATACGAGTTTGATGACATGTACTCTTTCTATCCGAACGCGTTGGCTATGCCAGAAATCCAGCTAAAGACGCATCAGTGGAAGCCTCCGTGGTCGTTGAAATATGATTATTGAGACGTACGAAAGTCTCAGAGTTTTCCGGATCCTTCCTGATGGTCAGAACGCTTGTATTATGGACATGAAACTGGACGCATTTTAAGATTTGTATAATATAAGTTTTTGTCATTCTCATGTTACACGTATATGTTTATCACTTGTTTGTTTATGTGCGATAATATTAAACACGGGAGTATAGCTGTTCAACTGAAAATCCTTAGGTACACTCAGCATGCTGATTAAACATGTTGCCGTAGGATAGCGTATGCATGTTTTAATTGGGTCAGTATATAAATTTAATTCTGACGCTTTTAGTTATGCGTCATTCGTTGATAATATATTTTCCTCTTTCCCCGGGACAGTCAAGGGTCTCCCAAACTTGTTGTAATGGATTACAATTCTTTTTCAAGCCAAAAGCTTAAATATTAGGCACATTCTTGTTTTCTCTATGTAGACTCGGTATTTATATTGTCGATGAAAACCTACATTTTGGAGTTTGGTTTGCCGTGCATGACGTTTAAAAAAGTAAAATGAGTTTCAGTTATATTAAGAAGTATACGTATAAAATTTGTTTGCATAAGTTGAAATATTTTGAAGAATTATTAAGACGTATATATAGGTTTAGGTTATTATTATGGAGAGATGTTTTGTCGGAAGAGCTTTATAATAATTTCCTGTTATGTGAGTTGATCAACCAAGAATCTGAATACAATTTTCGCTGTTGCAATGATAAGATATTTTATGAAATTTGAATAATTTTTGGTACACTTTCTGACTGCATCTACAAAATTTATAATCTCGCTTAAGTCCCTGGTACATACATTCAAGAAAACAGGAATTTTTTACACCTTGTTTTCACACTAATTTTGGTTTAATATTGCTATATTCTGACGTGTTTAATATAAATATATGACATTATTATAGTTAGATTACCCCTGAGGTGCATGTAGGCATAAGTCAATTATATTTAGATCAGTTGTATCTCGTATAATCAATTATGTAGTGTTGTCGTAGATTAACAACACGTACTATGTGTATAGTCTCAGTTATTAGGCATTTGGTAATATGCCCGTGATAGCCACGCCGAGCTCAAAAAAAGAATAGTTGGGAATTTGTAAACATATTATATACACACATATCTATGATACTATTATATTTAGTCCACTTAAGTTCATCATAGCTCACTCGAAGCTGGGGACAGCTTATTCTAGGTGAGGAGGATTGTTACGCAAAGCTTTATTGTGTTTAGAGATATGCATATAAAAATAGCTGTAAAAATAGGAATATCAATAGCATGACAGGGATTAGTGAATGATTTTTGCCACAAGAATCCTTTACCAGCTGATAGTTTTAGCACATATAGAATTAAAGTAATTCCGAAAAATGAAATCATAATACAAATTTATTCTGTATATTTCGAATCAAGATCGATTCATCTTCAGCAGAATGGTTTACAAGATTTGCGTAACTATAAAGCGTGGTAAACAATTAAAACGAATTTTGACGTACAACGAATTCAAATGTTAACCGCTATTCTTCTGTTCAGCAATATTTGCCATTAGTTAAATGACTGCAGTTCGTTCTCTACTAGCCTTTAATCCATTATTCAATATTGATTTGCCTCTTTTGATGTGCAATGCTTCTTTATAAAGTAACAAGTTCCAGTTGTTTGAGTAGTCGATGATTTTAGTATTTGTCAGAACAAGTTCTGTCAGTTCATTGTTAGATTTAGAGTCCAAATCAGTTGCGATGTAACAGGAGTTTAGATGTTTGTTGACAGCGCTATTTTCGTCTTTGTATGCATGTTCTCGTACCCGTTCTAGTAGCGTTCTGTCAGTTTTACCAATGTAGGATTTGTTACATTTTGGACAAGTAAACTCGTAGACAATGTTGGATTTGCTTTGTTTAGGAACTTTGTCTTTGGTGTTTGTAAATAAGTTCAATTTTGTTGTTGTTACTTTCGTTCTGATTTGTACGTTAACGTTAAGGCAGCGCAGAAGTTTTTTCTTTAGTCCACGTAATAGTTGTTCTCCCTTTGTACCAATATATGGCATTTCTAACCATAGTGTAGGTATAGTGGCGTTAGCGTCTGTTACGTTATCGTTGTTCTCATTGTCAGTAGATTAAGAATTCGTTGTACGTCAAAATTCGTTTTAATTGTTTACGCGTGCTACGCTCACGCATGTTTTAAATTGTACACGCTTTATAGTTACGCAAATCTTGTAAACCATTCTGCTGAAGATGAATCGATCTTGATTCGAAATATACAGAATAAATTTGTATTATGATTTCATTTTTCGGAATTACTTTAATTCTATATTTGCCACAAGACGCCTGAGTAAATATATTTTTCGGCCATTAGCAAACATTAATCGCCTTTCCCTTTCATGTATGACATATCGTGGGATTAAATAAGTAATAAGGTGAAAATATTTATAATCCTCTCAGAACTAATACCTGGATAAACAGTCTTAAGTCGTGCTGTAGGGCATTCAAGTTCTTATGTCAATCAATTGTGTTAAAAATGTTGCTCGGTCAAGCATGTAATAGATTACGTCATCAAAAGTTCAATTCGATAAAATAAGAGTGAAAATAGTTTAAGTTGAAAGATATTGTTCACAGACGTATTGTTGGTATATTTTACTAGTTGTGGATGATGAATATTTTAAGTTGTGAACATTTTTAAGTATTGATCGATTGAGCAGAAGACCAACTCGACTAGTGCGACAACGCCTTAAACAAACAAGATATGAGAGCTGGAACGAGCTTCTAAGACCAACCCACATTTCTAACTTACAACGCTGATTGGTTGGATAAGAATCAGCCCACTCTGGTTGATGACGTCTGCAAGTTTCCCTCAACCGTTACTATAAAAGGGCGTGCACAACACCCCAACCTTCAATGGACTAGCGGAGTAAAAAGCATGTGAAACGTTAGGAAGCTCAACCATACAGGACAGACAACCAAGACAAGAACTCAAAAACGACGAAGATCAGAAGATCGAGTGAAGAGTAGAGAATCCAGAAAAGAAACTGAACATTATTAAACTTTAGTAAAACCATTGTAAAGATCTCCTACCTCGCGTAAATAGAAAATAAAAGCTACTTAACACTTCAAAAAGATTCTCCAGATGTAAAGGCAATACTACAGCATGCGAATGTTACTATGATAGTAGCACTCGAATCCTCTATTGAAGTTTCTCAAATTGTTAGAACATGTTAATGCTGTCTAAGTCATACGTCAAAAATATGCCTGACTGGGTTATAGCCATATGCAATGCCTCAATAGTAGAAATTCCATAGGTGAGAAGCATGGCAAAGCAATAAACTAGTTTATAGCGTCAAGTTACCATTGAAATTATATGATGTCTTTGCAATTGCTTGCCTTAGTTGCAATTCCTTGCCATAGTGATCTTGAAATACACCTAAATCATTTGATTGCTCCCACAGTTTCTGCTGGTCTGAAGAATGTGGTTCCTTTCGAGGGTTCAGAACCATTTAAAAGTGGGAGCTAGCCCACACCAATCGAAAGGCCATGTCTGATTGGTTGTTGCTACTAAACTTATGCCTCAATTGTCAGGCATATTATCACAATGCCTTAATTGTCATGCATCAATTTACTAGTACTTTGTAATACATGTTATATAACAATGCCTGGTTACTGATTACCAGCCAATTAGAAAGTGTGTTCGGATCAGTACAGGATTACCAAAAAGTGGTGGGACACTATAGCTAAAAAGGTTAATATAGTAATGACATTTACCGAAATTTACCTAATGCTACCATATTTACCATGTTTAATAATAACTCAATAAAAGGCATCTTAGCTGAGAAATGGGGCACATCTTGTTCTTTTCAGGAAAGTGGGTTGGTTTCTTTTACTGGTCCATTACACATTTCAATGAATGCAAAAGAGTATGTCTTGCTAATACTAATTTCCATCAAATTTTTGGTCATTTGCCAAAAAACCAAAACGTTTGCAAATATCCTTGCTTTTAAAACTTATTCATGAAGGATGGGCATTGATAGGAGACACGGTTCTTTTACTATTTTGCGATTGTAACAATATGGAATTTCAAGCCACTGGCAGCTCAAATTAGGGGGAGCTTTGAGTGGCGAATAAATTTTTGGAGGGCAAAACAATATATTAAGTGTCACATTAATTTTATAAATATATGTATGCACATAATTTTAGTATATCAAGCTTTAAAAAAACATGGTCTTGTAAAACATGGTCTTGTAAAACATGGTCTTGTAAAACATGGTCTTGTAAAACATGAACTTGTAAAACATGGACTTGTAAAACACGGACTTGTAAAACATGGACTTGTAAAACATGGACTTGTAAAACATGGACTTGTAAAACATGGACTTGTAAAACATGGACTTGAAAAAAATGGACTTGAAAAACATGGACTTGTAAAACGTAGACTTGTAAAACATGGACTTGTAAAACATGGACTTGTAAAACATGGACTTGTAAAACATGGACTTGTAAAACATGGACTTGTAAAACATGGACTTGTAAAACATGGACTTGTAAAACATGGACTTGAAAAAAATGGACTTGAAAAACATGGACTTGCAAAACGTGGACTTGTAAAACATGGACTTGTAAAACATGGACTTGTAAAACGTGGACTTGTAAAACATGAACTTGTAAAACATGGTCTTGTAAAACATGGACTTGTAAAACATGGACTTGTAAAACATGGACTTGTAAAACATGGACTTGTAAAACATGGACATGTAAAACATGGACAAGTCCATGTGTGGTAAGAGCACGTGCACGTGTAGCGAAGTGCGCATGTAAATGCGCATACAACCACAATGCAGCGCGATGCTAAAATTTGTTTTTTTCAGGCGGCTGAAAAAAATCACTAATACTGTCATGAACGGCCGTTTTGAATCGGATATACAGACCTAGCGATCACATATATATAAAAAATTGGATTCTCTTAAAAAGACACTTAACTGTAGCTTTTAATAGTTCACAAATAGAAGCAAGGAAAATCTGACAATTAAACGATATATTTCAAATACGCTTCAAATTTTTGTGTACTATCTTATAAAGCACTGCCGGAGTGATACGCGAATTACAAATTTAAGAAAAATAAAAATTACAGATTACAAATCGCAGCAAAATGTCCTGCAATAATTGAAAACAATGGCGAATGGTAAAAATATAAGTTGAAATCCTGTACCTTATTTTTTAGAAGTTTTGCTGTGACCCTGCAACCGATCTTTCAAATCAGTTTCTCATACTTGTATTTGTCTCACGATATCAAAAGACCACGATGCGCATGCAACTGCACACAACCAAAATGCCCCTCGCCCCCAAAGTCTGCAGCACACGAGAGCTATCAGCTGAGCCAGGGGTAACTCGTGCCTGTTAGCCCAGCCGACAGCTCACCATGTGCGGATAGATTTTTCTGAATTTTCTGCCACCTGCAACTTTACTCTTGTATCAAACATCTTAAAAAATTAATTTGCTTTTCACTGCGTATTAAAATATAAATTTCCACTAACTTAAATTCTTTCCATTTTGTAGACTATGCAAGAACATGCCTAAAATAAATTTTACTTCGCTGGGAAACATGGTCTTCATTTATTTATCTCTCCGCTTTTTTTCGACGGCGTAGAGGAGTATCTGATCCAACCAACTGCTTGGTATTACATGAAGTATCTCAAAGTGTCCAATATGTTTCTTGGGCTAACTCTAGCGTCTTATTCTGCGGCAACATTGGTTTTCAGTCCATTTATCGGAGCCCTAAATGTAAGACTTCAAAATTCAAGCAAACTAATCATAGTGATGGGTGGAGTAGTAAAGTTATTAGGAAATATGTTGTATTCAATCCCGATCAATGGATACTTTCCTATGTTTGGACGATTTTTGAGCGGCATGGGTGCAAGTACAGTATCTGTCCTGTTTGGAATAATTGCAAAAGGTACTCTAAATGAAAATCGTGCTCAGGCGTTTCTGTATTTTGAAGCACTTTTTTTGCCGGTCAAGTGTTCGGGCCAACACTTGGCAGCATTCTCACATTTAACGTCGATATATTTGGTTGGCAAATAAACGCAGGAAATTCACCAGGAGTAATTATGATGATTTTTTGGTGTTTCTTGCTTACCTTTACGATATTCCTACCAAGTAAACTAACAGAAAATATAGAGGAAAAACAAAGCAAGGAAATAGTTGGTGAAAAAATTACTGACACATTCAAGCCCGTGTCAGGAACGAACAATATTATTCGCCCACCATCAATCGTTTTTTCTTTATTTTATTTTACCTTCATACTTGTTATTTTTTACTCTGCAATTGGGCTATATGTTCCGTTATTGGCAACGCACCGTCTTGGATTAGGTCTTCTTCACGTGAAGCTGATTTTTATCAACAGCACGTTGTTTGTCTTCATTTTATTTATTTTAACTCCTCTCTTCTTGAGAGTGATCTCCGAGAAAAAATTACTAATTCTTGGGAAAGTTTTTTTGATGTTCCCAATGTTTGTTTTAATTTATTTTTCTGTCTTTTGGAACACAACCTTGTCAGTAAATGCAGCCTATCTCTTGCTTCTTACAATGTTTATTTTGGAAGCAAATGCTGTAAACTATTCCCTGATTTGCTCAATGCTAACAAAATTAACTCCAGTGAGTAGCGCCTCGTTTTATCAAAGTATAAATTATGCTGTGTTGCATTTTGGTATGCTGGTCGGTCGTCTAATAGCAGGAGCAACATTTGCCAAATTGCCAATGATGTACACTTGCTTTGGTCTTACAGTTTGCTGGTTATTTTCAATGCTGTGGTTAAGCATTGAATACAAGAACTTCCCTCGTGATATTGAACATCAGCAATGAGTGATATTGAGATAAACATTCGACAAGTACTGATGTATAATGGACAAGTCCAATAGAAATACACGGAGAAATCACACGTTAAAAAATGCTGGTTTTGGAGACTTATTAAAATATTAAAATTACGTTACTCCAATCGTGAGTAACTTAACCAATAGTGAACTTAAAATTTTGAGTAAATCATTATCAGTACGATATATTGCTTAAGTGTGTGTAAATATCCTTGAAAATAAAATGATATCGTTATAACGAAGTATGGATGTCTTGGAATAAAAAAGTTTGGTATTTTTAAGTGAACGTTTTTAGCATAGCGCCTGTATATTCTCTGCCAATACATGATTTGACCTCTAAAAGCACGCCTAAATATTCGTGTGCGAATGGTAATGATTCTATATCAAATGAAACTCATTTTAATAAGAGCAAACTGGATACCCTAAAAGGGTTTAGAATAGCTCATCTAAACGTCACCTCCCTCCCTAAATACATCGATCAAATAAGATCTTACCTAGTCAACAAACCATTAGATATTTTCTCATTCAACGAGACTAGACTAGATGAGTCTATCAGCGATACAGATGTATATATTCACGGATATAACCTCTATAGAAAAGATAGAAACAGGCACGGTGGTGGTGTGGCTATCTACGTTAGGGACATCTTGAATGTGAGAGAAAAGTCTATGTTTGTCCCTGAAAATATTGAAGCCGTTTGTCTAGAGATTACTAAGCCTAAATCTAAACCGATATTGATCACTACTGTTTATCGTCCTCCGAGTTCTAATGTTAACTTTATGGACGAATTAGAAAACTATTTCCACATTTTGGACGAGCAAGACAAAGAATTAATTCTTACAGGGGACTTAAACTGTGACCTTTCTCCTCTACATTTATTATCTCATTCACGTAGGCTTTTGGATATTCTTGAACTGTTTCAAATGAAACAAGTAATTACAGATGCTACACGTAACAAGTACCACAAAATCTTTACTTGATATAATTGCGACAAATCGCCCTGAAAAAGTGAGGGAAAGTGGTGTTTTCCACCTAGGAATCAGCGATCACAGTCTCGTGTACGTCTGTCTCAAGATATCTCTACCTCGTGAAAAACCTAAGATTATAGAAAGTAGAAACTTAAAGAACTACAACATCAATGATTTCAATAATCATATTTCTCACATGCTGGGTAGTCTAAATTGGGCACACAAAAACCCAGACCAATTATGGGATCAATTTAAGAATGCTTTTAATCATGTGTCGGATATTTATGCTCCAATGAAAACAAGAAAAGTCAGCAGCACATATGCTCCATGGCTAACTACCGAGATTAGATGTGAGATGAACAGGCGAGACTATTTAAAAAAGAGAGCAGTTAAAAATAATTCGGAAAGCCTTCATCGGGCCTATAAAGCAAAGCGAAATGAAGTTAACAATTTAATTAAATCTGCAAAATTTCGATATTGCAAGGATAATATTGAGTCAAACAAACATAATCCAAAACAGATGTGGAAGAACATTAACCAGGTCATCAGTGGAAAAGGTCGGTGTTCTAAAACCACCACTATAACCACAATTAAGGATGATCTGGGTAATACAATCCACGACGAAAAACTAATAGCTAACCAACTCAACAAATATTTTGCAGAAATTGGCCCAAAACTATCAGAGAAAATACCAACAAGTCCTAGAGATTTTTCTGAATTTATGGACCCAGTAGACTGTAGTTTCCATTTCACCGCAATTAAGGATGAAACAGTCTATCGAAAGTTAATGAAGCTCAAATCTAATAAGTCAATCGGATTAGACAAAATCCCCTCTAAACTGATCAAGGACTCTGCAAGCGTCATCACTCCTTATCTGAACAATATTTTTAATCAATCCCTATTGGAAGGCATTTTTATAAACGACTGGAAAAAAGCTAGAGTTTCTCCGATATTCAAATCCGGAAATCGAGAGGAATGCGATAATTATAGACCCATAAGCATTTTATCCACCGTATCCAAAATTTTTGAAAAAATTGTATTTGAACAGTTAAGTCAGTATCTTTCTACCAATAAGGTTTTAACAAAGTTTCAGTCAGGGTTCAGGAAAGGTTTCTCTACTTGTTCTTCTTTACTAAGAACAACAAATCAATGGCTTGTCAATATGGATAATGGTTTAATAAATGGTGTTGTCTTTCTAGATCTAAAAAAGGCTTTCGATACGGTTGATCACAATATATTGATAAAAAAACTAGAAATTTATGGCATTAAAAATAATGCCCTTCGTTGACTTCGTTGGTTCATCTCATATCTAAGTTATAGAAAACAGGTATGCAAAGTGGGGGTGTCTGTTTCAAATAGTGAAGAGGTCAAAACAGGCGTGCCGCAGGGGTCAAATCTCGGTCCTCTCCTTTTCTTACTTTATATAAACGATTTACCAAATGTCTCGATTCTTCGGTACCAGCACTTTTTGCTGATGATGCTAATATTACAATTAGTGGTGTTACCGCAAGCGAGATTCAAGATAAGTTAGAAAGAGAACTGAATAGAGTTCATATGTGGCTTTTAGCCAACAAATTAACTTTAAACATTAGCAAAACTGAGTATATGCTTATTGGATCTAGACAAAGATTGTCCCAAGTTAGTGCCGATCCAATTATATCAATGGGATCTGAGGGTATTAACCGTGTTTCAGCAACCAAAACACTAGGTGTTGTAGTAGACGAATGCATCACCTGGAAAGACCATGTTGACAAAGTGACAAAAAAAGCTGCAAAAGGGATAGGAATGTTGCGTCGATCTAAACACTTATTTGATAAAGATACGCTTAAAACCATTTATAATGCTTTTGTTTTACCTCATTTTGATTATTGTGCGCTGGTATGGAATAATTGTTCCAAAACCTTGCAAACAAAATTGCAAAAGCTCCAAAATAAAGCTGGTCGAATAATTACAGGTGATTGCTACAGAACTCCCTCTGATATTGTTAGAACTAAGCTTTCATGGGACACTCTAGAGGCTAGGAGAGAGAATCAGTTGGAAAATTTAATGACTCAAATAATGAAAGGTAACTCAGATAATTACCTTCGTGATCTTTTTACGATCCGTAATAACCAAACGTATGAATTGAGAAGTAACAATCACACTCTCCATATGCCTAAGCCTAACACTAATGCATTAAAACGTAGTTTTAGTTATAAAGGCGCTGTAACTTGGAACAATATTGATATCAATAATGATATTTTAACATAGTTCCTCCATATTTTATTATTTTAATATTTTAATAGTTCTTCTTTTAATATTTTTAACTTTGTTAACACACGGCCATCTGAAAATCAACCTTTTTATTTTTGCATGTACATGTATTCTTAAATTTTACAATAGTTTAGATAATTAGGTCTTTATTTAATTGGTTGAGATGCTACCGTGTATAAATAATTGTAAATAAATAAATAAATAAATAAACAAATCGAAAGAACGTAGTTTTCTGCATTTTAGTATGCATTAGTTGACCTAGATGTTAAATAATAAAAATTTAAAAGCATTTAAAATTTTCCCTACGTGTACGTGCGTATAAAAAACACGTAAGTGGAAAGCAGACTTTGGAGGGAATTGATTAGTTTTTAACATTCTCAAATTGACAAGTTAGGCAAAAGCAAAACAAGAAAATTCAGTACGGTCGCTATATATACTTCATTGAAAGAATGTATCGTGCACAAAAAGACAGTCACCCTGACAACGTTCACTGTTTCTGCTGAAAAAATTCATAGGAGGATGGTAGTTCCAAAATTTGTCGGTTCGGCATGAATTAGTCAACATATACATTATCCTTAAAATTTACTGTGAGTAATCTACTCTGACGCAATACGACAAAGAGTTTATTTATTGTCGTGCAATATTGTCATGCATGCCCCGCGCATGTGCCAAGTGGATGAAAACCCTTCATTCGATCTTGTTTGACAAACTGAAGATCACGTGTAGGTTCGACTTGGTATGCATTCAGATGTTCTGAATATTCGGTAACGTGTAATGCCTTATACAGGGTGAGTAAAAGAAACTGACACCTTTGAAATTCAAATTAGCCGCATATCGGCAGTAATGTGACAGAAGTTGCCTAAAATATCTCATGGGTATACGAAGCATATCAAATAAGTGAATCATTTATTAACCTAAAACATAAAGTTTGTTCCCTTTTGGAGTTAAAATGCATTCTAAGCTCTGTAAACAGTTTTATCAAATCGTTTTTCTAGCACACGCGCCACATTGAATTATTTCAATTGGTTTAAACACCTTCGCGTCCTGTTGATTGTAGACATGGGTCCGTCATGGGAATTGTCAAATTCCAACCATAAGTTCGCGGCTAATTTGACTTTCAAAGCTGTCAGTTTTTTTTACTCACCCTGTACATGAACAGTATGTCCTTTTCAGACGTGAAACTTTTCACGTGCCGAATTGAATGCAAATGAACATAAACAAAGGCTTTTGCTCATTAACATTAGCTTCGGCACATGAAAAGTTCGATGTCTAAAACAGGCCTATGTTTCCGATTACATGCAGTGATGCAGACTTGGTAAATTATACCAAAAACTGGTAAATTGACCATAATTTAGCCCAACTATTATAACACAGCCTCGGGAGCATAGCAAGTGTCTCAAATTTTAACCCAAGACATCCTGCAATAAGAATAAGATTTATTGCAGCAGCAACTAATCTGTAATTTTTCTGCATTAATTTATGACATATTTTTTTATTAACAACGGAGGAGTCATTTCTACGTAAAACATTTCTACCTACTACGGGCTAAAATATCAGCAAAAATGCATAGCTTTGATAACATGCTTACACTGTAACTTCAGTTTCGCCAGTGATCCATAATCAATCGCATCCATAATAATGCATGTAGACTAGCAGAAGCAACTGTTGTGACTTCGCCCAAAATTGATAAAAAAATTTTTTCAAAGAAATTGTTTAAAAGTATTTCTGCTGTCAGGTTGTTATCATACTACCGATAAAGCTTCAAAATTTTAATTACAGTAACCTGGTCCTTGTTCCATAGAACCTGTATCGAAATCTTCTTCTGACCTTTGTATAGAAGATATGCTTCCAAAGCTTGGTGACGTCTTGCTAGTTAATACTGAATAGTCAATGCTTTTTAAAATTATTGATTATTTCAAATAGTTTTTTGAAGTTTGGCTACAAATCTCATTGACCAACTTCACACTAAGCAGCAATATTCGAAATATTCACATCCTAAGAGACATGCATAAGAGTTTTATCTTCTCAGGGTTGGTGTGATTATTCAAAAACTGCGCACAGAGTGTGGGTAAACTCTTTTGTCTATTTTCATTCCTTGATCATTGACTAGTATCTAGGATATGGTAACGTCCACATAAATAAGATAAGAAATAAGGTGAGAAAGTTTCATAATAATATTCAACCACTGAATTGATACTGGATGATGAGCTATTTGAGCTTCAAGCCTTCAAATGCTCATTTTATTGATCATAAAAATTACCTGATAATTTGGCCAGGATAATGAACCAACGATATAACGCAGTTTTTGGTATAATTAATTCTTCTATCATACACCTTTGAGAATTGTTCTAGACAACCCTGTACCAAAACAACATGATATGCAGCTATAGTTCAACACTACATGATAGGGCAAACGCTATATATCTGATGAATCTTCATATAAGCTCCCAATTATCATAATTCCTGGGAATCAAATCTGGGAACCTGGGAACCAAAAACCGCCTCCCTTAGTTATGCGTGGTGACTATTACAGTTATAGGTCACAAATTAAGTTTTCTGTGACGTATGCTTAAAATGCTCAACAGCGCATACACATGCGAATGATTGACACAAAAGCTTTCATTTGCTACATCATGCATATTTTTAAATGCGACTGTCAAACTTGGCAACGACATACGACTGTTGATTCAGACATGCAAGTTCTGAAAGGATGATTGATGTTTTCATCTGTACTACCTTATTCGATCCCACCATAGACAATCCAAAAGACAAAAGGATTGTCTATGATTCCACGAAACATCATGCATGAATGGAAAAGTAATTAATGATTGCGAATGGCCGAAAATTATATTTATCCACGTGTTCGTTACAGTAAACTTGAACTTAACGTATGAATGGATGCATGAATAGAAAAGTAATTAATGATTGCGAATGGCTGAAAATTATACATACCGACGTGTTCGTTACATTAAACTTCAACTTAACGTATGAATGGAAAAGTAATTAATGATTGCGAATGCCGAAAATTATATATACCGACGTGTTCGTTACATTAAACTTCAACTTAACGTATTCATCCTGAAGTGTTAAACCAGTGAAATCGTCTAATCTCTTATCTCTACGTTCGAGCCATTTTTGACATCGTTTTAAGTCACAGTTTCTTGCGATTTTAGAATCATGAAACCAACTGAAATGATCGTGTTAATGATTGTCTGTCTGGGTGCTTTTTGTGCTGTCAATGGTAATTGCCGCCCGGGAATTTGGTGCCGCTCTCAAGCAGACAAAATGAAGGCTAACAAAGCAGCAAGTCGTGAAGGGATCGTTGGGGATAGAGATTCTAACTTTCAATATCGCAGAATGAGAGGAGATGACGCGGGAAACATGCAGGGTCGACATCGAGCGTGAATTTTAAGGATATTTGGGCCATTATTGATAGTATTTCAATAGCTAATAATTCGCATATATATTCGAATTAATTGCTTGGTCCACTTCAATAAATATCTTTATTAAAATCGCTATTACTTCATTGACATTGATTACATTGAATTCTAAAACCTTATTTAATTAATTTTCAAAATAATTACGCATAATTTTATCTGTAGAAATGATCCCCGGGCTGTAGTAGTCAAGGACGCTCCAGTATTTTTTGTTTCATATACCGTCACTCAACTGTTTAGCAGATCGTAAAGATTACTGTCATCAGAAGTGAGCACATTTGGTGTGGCCTTGCTTTGAATCATAGTTTCCTGGGCTAGGGTGACCTGAGGCAGCTGCTGTGGACGTGGTACGGTAGATAATGGTTGTGTATTCAGTTGTCCTTGGCTTTGTGAGCGCTGAACAAGTTGGGCAAGCATAACCTGCGATGCTGATAAAGGTTGCTGCTTTACAAGTGATGATTTTTGTTGCAGTTGCTGCTGCTGTTGTTGTGTAAGAGTTTGTTGTGCTTGCTGCAATTGCATTTGCTGCTGTTGTTGATTAGTATCTTGCTGCTGCAACTTCGAATTGCGTTGTCGTTCTGCGTCTTCATTCTGATCTGATTGTCGTTGTTGTAATGATGGCTGTTCTTGCATGTCTTGTTGCACAGGTTGCTGTGATGACTGTTGCTTCTGTTGCAATTGTTGCAGTTGTTGCTGCTGGTTCGTCTGTTGTTGTTGTTGTTGTTGTTGGGACTGCTGCTGCTGCTGTTTATTCTGCTGAATTTGCTGTTGTTGGTTTTGTTGGATCTGTTGCTGATGTAACTGTTGTTGCTGAACTAATTTTTTAAGTTGCAGTTGCTGAACTAGTTTTTGCTGCTGCTGTTGTAGTGGTGATGGTTGTTGGTTACGTGGTTGGTTATGTTGTTGTAGTAATTGTTGATTTTGTTGCTGTTGCAATTGTTGTTGTTGTTTTAATTGTTGCAGTTGCTGTTTCAGCACAATCTGTTGCTTCTGTTGTTGTAATTTTTGCTGCAATTGCTGAAGTTGTTGTTGCTGTTGGTTTAATGTTGCTTGTGGTAACTGTTGTTGACCCTGCGATTGCAAGACTTGTTGTTGTTGTTGTTGTTGTTGTTGTTGTTGCTGTTGCATTTGTTGTAAGTGAGATTGACGTTTTTGCAGCTGCTGTTGTGGCAGTTGTTTGTTCTTTTGTAACTGCTGAATTGCCATCATCAGTTGTGCTTGATTACTGATTGAAGAATTACCAGCTCCAGCAGTGGTGGCTCCTTGACTAAGCACTTGTGGTTGTTGCTGTTGCTGCTGCTGCTGTTGTTGTTGTTGTTGTTGTTGTTGTTGTTGTTGCTGCTGCTGTTGTTGTTGTAAAGACCTAAAATGTTGTTGCTATAAAATGAAAGAATGAGGTATTAAAATTGATTGATACAGAGTCAAGTTATTTTTTACTGACTGATATGAGGATACATAGTGCGCTTTCCATTAAGCGGCCAAAATGGTCAGACCGGTCATATTTTAAATTGAAATATTGGGTATTTCGTTAAGAATATAGCGATAAAACTATATTTCCTGTGCTAGGCAGATGTAAATAACGATAAACTTGAATGCAGCGTTCTTGAACACTCTAAAATACCATGCAGTAATCTGTCTGTAGCGAAACACAACAGGACCGGTCTGGCCGTTTTTACCGTAAAAAGGAAAGCGCCCATAGATTAAAGGAAAATTGCAGTAGAAACAGATTTCAGAATCTGACTAAAATTTCAAGTTCGGTTCAGAACTCCTCTCACACAAGAGTAGGGTCGCAGCTCCTCGCAAGAATGATTTTGATTGGCTGAACTTTACAATACATTTCTGTTTCAACCAATAGCATAGCTACGTTCTTTACAAAGCATCGAAAAGCATTATCCAATTGGACGAAAGCTTCCGAGCACTGCGACATGATCCTCACACAATAATGTCTTCAAGTTTTACTACAGTACTAAGTTTACGCGATTGATAAAGTACGAGGAGTTTTCTTTTCTTTCTTTTCTTGTAGTTTCTCTCAGTCGTCGATCTCGTATTGCCGTCTTAATCTTAAGCTCATTACTGGAGATACTGTTTTTAAAAAGAAGAGTCATGGGACGAAATTTTATTACCTGTTTTATCATTTGCATCAGTTCATTATTTGGCAAACCCTGGGGACGAGGTTGCTGCTGCGCAAGAAGAGTATTCATTTTCTGTGGTTGTTGTTGTTGTTGCTGTTGTTGTGAGATGTTCCCTCCAGCGCTGAGGTTAGGTTTGTTAATCTAAAAATATTATATCAATTAATACAGACCTCTCCTCCTATTACCAGAAGAGACAGATGCTAGCGCGATGTGATTTTTGTTCAGATTTGTCGCTTCATGATGTCTTTCCAATGCAAAAACATCGATTGTTCCTGGAGTTTTGAAAAATCGAGCCTATTTGCTCTTTACTTTATTGCCTTTCAGCCTAAATTTTCACCTCTCCTATCGTTTGCACGGTGGGACGTACAACTTGAGGCCGGAAACAACTAAATTGAGCGTTTTTATCAGTGCAATAATAACATGTTTCAGTTCTTCATCAGCGGTCTTTTGCGTAATCAGCGCATGTGAAGTATGGGAAGGTTTTCGCGCCACGGAGAAAGATAGAGAAATACAAACGTCTATTATTTTTATCGTGGCTACCACTCGAAATCACAAAGGTATATTGAATCTGCGACCTTTGGTTTGCTAACTCAGGGTAGCACCATGACAATGAATTGCCATGCATATGAATTACCACCACAAACGTTTATTATTTACCTGCAAGGGCGCTTGCATGTCAGGGATGATTTTTTGTGGAGATTGATTATTGGGAAGTACAAGCGGTAATTGTCCTCGTTGTTGCACCTGTTGTTGTACTTGATGTTGCTGCTGGTGTAACTGTTGTTGTTGCTGTTGCAGTTGTAATTGCTGCATCTTGTCTTGCTGGATTTTCATTGCCTGCAACTACAAACAATAACGGTTGACGAAAGAAATATCAATTCTGCAATACTCAGTCGATCATGCGTGGCCTAACTATAGTTTCGGGGCCAGATGTATCAAGCCCGTTTAGCTTAAACGGTGGATAAGTCAAAATTAAATAACACTCTTACATCTCTCTTGAATGGGTCAACTTGAATATTATGCACTGAATATGTAGTTGTAAACAGTATATTTGCTTTAAGGTTAAAAACATTTAGTTCGCTTGTTGAATAAAACGATAGACTCGCTTTCTATTTTGAATTTATCCACCGTTTAAGCTAAACGGGTTTGATACAACCGGCCTCCGATATAAATTGGACACCGATCATTTCAGATCACCTCGTAATAATTCTGTTTCAGTGGTTTCAGACTCCTCAGTAAACCCTGGTGCGCGGGAAAGAGCTAGTGCTACTGTAAGCACATTTTATGCTCGTACTTATTTATTGATATATCGCACCATAATATACAATCTTCGTTCGTTGGCCTAAATCTACTCACGCGATTGGTCAAAATCAATAACGTGGTTTCTTGTTGCCTGGCGACAGATCATGGCAATCATAATTTATTCGCAATATTATAACCCATGAAAATCATGGTTTATTCAAAAATGACAGCCTGCAACGAAGCTTAGATCTTCAATGCAGCAATCAATGAACTCAGATTGTATATTAAAAGTGTTAGAGACTTTATGTTCGTGTTTTGTTTACAAATAAACGCACTTTCTGACCATACAATGAACTCACCATACAATGAACACTCACAACAGTCTCTAACCTTTAAATACACACTTATAGCTGATCGACAATATTCGCAATTAACAGGAAAGCTAAATAAGCTTTGTAATGCTCGATATTTTACATACCACTTGTTGCTTCTTATGTTCCTCGATCACTTTCTACAAAAGACAAGAGAGCATTGCCATTGAATCGCTTCGTTAACGGTAAAACAACTAAAACGTCTATTTTATAGGTTTCTTCAAACTACTGTACTCGGGATCTTTTAATAACACTGACTTACTTTTATTGCACCCATGAATTTTTTCTGAAATCAAAAGAAATAAAAAAAATATTAATAATACAACTTATCAATTATTTAAAAGAATTTACAGTCTGTGTTCGGCAATAGCACGTCATAAGTGACGTCATAACCCGGAATAGGATAATTTAACACACACGCGTCATAATGGCGACGAAAATGTCGTATCCCAAGTTATTACGCCATACCAGTGACGATGATATTAACTTTCCAATGAGCGGAAATATCAAACACGAATGCTGGCAAACAAAGTTATAAATATAAAGTCCATTCTTTTTAATAAACTATAATTTCTCATATGTTCGGCCTCATAATTGGTAACTATTAGCAAGAGGACGTAATTCTTTATACAAGACATTTATATGTAGGAGTTAAATTCTAGAGGTTTAAAGGGTATTAATTTCGATCGGAATTAAGATATACACACTTCAAATTTAAGCCAGGAACAGTTGATGGAAAAATGAGTCAACTATCGGTCCTTCGGCGGGAATCGAACCTACGCAATTGCGATGCAGGTGCAATGCTCTTGCCACCGAAATTTCTTTAATATCAAACTTTACCTGATCAATTGGTATTAATCCAACAAAGGCCCGTTTTCGTGGACTGAATATTAGCAACAATATTTTGACATCACATTGGTTATTCCCATTTACAAAATGAACGCATCCAGCCTGAAACGGTACAGAAAGCGATACATATTATTGGATGATTACCGAGGATACCGTATAGTGGTTAGGTTCGTTCGGCTCCAGACAGATTTTCACACATTTCTTGAGCGTCGCTTCAACGTTTTGTTCCATTTTTAGTGCTAAAACATGCCTTTTGTTCAAATCAAAATTAAATGACGTTGCCTACTTCTAGATGAACGTTGAAACCAATCTCTAAATATCTGCGCAGAAACGTCAAATCGAACAACTGTGAAAACTAACGCGACAACTATATGCATTTAATGGTCTACCTGAATCCACGGTATATACTCTAGACTTATCTGATTAGTACTGACCTGTTCGTCCACTGACCTGTTCGTCCACTACTAAGTCAGTGGGGCTAGTAACTATGTCATGCAGAAAAATTCGGGGTTCGTGGAAGATAGACATCTGATATTTAATTAAAAATACTCGTTGACATCAGAAAACGTCTTGGGAACACCGCAGAAATTGGTTTTTATGAGGTTTCAACCCGGAAATCTAATCACTGGTTCACAATTGTGCATTTCTGTATCGCTTTCAAGGAGAAAACTATTGAATAACTTTAAAAAGTTTAATTTTTCTTCTGAATACGCATTCTGCATTCTGATTAGCTTTTGACAGCTCATCATACACATCTGACAGCTGTGAAATGGCCATTTTGAGGCTTTAAGTATACACATGAAGGTTATTAATTCAGACGATTCGTTTTTCAAATCTTTTGTACCAGACATATTTTTTTTGTATTTATAAATTTTTTTCTCACCAAGTTTGAAGCGTAAGTATTGAGACTGCGGCTAAGTATATCTTTTAATTTTACCAATTTCCGCGGTGTCTGACTTGGGTATATTATGAACTGGGATCCAATATTACATATTCACTCATTACTGTAATAATCACTTACAAATCGAACACGACTGGTCGCCATTACTCGATACAAGGCTCTTAGAGATTCGGGATCGTTTGCAGCAAAGTGGAAACTGACCGTTTTTGAATTGTGGAGCAATGATCCTAAATTTGTCTAAAAAAGGCAAAATATTTGGCTTAAGAAATGATTTACTAAGGTTAAAAACTTAACAGGGGGGGAGGGCGATTGTTATCGTTAAGAGGAGCGAGGAAACCAACCATCAGCGAGTTTAACTTCAACTATAGACTTCACGTGATCACACGTACGTCATGTTTTAACACAGCACGGGGATTTATTCAGGGGAAGTTTACAGTACTGCAGACTAGTCATGACCCAAGCAGAGGTTGAAGATTTTTTATTGTTTCTTACAATAGAGTACCTACCAGCAATGACTGAGGTATCAGTTGCATTACCAGTTCCTTTGGCCACTTTTCGGTTTGTCTTGAAATAAATTACAAAAAAAAAGGAAAGTCAAGGCTATATCAACATGTAAGGTGATCAGAAAAATATAAACAAATTCGGTTCGCACAAGCAAACCATGCAGTGGTGTTCACTGAGTCCTATGTAAACGTAGCCTTGGTAGTTGGTAGCACTGTTTATTGCAGTTTAATATACAATCTTCGTGCATTAGCCTCAATCTACTCACGGGATTGGTCAAAATCAATCACGTGGTTTCTTGTTGCCTGAACTCATGAAAATCATAATTTATTCGCAATAACTCATGAAAATCATAATTTATTCGCAATAACTCATGAAAATCATAATTTATTCGCAATAACTCATGAAAATCATAATTTATTCGCAATAACTCATGAGAATCATAATTTATTCGCAATAACTCATGAGAATCATAATTTATTCGCAATAACTCATGAGAATCATAATTTATTCGCAATAACTCATGAGAATCATGGTTTATTCAAAAATGACAGCCTGCAGCGAAGCTTGGGTCTTCAATGCAGCAATCAATGAACTCAGATTGTATATTAAAAGTGTTAGAGACTTTATGTTCGTGTTTTGTTTACAAATAAACGCACTTGCTGACCATATAATGAACTCGAAATGTGAATATTGTAGGGTTTATTTGTGAACAACGTAAAATTATAGCTTTGATATATTTTGTGTAAGGTCTTGATCATGTCCTGATCCCTTCTACATGCACTCCTACACTGCTCCAGCATCTTTTACTTACAAGGAAGGATTACTTACAAATTATCGGTAGGTGGTGTTGAAACATGGCAAGATAAGACTCTCGTGACTTTGCTCGCAGTACCAGCTTCGGTGCGGATCTGATGATTAGAAAAAAAAATAGGGTAGATTTCATTGCGAATGTCTAATCCAAAAAAGCCCGCCTTCCAGTTTCGGTATTTCAAAACGACTACGTTGAAAAAAAACCTAAATTTATCCTCTACAGCAATGTTGATGTTTCACGAGTTTTGGAAGGTGGCTTCGCTTTAGAGGGGAAGGACAGGAACGACTGAACAGGGAAACAAGTATTTAAAGACTGATTTAACATCATTGAAACAATGGATCTATTTTTAGTGGAGTTTGATACTTGTCAGCTTCGCTTCTACTCCCTCTCCCCTCCCTCCGCTCTCCTCCCCCTGTCCTCTCTCCTCCCTCCGCTCTCCTCCCCCCTGTCCCCTCCCTCCGCTCTTCTCCCCCCCTGTCCGCTCTCCTCCCCCCCTGTCCGCTCTCCTCCCCCCGGAATATTTCATGCAATGCAATGGTGGTAAAACATGTGCAATAATTACCGTTTCTTGCCATTTCAAAAAACCTGTCCAAGCTAAGGCTTGTGTTGGCGCACCGGTGGCTGCAGCCCCTTTAAAAAAAAAATTCCTTTACTTCAAGTGGTAACCCACCCATATATCCCTGGATATATTCAATTATTTTGTCAGACATACAGTTTTCCAGGGGCCGGTTGTATGAAAGCCGGATAGTGTTTCAATCGCTTTAAATCCCGCTGTTTGGTTTCATTTTGATTAAGTCTTAGTATTCCTAGTGTCCTCTTTTACAGAGGAAAAAACGACTACCCAGTGGATAGCGCTATCCGGCTTTCATACAACCGGCCACAGTCGAGTATTGTCCCTAAATCAAAATAATCGGGCCATGGGTGACAGGTAAAACTTTTTACACACCCAGAAAATATTTGAAATCTTAGAGAATATATATTGCAGGGTTTCAAAATCTGAGGAAATTTCCTTGAAAAATTTCACCACAATAGAACGAGGGTTAATATAAATGTCATTATAAACACATTATTCCTCAAACGTTTTTTTTGTCGTTTTTTTTCCATTTCACCCTCATATATTTGGACAAGTATGTGCAGATAAATTATGAAAACCCTGTTTCTTAGGGCTTCATTCCACTGTCGCGCTTTTTGGCACGTACGTACACACACGTAAAAACTTAAAATCTTCTAAGTTGTTGTATAATTTATTTTACCCCAGAAAAAAACATAGAAAATCATCAACAGAATCCAACCCTACGTCAACCTCGTACCCAGGGACCCTACGTATCACTTAAACGATTTTATACTTTTACGTGCGTGTAAGTGCCCTAATACTACAGCATAATCAGCACATTGTGTTGCTGAAGGGTGCCTGAAATAAATGACTACGATTGTTTACCTCCAGTGTTTCCTGGATCAACCACTGTTTGAACAGGATCGGGAACTACAAATTTAGTCGTGTGTAGGATAGATTAGCGATATATTTACTGGAGATGTGGATGGTAGGGGGCGCACCCTCAGTCAAGTGTAGTGAGGGTGCGCATCCCCAAGCCGAGATGCAGAGGGGATGCAGGCGTGTAATTTGGGTATCAATTTGAATTTCGGAGGATTATCTATGTTCAAAAATCCGTATCCAATTATAAGTATTAGGGTCATTTCCGAGGCTCTGGCAATCTACTATAACATTGTCTCATTTCTATACTTTTTTTGAACAAACCTACATTGATGTTTCAGCTGCTGCTTGTGTCACACCCGACGTCAGAGACTGCTCATCACCCCCTATATCACCGCTCCCCCTACATCACCCCCCCCTCTACATCACCGCCCTCCCTACATCACCCCCCTACATCACCCCCCCCCGTATAAAACCGCCTTCGAAAAGCTACATGGCATATTTGCCTTTCAAATTAAAAGACTTGCCAATTAAAGTTATTATTGCTGTTTTCGAACAAAACTTTAATCCACTATATGAGAAGATCAATTAATATAAGGTCCTTACCTTCAATTTCTGTACTTGAAATAATCTTGTTTTGTACCGGTGGTAACTCCTTTTTAGGGATGACAGGAGGTGGAATCTGCGGCTGAATGGTTGTAGGATAAACAGCTTGGTCTTCTGAAACTAGAAAAGGAATCATTAACATGGTAACGTCCGTGAGTTGATAAGGGTACATCAGGTCTTAGTTATACGTCGCATTTGGTCGCGTCGAATACAATTCAAACAATAGATCATGAGATGATAAACCTCATTAAGCTTCATTATCATCTCATTATGTACTGTTTCAATTGCATTCGACGAGACCAAATTCGACGTTTAACCTAGGCCTTGATTATGATTACACAATAAGCATTTGCTTAAAATCTGTGTTGTGATGTTTTTTCGTCTCTTCAGAATTTGCCAAACTAAATTCCATACCGCAAGCAGTGAATATTTACGCAGTCTGATTGGGTTACTGAAAATGTGAACAAACTTAATGTTTGGTCTAAAACGATATTCCTTCCTGTTCTAAAACGTAGAATCGAAGCGATACTGTTGCGTGGTGAAGTGAAAAATCGAATGTCCTTACCATGAAAATCAATTCCTTTAAGACACACCATGTGATTCTTTTCTTTTATGAACTCCTTTGGAACGAATGATTTTCTCTTATCAAGATTAGCCTATAAACGGCATTTAGAATATTAGGGACCACGTGTACTGTATATAGTACATAGCTATACGTATTCATTGTACGAAATTATGATTGTATGATAGCACAATTAAGTAATTACATGCATGTAGAAGGTGCATAAAACTATCCTTCTATTACAGTATAATTGGCGAGTCTTTAATATACGACGCGGACGTGACATGAAAACAACCACTAGTGATAAGAACTGTGCAGTTCAAATATGTTTTCCAGGCGACTCTATATTTTCAACTGTGGAAATTTTTACCCAAAATCTGACAGTAGATTTTACTCAAGAAGATTTGGTTCATCATGAATTTCGGTACCATAAAATTTTATTGTGTTGTTACTACCATTTCGGTACCATAAAATTTTATTGTGTTGTTACTACCATTTCGGTACCAATATAATCAGGTTCTTTGAATTCATGATTGCATTGATTAGTAAAGTATTTTAAATAACGTATGTTACCTGGTCAAATATGCTTTGAAATACAGACGTTTTATGAGGTGCAATGACAGAGAGGTTTACTCCATGCTAAATAAAAAAAATTACCATTTAGTACCTATGTAATTTAATAATAATTTAATGTATTTAGCTTAAAAAACAAACACTTCAATTCTACACTGCAATTCCATCTGAGAAATTTAAGACATGCAAGAGGGTTTGAATTATTAGGGCATAGGGGGTAATAACAAAAATGGATATATCCCTTTTAAAAACTACTTTCCCCCTCCTCTCAATTCCTCCATCCACATCTCCGAAACATCCCCAAAGATTGCCCTTAAAAATACAACAAACCTTTCCCATTTGAAGAGCAAGGTCATCGATGGTCATATCAGAAAACAGATTGCTTTCCAAGCTCTTTGCATTAGGACTGGGTGGCGACATACCCACAATAACACAATATCTCTTCACATTGCACTCTCTCACTCCACCCTCGTGTAAAGGATCAAATATCTCCAGAGCAACACTCATACCATCTGCAAGCAAAGTGTGCCATTCTCCGCCCCCGCCATGACACTTGAATTCTGTGATTTCCCTCAGGAATTTTCGACTGTTCCTCGTTCGACAGACTATTTTAACCGCTGAACCGGGAAGAGCTTCCCGCGTACCATACGTCACCAAAATATAGTTGGTGTTTCCATACTGAAAAATGAAGAAATTTTGGCACTTAATTGGCTGATTCAAAATTATTTCGGACAGCTAGGCCTTAAAAGTTTATAAAATCAGTGAGCACTGACCAGCCAATGACTGCATGGTAAAATATCAGTTTTATTGGCCTGAAATATCTGCAATATACCGAGAGTGAGCAAATGCAGAAAATCACACATTTTGTTATTGCATGTACCTAACCAGTTTCCAGAGAAGAATCCAGATTCACAAATGAAAACAAAATTGCATGTTTATCAAAGGGGATTTTATCTAAATAAGGTCAATTTTTACAAAAGAACTTTGGAAGGGAGGTAGTGCTTCTTAATATTAACCTTGGTATAACAATATGGGACATATATTTGATTGCTGCCTTTGCTAGGGCTGATATAGTTGCTAAATTGCTGTTATAAGTTCTATTTTTACATGATTAGTTTGTCAAAATATACAATCACATGTTTGAGCTTTGTATTGTATAATGATGTCCAAGGAATACAAAGTTATACCTTTGCTTAAGATGACAATTGACAAATTCTGTTACATTTTGTAGATGGCCATAAATATATGAACTGTACGTACTGCATGTATTATGTGCTGTGCTATCTTTGTTAATGTAATTTTATAATTTTCATAGCAATACTTACATTAGCAGCTATTTCTTCCACTGGAACTGGTCCTTCATTGAAGTATCTGTAAGAAAGGAACTAACGTTATTGAATTTTAAAAAATCAATTGAGAACATAAATTATTGACATAATTATATGACATATATGGGTAAATTTATGTATTTGGTAATCATATTGTATGTAGTTTTAAGGAGGCAGGCCTGTTGCCAGGCATAGGGTGGAGTAGAGCACCAGCTTTTTGTTCAAAAATTATCAGAGCTTCCTATGACACTCTGAACGCGCACGAAAAAATTTAAATATGTATTCATATATAATTGTGTACATATTTCCACTACATATTGTCCCTAAATTTAAGTTAAAACTCAAATTCGGCACTGACTCTCTGGGACAGTGGGCCAATGGGTGTGCTTCCCTCGAAAATAAATCATTCAATCCTGCCATAGTCAGGTCTGTAGGCACTTTCCAACTGAGACTGGTTAATTATAAGTTTAAACTATCTAATAATTTCATTCACTACAGTGCTATAATCACTGCGACAAGTGGATACAAGATATTTCTCTTTGTGGTATTTCAACATTGGGAACCTGACTTTTTGGGGTCCGATCAAATATTGCTAGGTCTACTTGGGTTGTGAAATCAAGAAAATATTTATCGCTATTTTCTTGCAGTAGCAAACATATGTAATTTTTAATAGAATATCTCACTACAATAATTCTTTTCAGCAACTAATTCATTATGTGAATGCATAAAAGTGGTTTCCTTGTTAAAATGTTTAATATTTGTTTTAGTTTCACTTTAGGTAATGAATACAATCCTGAACATACAAAGCTGGCTTAATGTTATGACAAATGAATACTTGTGATTGTGGGACACATGCTTTTTCTTTTTCAGTTTCTGACACTTATCCCACTTCTTTTTTTAGATAAAGTCCCCCAGCATGTGACTGAGAGCATTAAAGCTGACTTGTTTTTTCAAAGAGGACCCCATGTCTGACTTTCATGTGAGCTATTTGCTTTATATTATAATTTTACATTAAATAATTGAAAGACCGAGAGATATGCCATATAATGACATCAGCCAAATTTACTTCCTTATAGAATTCCCAGAGCAATAACATGGCCATTAGTATTAACGTGGGATGTAATAAAATGCGAATCATGATCTCTCCCACATAACCATTTTTAGACTTCCTGCTTGCTTCAAGCTAGCTGAAACTAGAGTCCCACTGCCAAATTCAATGATATATTAACAGGAATCACTAAACTATGTAGTTGTAATCCATAAATGACCAATAATAAAACACTGATATGACAGCTAGAAGTGCACAGTAGCTCCACACTGAATAACAAATGTTTGAAGTTGCATGACAAAACCTTTTACCATTGGAGCTTGAACCATGGTGACCAATAACAGTTAATTCTCACAAACAAATAGTAGAGATTAGATTGTTACATTCTTATACTTGCAATTATGAATGTTGATTTAATAAAAGGCTACATTAAAATCTATAATCAAATACATGTGGGAACCATTAAAGAGAAGTTAAAATGCCCATGTTAAGAATGATGAGTCCATTTTGATATTGTCAATCACATTTACTTATTAATAAACAGCCTCTGAGTGTTGTATTATTTAATGTAAAATGTGATTATAAGTTCACGTGTTCACGTTACTCTTTGCAATAAAAGTAGCCATACAAGTAAATCTATCATTCAACTTCCCACAGAATATAAATCAAGGAACAATTATCACTTACTCTATAAATTTCTCAAGATACGATTTGAATTTTCCATAATGTAGCCCAAGACTCGCTGTTCCTTCGATCAAAAAAATTACATCCTTCTCTGTTTCATAAAGCATCATAGAAATGTGTGTCGGAATTTCACTCAGTTATCGTAGATCCGTGCCGTAAAACGGTCAATTTTTTCTATTCCGCTTCATAGACAAACCGAAAGCTTTATTCCCCTCTCTTAAGTCTTGACTGAGTCGATTCTTCCGTGTTTATATCGTATACTTTTAAAACTACGTCTGTTCCTAACCACGTGCGCCATTTCATCCAATCAGAAAAAGATAAACAAATACTTGTTCTTTTTCCCGTGCTTCCGTTTTAAATATAAGGCTTTTCAAATTGAAACCATTTGTTCAGCGCAATTAGGGCCGGTTGTATAAAACTTTTAACTACTTTTTTAATAGTTAAATCCTAGTTAACTCGGAAATATACGACTCTGATTGGCCAATTCTGTCACTAACTAACTAGCCTTTTATGCAACTGGCCCAGAACACCAGCTGTTCGTATAGTTTAGTCAATAAAACATAAATGTCTGTCCGTGATCATTATCTATGTTATTCTCTAACAAGTCGAAATTTATCCCAAAAAGTTCCTATATCTCATCAACTGTTTATTCGTAGGCGTACGTAGCGGTGGAATGGAGTGGGCCGTGAGGAACTGCAGCTCCCCCGCAAGTATGTAGTATTCTTAATAAGTTCGGCTACTTGTAGTCGACATTTGGGCATTTTTGTTGAAATCAACTTTGCACAGAAAAGTGCAACCTCGCAAGCCAGGCTCTTTGAGAAAAGTGTTAAGGCAACTTTTCAAGCACTTTTTATAACATTTTTCAACATTATACCACCAAACCTTTGTAATTTTGGGCAGCTCTTTCCAGCTGGGGAGCCAAGCAGCGATGAAGCTAACGCCCATTCATTTCACACTTGCAATTTTTCCTACCGGATTTTCTTCTTTTGATAGATGTGAACGAGTGATTTAGTTACTGATGTTCAAATAAAAGCTTTCATACATTCGTAACTAATTACGTATACTCGTTCACATCTATCAAAAGAAGAAAATCGCAGCAAAAGTGTAAACGAGCCTATACTAGATTTTCCTATGGCAGGAATGACCATTCACAATTCATACGTGAAAGAAACCACTTACAGATGTTTAAAATTGAAGCCACTTTCAACATAAATGTACTATGGTACATTGTGTTATGACAATGAACAATATATAGTCTTTATGTCTTATACAGAGTGTGAGTAATAAATATTTGTATAAAATACTATAGAACAGACATCCATACGACTACGCATACGGACTGTTTCAATTTTGCTCTATGAGTTTAGTTTAGTGACATATACGAGAGGGGCGGGTAAGAGGGCGGGGGCAAGGTTGAGAAGGAAGGAGGGGCTTGTTTAGGAAGTAAAAATGCTAGCCGAATCCGCCTACTCAAAAAAAATCCTGGTGGCGCCACGCAAAGTGCGATAACCCTGACTGTAACCGGGAGTCTATCGTTTATATTGGGATTTGCGAAGATTTAATTAATATATTGTATCAACAAAGCAGCTATTTCAGTTGGGACTTGGTATTTCAATAGCATTTTCAATGCTTCAGCAATAAACATTATTATACGCAAATTCACATTCCTATTTCGTTCACGTTATCACGATCACGTTAACAAAGGTGAAAAACGTCTTTGGCCAATCAGCGCTTTTGTTGACATTTTTATTATTAACCAATCAGACTCTTTGATTTTACGCTACCTCCGGTGGCACACAAGAAATTTACTAACAGTATAGTATGTTGAATAAAGCCTTCGGGGGGACAGGATTTTGAACTTTTTAGATTAAATACAACGGAATATGAAAAAATATTCATTTATCTAAAAATCTGTCGGCCAGATTTTCGCTGTCGGCCGGATTTTTGCGTACGTCGTTGTTTAAATGTCGATAGCATTAATACTAGACCTTAAAGCAAAAATCTGGCCGACAGATTTTTAGATAAATGAATATTTTTTCATATTCCGTTGTATTCAATCTAAAAAGTTCAAAATCCTGTCCCCCCGAAGGCTTTATTCAACATACTATACTGTTAGTAAATTTCTTGTGTGCCACCGGAGGTAGCGTAAAAACAAAGAGTCTGATTGGTTAATAATAAAAATGTCAACAAAAGCGCTGATTGGCCAAAGACGTTTTTCACCTTTGTTGATCACGTTATCACGATCACGTTATCACGGCCTGATCGGCCTAGAAATAATGGCTAAACGATCTTGGGTGGTCACGGTCACACGCTTCCACTGCAGAGCTGCAGAAATATTTCATGTAACTGACATGAATTTTTTAAATCAGACGTGATATATTACATTGACACGCTATATGATATATGCGTAATCGTTTCATTGAACTCGTAAGAACCTTTATAAACATTCGTAATCTTTTAGTTTTAGGCCACTTAAATTGAATTTTAACGGCTAAAAATGGATACCCCGTCGTACCATTTCTTACCCATGCATGGTCTCAAAATAATCAAATTCAAACTTTACACTAGAACAGCAGGGATGAGATTATGATACAAATATGAGCTTGGAATATTTCCAGGCATAATATCTGGCCGGTTTGGGTTGTAGAATTACGATCATCGAAATTTAAGGTTAAATGAAACTCAATCAAAAATTTTTGAAAATTGGCAATATGTTTGTAGTGTACAAGTACAAGCTGCCAAGGCCCCCCCCCCTTTCAAAAATAACGGGAAAAGTGCCCTTTTGCTGAGGTAAAGTGCCCTTTTTCTTTGTGGAAACGTCTATGCCAACGCAACAATATAATGATATAAAGTCAACTTTTTTCAACAATAATACGTACCAATGTTAAATGCCCTTTTCATCAGGCAAGTGCTCTAGACGTTAATGCCCCCCCAACTTAAATATGCTTCCTACGCCCCTGCGTACCAGCTAGGCGTATGATCAAATTCACATGATTTTCGGCTCTCTTCATTCTTCAAATCTCATACTGATCTTTAATTTTTCAAAAGGGGTCCAAGCTGACGATCGTCGGACTCGTTTTTTCAGACACGTTTCTATGCTTTTTAGTTCCTGCATTAACTCATTCGATTTTCTATCATTCGTCTTTTTGCCGCGATTTTTACTCAGTGTTCTGGGAATTGAACCCAGAGGCCAGGGAATTTCACTATCAAAGTTTAATATTAACATAAATTACATAGGAACATGCATGCCCATCTATTTCTACGAACGAAATTTCTGTTTGTCACTGATTAACCACTGATTATCAAATATCTCTTGAGAGACGTCAATCTTTGCTTTCAATTGGTACTATTTTTGCCCATTTCATCTATTTAATAAGTATTGTTATTAACGAAAATGCATCGAGGCTGGGTACCGGCGCCTCTTAAGTCGAGTAATTCATGAAACTATTAAGAATTTAGTGCATAGAAAGCTACTTTTCTTTCCGAATATCAGAATTGTCTGACTCGTTTCATAATAAAAAATCCAGTCACTTTGGCCCCAAACATGGACACTGTTTTTTTAAGGAGGGAAACCGGAGTACCCGGAGAAAAACCCTCCACCGAAATCGAAATGCCGAAGTTCCGAAACCTATTTCCGAAAAAGCCGAAGTTCCGAAACCTATTTCCGAAATAGCCGAAGTTCCGGAACCTAATGGGGCCCCCCAAACCTAACTATTTACTATTACAAAATACATTTATTTACAACTTATAACCTAAAAAAAAGAACAATATGCATGATCATTAAAAATGTCGCCGCTGCAGCATTGAATATTTGAAACGCCATATTTGAAACGCCATATTTGAAACGCCATGTTTGAAACGCCATATTTGAAGGTTGAAATGGGAATTAGCGCGCGCAATGTCGTGTCAGATAAACCCAGATGTGGATTCTCAATCATGTCCCTAAACCTAACTTAACCTATGGTGCATCCTATATCGCACCCTGGTGATCCTCCACAAACTGGGTTGCATGCCCCTATATGATTGTCCGTTAGTCAAACTCCCATCCAACCTTCCCAGAGACAACATTTTAAGCCTAAAAATGTCGCTCTTTTTGCATGATAGTGCGTCGCATACTTTAACGAATTTTCATTCCAACGTTAACACAATCTTATGTTCCCGCAGAATTACGATTTGTTGAAGTATTTAAGTACCATGTATTGACATCACGTATTTCAACATCGCTTTCAATTTCATTGCATTTTTCGCCGCGATTGCGAGCGCTGCGTTTTAAAGCTGGTTTGTCGACGACGCTTTAACGGTCTGAATGAACCCGGATCATGCATTAATGTCGTTGTCGGCCGAAACAGAACTTAAGGCTGTGTTTTAATCGTCCGTCAGTTGTTCCTAATTCAGACCGTGCGAACTCCACTTACTCCGGCGAAGATTTCAAAGCAAAAATATTCGTCCGAAAGTGCGCAGCGTGCAGCTGAAGACACTCCGTTCCGTATAAAACAATACAGAACAGGTGCCTCAGCGCGAAAAATCATTACAACATGGTACTTAGCGCCACAACAATTTTTCAAATAGAAAAACGCTGTCAATCGGCGCTTATAACGTGGACCCCATAAGACAGCTTTCAGTTTAGATCTGAATTCTAAGTGAAAAATATCTTGGAGCACAACGTTAACCGAACGCGCGCACTACGATAACGCTCGTCTGACTGAAGATCAAGAACAGCCATGCAAACTGGATATTAAAAACCAGTTTTCGGGAAAAAATCGATGAACATTGGCAGCTGCATGTGTTCTTAGTCTTCATCAGACGCTCCTGGTGGTTTGAAAGACTGCGCGCGCTGCTTTCATTTTGAAGAGTCGTCGTCGATTACCAAGTTGGAATCAAAATCCGCCAACTCTTATTGCGCGATCGAAATTGAAAGCCTGCATTTATAATTTTAAGTTCTGTCACGTTTTTGTTGTGAAAACAGCCATCATTATTGATGGTCCTATGACATGCATGAAGCTAATTTTCTTTGATGAAAATGTATGATGCCAAACTTAGTTGAGGTATCATGTATCTAATTCAAACCTCGCACATGCGACCGAGGAACCATGCAACTAGCAAAATTACACCTCAACTTTCAGTGTGAATATTGTTCATTCACTTCATTATTTCATCTCAGATTTTAACGTGAAAAATCATGCGCCAAATTTTGAAATTTCATGAACACCACCAGGAGATCTCAAACCCAGACTTAACAATAACCTATTTGTTATTTCATGCAAAGCTTATCTGGAAGTTCTGGATTCGAGATTGAACTACAGTATACCTATAGTACCTATAGTATGAACCTGAAAGTTTTTAGTCATCCTCTTCATCTTTAATCCAATGCAGCAGCTGAATTAGCGGTCGTTGTACATATCAGTGGTCGTCGATCTGTCATCGCATTTGTCTTCGGTCGTCGTCGTCGCGTCGTCCCTTGAATCATCGTCGGTCGTCTTCGACGTATACGTCTTCGTCATCTTTATACAATCCGATGAACATTCGAAGTCAATTAAGGATTATCTAAACCTTGCACAGTTCGTCCTTCTGAACTTCCGTTCAGTCGTTTTAAGAACCTCAGTTTCAGTTCGTATTCGTTTTCAGGCTTCAGTTGGTTCTCAGAACCTTAATTCGATTTTCACTTCGGAACTTCAAGTTTTTAGAACAGCTTACAGCCTTCGATTCAAATCAACACCAACGGTCACTCTGGCGTAGGAAGATCAATGCATGTGGTTGGGTCAATTAGGATGTTCAGTTTAAGCGATTGGAAACTTCTAATCAGGACAAAGATGGTTTCATTTCGTCCAGTGTCTTGATCTGATTGTTCATGATCACATGTTGTTTAATGGATCATTTGCTTTTGACCTCCGTCATGGCTTATACTTCATGTTAAGATTGGATCATAAAGGCAATAACAATTTGCACGCAAAAGCATAATTTAGCCTGAATATAATTTTATCCAAAAAACTAATTAAAATATCGTATTGAAAAGTATTTTCAATTCCCTAAAGAACCTATTCCTGCATATAGTCAGGAAACAAATTAATCCTAAAAATTATTAGCTCAAATGTTTGTTTTTGGTGCAAGCGAAATCATGAATGCTTGCGTGTTTTTTCACTTTAAACCGATGCAGACTAGAGCATTATATACTATAAACCCCTTGCTAAAATCGTTTATCATGCTCGTAGGTTTAGGCGCTCACGGGAGCGGATTATTTTGCCTATAGCTGATGCTTCAACACAGAAATACAAATGAGGGGCCCCTTTCACCCGTATTTCCTCATTGTTAGAAGCGGCCAGTTAAATCCAACTGGTTGGATAGCCTAAACTGCGAGTTCGAAAATTGAAACTCAAGAAAGGTAAACTGAATATTATGCAATAGTCTAAGCATCACATGCACGCTTCAAGAATGATTTTGATAGTCAAATGCCAAACAACTAAAGAAAATGTTCCCGTCAGAAATGACTCGCGTTGTTAAATTCCGACCCTCTGCATATAGCAAGGTCAATAAATAAGGACATAACATGACTGTAAGCATATAGCAAAGTCAGGAAGTACAAAATACGATCATAAGCGTATAGCAGCGATACCTAGAAGTACGTTTAGAACCTGACTGTGAACATACAGCTTTACAGCGAGTCTTAGCAAACATGACCCGTACGCATATAGCAAAGGTCTGGGAACGAGTACAAATGCCAGTCAAAAGGACATCTCCAAAAATTCAAACATGTGAGACTTCAATTAGGCGAGTTTCTGAAAATCATTCCATCCGTGTACACTGTAGACCTTCTGCTCAATTTCCGAATACCTTTGAGGTTCCAGATGTGCTCTTGAAGTACAAGCCTTCGTGAACACTCCAGGAACTTCGCAGTTCAGTTGCTTGGACCAAAACAAGCTCCGGACGCTCGGCTGCGAAGTCGACTCTCCCCGAATGCCAATCGGGCCCGCAGGCCTCCCGAAAGATGAACACACGAAGGGCGGCGCCTCCCCCCACATGCACACAACTGACACCCGGGGAAAATCAACATCACAGTCGATCATTCAAAGCATGCTCCGGTACAGGCGACTGAACTACGAAGTCACTGGAGCATTCACAAAGATTCCTACTTCAAGAGCACAACTGAAACCTCGAAAGCATTCAGAAATTGCACAAAAGGACAACAATGGACAAAAATGAAATAATCCCCATGCCCTCACCCCATTGAAGTCCAACTTGTTATCATCAATTTCCTTGCCCTTGAAAGTGGCACCTGCAATTTTTATTAGAAAACGTCGGACGCATTTGCGAGCGCTTAAGGATTGCCTTCAGTCACCTTTCTTGGGGCGTTTCCTTCGAAGATAGCGAACGATTCTTTCTAAAAATTGGAAAAAGAGAATTGATGAACAAAAATTGACAGGGAAAAGCTTGAAACTATGTACCAACATGTAAAGCCAGTATATTTATAGATATTTGTTCAGTTTCTACAAATTAATCGTAAGGAACATTTTGATGTTTTAACACTTCATTGACAAATTCAGTGAAAATAGTTTTTTTGAGATTAGTGTCATCAACGCTGTTAATTTGTCGGTGACGCCGATATCTATGCGGGGTGGTACACGAAGGCACAGACGAAAAACAGTCCATGCAAAGATCTGTGGGACGTTTTACATTGGATTTGTAGAAAACCTTTAATCTTGCTCCGATAACGTTTGTGTATTGTGTTTTAACGGGGTCTAGATTTTGTGAAACGACTCTATAGATAGAATTATAGACAGTCTGGCCTTATAAAACGAGTTGGAAGAAGTATAAGGTTCAAATTAAGTTAATAAGGACGATCATATCACAAATAAGAATACAAAGAGTTAACTTCGCTGAAATTCAAACGGAGCCAATTTAAAAGTACACTCATTAAAAGCAGAGTCCCATTGATTCATAAAACAAATCGACAAACTTATTAAAGAGTTTGAAATTTAAACGAAACCAATTTATAAGTTCTCATCACCTGCATAAATGATCGATTTATACAAAGAAAACAAATCGAAAACCCATTACATGCATGCCCATGGCCCATAGAGAATTATAATGTAAAATCTGGTGTCGCATGAACTAACCATGAACTAACCGCATGAACTGGTCATTTCCCTTCAAATCTTGCGCTTTTTCTCCCGTTTTTGCTCTAAAGTGACAAGAAATGGCAGTGTAAGTGTTTGAAAACGTATGATGGTTGAACTAGTTTAATATTTAGAAAAAATCGGTCTGTATATATGGTGGCAGCCGGCATTAAAAATGTTTGCATGCATTCAGACTCAACAAAACGCGTTGATCCATTACGGAGAACATTTAGAAATAGGTTATCTTTAAGTATAAATACCTGTACAGACGTAGTCATCAACAGCGCTAACAAGATAGACGCCTTGTTAGTTGATCATGAAAGGTTCGCTTCTCGTGGACTTGAAGATTTTTCACAATTCTATGTCCAAAACGTCTAGCCCCAACAAGGAAATGTTCAATAATGACTTTCTGTATCAAAGCACGCCCAACTCCTCTCCAAATTTCCCTCCTTACGTCATCAAATTATTTGGCTCTGATTGGTCAGCAAGAACAAGGAATGCATGCTATTGTTTTTAACTGAACGAGAGCACAAGTAATTTGCATGCTTTACTAAACTTTCAAAAGAAAGAATTCGGGGCTCAATCCTGTGAAGAAGTAAACAAGATTATGCATATGAAGCTGTTATTTCACATATGTCAAAAAGAGCGAGAAAGCCTGTTTTGTGTCGAGTCGGACGAAGTCACTACACGGCGCATTAAAAATATAACATGTGAAATATTCGCTTCCATTTTTTCGTAAAACTAATATCGCAAGCTTGGATATTTTAAAAACCTACGCCAGTGCATTCCATGCGCTTGTCAGTCATTATACTAGTACAAGGAGGAAGCTTTTTTTATCAGCCATTACATTGTCATCAGCCACCATAGCAGCTCTTTAGACAATTTCCACACTAAACAATTCCTATTCGTCAGGGAAATGGGGAGCCACACGAGCTTTTTGAATACAGGCGTTAGCCTTAACTGTTGATAATCATATTTTTGTGTATGGTTCTATGTAATTTTAGACAACCATTTATCTGTATTTCTCTTTTCCGACACAAAGCCATGCATGCTCTTTGATTCACGTTTCTAGACCCCGTCTCCCAATAATATCCACCTTTGAAATCTTTAACGCAATATTTTTATTTTATTGTATAATTAGAAATTACACATCGATTCCGACTTGTCTAATTGTTATAGCATAAACCAACTTATGGATGAAGAAATTTATTAGCACAAAAAATTATGAGTTCGTCCAATTTTCTGTCATGAAATATCGGTAGTATTATTCCCGCCAACAATCAGTCCATTTGTCGGTTTTTACTAAAGGCCATGCTACACGGTACAATTTTTCTTGCAACTTGCAATGCAATTTATTTTTAAGAGATGTAAATTAGTGAAGAGTCTTGCAGAAGAAAAGTGCATGAAGTGTAATACACTTGTGTGTATCCCAAATATACATCTCTCAAAAGTAGAATTGCATTGCAAGTTGCAAGAAAAGTTGCACCGTGTAACAGGGCCTTTTAAAAACGGTTAAAGTATTTCCAGGTAATGTACAAATGTTCTTAGATAGTCAGTACCTTATTAACCTAGATCTACAAGAGTCTTTAAAATAACATTTCCATTTTTAAAAAGTTAATCCTATTTATAACTAAGAAAAATATACAAACACT
Source organism: Dendronephthya gigantea (assembly GCF_004324835.1). Taxonomy (NCBI): domain Eukaryota; kingdom Metazoa; phylum Cnidaria; class Anthozoa; order Malacalcyonacea; family Nephtheidae; genus Dendronephthya; species Dendronephthya gigantea. Next base: position 623,939 of record NW_021163062.1, on the reverse strand, counting down.
TCTTATTTAAAACTGTTCATTTCTGTAATTCTTGGACGACTTTAGTATTCTTCCACGAGATGGATAAGCAACGCTGTGACTATTAATCCAAGAAGCTATAAAGGAAATTGCACAGTTAAGAGGAGAGAAAATAAACTTGAAGGCACCTGAGGTGATTGAGGGATTCGGAGAGAAATTTGTAACCTAAAGTAATGCCAGTAACCACGGCAAGCAGACAATTTCAGAAAATACAAAATAAAACTGATAAAACAAGATAAAACAAGAGTGTAAATGCAGAGGAAGTGATATTTCGTCTTTTTTCCCAGACTATTGACGATCTCTTTGAGATAAAAGCGAAATATCACTTCTTTTGCATTTACACTCTTGTTGTATCTTGAATATCAAGAACATGAGATGACTATCTTCAGAATCTGTTTTATTTTGTAAAGTAGTTCCATGTCCAGACACTACGAATATAATTCTAGTTAAGGATTAATCTTGAGGTAATGTCCATTGTCCAGTTAGGTTTGCGCATCGGTACTGCTCATAACAATGAGGGGCCGCAAATTGTCTAAATATCGTATGTTTGGGACATGTCGCAGCTCTCGGAAGCTTTCGTCCAATTGGATAATGCTTTTCTATGCTTTCTAAAGAACGAAGCTATGTTATTGGTTGAAACAGAAATGTATTGTAAAGTTCAGCCAATGAAAATCATTCTTGCGAGGAGCTGCGACACTACCCGTATGTTTCGGATTTTTTAAAATTTTTTTTGGCTCCAGCTTATATTGTGTGAGATAAGCAACCAATAATGTGTCAAGACAGTTCGTCGCATTTCAAAAAATTTAACAGTTTAAAATGCAAACAAAGTGCTTGCTTACATCACTAGACATCATCTTTAAACAAGAGCAGAATATTTCATAAATTGATTCAACAGAATATTGTATCGGTAATGACACCACTAATGAACTAAGTTCTGTGACGAGCTTATACGCCAAATACATACATCAAAGACATGCAGTTGATAATGAAGCTATTGTTTTTAACGTAATCATGCAGCACATAAAAAGTATAAAGATTGGAACAAGCCGTACTTGTAGTATTGAAACTCCAAGTCCAACAGCGCCCAGTATAAGTAGATGGTCCTCGATATATTCTGATAACTTCTGAATGCAACCCTTCAAAAGGAAAAATATTTTAGGGACTGTTTAGCACGTTTTAAGCACGTACAAAGCCTGCAAGGTTTATTGTATTATCTTCATATTGTATTATCTTCTTAACTTATGAAATAGTTGCAGGCAAATATGCCCGCACGGTATTTATTCCACCTTTCTCGCATTTTTCATTGCCATTTCAGGGATCGGCAGAATATTCACGAAACTGGTAAAAATACTCAAGCGAATTACATTTCAACCCATGCGTTGGTGATCATTCCATATGTCAAGAATCCACAAATAAATATTTTATCATGGTTGTGATGTTGTGTTTTTTTTGTCACATAAACACAGTCATGTCTCAATGGTGGCGTGCACTTCTCGTGAGACTAGGTTCCAGTCATGCATACTAATTAGAATTACTGGATTATTTATGCTGTTTTATCAGCAAGAGAAAACATTGAAACTCTGACATGGAAAAAACCACCTCTCTGCAAGAGGGAATCCATGCACGTTTACCCGACGCAAACAGACACGGGTCACGGGTTGAACTCGAGTCAATTCAATGACATTTACTTTTCTAATTACTAAGGGCTGGCTTCAACTGTCGCGTTTTTTGCACGTACGTACACGCACGTGAAAGCTTAATACTTTCTAAGTTGTTGTATGATTAATTTCATGCCAGAAAAAAACCACAACAAGTCATCAACAGAATCCAACCCCATGCATCTATTCAAGTGTCATTTAAATGATTTTAATTAAATTTTTATGTAGCTACGTACAAAAAACGCAACAGTGGAAACATTCCTTAAGGAATGTGTCAAACGTCATGTTTCTCATGTGCCGAAGGCATTACCAACTTTAGATAACGAGGCATCTCAACTACTTTTCTACTGTTTTTAGTGCGTTTGGCACATGGGAAGAACGACGTTTGAACTTTGAAACGGGCCTAAGTAAAAAACGAGAAGAACCCTTAGTTCTAGCCCACGAACCCACTTTCAAACTAGCCTAGGACGAATGTACCTTTTCGCTAATTACGCACAACATTTTAAATTTAGAACCACCTTAAATGAAACGGATTAGAGTTTTAATCTTACGAGCCACGTGCAAAGATGCAAAACACCTTCTTCAACACATGCATAAGACACACATGCCTTCTTCAACACATGCATTTTGACCAATAAATGTGGAAATAAACCATAACATGAGAACGAGGCTTAGGGGCTAAGACTGCGAGCGATCGTTCTTGCGTTATAGCTTATTTGCATTCTTATTTGCCATGCATGTGTTGAAGAGGGTAATGATTATTTTTACAAGCGTTACCTTGTAGTTGATATTAGAGGGATGAGTCACTTCACCACAGCCTTCCACTATTGGTGGTTTACAACAGCTGTCAGGAACTTTTAACTTATCACTGCTACCAGCTAACGTTTTATTTCCATTTCCACTACCAAGATTAAACCAAACAGTCTCATTCCACTGATAGTATCTCGTGGCTCCACAACACCAGTACTGAAACAGATATACAGCACACTGGTCAGTATCACCGGTTCGTAAAGTCGTTAAATATACGGCTACTAAAGGCCATGTTATACACGGTGCAATTTTACTTGCAACTTGCAATGCAATTCTACTTTAAAGAGATGTACATTTGTGAAGAGTCTTCAAAATGTAAGTGTAAGATACGCCTTGGAGTGTAATACAGACAAAAGTTTTTGTAATTGCCAAATTTACATCTCTCAAAAGAAGAATTGCATTGCAGGAAGTTGCAGGAAAAATTGCACCGTGTAACAGGGCCTTAAAACTGCCTCAATCTTTCCTAAACTGCATAAACGACGGATTTGTAACAAAAATAATGATTATGTGTATCACGTGTGTGAATTAACATTGTAATGGTCTTGTTGAGAAATATCCGTCGCCCAGATATAAAATACTAACAACAAGCTACAGTTTAAATCTTAATATTTAATCAATATCAATAAAAGTAGAAGTCGCCTTCGCAAGTCACATTTCATTCATTCCAAAAACCCATCTCTCAAATCACTATTGTAAATAACGTTCTACGATTGGTTGAAATTAATTTAATCAGTAATTACGTAACTACATCAAGATAAAAGGTTAGTCGCTGGTCGCATTAGTAATATATTAGTATATGATTCAAATAAAGTTTATATGGCACCATTAGTTTCGACAGTTTACACAGTCTGAGTTACCAACGGGAGAACTAAGTTAAAAAATTAGCTTGGCCACAGTGGAACACTAACCTGCGACATTTGGTTTACTAATCGAATACTCTTTTAACAGAGCCACTGCCATGCTGGATAAAGACGGTTTTCGAACATATAATTTTATATTGGTGATAAATTTGCATGGAACCCAATCTAGTCCCATGTGTCTTAAAGTTACTGCATGCGTGTGCATGTGAAGCCCGTTTCAGAGGTCAAACATTTTTATTATGCGCCAAACCTAATGAAAAGTCCGAGGTCTGAAACTCGGTTTATTAATTTTGTGGCGGTGTTACTCTGAGTTACCAACCGGACAAGCTGAAAAATTAGTTTGATTACGATACATGCTCTTATTCAAGACTAGCCACCAGCTCAAGCAAAAGATAAGCTGCTATTGCGGAACTCAATCTAGTGAATCTAGTGCCTTCCGTATCTGTATAAGCACAGAATACCTAACAGAAGTAGAACTCCTGTACTTTTTTCGTAAGTTCTGATTCGTCATGATTCGTCATTTAGCAAGTGCATTTTTTTGAGGCAGTCACCCCCCTGCCAATATTAAAATGCCCTTATTTTAGACATTGGCAGGGGGGTGACTGCCTCAAAAAAATGCACTTGCTAATTGACGAATCATGACGAATCACACTTACGAAAAAATAGTATAGAGTTCTACTTCTGTTAGGTATTCTGTGGTATAAGGTTATAATGTCAGTGTGTATGCATGAATACTCTAAACAAAATACTAAATTGTTCCTGCCTTTTCTTCGAAATTCCTATGTTGTTTTGTGTTCGATCTTTTGCGTCGCATTCCACGTTTTCTTAAGCTTACTATGAGTCTCATAGTTTAACTATAGTGAACAGCTGCATGAGTTTGGGTTGGAATGACGTGTTTATACGACGGTTGAGTGGATTGACACGACAACCTGCAGCCAGCTTATTGTACATTAAGATTAGATTTAGCTTGGCTTGGGATTCCAAATTATGTAAACGTTACAGAACTCGACGCGACAATGTTTAACAACACCTTCGACTATTTGGACAAAACGATTGACAATAAAATCAGTACTACTCTAATTCTTCACGTATGTAAGCTATTTGGCTTGCTCGAAATCAGGTTTTCATACGGTAAAAATGGATGAACGTTTATACGAGGTTTTACGTGCTTACACGAGGTTTTACGTACTTACATGAGGTTTTACGTGCTTACACGAGAGGTTTTACGTGTTTACATGAGGTTTTACGTGCTTACATGAGGTTTTACGTGCTTACACGAGGTTTTACGTGCTTACATGAAGTTTTACGTGCTTACATGAGGTTTTACGAGCTTACATGAGGTTTTACGTGCTGACATGAGGTTTTACGAGCTTACATACGTACCGCGTGAACGTAGCCTAATACATGACAGAAAAATTGTAATTAATATTTGCGAATGACCGGCGAAAATAAGTTTACTTATGGCTAATAAATCTTTTTAATTATCTATGGTTTACCTACTGTATGCTTTTTAGGACAACCCCTTGCCATGCTAAATCCACTTATATTTTGACATTCCTATTTTTACCATTCTATCATGCATGCATGGCAGAATGGTAATCTAGTGTTTTGCAATTCTTGTGTTTAGTTATAAAATTATATCATGATATATAACTAAACACAAGAATTGCATAACACTATATACAATAAAAATTGTGATTTAGCAAATACACCAGTCCATTCTTGCATCAAATGTGGAATAACAACTGCCTAAAAAGGCCAACAAAAACACTTCTCGACGTTTTCACTAAAAGTCTTGTTTGGAGAGTTAGCTCATACTAATCAGTATAGAAGTGAACTTTCCTGACGAAGGCCCTCAAGGCGAAACGTCGAGAACTGTTTTTGTCACATCCTCTCATTTACATGCAATGCGAAGTTGTTTGAAGCCGTTGTTTCAACCTACATCTATATTTATATTATTCAATAGTTTGATACTTTACATTTGCTTTCACGCCAACACAGTATATGTGTCGCTGGCTGAGGACATAAAACAGACACCTTACAGTTCTGACATATATGGGCGCAGCCAGCCACAAAATGACAACAGAAACCCGCAATAGAATCAAAGAACCTCACTATTAGGAATTTCCACTGCATCTATATTCGTAGTGCTCTTCAAGAATGCCTGACTTGATATTTCCATCACTAATTTCACTACTTTATACATGTTTATACTATGAACTATACGTGAGCAGGGCCTGGACACTACCGTAATATAGAAAATATAAATCCTACCTTTTCCTGTGCTTTATCGATTGCTTTTGTTTCCTTATCGTCGATTGCATATTTATTCATTGCATTCAAGAAACTGTCTTCTAATTCATTTTCAAGCTATAAGAACAACGAGAAATGAATGAAAGGAAAAAGATTGTGTCACAGGCACGAACACAAATGAGTCGCAACGTCCATCCAAGACCAAGTTGTTTATTAAATTGGAGTACACTCACTACACCGTTAAAACTGACTGAAAATATTTGACTTCATGTATCTCAAAGTATAGAAAGAATGAAAAATGAAGATATTTTTAGAACAAAGTCGATTTGTTCTAAAGAAATTTATAGTTTAAACGGCATCTTGTACAAGTCATATACCAGGTATTTGCTTCGTTGCTTTACTTGTTGAAATTGTTGGCAGGCAAGGCAGGTCAAGCATTTTTAACCAAACGCACGCTGGGTAATTTGATCGACTGCATTGAGACAGATGTTGCAATTTCTAGAAATATTTGTTACCGTTGAGCTGTATGGCCTCAAATAATTATGATAGTTGCTCCAGTATGACCGGCTAGTGTAAAACTAAAAGTGCTTAGGACCACTTAAGGCGCGTGCAGGAATTAACGCACGATTTTCGTGCGTTCGTTTAGCTGTTACAAAAGAAGTTTTGATGTCGAGCAAGCAATAGGCTAAGGTGTTTGTTGCACAAGGATGAGGTTATTGGAGGCATCCAGTACGACGGTGGCGAAAGAATAGTTTTGGCCAATGATAAACTGTTCAACAAATTACCTCCAGCTTCTAGGAATTATCAGACTGCAAGGAATTTTTCTTTTGATGGCAGGGGTGAATAGTCCATGAATCTACTGCCATATTGGGCACTTTGATGATATTAAAAAAATCATATACAAACCTGGCCTCTATAAGCAAAAGCGACAATACCAGCCGATAATTCCACCAAGAACACACAAACTACCATAACAAAGAACTAAAATATTGAAAGTATAGGGATTAGTCTATACTGTTCATAGTATAATTTTACAATCAATATTAAAATTATAGAATTGCTAATTGAGTAATTCTATTTAGAGATAGTGATTAAGATGAAGTTTTGATATCAAAGTTCAACAGGGTTGTGTTGTGGTGCTAATTGAAAAGCCAAAAATAGTATTACAAAAAAACTTCGCTAGTAGCTACCATATGTTGTTCACTAATATTTCACAAATTACTAATTGATATTGCTGAAATTTAAAAAAAAACCATTTAAGAAAATTGAAAGCTTAAGAGACAATATTTGTATCACAATTTGAAAATGTGCCATCAACATTACCCACAATGTCCCTATAATTATTAAAAATATATACTCACAGCAATAAGCATAAATCTGTTATCTTTGATGCTACCACAGCATCCCAGGAAGCCAACAATTATGACCACAATACCAGCTACGATCATTAACGAAACTACTATGATGTAATTATCACTTCCTAACAGACTACTATATTCAAATCTGTCAACCAATGTCCATATTCCAACGCCTACTAAGGTCACCCCAGCACACTAAAAAACAAAGATGTGTGGTCTGATTATCAAAGATGTGTGGTCTGATCCTGCTTACAATTTGTATTACTCTAATCTGACTACAAGTGCATTTATATCAACTTTCACAACTATTATGTTTAGAGTGAAAAAAAAACACTATAATTGTTCAATATTTGGTTCGATAAAAACATTGAACTGTTGGTTATATATACATGAGCGCATAAGGCAGGAACTGAATCAAGGCAGGCCATACATATATAGGATGCATCCAAACATATTGCAAGCCTTATATTGGGTTGCAAGTGAAATTATTAATAAAGATGCACAAGTAAGTATTTTAAACAATGCAAAATAATATATATAGATCTAAAAGAGGAAAGTTGATTGTATTAAAGGATGCAATTACATGTGAAATTATAGATAGATCTTTTCAAATGTATGTAGCTGAACTCCTGTTAGTCAATCCAGTTAATCCATATCAAGAAATATTTGCATTTAGATCTGTATTCTAATGGAGTTATTGGCAATGCACTTATATTATAAGGATTTTAATATTAGGAAGTTAATTTCTGACACTCCAAGTTTCTCCACAAAGTACAGATTGACATTACTAATATTTAAGCTAGGAGCCAGTTATGGGTTCTTAAAATTCTCCTTAGTATAAAATATCATGTGTTAGGTCAGTGTGAATGGAGAAATATGAAAAATATCACTTAATTTTCAATTCTACATGCAAAAGGGGGTCATATATAAGTAATATAACTATATGGCTGAATCTTTCTAATGCTGACTAAACGATTTGTTCATGCAAGTTTTCTTATTATGCGTATCATAATAGTCTTATCTCTATTGCACAGTATATAAATAGAAAATTATATATAAATATTAAATTATATATCAAATTATATTATGTTATATTCACAACTCAAAATCATAACTAACACGTGAACCAAACATGGAATTAACGACCAAGTATCCCCATAAGCCCGAATCCCCATACGCATTTACGGGAAATGTGGCATGCACAAAAAGTTTAAAAACAAGAACTACACTGCGTTAAAATTCAGGACAGATTATAGAGCATAATTTAGGTCACTGAATACTGGCTATTTTTATCGTTCATTAATTACATCGGCTGCCAGTATTGAAACAAGTTTATATACTTCAAAGTTCACGGTTATTAATGCCGAATAGCTCTATTGCTTGTCTCTCGATACTGTTTATAAAAATCACAGACACAATCCGAACAGTGGATGATAAATGCACATGATATAAGCGAAACAAAGAAATGTGTAGCCAGAATCGACAATCAGAATAATCAACACATTATCGCGGTCAAAAAATTATAAACATACAATTACAAACCCGATGACAAACAGCGAATGCAAATTTTGCGAATGATATATGTTAAATCCATACACAGTTCAGGATAATTTTAGACTTATAATCCTGTACCAGGCTATCTCAAATGTGGTTTTAAACAAAATTGCTGCGACCAGTTTATGACATGGTCTTCAGTTAATAATATATATAGAGTTACCGCTATCTGTGTGTGGCTTGGCAAACACGAAGCGGCTTTGAAAGACATATATTGGACCTGTTAAAAAATCGCCCAATATTTCCTTTCCTATATAAATATTATACACAGAATTGCCTATATTTTGCCTAATATATGTCTCAATATTGAAGTAATTTTGAGATATGCAACGTTTTCACCAAGGCTCAATCGAATGATGGTATTTATGAAACGGTGTTATGATTAAGGTTGTCTAAAATAAAAATTGCATTTACTTACCCAGAATAGAAAGATAAGAACATAAAGAATAGTCTTTAGACATTTCACGTTGAAGCAAGCGTTCTCCTTCATAGTAAATTATCGATATTTACCCACAGTAAATAACAGAAATAACAATCTGACTACAAACACTCCCAGTTATGGCTGTTGCGTTCTTTTCATTCCGGTCAACCCTAATCGAGTTTAGGAATGATCGAGGGACAGACTGCGAGGATCAGGGGGTCGAGGGTAGAATATCGAGGGTCGAGTTTTCCCGCATTTTTAAATCAACAATTCGAAGTTATCGTTGAATAAGATACGTACAATTGCCTATTGATACTATGAAATATGGTCGATTGATAGCAGAAAATTTAGTTCACATGCACTGTTTGACAAAATATTAGAACACTATCTCCTCCCCCGCTTAAAAAGGAAAATTTTTCGGCAGAAATTTTCCATTGTCATGACGGGAATCTCAGCTCATGATCACATATATGTTGCGCTCTACCACTACGGCGAGCTTAATTTCACTGATACATACTTTTAAATTAAAAGCGACATTGGCGAAAACTTTCGCCATACGCTGATGCGCTGACAAGGCGGAAAAAATTACTAGAAATGTTAAAAATGCCCTCACCCGAAATACGATACGGTCTAATGCATGTTTATAATTAAAATGGTCATCAATCACTCGAAAAGCGTCTAAGATTTCAAATTCATCTGCTGCTCATATACTTATCGCTAATACGACAATGATATGCTATTTATGCCATGCGGGGTTTTCCCTGTATGCTAGCAAGATTGTATCATGAGTGATTGAGAATTAAGATGCAAAAAATCTACGATGTGGACGTGAAGTAAAACTGCCATTATTTCTACAGTATCGCAACAGGGATGAAAATTATTGACTCCTTTCGGTAAGCAAAGTCAGGGCCGTATAAATTAAAACTGATTTGGTGCATCTTAACATCGCCACAAAGCCACATCGCCATAATGCGATATGCGCTTTTTACAACTGATCGTAAGTATAAGGATAAACCGTGTGATAAGCGCTACATTAACAAAAGTGCAAAAACCGTCCTCACACTAGCCGAATTCATATTAGAGACGGGAAACTCATCTTAGACGGGAAAGTTGATCGTAAAAGCCCGTCTAAATATGAATAGGAATGGATAAATTTATACGTGTGATGGGTCGGGTAATGCTAAAAAGCGTATCGTAATTATTATACGCTAAAATTTTTGTTTGTTTTCTCTTAGCCTTGTTTCGTCCTTGACTGTGCTGATATTGCAGAAACTCGTCTCATTGGTCCATCTAAATGCAAATTTAAGACGAGTTTCTCGTCCAGACGGGATTCCCGTCCAGTGTCCACCTTACCCGTCTGTTTAGACGTGAAAGTTAGACGGGTAAATTCGGACGAGAAACCCGTCTGTGACCGGATTCACATTACTCATTAGACGAGTTTCCCTTCTAAGACGAGTTTCCCGTCTCTAATATGAATTCGGCTAGTTAATCACGCAGCTGTTTTATATCCGCCATTAATTATTAACGCAAAACCCGCCCCGGAGGTACTATGTTTATGCTCCAAACACAGAATGGCATGCATTCTTTAAAATAATTTTTCACGCTGTATGCAAGGTTTGTTACAACAAAACGTATTTGTTTGCCTCATAATTGCACATATAGCTGAAATAACGTGACCAGGGGCCAGTTGTATAAAACCCTTTAACTACACATACTTAAATCCTACTGAGTTATCTCAGAAATACACAACTCTGATTGACCAATTCTGTCCCTAACTACAGTTAAAAGTTAACTAGTCTATTAGTTTTATACAACTGGCCCCAAACCAGTTCAAGCGCGCACTCTGACGTTTTAAGCGCCTTGGTAGCAACCACAATGAAGTGCGCTGAAAAAAAACGAAACTGCATGTTCGACCATTTTTGTCCGGCTTCCTGTTGGACTTTTCTGGTCGGGCCTAACCTAGCATTGAACCTACCAAGGATCAAGGTAATTGCACATTCAATTTCTGCTTTACTTCCATTGGTTCCTTCTCAGGAGGGAAGGGGGGGGGGACACCGCGGAAATTGGTAACATTGAAAAATACTTAGCCGCAATTCTCAATACTTAGACTTCAAACTTGATGAGAAAAAATATTTATAGATACTACACAAAATATGTCTTGCACAAAAGATTTGAAGCTTGCACACGGCAAAAATGAATCGTCTGAATTAATAACCTTGTGTACACTTTAAGCCGCAAAATGGCCATTTCACAGCGGTCAGATGTGTATGATGAGCTGCCAAAAGATTGCATAATGCGTATTCGGAAAAAACCCGAACTTTTTAACGTTATTCAATAGTTTTCTCTTTGATGCAATACAGCAATGCACAATGTGAACCAGTGATCAGATTTTCGGGTTGAAACTTCATAAACACCAAATTCTGCGGTGTTGGGGGGGGGGGTTAGCTGCAGAATTCCAGCATTATTGATCATGAAGTCGGGAATTTGTACTCTTAATTGGGTCTGGTAATCTTAACTGAAATCATAAGGTAATAAGGCCCGTTCACACTTGCAATTTTTGCTGCAATTTCATGTCTGCGATTTTCCTCTTTTGATAGATGTGAACGAGTGATTTAGTTACTGAAGTTCAAATAAGAGCTCTTATATTCAGAACATTCGTAACTTATTACTCGTTCACATCTATCGAAAGGAGAGAATCGCACATTAAATCGCAGCAAAAATCGCAAGTGTAGACGAGCCTATATATATATTTAAGCCTGTGCGCAAAGGGAAAATAGTGCAAATAATATATAGTTCTCGCTGTGGACGAACGTCAATAGATTATGGTGATATTTTCGTAATTATTTAAAATTTTACACGCAGCTATTAACTTAAAAGGTTCTAGTTAGTGGACTGTAGTGTTGCCGATTATCTCAGTGTTCGTAGATGCTCAAAGATAATATTTTTCCGCTATAGCATGTACTTCTCTCGGGGTAAGATTAATCCGTTTCACCTCTGGTTGCTGTGGTCTATACTGTTGATCTAACCTTAGAAAAACTGCCCAAACTAGCTAAAGAAAACAAGATTCATTATCAGATAGAAAATGTGCTTTGTTTAGTAACCATATCTTCATAACTTTCTCTGATCGCATCGCAAACGTCTAGGCAAAATATATGCATGTCTCGCTGTCACGCTGCATGTCAGTATATTGCATGTTGTGGATGAACTGATATCACAAAAATGTTTTCATAACCTTTACTACCACTGATTTCGGGTGTCCCTCCAACTTTGCTCGACATGCAGAGTAGTAGGACCATTTGCTTTAGAGATGTATATATTAAACTGATGTGAACTGCAGCCATCACAACATAGTACCTGGACGGGGTGTATTTCTTGTTTTCACGGTAAAGGTCGGTGTACAGACAAATGTCGTAGATATGACAGAATGTCATTGTGAAAGTGAAGAACAATGCCGGGCAGGTACAGAATAACTGACCTGATAAATAATTAACATTTACAATATTTGCTTTCTGCATAATGCAACAAGTAAGGCTTGTTTCGCATTATCCATTAACGTTGCCTTAATTAAGCTAGTTATTTAAATCAGAATGCGTTCAACGAGTTGTTTATAAAGTTAGCAGGACGCCTAGGCAGGTGCTGCATGTCGATAATTTTTTGAGTACAAAATTTAAAATTTTGTTGTTTGAAACTCTGGACATACTATGCGTCACGATTTTACATTTTGTCATAAATCCTGGTAAAGGAAGTAAGAAATAATATAAGCCCTATGCTCCTATACACAAAGCTAGCGTATGTTTTCTAAAGATGGATTTATTATACTAGAGTGGCCATAATGATATATCAGAGGGCGGTTTACGTAGACAGTTGTTTATTTCAGTATGATAATTCCGTGGGGATTAAAGAGGAAAATATATCCTTGCACATTTAAAGTACGAAGGTCCAAGGTTCAATGAGAATAATTATTCGGGCGTTATGCAGCTACAACATTTCGCTGTTTAATTACCGTAATTTGCGATAGTTTAGGTGTGAAACTCGCTATTACTGGGATGGGATAAGTGATATATTTAGATGGATATATAATCTGGAGGGGCCGGATTATTTGTATTACGGTGGATTATGCTTAAAGCGCGCCAAAAACGAGGGGCTTATCACATTCTAAGATCATGGTGCATAGGTAAAGTAATAAAACAGATAAATATCTGACTTGTTGGCCGGTTCAAGGCTTTTGGTGGATGTTAATAATAGCAAATATTACTAGTTCACGATTGTCGTCACGTTGAGTTCAGTCACGCAAACTTCAAATAACTTCAATGTACGACTTCATAGGCCAGCAGCATATTTCGGATAAAGAATCGGACTATTGACTGTGTTAACCTCCCTTTCTGCAAGACTCTCATGTAATAGATCCTCATAGTGAAGGATGGCGCCAAATTTTTAGTTGCAAAACGCAAGGACTATCCACTCGTTTTCCTCTTGAATTTGTTATTCCCTTAACTCTATTTGGTCATGATTTATTAAAGTTCATTGCTTTTGCCAATATCATTCTAACACTATTTTCATATTAGCAAGCTAAAGCGTGAGTGAGTGAATGCCTTAAACAACTCTAAAATATACCGTGAAACTAATATCTTGATTATATGTATATCTTTTACACGATAGTATTTTGAGTTGCAATTGCATGCACAATGTACGATATTGCGATTAATAACATCTCCGGATGAAGCAGCGTAATATTATAAATCTGATACGAAATGCAAATTAAATGTCAAAACTGTCTGTGTAAGCATTAAGTTTTGTAGATAAAAGCACAGCAAAAATAGTGAAATATTCATTTAATATAATGTGGTTAGGGTATTCAATAAAAGGCAAACACCGAGCAGCTGAAAGCGGAACGGATGTCAAGCTGAGAACATGTGTGTGTACAAAATGTCATTTCTCATTTAGCAAAATATTTACGGAGAAAACAGCACAGGCCTCTAAAGCGTATCATCCGTCGTTTAATATACCAAGTTTTGGAAACATTCTGATTCACACATTTTACCACTAAAGGGCCTGTTACGTTTAGGTCCTCGTCGAAAGATAACTTTTTATCTCAACTGGCCATGTGCCACTTCCATGCAGAATCGAATTTTCCGCCTATCATTTTCAGCAAATATAATTTGGACATACATTGTGTACTTACCCAAAACAGAATCAAAAACACAGTGAAAACAACTTTCAACGATTTTAGACACTTGATGTTGCACATATCCGTTGTAGGGAATATACAAAAACGAAAATACAGTTCACCATTTGCATAATAGGCAACAATACTAGCTTTCTTACTGCTAATACATTATGTAATAATTTTGGAATTTCTCACCATTGACAGTTAATGAAATTTGGGTCAGCGGTAGGCCATCAAAATGTAAATATGGATTTTGAAATTGATTCTGACTGATTATGACAAATATTATGACAATGACTGGACTGTCACAGGGTAAGGTTTATATGAATATATCTTTACCACAATTCAAAGCTTTCATAATATTGGCTTTTACATGGCGTAAAATTTCCCCGCTATTTTGTTGACCTCTCATCATGCGTTTGATTAATTCCCAAAAAGATTAAATATTGTGAACGCGACAACTTTTTTATCTGGCGGCTAGCTTTTTTTGTTAAAAATTGTATCTAAAATGAAGCTGTTCCCTGCGACATTATTGATAAATGAAGATGTGAACAGTCGCCTGAAGGCAATGTCTATATAATTAATTTTCGTGCACGACGAAGCCTTCCGCTCGATACTTTCGCCGTCTGAGCAAATTTAGCGCTAACGTTAAAAATATCCTGTCGTTAAAATAATACGCTTGTATGATATTCACACAGTAGTATTGAGACGACTGCGCACATAAAAATAATAAAACTGGCGGCACTGACAATGCCCATTGTTCAGGAAACAGGCGCTTGGCCGAAACGCGTAAGCTCGACACAGACTGGACGCGAAGCGACAACGCGACGCGAATTTTCAGTTTTCAGAAGCATATTATTAAATTATTAATTATTGAATCATTAAATTCTGAGATCAAAATTTGGAATCTATTGATGTAATCTACAAGAAAATTTTGAAAAGTTAAAATTTATTTGCTTTTGAAGAATATAAAACGTTGAAAATTCGCGCCGCGTTGCCAATTCGCGTCCTGTCTGTGTGGGCCTTTAGAATCTTCCGGAGGGAGTAGCGCTTCATCCGCCTGGTGTGCGCCACGTGTTTAGTTTACTCATGTTCTTGTAACATACAATTTCTACAACTTTCTACTTATTCCTAGCGGTGATTTTAGAAAGTCTACAGGAATTTGGTTACAATATAATCACTCCCTCTTACCTCAATATTCTTCCGTCAGGGATGTTCTTACAGTTTTTCATCAAATGTGCAAACATTTACCAGGAATGTTACCGCCTACGTTATTTGTTTTTTCTTGTCTAAGTCAATGATTACTAGAAAAAATTTAATTACTTTTCCCGAGGGAAACGAGTCGTGAATTATCGCAATCTTATCAAAGCATACAAGTTAGTAAGTCGTTTTTTATACAACTGAGCCTGCCAGAAGGTATATATAAAAAGTCATCTCAGGATCACTAGAAGGCTACAACCTCCCACCTCATCAAATACTAGCTTTGCAATTAGGTCCCTTCCGTTCACCCATACACCCCCGCCCCGTCACATATACGAACAATCTTAGTTTAACGATATATTAGTTGTAGATCAAGTAAAAGAAACATCTATTCTTGCCTGTTTTCACGGCGACATCAATAAGTAAATTAGCTTGTAAGTACACATGTGGTATGTGTGTGTTTTAATACTGCAAAGACCCGGGTTAACGGCTTTGCACAGCTCAGTGGCTTTGCAGTATTAAATACTTACGTCACAGAATACCTAATAGAAGTGGAACTCTATACTATTTTTTCGTAAGTGTGATTCGTCATGATTCGTCACTTAGCAAGTGCATTTTTTTGAGGCTGTCACCCCCCTGCTAATACTAAATATGCGTTGATTTTAGACATTGGCAGGGGGGTGACTACCTCAAAAAAATGCACTTGCTAAGTGACGAATATGACGAATCACACTTACGAAAAAAGTACAGGAGTTCCACTTAGGAACTGTTAGGTATTCTGTGCTTACGTGGTGTACCTGCAAGCTAAAAATTTACTCAATAAGTACGGCATCATTCGTTAAATCGACGTTAAATCTTATAATTACGACAATATTTCATAATTCAGCATATTCGATGTTTTATTTACGCCGTTTTTCCCGAACTAGCGTTTAGCGTTTAGCTGGGCATTTTTTTCCACTCGACACAGAAACTTACAGAAGAAAAGCAATAATTGTTGATTGTTATCGGGTTATCGGGGGGTACAAATGTAATATGATGGATATATGGGGACATTCTTTGTTTCCCGCCAAAACCATTTTTACTTCACAACAATAATTTAGAAAGCAGTTATCTGCTTCAAAGACGAAAATATTTCATATTATTTCTTGGATAATATAATTTTATTGTTAAAAGCTGAGCAAGGAGGAAGACTGTTCTATTTTTCTCGAATTAAATTCGTATTGCCTTCGGGAAAGAATATCGTGAAGTCGTAATAAAAGGTAAAAACCGTATGATTGTACTGAAAGTCTGAAACTACAAAATACAGAACGAAATTTCGATTTATTTAAAATTATCTGAAAAATATAAAGGTATAAACCCTCTTGGCTGAAGTTCTGTCGCTAGTAAGCTTGTTAATAAGGTTTTATTACTGGCATATATTTTTACGCGTAAAATTATACGGTTATTAGGCTTCTGAGCTGTTGATCGAGTGTTGAATTATGGTACTTTATAAGAGCAAAGAATCGTGGTTGAATTGTATAGAAATAGTCAAAGGATTGCCGCAAATATTCGTAGCGGTTTGCATTGTGGTTTTACTGTAGTATTGTTTTCTCTAGCAAATTCAAACATCTGATTCGGAATGCAAACATCAAAGATTCGCCTGTTAGCCATCGCATGCTTCGGCCT
The DNA here is from genome assembly GCF_004324835.1 of Dendronephthya gigantea. NCBI lineage: Eukaryota > Metazoa > Cnidaria > Anthozoa > Malacalcyonacea > Nephtheidae > Dendronephthya > Dendronephthya gigantea. The sequence continues at coordinate 606,975 of NW_021163062.1, read as the reverse complement.
CTCCTTTACAAAACTTCACTACAAATATCAGGAATACTATACCGTATACGTATTAATTTTTAACCACAGTGCAGACCGCTGCAAATATTTGATAAGTGGAGTCGTTGATAGTTGTTGCTAAGGCTTATAGTTGACAGTAAGTGTGACAAGATAAACAACACTTATATTGTAGACGTAGTGCTGTCATGCAGTATAAATTATAGTCACACACTCACACATTTTCTGCTCTTGGCCGTATATCTATAATTTATATAAATATTTTCACAAAAATGCGTCATCTAACATGTTTATGGCAGCCTGTGGAATTGATGAGGGCTATCTTCATATGTATTGATGTATTCTGGCTTTGGTGTCTTTAGATTTAAGCCATTAATTTTACAAAAATGAAAGCAAACCCCTATTAGGTTAGGCTATCTCGTATCGCCAACGATGTTCTGCCTCAGATAATTCCTCCCACCCTAAGAAAAAAACTCCATTGAAAGGCGTGACTACGAAGTTTATGCTGTATATTATGAGTTAAAACATCATGATTCTGTGTTTTTTATACCAAAATACTATTTTATAGCCTACTGGGAAATCAAAATTTCACAATGCCGATGGCTACTTCGCAATTGAAAAAACCTGAAGTCAAAACTGGATCGGTAAGCCAAAGAAAAATTGTCATCGACCTCAGAACGAAAATCGCATTGTTCATCCGCTTAATTCGTGCAAGTGGCAAATAGTCCCGAGTTCCTTTACATGAATATTTTTATTAGGGTTGATTCAAGTCGAAATTTGATCCAAAACTTTGTATGAGATCTTTTATTCCGATGTAAACAAACAATTATAAAATGACTCCCTGACCAAAAAGTGATAGGTCTACATGGTTTATAGTTACACACCTGGTCTAACATTGCCTAAAGTATGCGGAAAAAGACTTTTCAACGTTTGAGAAAGGACCTTCGTCAGGAGATTTGTATGATTTAATAGTATCCATACTAACTCTCGTGACGAAGGCCCTACGGTTGAAGCGTCGAGAAGATTTTTTTGTCTATTTTAGGCAGTTATACCACACTTCAGTGGCACTTATTGTTTAAAGACGGTGCCACGCTACTCCCAGGTTATATTGGGACGCAATGGTAAAGATCAAATATTATGATCTCACGCGATAATCGATACTGACGTAACTACTTTAATTTGTGTGTTTCAGTGGTCAAGTATCTTCAATTCCTCTGAGCAACTGAATGGTAAGTTCTCATAGTAATATAGCCTCCTTTTAGAGTACCTTATCATCCATGTAGATACTCTTAATCATTACCCATGTGCTTTTCTCACAGAGACCCAATCAGCTCTTTTCGTGAAAAAGTTGCTTGCAGTTGCCGTAAGTAATTACAATTATGCATCATTGATTCGTTATTGGAATGCAATAATTAGCTTTATTATTTATTTAAAAGAATTCGAAACCTAAGATAGGCTAATAGCCATGTGTTAATCGTCATGTCCAGCGTGTGACGTCATAACGTTATTAACGTGGGATGCGAGATTTTTCTTGCACGCTATTATACGAGATAACGTGCATGATAAATATAGGATATTACACGTTGGCATCGTTTTTGACACGAGAACATAAAATCCATATCTTCGAGCGAACCGTGTAATGTTCGGTTTATTATATGGCTCATGGCTGAACCTGTAAATTGCAGTTCAAGAAAATTGAACCGTTCGTGTATGCATAAGAAAAAATATTTTAATTCCGTCGTCTTGAACCGTGTATTCGCCTTCAACAATGCCAATGGACTAATTAAATCGCCAGTCAGCTGCATGTATTAATTAATCAATGCATAATTATACACACAACAAGAGCTTGTTAAAATCACTCACTTCTTTCCTCTTTATCGTTCAGATTTCCAGCGTGACATATTTACGGTAAGAGCCTCGTGCCAAATGTTTTCTAAAAGTCATGCGATAGAGTTACGGCCAGGAAATCAGGAAATATTCAAAGTATATAACCATACTAAGAGCTAAGATTCAATGTTGAAAAGGCTTCAACGTGCAAAACTCTTGCTTTTTAAACCAGTATGGACGATATACTTTCATGGGCGTCAATCCAACGTTAAGTGAGCACGACACGTTCGATTGACGCCAATGTCTACTTTAGCCGAGTTGTCAGACTGTTTCTCCACTGCACAGGAAACTGCTATTGATCATTTGTTTGCCGTGAAGTAGAGTATGATATAAAGTTGTTTATTGCATACAGAGCGGTCTTCCCAGAAAGATGCTTTGGTGATCGGTGTTTGGAAGGTGTGTGTTTTTTTATAACGAAATAAGCTATAATCAACCATTGCTCTTTAAAGGCAAAAGAAGATATTGTGACAAGCGAATTCGGCCGGTATAGTATAAACGGGGCCATATAGGACAATAAATAGAGGTTGAAACATTTCGAAGTTTGAAATCTTCACACTTCAAACACTTTTCAAGCACATAATCTGACTTTGTAGATCTAAATTTGAAGATTTTGCGAGACGAAGATGCGTTCCCTGGATCAAGTCAAGTTATTCAATGGTGGGGAGAGACACTATACTTTTTAGTCTTTTTTACAATAATTAAGTCGTTTATTATTTCAAGCAAGCGCGAAACGGTTGGAGCGAGCAGGTCAGTATCCGAGGTATATCCTAGAAGAAACAATTTATTTCTAAAAATTTTTTCTTTTATAGGGTCAAAGGCTGTTTCAATGCAATCGACAAAAAATATGTACGTTTACTCAATTATATCGTTCACACTTAATTCATCTAACGCCTGTGTTCTAAAACCTCACTCACACTCAAACTCATTGAGTGGGTGATCTCAATCTTCTCACAAAGTTTTCATGGCGGCATTTCCACTCAAAAAGGAACTTGATTACCAGTGTTTTACCTTGGATCTTTCCACTGATTAATACAGAACTTTCTCATTAATCAGTAATAACAAAATGTCAATGTCACACTCATTCCAATGAGTGCGAGTGAGCTGTTTGAATACAGGCGCTAGACACTACCGGTATATGAATTATATGATCTTAACCGAAAAATCCTAGCTTTCATTCAAGAGATATTCATTTAACACTACACTTTGAACTGTCAGCGCGGGAAGGATGGATGGTTGGTTTGGAGGACTTGTTAATCCTTGACTTGTTAATCTATGATATATATATAATTTATGATATATTTTTTTGTTTCGCTGTATAGCTAAGGAAGATCATATTGGGAGTAAGTGCTACAAATCTTTGTTCAATATAGGCATATAGCTCACTGATATCCACTCCATTATCTCAACTCTAATGAACATATATCAACTCCATTATTATGGCGTAGTATCTCGTCATTATAAAAATTTATAATCCTTTTATAGTTCTATTTGAATGCAAGTGACCCTGATGTAAGTAAAAGAGAATCAGATAATATTCTTAATTACAATTCTACTGGCGTATTAACATTTCAGTTGGTATTAAGGTGATATCATAGGCGTGTTCTTTTACTCTCGCCCGCAGTGGGAAATAGAAGCAGAATAATAATGTTTAGGAAGAGGAAGATGCAAAAAATTGACGTGTCGTTTCGTCAAGCTGGGCTAAAACAAAAGTAGCTTTAGGCTGAATTTGTTTGGCAAAGGGTGTACAAACACCCCAAGAGTTTGGGAAGTATTAGGCTCATAATTTCGTTGGTTTTAATTCGATTTACCTCTTGCACAAATCCTCATTTTAAGCCTCACCGGAGTATGAGAGTAAGTTAGCCATATGAGCATTTAAACACTCGGGGAGAGGTACAGTGTTGGCACCGTAAAATCAGTTATATGCATGCATGGTTGATGTTTTTTTATCAAAACTGTTCGTGGTTTAATTCGAGCTCATTTGCTCCTTGTCATATTTTTCGGTCTCTCCTTCAGTGATATGCATGCGCAAAAGGCGTTAGTAGGAATATCACGCAAGTTTACAGTTTACACATGCACGGTACAAGACACCGCTGCTTGGAAATCTTAAAGTTATAAGAACTTCCATGTATTTTTTCTTTCTTGAACTACGTCTATAAACATTAAAACCTCATTCACCACATTACACCTACCCAAATTATTCCTATAAGAATAAATTTATGGGGGTTTTATACATATTGTAGACGGTGATTGAAACATATACCTTCAAGGCAAGTTCATTTAATGAGTGGATAAGTTTTCATTGATGTTGATGTTGTGTGGTTCTACTCTTCCTAAATTCACTACACTTCACATTAATGAAACAAATCATGATATTTTTAGTTTGATTACTACTGTGATGGAATAAACATATACCGGTAAGATATTTCAATCAAAATGATATAGAAAACTATGTATAAATCCTATTATTGTGTACCTCATTTGGAAAATGCAATGTAAAAAGTCGTCTAATGTAAAAATCAAACAAATATGGCAGTATTTTTATTATTTGCCTGCTCATTTTAAAATATCATTTTAGTAATGGCGAGGAAATCGCATCAGAAAAACAAGCAAAGACTTCAGATGAGACGAAACGAGCCACAATCCGTCTCTTAAGGTATATTTGCATTATACAAAATAAACGACAATTTATTCCGACATTAGTCGAACCAGCTTGTTAGGAACTCACGCGACTGTCCGACCGCATCTCGTTGTGCTTTGTACGTCACGTATATTTTTACTTCGCTGCTATATGCTTAGATCAGCTGGATAGTTCCTATATTACAGCTGCCAAAATTATTTTCATTATTACTGTTATCGTTTAGAACTCTTGTGCTTTTGACTCAAACTTTAAAATCTCTGCCTGGTATGTATGCATTAACAATTTTCTGACCCGTTCAAAAATTGCATCACAACTTCGATTTTTTTTTAACTTATAACTACATTGAGTAAAGTGGATTGCAAGTTTTACTCCATGCATTGAGCTATTTAAAGTTGTCCCAAAAACCTGCAGTGAGTTTATATCATAATTACAGCAACGGTTATAACATCTAACTAGGACAGGGTTTGGCAGGTGGGTTCGAATTTGAACGCCCCTGCTCTTAGGTAATAGGAACACATGCAGCTTTTACAACATGTATGGGATAATGACTCAAATCAGTAATCCTGGATTTAGCCCACACCCGTAAACATGTCAGCAAGGGGGCTAAGCACCTAGAACTTTGTTCTGCGTGCCAAAAAATCCTAATTCTAAGCTGATGATTATGTCTTCAAACTTTATACCTGAAACACTACAGATGATGTGATGATGACAATGAAAATTCTCTACTACGACGATGGTATGTAATATATTCGTGTTGATTTCTCACCTGCATCGAGATTTGATTCGCATATATCATATTTTTTACATAAGTCTTACATATGTGATTAATCACGCTAGCACGTTTACCATCACTTTACTATTTGAACTATTTTCAGTCACACCACCCGACTATCAGCCACCGGGATTTGAGGTATGCTAAGCAACTACATGCAATCATGGATTCTTGAAGCTAGGGTGCTATCTTCAAACAAAGCTTACTAAAATTTTTCCCACTATACATGTATACCCATATCCGCTGAAATATGTTCCATAGGCAACTGATTATTTGGGGCCTTCATTTAAAGATGATATCCAGAGAATTGTTGTTGGTAATGTTAACACGGTATGAAAACCAATTTTCAAATACTTTGAAGTTCTTTTGAACTATCTTATATGATCTGATTTCTTTTATTGATTTTGTATTGCCCTAAGTACAATTTTAACAGGATTATTTTTTTTCATCCACTCGTATTGGATAATCCACGCAGCCTTTTCATATGTAAGTAAATATTATTTGAATAATCAATTTCAATGAACTAATAGTTAAATAATTGTAAATTAATTAATTATTTGAATTAATACAGACGAATGTGTCCTAAGCTGTTAGTTGACTCAATGACAATAGTTTCTAAATCGCACTTTGGTCAGCTGTATATGCGGTTCAGTTTTGCCGGAATAAAAATTATCATCATACATGAAACTGCAGGGTTGGACTCCGTGTTCGATCTGAGCTTCAACAATGGCAAGATGCGAATGAAACTCATGATGATGTGGAAAATGATGAAAACTGCAGTAAGATGAAGGAGGAGGAATCTTATCTTGATCACGAGGTTGATGCAAGATCTGTAAATATGGAAGAAGCCAAACCGAAGGTATGCTATGTTTCACTGCAGAAATGTAGTTAACTATACATGATCGTTATTTATGTTCCTACAAATTAAATTTAAATCATTTTAAAATTTACTTTGGACCGACGAAAGCCATGTTTTGTACGAGAATGCGGTTTAGAAACACTTAAACCAAAACAGTGGATTAAAATTTAACCAAGGGTTAGCGCTAATATAATCGTAGTTTTTATGGAAATATCCTGCGTAGTTTTCATGGAAATATCCTACGTAGTTTTCATGGAAATATCCTACGTAGTTTTCATGGAAATATTCTACTTGTTTCTTCAATAAGGCGCTAAACAACGCACCAGGTGATAGCGAAGAACCGTATCTTATTGCCGAACCAGAGAAATCAGCTGTAAGTTTATTAGAATTACAGCCGCCCAAGAAAGATGGATCAAAGGAAACAATGAAAGGTTTGCAACCTTAAAATTTCAAAAAATACAAGGCAAAGCAGAATCCAAAGACCTTGTATATATTGTAAATTTCGTTAGTCTGATGATGATTTTGTAATAAAATCGAAATATCGCCAACTTTGTCTGGCTTTAACCTTTGCTTTTGGGTTCCAAATTGTAATCTCCGCATTGCTTTGCTTTGCCTTGTACTGTTTAATTAAATTGTATTGAACGTTTTTAGAGGAAGAAGCAATGGAATGCAGCTCTACCGCACCCCTGAATCCCCCAGATGTTCCAGGTACCCATTAATCTTTTAACTAGGTTCAATATAGATATATGCGCTAAAGGCGCGTTTACACTTGCGATTTTTGCTGCGATTTTACGTGCGATTTTCATCTTTTGATAGATGTGAATAAGTAGTAAGTTACGAATGCTTTGGGGCCGGTTGTATGAAAGCCGGATAGCGCGATCCACCGGATAGTGAGTTTTTCAACCGTTCTAAAAATGCTTGAAAAGCAATAAAATTTTTCATTTAGAGCCAAAAATTATTAAAGAGGACCCTCACTTTGGTGGTAATAAGATTTAATCAAAGTTATACCCAACAACGGAGCGACTTGAAAAAACACTATCCGGTGGATAGCGCTATCAGCCTTTCATACAACGGACCCATGATGTATAATATAAGAGCCTATATTTGAACACCAGTAATTAATTCACTCGTTCCCATCTATCAAAAGAAGAAAATAACTGAACAAAAAATATTGCACCACACGACCCGCCCTATGAAAAAGGTGCTTTGTGCTACTTGCATTCTTAAACAAATAATCAATTCTTTCTGGTATATCAGGTACTTCACGTAAAAACATATGTACTTGACACGATTTTCAGTTTCAATATAGGCTAGGCTAGGCTAGGCTAGGCTAGGCTAGGCTCAGGGCCATAGGTAGAAGCCTAATTGAGGGGGGGGGTGAATATTGATATATTCTTATCTATATCTTATGGATATATGAATATACACCCCCCTGATTAAGCTTCTAGTGACGGCCTTGCGACAACTTACAAATAGTAAGTACATCCTGACTGTTCATAGCGTTTAAAACTGAAGCTTAAGACCTCAGAATTGATTTATTTTGCCTCATCACAGGTCTCTACAATGCTGCAAGTGAAGCAAATGAAAAAGCACCGACACCGATCACGCTGACGCCTGCTGATGAACAATTGGTACCAACTTCAAAGGAAGTCATTGTCCAATGCTCGTGTGCATACAACGGGGTTTGTGGTTTTCATGATTATGTTCAGTTAGAAAAAAGCCACATTTCATGAGATTTTGAGTTGACAACTAGTCCCAGTCCCTTCCCGCGCCATTTCATAGTACAATGATACGGTTTCAGTATGTTATTGAATGCATTTTTAGGACGATGGTATGATGATCTTGTGTAGTGTCTGCAAGAACTGGCAACATGCTTCCTGCTATCGCTTTTTTGCTGAAGAAGATTGTCCGATTATGCATATTTGTGTTCAGTGTGCTAAGGTTGTTTTTTATCATTTTTCATTCATCTTTGTTTTTTGTAAGGTTGTTTTTCATTACTTAATCCGAGAAATTGTATATAATTCGAAGTTTTCGTTTAATATAATCTGATTATGTGACTTTCCTGAGTGCAAAGAGCGTCAGGGTTATCCGCATAGAATTGAACGTCGTTTCGACTACAAAACTCGTAATGGATATGCCATTTCTGGTTCTATTTTCATATGCCGAACAGAAACTTATTATTAAAAAAAATTCAAAATCAACTCTGAAATGACATCACTTAGTCTTGCTGACCTATTTCTATTTCAGAGTGAGAATAAAGAGTGTACTGATGGTACTTTAGTTGGACTGACCCCTGTAAAGTTGCAGGTTTGTATAGAGACAAATTAGTGCGAAACTCACTTGCAATCAAGGTTGAAACTAGACACGATAATTGCCGGGGGGCTGGATATTCATATATTCGTTCCTCGCGAGATTTCTTTTGTACGTATACCACGTACGTACATTCCCGCGGAGCCGAATTTTTCTTTGTCATTTTCACATTATTTCTGCATGAAAGCGTGCAGATAACGAATTCTTTGTTGTGTGATTATAGGCAACATGCTTGTGGAGGCGTGCTTTAGTTGCCTGTCGTGGATCAACTCGACTTACGGCTCCAAAATTTGCCGATAGACTAGGTACGTCCAATTAATATTAGAAAATCCATACAGCATTGAATTTACATGCATGGAAATTAATTTCCATAGTAATTATTAAAATTTTTCCAAGAAAACATTCAAACAGCTGCCAATAGTAATTTGATACAATTACAATACTACGAGTCATTTTTTGCAGCGAAATATCATATATTGATATTGTTAAATTTATACTTATTTCGGTATTTCGTATTTAAAAGCAAGCTGTGCAATTTACTCTGACTTTACCTTGTTTCACAATTGCTAGACGCAGTGATGTATATGTTTACAGTGTTTACCCATGCTCTGCATGAAAAGTGGGTGGGAAGAATTTCCATGAGAGAGGAAGAGCAGTATATAATACTGTACTGCCATAAAGATTCATTTAATGCATTACCCTGCCAGTCAATTTAAGAAAATATAAGATCCCGAAGAACCACATCTTGTAAACCAGAAATTCGTAAAGCAAACAATCTGTTCACTGTAAAATTTCAATGTCCTTAGAAATTATGTAGAAAAGCCAAAATCTGCGTCTTCCAAGTTCACACATCAACCTCAGGCCCTAGGATAATTTATATACAAGTGGTTTAGTCGTAGTTCACGTCATGGCACAATAGATTTCAGATTGGCCAATTTAGGGGCTGTTCACATGAGCCCGGTTACCGAGATTTAACGAAGCGTAAAATGAACTTTGACGTATTGAAATAACACAATTCTGGTAGTCGTTTTATCATCCTAACAATAGCATTGATTGTTTTGTTTCAAAACGACTTTTTTCAATACCTCAAAGTCCATTTTACGCTTCGTTAAATCTCGGTAACCGGGCTGATGTGAACAGCCCCTTAATTACCCTTTTTACAGCCGGACGCTGCTGCAAGTTGATTAATGAATGACCTGATTTTGTCAAATCAATCGCTTTAGGTGTCGAGTACAATGTTGCTCATGGTCTTATGAAGCGGATGCAAAATGAAGGATTTTTGCGACAAGCTGTCAAAGGAAAACGGTACATTTACCTTTTTGATAATAGAGGACAAACCAATTAGTGAGATGAATAAACCTCCAATTGGAGCAGCCAGGATGGCGGCAACCCATATTTTTGTATCGTTTTACTGGTGAAACATCTAACTGCATGATCAAGACTCTTAACCGATGCATTCAAAAGTTGACTGCTGGCCATCAGTTTTGTACGAGTCCAGGTTTTATGATATAAAGACCAATCGAGCGAATTAACAAACAACCTAAAATGAACAACCTGTTACCAATGCCTGGATTTTCAACATTAATAGGTAGTCACAGTGTTTCATATCTGAGACCTAATACTGGCTGCCATCGTAGCTGCATGACATGGGAGGTGCAATCTTATTTTGCACATCATGCATCGTTACTTCCAAAATTCGGTTGTACACTTGCTCTATATATGAAGTGTCTAAACAGTAAAATTTGTAATTTTCAGGCTTGGAAAATTAATCACCAAAGAGAAGGTCACTACTGAAGCTTTAAAAAAATATTTCTACCCATCTGAGGATGCGGTTGAGCGGAATACGGAGTCAACATCACAGCAGAATGAGAAACTGGAGAGTAAAGAAAAAGAATCTTTGGACGAAGAGGTACGTTTTTATAAAAGATTAATTTTCGTGGATAATTGAATAGTTAAGTTAGTATTAATAGGTATTGTCCACGAAATTCTTTTTTTACCCCGCATAATGACGTCTATATATGCACAGGAATTTCGAAAGGACTGCAGATAAAAGCTAAAAATTAAGAAAAACAGTGGCTTCAGGGTATTCAATACGCGATGTTTTCTTTTTGATAACGCCAATTGCTAGCGTCACAGTTAAGGTTATTGATGTTGATGGCAGATATTGTACTGCGAACATTTGCATCGACTTAATTGATAGGAATTGCAAAGGATGGTTAATAAAGCAGCGGAAATCGATATTTCTGGCAAGTATCAGGCAAAATCTGCAAAAGCGACGAGTAAGGTAACAACTCACTATAAATTATTTCTATGAAGTAGAATTAAGAAAGGCGTATACCAAATAGTTTTTCGTGTAGAGAATGCACACGGGAAACAAGAGCTATAAACTCACTCTGAGTGTATTTCAAAGTTTCCAAAACTCTACACCGACTTTCAAAACACCTACCTGTAAGTGCATGATTCGTGCAACCACATACAAAAGAACCATTCAGCAATTAATTCTCTCATTTACTTTCTACATCAAAATAACGTTTTAAAACATTTTTAAAATCCCACGAACGAAGGCAATTAGTTTCCTCTTGCAGAATGTTCACATTCTGCACGGTTATTAAACAATCACACTGCGTGTTTTACTGTAGTTATCAACTGTTTTCCAGGTAGCAGAAGTCGTGGACCAAAAGAGTAAATTGAGAAGCCGTAAAAGAGTAATGTCTGCGATCGATAATGTAAGTTATTTTTACATTCCACGTTACGAGAATTCTTTTAAAACTACACAGACAGCCACATGAAGGTTCAACGCGGCAGGTGCATGGGTTAATGAAAAGAAGCTTTGTAGGTATGCCCCAGTAGTTCGCGAAAGTAGTTTTTAGCGAACATGTATTTCTATATTTCAACATTTGAACGTTCCTAGAAAATAAGATTATATTACACGCCACAATTGTTAGTGGCGTACGGGAGACGAATCAGACGATAATTGGGAGGCACATATTCATGTAGTCATGTCGTGCAAGATTAATTTGTTTTCAAATCCATTGTCTTTACAGGTCTGTTAAAATGAATATATGAATATGTGCCCCTCCAATTATCGTCTCCCTTACGCCACTGTGACAATTTTTGTTTACATTTTTGCAGGATTTGGAGTTCTCTGTGTCTAACAGCCAAGATCCCATGGATTGTCAGCATAATGTAAATCCAGCTAAAAAGCAAAAGGCCAGCGCTGCTGCTCAAGCTATATTAATATAAATATTCATCGTTCAGGCTTTTGAGCTCTAAAATATGTCGTTAATTATTAACCTTATCTGTGTGAATGAGATTTTATACAAGCTATAATTAAATTTTGTTGTATATCAATTAGTGAAATAATTAAGGAGACAATTTATATAAATATAATTCAGTGAAAAATCAATTAATTGCAGGAACTGCTGATTGATCTGTTAATATAGCTACTATTATTTTTGTAAACTCTTTGCTGCACAGTTTAAAAATGAATGTTCAATTGAATGTTTGTGTTTTCCTTTGGTACATAGTCTATAGTTTATTCAGTATTAAAAAGAAATATTTCTATATTTCCTGAGCTGGCGCTGAGCGAGGGTACTAATCTTACACGGAGTTTGAGAATTACACCTGGTTGAAGTCAAAAATTAAAAGCAAAAACTTTTTGAAAAACAGAGCAAATTAGCAAATGCATGAGTGTACTTTACATCGTTCTGGACATTCCTATAGATAATTACTCTCTACGTCTGTCTCAAATGTTCAAAAACTATCTTCAAATTTGGCTTCGAAGATAGCGGCCAAGCTAATGCACTTACAAAAGAAATCCGTTAGGCAGAACTGAATAAAATATATGAATAAACAAACACCTAATGCCTTCCCCCCTCCGCCAACTATCATTCTTTTTACGCCCCTGTTCCCAGACCTATACCTTCATTGCAACTGAGCAATGATGAAGTTTTTAGTCTGCTTGTTATGCCACGCCTCTATTGTGATGCCCATATTTGTATTTGATGGCCTTTTTTACCTTATTCCCAAATCACACTTTACATAGGAGTGATATCATTTCGCGCTGTGAATAATCTCCTATATAATATGTTTCCAAAATACGAATATTACGATACTTCAGACCACAAATCAACACAAATTTCTGTGAACATAATACCAAGTTAGGACTTTATTATTTCCTGATCAAACATTAACATCAAACATTTACATAATTTTACAGACATAGGTCATGCCACTTCTAACTCCTAGGCTTAGTGCAAACTTACTATATCATTTACTCACTTCTTATATACATACACGTCTAGCTTTGATGAAATTGATTTTTTCAGTGTAAATGGACTTGAACAGCCAGAGTTTAGTAATGGAAATCTACAGACTTTTCAGTCTTAATCTTATTCAGATATATGTATAGCTATAATTATGCACGATGGCCTCGCCAAGGTGTGTGTTCACTGCGAAAATCAAGTGCAAAAATTTTCCAGAAAGTTTAGATAAGACCTGGCTGTCCAAAGCGTCCAGTGAAATTAATGTGAACAGCCCCTTAGTCCATTTAAATTGCAGATTTTGTAGACCGCGCCTGTGCTCTTACTGTCATTGAACGTAGCTTTGACGTGCGGTGATATAGTTCTATTATGCAAGTTTGATGCTATACAGGGTGTTTTTTAAAAATTGCAAACACTATAACTTGCATACTTATTAAATTGATACTGCCAATAGCATGTCAATACCGTTCTGCTAATTGTTACTACCTCTGGGATTTGAAAACGTTTTCTTGTTATTCGAACAGTCACAAAAATTCCATACTTAATCATAGGCGGCCCAGAACTGATCTCCCTGACCTCGCGCGACGCTCATGTTGTCTGAACAGTCTTATATAATAATAATATAACTTATGGCCGCCTATGACTTAATTTGATAATGAATTGTGTTTTACACACCTTTGGAAACAAATATAGTACTAAATTATGTAACAGTTTACTTCATAAATATCTGATTTTATAAACGTTCGCAGCTTTTGATACAACCTGTATATTTAACACTTATTTACTGCGAACGAAGGAAACGTTATGTTTTGTGGACCCGAGAGCTGGTCCACAAAACATAATGTTTTCTGAGTTCTCAGTAAACAAATTTTTAATCTATGCCACTTGTCAAAGAAAAACCAGAAACTACAAGTTGAACAATGAAATATCTATTCATAAAAGACATAATTTCGAATGGATGAACAGTCAAAAGGTCGCACGTCCAGGTGCGCCGCACGTGATGAAAGTTGTTATTTCCCATGAGATACACGTTACCTCACTTTGCACAGGGTCGCGCTGGGACATCAAAATTTCGTCACTCTCGCGTGATTCGCTCTCGACCAATGAAATGATACGAACACCAAACTTTGACAAGTGGTATATTATAATAAAATGAATTATTTCTTAAGAAATTAATTGTTTTCACTAAATCGAACAGTCACAAAAATTCCATACTCAATTTGACGATGAATTGTGTTTTACACACCTTTGTGAACAAATAGTACTAAATTATGCAACAGTTTATTTCATAAATGTCTGATTTATAAACGTTTGCAGTTTTTGATACAACCTGTATATAATTATTTATTTCTTAAGAAATTTTAAATTCTTTTCACTATTATAACGAACACAAAAAATTGCAGAGCAGGATGAGCTACACAAATGACGAACCTAAAATATTTCATGTAGTTATACAATTGCTGTTATGAAATGCCTTGGTTTCAAAGCATTGAGCTTGCTTTTAAAGGAAAAGACCTTTTCGGTAATCACGTCGCAACATTTTAACATCACAACGTTTTAAATTTAGAAGCACCTTAAATGAAATGGAATTCAGGTTTACTCTCACGAGCCACGTGCAAAGATGCAAAACATCTTTCTTCAACACATGCATGAAATTTTGTTTTGTTTTGACCAATAAATGTGTCAATAAGCCATAAAACGAGAACGAGGCTGAAGGGCCAAGACTGCAAGCCTCGTTCCCGCGTTATGGCTTATTTCCATACTTATCGGTCAAAATGAAAAATTATTTTTCAAGCACGGGTTATAGGAGGATGTTTTGCATCTTTGCACATAGCTTGGGAGAGTAAAACTTGAAATCCATCTCATTTAAGGTGGTTCTAAATGAATTTAAAACGATAATGCTGTGACGTAATTACCGAAAATGTCTTTTGTTTTGTAAACTAAACGATTTTTCACGACATTTCAAATGGCACTTCCCTCTACTTTAGTGCAAATTTTGTTGCTCCAGAGCAATTGGCAACAAATTTACAACGACTTTGTTGCAAGTAATTTTATACGCATTTTGTATCTTAATAACGCCTTTTTCAAACTTCTTGCTCTCGGCCGAACTATAGATAATGATATTATGATAACAACAATAGATATTGAGGCGTGCATCTAAACAACAAATGGGAAGCAAGATATTTGAAAAAGGCCCACAGTTCCTAAACCTCTCGAAGTTAAACACCACATTAAAAGATAGCAATAGTTTAAAGTCTTGAGAAATAAACTACTTTTTTATTCACTCAAAAAATCCAAGACAGTGATGAGGACATACATATATGCCTCTTCGTTTCTCACATTCATTATATTTATTTTTTGTTCTAAAAACTGTTTTATGACACTCGCGGTGAGCTAGGCTATGCTGTGCCGGAAAAGCGGAAGGATGATAACTATAACTTGTTGCTAAATCGGCCCCAATGTGAAAAAATTCCCATCAAAACAAATATGATTTATCTTGTGATTGTTCTACATTTCTTTATAGGTATTCTTACATGAGGTGAATTCCGATACTCTCGTGCCAAAATAAAGTTGCACAATAACATTCATTACGTTCGAAAACCAAATTTTGGTAACATGAAAAACACGTGGTCGGGCACCAGGATGCAGGGTGTGATAATTATTAAATTATATAAGCTGTAAACTCAAGCTTTCCAAAACAACAGTGTCACTATAAAGGCTGCAGGAAGTCAAACCTGGTCTGACTTTAGGAGGCGCCGATGTTCTATACGCGACGAAGCAGAACTTTGTTTTCAAATACAGCAAAATCAAAGATTCAAAAAAGGGTTCGTAATGCCACCTGAGAGCGAAGGGTCCATCGCAGATAAAGGTAAGATCCATGAACATGTCAGCCCTTGCTGTGATACATTTCTCTGTGCCTATTTCCTGTATCACGTTCTGATTTATGAAACGAAATTGAGCAGGAGGGGATGTGTAAGATATTCCAAGCCATTCAGCCGAGTTATTGACGCTAGAAAGATGGACGTAGGCGTAACCAAAACCAGAGCGTATTGTGAAGATATTATTTTCATTATGAACTAAAAGAATACGATGTACATAATAAATTGATACACAGGGGGCTCTGTCTAAAGGTTACGAGTTACAATGGTGATGCTCTACTGACAATCATTATGGACACATGCAATTAGAAGGAAATAGGAACTGGTGTAATCAGGATATAACTAAGGAGAAACTTTGCTGCCTCGTCTAACAACTTCGCCGAAATTAGTGGCATAAAGCTTGCGCTTTAGAATACTTATAGGTTTAGCGCATAATAACTTTGTAAATTAAATTAAATAAAAACTGGCTAAAATGATAGGTGTTATTGTCTATCTTAGGCGGATGTTATAGCGGACCACATTTGATGCGAAGTGAAACGAGTATCGATAACTGCATGATACATGACATATACCAGTTCCTTTATTCGTAAATAAATATTTTAGTCATTGAACTTCGCCCGTTTTCTCGCAGGATAATGCGATGGTGAAAACAGATGAAAATTTAACTCATCCTAGGAAACCTTTCATGCGGCAGCCGACAAGTTTGGAGCAGGCGTTAGAATTTGTTCTTTCCCGTCTTCCTTTCACCAGAGAACACAGGTACGTACGGCCGCAAGTTTGTTTGGGGCGGCAAAAAAAATCGCCCGAATTTTTGAATCACTATACAATGTCTCCGAGTATTAACTTTTACCAGATTTGTAACAATAAACTTATATAAATAACTTACACAATAAACTTATGTAACAATAAATAAATTTTATTTGGTTTAACAGCGATTACCAGAAATAGTTTAGTGAGCTTTGGCAAGAAAACTGACACCGTGGCAAAGCGCCGGATGTGCAAATTCTAGGTATGTAACCCTTTTTTAGTTTGCCCGAAATTTTCGGCTGAACGTCGCCCGAATTTCTTGATTCTCGTATTTCTTGATTCCTTTTTTGGGGGGCGTTCCCCTCCTGCCCCCTGCCCCGTACGCCTATGCACGATGCGTAACATGCAGGCGGGAAAGGATAAATTTCGACTTTTCTCTTAGTGTTTGTACTGTGGCCTAACCGCCCAAATTCTGGAATCGAATACTTCTGGTCTTCATGCATGTAAGCGAAAAAATTACTATCGTTCACTACACATTGATATGAAACTTTCTTGTGTATGCATGTCTATATATTATATAGTATTAATTTCTCCTTTAATTTATGAGGAGAATTACTATCATTCAGTAGCGTAGCCAGCCTGTCGATTTGTCCCGCTATGCTAATATTTTAGTGTTTACTGACTGTGAAAACAATAGATTTCTAAAGACATTAATAATCATAATAACTCGAAATTTACATAGCGGGACAAAATCGTCAGGCTGGCTACGCCACTGCTATCATTATTCATTACTGTGAACTGTGTTAAAAATTCATGAAATTAAACCGGATTAATTAAAACAAATTTTAAAGCACACTGCAGCTAATTGCATGATATATATATATATACATAGTGTACCTGTCACACATGTCTTTCCATCCGAGAGCAAACTGTATCCTTTTTTACACGAACATTTGTACGAGCCAACTGTGTTTTCGCATGAACTTACATTTAAATTGCATGGCCGGGATGATAAACATTCATCGATATCTAAAATAAAAACAAAAAGCAAGTTTTCAAACCGTTCTCAAAAAGCAAGTTTTCCCAAAATTTTAAATGGTTTGCACCTAATAACACACACATAGGCAAGGGCCGCGAAAGATCGCTAAGACACTAAGTGCTAATATTCATGCATATATATTCACGTTCAGCATTATTAGTTTCTTTTGAAATTGATTGTTTTTACGGAAATTGATTGTTTTTGTGATGGAAACATATGTTTATTGCTTCAGGCGACGGAATTTTGTATCTATGTATTTCTAGTGTGTAATATACCTGTGCATGTCTGTCCAATATCTGTGTATCCCCATTCACATAAACACGAGAACGTGCCGTTATTTATACAATAACGTAAGGGACCACAACTTTCAACAGGACAACCTTCTACAAAATAAATTGGAAAAATTAGGCCCTTTCCCGGAAGTTTGAAGTCAAGATGGCAGAAATTGAAGCCTTTCTTGTAGATATGATCCGTCCTCCGGCTCCGGCGCCGAAATTTGGCAGGGAAAATGGCAGCATTTTTAAAGCTCGTCTTTAGATTCAATTTACAGACATTTTTAGATAACAGTAACCCAAAATATAGCATGTATTCTATAAGAGGAACGTTTGGATAAATTTAACGAAACAGCAAAGCATTTGTGCGCGGCATTGCTCAAGAAAACCTTGTAAACAAACATCGTGCCCGACGAAAACAAAAACACATTTATTATTTTCAAATTGTTTTCAAATATATGGGCCTAAAATAGTCGCAACTTCAGTCGAATGCGCATTCTTTTCATGAAATATCTTTTCCCTTGAAAATTGTTTGAAGGAGCGTAAAAAGCTGGTATGATTTATACAAAAACTACAAAATTTCTTCCATCGCTTCCGGCGCCCTTTGTGACTTGCCCACGCAAAAAACACGCGTGTTTTACACCTACAAGGGCGGCTTCATTGTCCGCCTTGGCTTCAATCATTAATGAGGGAAAGTCAGACAGCTAGTGTTCCAGTCTTATTTAAGTTCACTGGGTGATATCAGTTTTATCGACCGAGGGACAATATCACATGTCATAGTTCAAAGTAACGTGCATGCATGCTATAATTTTTGTGGTGAACCTATTTTAGCGGTCACCATCGACAAACCGATCAGTATAGATATAGGACAGCCTCGTACCCAGGCGCTTTATTGGAAAACATAAAGGCTGCATTCAGCGTAATATAGAGATCTGTGGCTGAGATGTGCGAGCGCGCAGGGGTGCTTGGGGAGGACGCGACGGGAGAACGAAGCGCCTGGCAGAATATGCAGATTTCCGGCTCCCATTTTTGCAAAAAGTGAGAAATGCGTGAAGACTACAATATGTAGATATATTTTGAAGAAGAATTGAACCTGCGATCAAAATTATGGATGATTTGGAACGATCGTTTCAAGAACTATCATTTGAAGGTAGCTTTATACTGAATTTTTTTATTTTAATACGACTATTTTGACAAATCTCGTTTCGTAAACAGTGTATGGGTATACTCCTCTGTGTTACTATGCAGTCGCGCAGTATTTAACACTATTTAAATTCATCTTAATTTCCTTACAAAAGTATCATCAAGCTTGGAGGAGGAAAGGTATACGTTTGGTATCGAAGAATCAAGAATTGAGTGTTAGAGGTGAGTGCTTAGTTGCCTTGAGATTTAAATATTTCCTCTATTGATATTAATTAAACAATAATACATTTTTATTTTTATTCTATATCAAATATGCTATCAAGTTGCAATTTATATGCGTGTTACTAGTGATATACAATAACAAACTCCAGGTCAGATTGTTACCAGCACCCCACAAAAAGAGGGAGGAAAAGAATCATTTCAGCAGGGAAACATGCTTTAACCCCAATGCTTGGAATTTAAGAATAAACATAAGTACATATTATATATCAAGACTCGATTGTCAGAAATTGGGGCTGTTATTCATAAATTATACATATTTGTGCTTTTCATAGGTAGTGGAAGATATAAATCACCAAATTTATGCTCTGAATTAGAAAGGTTGTTGGACTATTGTGAAGACTCCAATGTCCATGAAAAACAGACATTATTAATGAGTTTACATGGCATTCTGATAATAAAAAGAATACTTTGACACGGGGAATTAAAGAAATTTTCCCACATTCTACAAAAAAGAAAATAGTTGTTGGATGTGAAAATATGTATCTCCTTTTGAGAGTATAATGTAGTAGATAGGACTATGGAACAATATAATTTATACATGTATTATAGTAATTTCTTGGAATACTGTACACAACCTTCATCTACATTGTGTGATGTATTTAAGGATTAAAGCACTCTGTGAGTGCATTATCGGGTTTTACATGCACGAGTTCACAAACAAGGAACGAGAAGTTCAATACTGCACGAGGCGAAGCCGAGTGCAGTATTGAACTTCGAGTTCCTTGTTTGTGAACGAGTGCATGTAAAACCCGATAATACACAAACAAAGAGTGCTTTAATGCTTTTAATATTCATTTTGAGTAAACTCGTAAAGACTTTATATAATTTTAAAACTTAAATAAACAACAAATGCTTACCTTTAAATACTATAAAACACCCTAACCGGTTGCCCGTTTAGTATTTTTCGGTGTGGATTCATCTATAATTACATTAATTTCTTCTTAACTAAGTTCGGCAAATTTTTTGTTTATTGCCGCCATTTTGATCGTGCAATAAATCCTATAACGGCACTGCCGTGGCGTTGTTGCTATATAAAATTCACTCACGTGGTACAAATCGACCAATCAGAACGTAAGTTTACAAAAAATGAATATTAAATAAGTATATTGCTGTAGGGATGAATTAAGTCTATTGTTTGCTTTGTGGTACACCAGTTGAATTTCATGTAAAGTACAGTATACCAAAGAGTGTTGGTGTTATAAAGGAATATTAATGAATTAATCTCTACATAGGTTTCAATAGTTAATTTTTCTTAACATTTAATACAGTTATTTACACTAATTTGTTAATGAAACCACATGGTAGTAAACCATAATATTTCTGTAATGCAGAATGATAATATTTCTGTAATGCAGAATGAACTTAATGTAATGGAAAATGGCTTAGATGAACAGAATCAACTGCTGCTATTACTGCATTAGATGATGGAAACATTGAGCTGGCTAAGGGGGTTACAAACTTAGATTCAAATTAAACTCAGCATTGATAAAAACGTACCAGGTCAAAGTCAAAATTCTTAGTGTTTCTGGAGGTGTTAAAATAACAGATTCCCAAGAAAACCAAATTAATAAAGAAGTCAAACAGATGGAAGAAATGTGCAACCTAAATCTGATGTAAATCATTGCATATTCGAGCAGGGGCGGATCTAGGATTTTTTTTACGTTAGTCAAAATTTTCGCAGGTCAATACTACGTTTACAGAGTAAGAGGAATTTTCGCTCCCCCCTAGATTGATGAAATTAGTTATATTTCACAGTTTACTAGCTGATTCGATATAAATCACACCTTTATTGTATTGAGCTTGGTCAAAGCAAAATTGCTTTATAAGTTTATAGCAGAAACACGCGGGCCACATAACAAACATTAATATATAATACTATTAAACATGTCTGGATTTTATTTCTACGGTGCAGACATATAAACATACAGACATAACATGATTTTACAAATATTCATATTCAAAATTCAAAATCTATCACACTTTTAAATAATACAGATATAACACACCAGCTCACGCTCAGCTAATATGAATAAACAATACAACAAATGAGAATATGAACGACTCCAAATTCTAAATATTAATATAATTTTATGACATTTGACCGGCGGCGGGCGAATGCAAATAAATGCTAATAAAGGCAGCTTCAAAGTCCAAGTGAAATATACAGCTTATGTTATCGTTCGGTTTATAGTTTATATTAAGTTATAGTATTATCGGAGAATAGTTTAAATAAACATGAACAGAGAGTGAATATTAAATTTACCTTCGCGTAGAACACTCGACATTACACTTCTCAATTCGTTACGCAAACGAGTATATTATGAAAACAAACCTCCATAGCAAAATTACTCGACAACATGTTATCAGCAATGGTTATCAGTGCCACAAATAGCGTCCGTTGCAAAGAACTGTATTCGACTGCTAAAGCTTTCTCTGCATGAAGTCATCCGAAAAGCTCAAAACGAAAGCTCACAGGCACACCTCCAGAACGAGCAGACCAAACCCCCAAAACGAGCAGACCAAAACGAGCAGACCAACCCCAAAACGAGCAGAATTTTTGTCTCCATGGAAACTACCGAATGGGCCAATCAGATTGATGAGAAACGCCCCTAACCAACCTCCAAAACGAGCAGACCAAACCTCCAGAACGAGCAGAATTTTTGTCTCCATAGAAACGAATGAAAAGATTGCACAAGTCTGCATTCAGGAGCGAGGAAATCGAACGAGATCAGTGTTTATTTAATTTATCAAGCGCAAAAATTATTATGCGACTGTACAAATTTACAACAGGACTGCGATCTGAAAAATATAATCTCACTGCATTCAATTAGTGCGAAATTTTTACGTTAGTCGCGTGATCGGTGTGACTACCCCTAGATCCGCCCCTGTATTCGAGTAGATACTCTTCTTTCAGCGCTCGTAAATAACTGTTTGCGCCTTAATATTCGAAAATGATGAATAATACAACGCAGTGATAATTTTTGCACAAAATCTTTCCCAAATGTACCGCCCGGTGATAGGGTGTACGGTAATTTGCTCATTTGCATCTATGAAATATATGAATATAAAATCGTCCTCCGGCGCCATATTTGTTGCATATTCTGCCAGGCGCTTCATTCAGTGTGACCATAGGCAGCCCAGACTTTGACTTGCGCGTGTGATACTCGCGTGCGTGTCGCGCTTACGTTGTTTACTTCGTCTATATATTATGACAAGGTAGGAAAGAGTTCATCAAAATATTACAGATATACCTTCGTAAATGTATAATTATCTAAAAAATTACTTGAAGAAACGCCACAAAAACTACAACCTAATAATCACCGATGATTAAACTACATTATCCTGCAGTTTCCATGTTTTTAAACAACATCTAAAGCATTCAAATTAGCGAAATAAAACAGGAATTCATACGGAATTTTGAGAAAACTATCCGAGGGTCACTCCGCCTAAGGAAACGTCATCTTTTTTGAAATATTAGCTAAACGCTCATTGGCTTACCTGCGGGACCACCAATGAGAACCAATGAGCGTTTGGTTAATATCTCAAAAAAGATGACGTTTCCTTAGGCGGAGTGACCCTCGGATAGTTTTCTCAAAATTCCGTATGAATTCCTGTTTTATTTCGCTAATTTGAAGGCTTTAGATGTTGTTTAAAAACATGGAAACTGCAGGATAATGTAGTTTAATCATCGGTAATTATTAGGTTGTAGTTTTTGTGGCGTTTCTTCAAGTAATTTTTTAGATAATTATACATTTACGAAGGTATATCTGTCATATTTTGATAAACTCTTTCCTACCTTGTCATAATATATAGACGAAGTAAACAACGTAAGCGCGACACGCGCGCGAGTATCACACGCGCAAGTCAAAGTCTGGGCTGCCTATGGTGTGACCAGACTTTTCGAGAGGCAATTACCAAATCAACCTATCAAAAATTACTAAATGAAGCTAAAAATTACCAAAAGCTAAAAATTACTATCCCCAGTGTTCCACCCACACAAAATTTTGAGTTTCAACTCAATGTCGCACTTCAGAGAGCCGCCTTTTAGGGTCTTTTTGATAAAACAGATAGGTTTCACGCTATGAATATCAATTACTGGGAATTTTACAGCTAATATTGATTTAACAAGTATTCTTAGGCATAATTGAAGCGTTGCATTTTGGTTGCGTTGAATCCAATTGAAACAATAATTGAGTTGTAACCTCATCTAGCCCCATAAGATGATTATATCTATTGTTTGAAATGGATTTCACGCATAAAGGTCGGTGCCGGTGGGGGTAGGTACAGCTTGGGATGAATTTTTGAATGACAGTTTGTGTCATTACAGCAGATTACTAAAATATTACTAACTTTTAGACGAATTTACCAAAAATATTACTAAATTTACTCAATTACCAAAAAAGTCCAGAAAATCGTGAAATATTACCAAAAGTAATTAAAATTACCAAATCTGGTCACACTGGCTTCATTTGTCGCGTCCTCCCCAAGCACCCCTGCGCGCTCGCACATCTCAGCCACAGATCTCTATATTACGCTGAATGCAGCCTTTATGTTTTCCAATAAAGCGCCTGGGTACGAGGCTGGATATAGGATATTACACAGTTGCTATAGTAGATATGGATTTTATGCTCGAGTGGCAAAACAATATTATACAATAAGACACTGTTTTTGTCACGAAAACATAAAATCCATATCTTTGAGCAAACCGTGTAATGTTCTGTTTATAATATGGACTAAATTATGAATGACAAAATACACACAAAGACGACAAGTATATAAGCCGCAAAATACAATTATTGAAGAGAATATTTTTTAAATTAAATCCTATATATTAATTAAATAGAATAAATTTTACTTATCGAAAGATGTATTTTGAGTGGTTTCGTTTGTGTTTCCAACGTTAACTTCGTTTTAAAAAAATAATTATACGAACCAAAGACCATTTGTATTCTCACAACCACAATGAAAATGGCGGGAAAATTTTTAAAACTCGTTATGTCACCCCCAAACGACATACCGAATATATCCGCACTGTACCCCGGATATAGTGGCATATGAGTTCTACGAGTGTTTTATTTAGTTCGCAGTAAAATACCCCATCCATGTAATTAAGAGGTTACGTTATAGCTATAATGGAAAGAAATACTCGCGGCATATGACAAGCCAGTAACCCTCGATCTCTCAATTCATAAACATGATTTAAAGATATCTTGGTCATTGAATCAATTTTTACAAAAAAAGAGATAAAAATATTACATTAGTAATAGAGTGATGACCCCATTTAAATTCCAAAATAATGTCTTTCCGCGCGCTTACATTATAGAATTTCAGAATGAGCTTCCCTCAATTGATGCCCGTGTCCCGTCGTCCAAATACGACAATCTCAACTACCGTGCGAAGTTTTATTAATGTACTTTTCCTATACGATGCATTCCTATAACCTACCTTCAAATTGTCAAGATTTGTGCACGACAATAAAACGTTTTGGAACGGAGTTTTTAGGTAAAGTAATATAGCGCGATATATTTCTGTTGACCAAATTCATTTCCATAATGTTATCCGCCGGTGATTTTTTCTTCTGAAAGTAAATCAAAGTTTCATATATATCCACTGGATAGCGATAACCTGATCCAATCACTTCATTGGTGTAATTAATTGCAACCAGCCTGTTTTTTCCTGTAGTGACGTAAACTATCCTTTTCTGGTAGTCTAAGGCGATATCTTTAACAAATTCTAGATAAAAACCTTGATATATCGTATAATCTCGTATATTATTATTTCCAACCAAATGTCTTTGTCGAAGATCATTTGAATTGTGAAAATTAGCCCAAAAAATGTATCTATATGAAGAATAAAAAATTCCTTATTTAAAATTGCGCGTTCTAATTGGCTCAGTAGGAAATCGATCCGGCACACGCTGTGGACCAATTAAGATTTGTCAGCAGAAAAAAGAGAGTGAAGAAAATTTTGAAGCCAAATAATTATTTAACAAAATAATTAATATCGATATTAAAAAACATGCAAAGTAGAGTAAATCAGTTCATTATTGCAACTGTTCAAAATATGCACGTATTAGAGGAAATGTGTACAATTTATACCGGCTTAATTCACACTTTACTTACCCTGCGGCAGAATCAATTTCGAGGCATGTCATCCATTCATTGTCGACAAAAACTTTTGCAATCGTATTCCCTCGGTCTAAACTCATAACCATAATTTTACGGCGCTGATTCTTTGAAGTAATCCAAAATATGCGACGTCCTTTCCAATCAATTGCTATATCAACGGGGTCAGTGTTCTCCACAAAGATTTCTTTGTTTCCACCTTCGAAATTCATCCGATAAATATGGCGTGCTTCTGTGAAGTAAATTTTCTTTTCCATATAGTCAAATTCTAGCCCATATTTGAATGCGCTATGTTTTAGTCCGCGGATAAGCACAGTGGTATCGAGAGATTCTAAATCAGTTGCAACGATTTCCGCCGGGAGGCGAACAAGTAGGTAAGGTTCGGGATAGGGTCCTAAAAATGATCTATTTATAAGTACGTGGAAAATTTTATGCAAATGTAGGAAGCTCTATATAGAGCTTGGCAGAGCAACACATGCGTATATATAATTTTGGTATGAGATGTGTATACAGAAAAGTAGAATTTCTTACAAAAGTATGTCCTATCGTATATGCATGTCTGGGTTTCTACGGTTCCTACGGAAGCTCTAGGTCATCACAAAACAAACTTCAATACTATTTTGACGATAGTAATTCTGTATTTTTCTCAGTCATAACATGATGATGCCTGACAAGATCTCGGCATGATTAGATGATTTCGGGTGGGCATACGGATGTAGTATTCCTCCGTTGTGATTTTACATCAAGAATTGATATAGCATAAATTACAGAGGGAGGCAAAAGTCTTAGTCAAGTCGATAATTTTTACTTATTTAGAAATAAATCATAAAAAACGCATCGTGAGATGGAGATTGGATAATATCTTGATTTTAACTTGCGTATTTTATGATAGTAATGAAACCCCCCCTAATGTTTTCTCGTTAATTCGTATGGTATTTAAATTGTACAGAAAATGCGGGTTTTTCTTTTTGTCGAACAATGATGGGATGAGAAAGCAAAAAATTGAGGTGAGGTTATATGCATGTGTGGAAGGAAAAGTTGGAAACGTTTTGTTAATCAGGTTCATATTCAATCAAATGAAGATCTGGGAGACCAAGAGACACTCCTGCAAAGGAGGATGGAATCATGGAAAGAGAGTATAAGGAAAACCAGTGGAGTGTCCTTAATCAATGTTGGTGTAGTAACCTATTACTAATAATAGATATGACATTAAATTCATACTACTAATTCATTACTAGAAATTTGCGATATGATAATTTGCATTTCTATTAATTTGCATTTAACTTTCAGCATAATGGCCTTCAACCTTTACCACTAAATACATATAGTAAATACACAAAATCTAAAAATGCCGTTGACCTAGATCTTGCCTACTGTTTGCCGACCTCTGGCTCAATAGAACAGCCGTTTCCCAACGTTTTAATGATCGAATAGTTACCTTAGGTATTTCTACGTTCTGCCAACTGATTGTGAACAAATATGTATACGTTATAGCCTTCGTATTATTCAAGTCCCTGATAAGACTGATAACATTTTTTAAAGTGATTCCAGTAAAAATCCGAGCCGTACAGAAAAGTTTTTACACAAATACGAAAGACAATATCTTTAACATTTTTTTGGTATATTACACGTCAATTCATCAACTACCTGAATCGAAATATTCGAATCAATGTGAGCGATTTTATAAGTTTGTTGTAAGAGCACGGACAAAACTTTGAGCAATATAGTTTAAATTTGGCAGATTGCAGAAACGCCCAAGCTAAAAAAGTCGGTCACCAAAACGTTTCTAAACTGCTGCTTTACCGATCTAGAGGTCGGCAAACAGTAGGCAAGGTCTAGGTCAACGGCATTTTCAAGTCTTGTATATTTACTATATATATTTTATATAGTAAAAGTTGAAGGTCATTGAATGCAGACTAGTATACATGCAAATTATCATGTCGAAAATTTGTGGTAATGTATATAAACATATGTCAATCAAGTAGAGCTCTTATTAATTGTGAGGATTTAAATATAACTAAAACACAGCAGTTGGAATAGAATTGAACCATGCAGGAGTGCTAACAAAACTGGTTCACTCCAATGACTCCATGTCAGATGCGTGTTTTGAAACGTAAAACAGGTCATCAAGATATTAGAGCAGCGGCAATCTTTTTAAGTCCTATATCGTGATTGTATGCGCATGTAGTGCCGTCGTTATATTAATGCGACATTAAAATGACAGGACTCAGACTTTTGACGCCCACTGTGTGAATAACAACAACTAGATTAACCGAGGGTTTGTCATATGAACTTTAGTCACAACAGTGGTAACTGATGCTCGATGGACTGTACAATATTCTTTGCGTATAAAGTTTTGTAAATCTGGAGTTGGGTTAGGACTCACGGAAGGAGTAGATCTACAGGTGCAAAAACATTCTTTACCTGCATAGAAACACATTTTACTGTGCGTGCGCATCCTTTCCTTATAATATTCCTTTTCTGCTCCACAACTTGATGAAATAATTTCATGCCGACTTTCGTTCAAGCATCTTTCTCGCCAGTCTCTTATTTCCTCCTTTAGTTTTTTCAAGTGTTTGCGGCAAAAAGGAATATCATCATTACAATTGACCAGAACTCCACCAATATACATCAAGAAGATGAGACTGATCATCGTGCGCGAAATTTGCATTTGAACAAGAGAATACATCACCTGCGCCGAATAAAATTTGTCGCTCAGTACATCATTTTAATTTTGGAAAATTTTCGTTAATTCTCTAATGTACTTATTGATTTATTTATATCAAAATTATTGAACAATGTTCAAACGGAGAA
This sequence comes from Dendronephthya gigantea, assembly GCF_004324835.1. NCBI lineage: Eukaryota > Metazoa > Cnidaria > Anthozoa > Malacalcyonacea > Nephtheidae > Dendronephthya > Dendronephthya gigantea. Next base: position 578,949 of record NW_021163062.1, on the reverse strand, counting down.
AATGCAAACGGAAAACGAGGTCCCATGCGACGCATTCCTCCGATTGCATTACAACGAAAACAAATAACACATGCCCAGAAAAAACATATATAGCTACACGCGTCGAAGAATAAGCATACTAGCTAATGGCACAAGCTTGAAAATTAATATTATTGTTTTGGAGTTGTTTTTTTTTGGGGGGGGGTTCTTTTTATGTTGAAAAATATCTATTTTATCGGAAAGCGATAGTAGCCTAAGATAATGTAAGAAACAACTAACTAAATTAGAATCAGGCAATAGCATATGTTAATTCTATTCGAAACGACTATGGACAGGGCATGTCGGCGTCGTAATAAGAGACTAATGAACGTAAATACGTTCTTGATAGAATCGATCTGAAGATTGCCAGGCTACGTAAGTCTGATCTTTAGTCTGATTTGAATACGCATTTAAGACAAATTGAGACATACATTTTTATTCAACTTCACGTCTTACTGAGTGCCTTACGTATACAAATGCATGGTAAGTTAGATTTGTAGCATAAGTAAAGATTTCAGTGTAAAGAATATATAGTCATGTTGAGCATAAAAGAGAGTTTTCATTCATTATAATGATTCAATGTTCTTACGTATTAGATTTCCCACGGAATTTCCCATTCACACTACTCGTACAATTTTGCACAGCGTGGCTAAAATTCGTCATCGTACCCAATTTTCTCAGTGTTCAAATCTTAGAATAGTCTGAACGTTTAAACTGCACTCAATTTATCGGGACGGCAATGCTAAAATGGTGTACCCCTACCAATTTCATTTGTGCCCAGTCTTTGTATTGGTACGCTGAACGCTAACAAAATTTGGTACGGGTACACATTTTGATGTTTGATAAATTTAGTGTAGCATAAAAAGTGAGCGTGAGTTAAAAGGCCTTTATACATGCGTGCATGTGTTCTACGAAATCGATCCGGTTTCGTCGAAAACCATATTTAGTATAGTCCTTCTTGCGTCTCCTGCGCCGACGCATAAGCAGAACAAAAAAGAAAATTGCTCGTCTTTAATAAAATAAATATAATCGTCTTTACTTTCATTACCTGTGCATGCTGTTTAATTTTTTAGTTAACTCTGCATTTTTATCACCTGTCGACGAAGAATTCCGCATGTTGATCGTAATCGGTGCGGATGAAATGCGTGTGGCTTTGTGAAAATTCGTTCTTGTTTAAAAACTGCGGAAATAATCATTACCGCTTCAAGTTAGATATATTTTTTTTACCAACCACAATATTTTTTGTGTTCAAAAGTCATTCACAACAATAGGTACGCAATTTGTCGGTACGAACCTTACTGAAATAAATTCATGTCGACTTTTGTTTAAGCATATTTTTGGCCATGCAGTCTTTTGTATCTTATTCTTTTCATTTTTTAAGTAACAGTTGCAAAATGGAATATCATGATTACAATTGACCAGAACTCCACTAAAATACATGAAGAAGATGAGACTGATCATCATACGTGTAACATGCATTTGAGCAAGGAAATACATCACATGACTCGGGTAAATTTGGTCGTTCAATACATTTCTTAATTCATCAGAAAAGAGCAATACATTATGGCAAATTCGGTGCACCGATTTTCATTGTTTAAAACTGAAACAGGATATAACTCGTATGATTGAAGGTGGTAGGGTATAATTATGTGGAACACTAATTGTTGTATGATGATTGAAGAAAATTACATAATTTTATGTGCAGTGCAGTAAACGTTCCAAAATGGCTAGCGACAGTAGTGGCGTTCTCTCGGAGATCTCTAATTAAGCGCAAAGGAGCGTTTTTCAAAGTTTTTTAACAGCGAAAAGAAGAAGTACCGATATAGAAATGTAAGCTGGTCGGATATGAACACGACTAAATTACTTGACAATCATGAAGTTTAGAAATTGTTCGCTCCGTTTGTTTACATTTCTGTCCATTACTATATTAAAACCAAGCAGATTGTATCCTTTCTACAAGACTTTTTATTTCTTTAAATACAAGCTATACATAGAATATGAATGTTATCTTACCTCTATTTGAATGCCTTTTCCTTTGAGAGTGTAGTGTTTAGCAACAGCAGGCAAGGAATGTCTTGACTGAAACTGTAATACCAGACTTCTAGCAAAAAAGCTCTCGAAACTGAAATGGAAAAAATGTCAAAAATTAACATAAACCTCTACGAACTGTAATATAGAGGTGTTTTTTTTTGAACGTTTCAGACAGGCTTAAAACCTAAATATCTAGCAACAACAGGAACGGGATAAATTATCTCATGTCTTTTTTTAATACAACTGCTCAACCATTTTTCCTCTCGCCACCGCTAGCACGGGAAGTACGCACTAGAAATTTCTTCCAAAATCCATGTTATGGAAATAGTATGGAGTTTACAATATCCTTACTAAATGCCATTTTCATACTATGGATATACAGTATGAGCATCCAAGATGCATTATTTCATTGCTGTGGAACGAAATTACTTCAACTATGACTTTTTTGGTACTCGGATCTCTGGGTTATTTTAACCCGTTCCCACAATATTTTTATGTTTGCCCTACCCAAAATATGCTCTTTGTTAAGCTTTATATTTAAATTGTAAAAATAGAACAATGCAAATGAATAGATCACTTAGGCCCTGTTTACACGATAGCAGATTCGCATTGTCACGACATCAAAATTAGCCATGTCAGAGGGAGTTCTATAGCCCAAAATTTTGATAGCATCATTGCTTTAACATGGTCTGCAGGATGAAAAAGTTTTGTGAAGAAATATATCGTAAAACACCTTAAAACGATTTCGTGACTATTTGAATCCAGTATAGTATAAACGGGGGCGCGATGTGGGATAAGTATTTGATTTTGTCACAAAAATTAATGGGCATAAATGTCACTATTGGCTATTCGCAATCAATTTAATTGCATGATTACAGTTTAAGTGATAATCAAGAGATAGAGCAGTATGGGGGTTTTAATGTCAAGGGTTTCCTCCCGAATACTCGTTTTTAGATGGAATTTAAGGCCCGTTTACACTACACTCGATTTATTGCCACGGCACGGCTAAAATGGGTACCCGTGCCCATTTCATGGGGTAGCCTGCAGGGGCCGGTTATTCGAAAGGCGCTCAGTTAAACGGTGGATAAGCAAAAGTTTAAAACTTAATACTCTCATACATCTTGTGAATGACTGAACCTACTTCTTTTGCATTAAATATGCACTTCCATCGAAAATTAAACTATTTACATCGAAATTTTTTAGTTCAGTTATTCAAATAGGTAATTTTGTTTTTCATTTTGAACTTATCCACCGTTTATAAGCTAAACGCCTTTCGAACACACGGCCCTATATCTAAAAATATACAATATAAACAATATTTCCCTACTTTGACTCTTACTGTAAAGTGTAAGCGGCATTAGACCCATAATATTTGGCATGTAGCATAGCTTGGAGCAATACTAGCTTATGCTGTAACAGTTATGAATAATATTCAGGCTTACAAATTGACCGTATTCATGGATGTTATTTCCTATTATTGCCCTTTATTTCGACACACATGTTTCTGCTATTAAAACTGAAGGCTCAGTAAACTTTAAGACATTTTTAATGCGTACTTTTCGCGCATAATTTTTGTATAAATTTCGTGTTCAGATGATAAGTTAATAATTTTGGAATTTTCTTAATCTCGTGGGGGGGAGGGGGGCAATTGACCCACCTCCCCATTTTCACTTCCGATAATTTTCACTAACGTGCGAAAAAACCTAGATCCGTCCCTGTTTCCATGAAACGTAAAGATATCCACTCCAATTTGCTGCCACGATCTAGACGGAGTCGGGTGGGGCTTCAGTGGCTCGGATGGTTGCTGTAGCTTGTTTTGGTTACATATGCTGCAGGATTTGACTAGCTGTTCAATCTCTTTGTCCATTTCAGGCCAAAACAATGCTTTGCGAGCTCGTCGTTTACTTGCTTCAACTCCGAGGTAAGGTTGATGTATAATCTTGAGTATTTCTTTCCGCAACACAGCCGTAATTACCATCTTGCTTCTTTTGAGGATCAGGTCATCGCAGATGGTCAGCTTTTCTTTATAGCCCCAATAGCTCTGAATAGATGGGGATAAATGGGACTTGTGTTGTGGCCACCTATCGACGATAACTTGTTTCAACCGTTGTAAGACTGGACCGTTCTGTGTCTCCTCCTGTAAACGTTTTAGCTTCGACGGGAAACAGGCAGTACCATGTGTATTTCTAGCTCTTCTTTGTGGATATAATTATATCGTTTAGATCGACCTCTTGATAAGCTCTGCTCACGGTATCGGCTACATATAATTCGGTGCCTTTCTTGTAGGTAACTTGTAAATCGTACTGTTGCAGGCGAAGTAGCATTCGTTGCAATGTCATCGGACAGTCATTAAGAGGTTTCGTGAAAATGCTCATTAATGGTTTGTGGTTAGTTTCCACTTAGATGGTCTTTCCATATATAAACTGGTTGAACTTGTTACGCGAAAAGCCGATGGCCAAAAGTTCTTTTTCTATTTGTAGGTATCGTTTTGGGGCATCTGACAAAGCTCGCCACGCATACGCTATGGGCTGTCCGTCTTGTTCCAAAACAGCTCCAAGCCCAGATTTGCTGCTACCACAGGATATCTTTACTGGCTTCAAAACATCGGAATAACTTAATGTTGGCTGCTTCGCGCAATCTTCCTTCAATATTTGAAAAAGCTTTCCGATGCTCATCGTTCCACTGGCAGGCTACATCCTACTTCAGCAGGGATCGTAGTGGAGCTGCTTTCTCAGACAGGTTTGGAATAAACTTTGCGAGGTACTGTATCATACGGAGGAATCGTCGTATATCCTGCTTCGTGTTTGACTCAGGCATCATCCGAATGGCTTGTAATTTTTCTTGGTCTGGCTTGATTCCATCCGACGTGATCGTATGTCCGATATACGACACCTCGATCCGTAACTCGTATCTTGCATTTCTTTTTGTTCAATTTCAGTTGAGCTTCTCGGGCTGGGTCGAGAACCTTCTTTAGGCGCGGTCGTGCCCCTCGTCATTTCGTCCCAAATCATTAAATCATCAGCAATCACTTCAAAACCTTCTAAACCACCAAACAATTCTTCCACGACTCGTTGGTAGACTTCAGGAGCAGATTTGATGCCAAATATAGGGCAGGCGTTTAAACCTATAACGTCCAAATGGAGTGTTGAAACAGGTCAGAAATGAGGACTCTTCATCCAGAGGGATTTGCCAAAATCCACTTGTAGCATCCAAAGTCGAAAATATCTTGGCTTCAGGTAGTCTAGTCAGAACATCTTCGACAGTTTTCAATACTCTCTCTTCACCGTCTCGTTAAGATCTTTTGGATCGATGCTCAAGCGGATCTTATTTGGTTTAACGACCGTAACCAGCGACGAGACCAATTCTGTTGGTGTAGTGTTTGGCGTTACAACTCTAACTTCTGCATACGATATAATTCTTCTTGAATTTTTGAAGGAAGAGCTACAGGAATTGGACTGGTCTCACGTTCTTGTCAATTTCTATAATTATGTTACGTTATTGGAAGACAACCAATACTGCTAGTGGAGATAAGATTGCTTGTTCACAACATAGAACTCCCGCGGATACTGTCTGCCTCTATAGTTTACTGGTAATACGACTGTTCCTTCAAGCTCTTTTCCACTATACGTAACAAGTTTAGTGGCAGTAGTGCTAGTATCTAGTTTGAACTCTGAAAGCAGGGTCCGATTGTATAAAACTCTTAACTACGTTTTAACTACTTTTTAACCACCCAACAGTAGTTAAAACGTAATTTAACTCTAATCACGTAGTTAAGCCAGTTGTGTAAAAACGTAGCTAGTTAGCGTTAATTGTAGTTAAAAAGTAGTTAAAGTTAACTATCCTCAAGGGCATCGTTAACTTTCCAAATCATAGTTAAAAATGGCGTCTTGAGCTTTTGAGGAGTGAGAAAACATTAAAATCAACACATACAGTAGCGTAGCCAGCCTGTCGATTTGTCCCGCTATGCTAATATCTTAGTGTTCACTGACTGTGAAAACAATACATTTCTAAAGACATGGATAATTATAATAACTGGAAATTTACATGGCGGGACAAAATCGTCAGGCTGGCTACGCCACTGAACACATACCAGGGTTGTCAACCGTTATCCACTCAGAAAAGGCCCCGTCGAAGCTTTTAAACTTTCAATATGCCTTTATTTTTGTCATTTGGGCAGCAACGAGGTATATTTTTGCTTCGGGAGACGTGTCGATGCCAAATTATGATCCTAGCAACGATTAGCCAACTCCATTTTCAACTGCACCCGGTAGTTTGACTCAAAGGGACCTTTTTATATTAAGAGCGCCGTTTTCGCTGAATTAAATTGAACGTTTTCCTAGTTTTATTGCATTTTTTACACTATTTCAAATCAAAATACTGTAATTTTTTGTAATTACAAGTCCAAAATCAATAATAGCGGTCAATAATTTCGAGATACTTCATGCTATATCTCTGCTTAACAACCCCCCGCAAGCTCCACGCAAGTTAACTACGTGATTAGTTAATCATCCGACTAACTACGCTTTGTGCAACGCAGTTAAGTCGTGTAGTTAACTAATCATAGTTAAGGATTTACCTACAGTGATTAGCGCTAATCATAGATAAAGTTAAATACGTTTTTATACAACCGGCCCCTGATTGTAAACTTATACTGTTATATTCCACTCTTCCTCAGGGATCGGTTGTTCGAAAGGCGTTTAGCTTATTAAACGGTGGATAAGTTGAAAATGGAAAACAAAATTATCGATTTATTGAACAACCGAGCTGAGATATTTTGATGTAAAAAGTTAAATTTTCAATGGAAGTACAAATTAAACGCATACGATGCAAATTCAGTCATTTACAAGATGTATGAGAGTATTTTTAAAATTTAGCTTATCCACCGTTTAAGCTAAACGCCTTTCGAGCAACCGGTCCCTGTACTGCTAACACTGTTTACCTCTTTTTGCTGCTCTAACGCACCTACATACAGTTCATGAGTGTCTAGTGAATGAGTTTTTATCACACTTTTACATACCTTGGTTTTGCTTACCACATTTCTCACCAACTGCTGGGCACTTGCTTTTGTTTCGTTGATGTAACATTCCGCAGTACTTGCACTGAACATTTCTCAGTTGTTCTTTTTAGGGCGTTCGCTGGTTCCTTGTCTTCGAGTCAACACGCTTGACCATAACGAGTCCTTTATTGCTTCGTCAATTGTGCTCGTTGCATTTTTAAAGGCCGGCGCATACTAGAGCTATGTGCTTAGCAAAAAGTCATTCGTGGCCATTGGCGTAAGCCAGTTGCTCTCGTGTGCGGGCGACTTTTCCGGCGACTTTGGTCATTCGTGCCACTTACGGCAAATATTTAGCATGTTTGATAATTTCTGCCTCGCGTGCCGAAATCTTTCCGTGTGCAGCAAACTGAAAGCTATCTGCTTATGGATTGTCTTAACAGCGCATGCGTCATATACAAAAATAAACATCAAAGATAGCGGTGCAAACAAAGCAAAACGAATTGGTGGCTGAGGCCATATTGGAAAACAAACTGGTTGATCTTTGGTCAGAATACAGTTGTTTATATGATGTGAACTTTGCAGATTTCAGAAACAGAAAGAAACGGGAATGCGCTTTGCAGAAATAGCTAGTGAGCTTTCTCAAACAGGTAATATAATTAATAGCACTTGGATAACGGTGTTTAGTCTAGTCCTACGCAACAGCAACAAAAATAACAACACCTCTTCGTCTTCATTTTCATCCATAATTTTGTTTTTGCAATCTGTACGCCATCTTGGATGTTTACTTTCGTATATTACGCATGCGCTGTTAAGACAATCCATAAGCAGATAACTTTCAGTTTGCTGCACACGGAAAGATTTCGGCACGCGAGGCAGAAATGATCAAACATGTTAGATATTTGCCGTAAGTGGCACGAATGACCAAAGTCGCCGGAAAAGTCGCCTGCACACGAGAGCAACTGGCTTACGCCAATGGCCACGAATGACTTTTTGCTAAGCACATAGCTCTAGTGTGCGCCGGCCTTAAGGCTTCCATATGGCTTCGAGTCTGTTCACCTGCTCGACAATAGCTAAAGCTCTTTGCAAATCTAAGTCAGCTTCGCGAAGTAATCAACTTCGTACTGCATCATCTCGGACTCCAACTACGATTCTATCGCGAATTAGTTCGTTACAAAGAGCGCAGTTCTGAGTTCTTAGCTTGTAGTCTAAGTCCAGTAACATACGCATCAATGGTTTCGTTCACATCTTGCATATACGTGTACTGAAATAACTGAATAAATGCCGTTCGTATGTTATATTCCTCTTTGGCTTGCAATATGCTTCGAATTTCTCGATCAAAACAGCTGCCGGATCGTCTTGTTCTTTTTTCTCGCTTTACGTAAACGTGTTATATACTTTGATCGCTTGCCCTCCTGCGAGATTTAAGAGCATACAACCTCTGTGTTTGATTTCTTTTCATAGCATGACGCTACAAGAAATATCTCATATTTCTGCTTATCTTCGCCGGTATACGGCTATGCTCCCTTCAAAGGATATTTGACTAGGTTTAATAAAACCTTCCATTTCGTGCTTTTACAACGGCCACCATGTAATTTATATACGAACGCTTACAAGAGAAATACTGAAGTTTTATTCACAAGCTGGTTATCATGTACACTAATACTTAACACATGCAAATAAGGACACTATTATACTAATAATTTCTATACTAACGAGTGCCATCATACTAATCTACAGGGTGAGTAAAAAAAAACGGACACCTTTGAAATTCAAATTAGCTGCGAACTTATGGCTGGAATATGACAATTCCCATGCACAATCAGCAAAAACGATTTGATAATACTGTTCTTTTGTATTTACAGAGCTTAGAATGCATTTTAACTCCCAATGGGAACAAACTTTATGTCTTAGGTTAATTAATATGATATGCTTCGTACACCTATGAAATATTTTAAGCAACTTCTATCACATTACAGCCGCTATGCGACTAATTTGAATTTCAAAGTGTCCGTTTTTTTTGACTCACCCCGTATTAATATTTATGAGTCCCAAGCTCCATCATTACACCTAATTTCACAGGGAGTTTGGGAATTACACCTGGTACGTATTGTGACAGAACCAGTGAACTGTAATAAAACCTGGAACGCCAGCGCCATATTTGATTGAAGCCAAAAATTAAAAGCAGAACTGTTTGAAAAACTGAGCTTTTGACTGTGTTTCTCGTTCAATTCCTAGAAAAATTATAGCAAATGACTCTATTTTATATAGTTCTAGACTTTCCTAGATAATTACTCTCTACGTTTGTGTGAAACGTTCAAAAACTCAGAAAACTATCTTCAAATTTGACTCCGAAGATATCGGCCAAACTATTGCACTTGTAAAAGAAATTCCGTTTGGCAGAACCGAATAAATTATATGAATAAACGACCACCTACCAATTCAAATCGTTCTTCTTACGCCCCTGTTCCCAGGCCTATACCTTAATTGCAACTGAGCAATGATGAAGTTTTTAGTCTGCTTGTTATGCCACGCCTCTATGGTGATGCCCATATTTGTATTTTGATGATGATTTTTTTCCTTATTTCAAAATCCAACTTTGTATACCAGTGATATCATTCAGCGTTGTGAATATTACGATACTTCAGACCACAAAATCACAAATCAACACAAATTTCTGTCAACATAATACCAAGTTAACACTTTATTCATTCCTGACCAAACATTAACATCAAACGTATACATAATTTTACAGTCATAGGTCATGCCACTTTTAACTCCTAGGCTTAGTGCAAACTTACTATATTATTTACTCACTTCTTATAATATGCATACACGTCTAGCTTTGATGAAATTGATATTTTCAGTGTAACTGGACTTGAACAGCCAGGGTTTAGTAATGGAAATCTACAGAATGTTCAGTCTTATTCAGATATATGTAAAGCTATAATTATGCAGGAAGGCCTCGCCAAAGTGTGCGTTTACTGCAAAAATCAAGTGCAAAAATCTTCCAGAAAGTTGAGATAAGACCTGGCTGTCCAAAGCGTCCAGTGAAATTACCTGGTTACATAATTTAACCGTACTATTAAATATACCAATAATTAAAATTGAAGAAAATTTGTTAACGGTGAACCGTGCTAAACAACAAGGCCAAGCCTTAGCACTTTTACCACCAGTGGTCTAGACTAATCGATAAGTGATAATCGATCAAAAAACGAAAATCTCCGTCTTTGGCAGTCAAAGTGTTTTAGAGCGATTCTCTAATACTACTATTACGTCCCCTCCGCAAGCGCGGGCGAAGCGCGCTTTGTTTTTGCGCCGTGCATGGTCGCATGGGCAGATTTTCAAAGGCCGCTTCGCCCACGCGGGCAAAGCGGGCGTAATGGAGAATCACCTTTAGGGGTTGTTCACATGAGCAGGGTTACCGAGATATAATGAAGCGAAAACGTAACGACTTTGAGGTACTGAAATGAAGGTATTGAAATGAGTAAAACACGATTCTGTTAGTCGTGTAATCATACTCACAATAGCATGCTGTGCCGGAAAAGCGAAAGGATGATAACTATAACTTGTCGGTAAATCGACCCCAATGTCAAAAAATTCGGCCCATCAAAACACGTATGATTTATCTTGTAAATGTTCTACATCCCTTTAAAGGTATTCTCACAAGGGGCCGGCGAATAGACCACTTGCCTTTTAGCGCAGCCCGCTTTGCATGACGGTAGGAGTCTTCACTTTGCAATCGAACGACATGGCGACTGTAATGAGCGAACGATTATTATTTGATGAGATATTTACCAATATTTAGTGCTTCTTGTTTACAATCGATGAGTTATTTAATCCTAAAATAAACATAGAGGTCTCAAACGAAGCGGAGGTAAATTTTTGAGCGAAATCGGTCCATTCTAAACGAGGAAAAAGGAGTTCGAGTGAGGCATCAACAAGACGTTCTTCGCATATTTATGCCTTGAAATATCTCATTCTCCAAAGAAAAACAGGTGAGTTCACCAAATAACCGGCGATCACCCAAGAATTTTTACTTACGAATAAGCTTTGTTCCCTTTCCCGATTTTGTATTTTGCCCTGCTTTCTAATTCGTATTGCTTTTTAAACTCCGTGAAAATGACCATGCTTGGCAAAATATTTGACCGATTTCGCCTTTATATTGTTCAAACACAGACTAAATTTCTTGGCGGAAAATTTGCAATGTTTGAATACTTAATTACTTTTTTGCCGATGTTGAAAACTACGAAAAAAACTACAAATAAGTGCTGTTTGACCTAGGCAAACTTTTCGAAAATTATATAAATAAAAAAGAATATAGTATTTTGAAACAATAATGGAGGATGAACCACCACCACTTCAGAAGGGAACAATGAAAGCAAAGTACGCCAATGGAAAACATACTGTTGTGTGCCAGGATGCAGTAATAATAGTTATAAAAATCCTGAGCTCTCTTTTCACAAAATTCCAAAAGATAAAGATGTTAACAAAAAATGGAACAATTACTCAAGGATTACTCAACCCTCTTCCTAGTCAAAAGGTGTGTTCAGCTCATTTCCCAGGTGGCAAAAAAACATATAGTGACAACATCCCCACCATTTTCATGCCACAAACTGCTACAAAGTCAAGGAAGATTCCTACTGTCAGAGTGTTTGAAACAGCACAAGACAAGGAGCATGTATCTCCTAGTAAAACCTCAGTTCAGGAGCAAATGTTACCTGAAGAAAGATGCATGGATATAGAAGCTCAAAACAAAATAAAACACTTACAGGAAAATGTCAAAGCCCTACAAGCGCATAGTGTAACCTTGCAAAAGAAATATGACGAGGATGTAAAAAAAATGGGACAGTGTTTATTTCGCATTGAAAGGTTTATTGGTAGTGACATTGATTTTCGATTTTATACTGGGTTTCCTAACTACACAATTTTTAAAGCATTTTTTGATTACCTGTCTCCCGCATGCAACCACCTTATTTATCATGGGTCAAACACTGCACCTATATGGCTATATTATCAGAAGGTCAAGCCAAGTGTGGCAAAGAACGATCTCTATCTCCTGAGCAGGAATTTTTTTTAGTATTGTCACGGTTAAGATGTGGATTATTGCTACGGGATATTGCCCACAGGTTTGGTTTATGTGAAAGTCATATTTCCCGTATTTGGAAAACCTTAAACCTGGCTGTCATTCCTACAACAGCGCCTTGGGGCTCTACCTATTTGGCCAAGTCGCCAGTTTGTTGATGACAACATGCTATTTGTGTCTTTCTCGTATGATGTCTTAACAAATTTTATATCCTCATAGAGGACTGCTTCGTCACACTCATCCTTGCGAGGAACATGCCATTGTTGCAGCATTTGTGTGCATGTAAGATCATTTGGAATTTCAGACAAGTCTAATTGCTTGTATTCAATTACTTGAAACATTAGGGCTACAATATGTTTACATTGCCCCCCTTTGCCAGCCTTGCATATGCAGTTACCGTATAAAATTTCCCCAGTGTCCTGATTCAGATGAACATACACAGTGTAGACATTTTTTTTCATAGCAGCATTCACACTTGCTTTGATTAGAAAACAGCATAACTGGTCTTTAAATACATTTGCTTTTACTTCTACATTTTTGACTTTTTTTTCCTTAAACAATCCATATCCCAATTTCTTGTGTTTGTAAGCTCCACCTGGGTTATTTTCCACTCTTAACTCAGTTCCTAAGTGCTTTTTTAAAAGTTCAAATGTAAATTCAGGAAGGAACTCTAAGTTCTTTGTCCACCTTTTCAGTGGTTTTTCTGTGTTGTTCCCTTCTGAAGTGGTTGGTTCATCCTCCATTATTGTTTCAAAATACTATATTCTTTTTATTTATATAATTTTCGAAAAGTTTGCCTAGGTCAAACAGCACTTATTTGTAGTTTTTGTTCGTAGTTTTCAACATCGGCAAAAAAGTAATTAAGTATTCAAACATTGCAAATTTTCCGCCAAAAAATTTAGTCTGTGTTTGAACAATATAAAGGCGAAATCGGTCAAATATTTTGCCAAGCATGGTCATTTTCACGGAGTTTAAAAAGCAATACGAATTAGAAAGCAGGGCGCAAAATACAAAATCGGGAAAGGGAAAATGTCAAAGCTTATTCGTAAGTAAAAATTCTTCGGTTGTTTGGTGAACTCACCTGTTTTTCTTTGGAGAATGAGATATTTCAAGGCATAAATATGCGAAGAACGTCTTGTTGATGCCTCACTCGAACTCCTTTTTCCTCGTTTAGAATGGACCGATTTCGCTCAAAAATTTACCTCCGCTTCGTTTGAGACCTCTATGTTTATTTTAGGATTAAATAACTCATCGATTGTAAACAAGAAGCACTAAATATTGGTAAATATCTCATCAAATAATAATCGTTCGCTCATTACAGTCGCCATGTCGTTCGATTGCAAAGTGACGACTCCTACCGTCATGCAAAGCGGGCTGCGCTAAAAGGCAAGTGGTCTATTCCAATACTCACGAGCTCAAATAAAGTTATCAATCATTGGGCTAATAAAGTTTAAACTAAGGTCAATGTTCGGAAACAACGCCCTTAATGGAACCGTACGTATACAATAAAAAAAAATTGCAAACTAATTTAAAATATGGTTAATAGATGCACATTAACATTCATTACGTTCGAAAACCAAATTTTGGTAACATAAAAAACACGTGGTCCGACACCCTTACACTGTATGTAATAATTATTAAATTATATGACTTCGTAAACTCAATGCTTGTCAATCCTTATAGCCTTCCAAAACGGCATTAATATTAGAAACGCAGGGACCCAAACCTGGCCTGACAGTAGGAGGCACCGATGCTCTCCACGCGGCGAAGCAGAACTTTGCTTTCATAGAAACTAAATATTCAGTAGAGGATTCGTAACGCCACCTGAGAGCGAAGGGTCCATCGCAGATATGGGCAAGATCCATGTAGTAGTCGGGCTTTTTTGTGATACATTTTCCGGTGCTTATTTCCTGTATCACATTCTGATTTATGAAACGAAATTTAGAAGGAGGGGGATTGCTTGATATTGCAAGAACTTCAGCCGAGTTATTGACATCATAACGATGAATGTAGGCGTAACCATAACCATAATCAGAGCGTATTGTGAAGGTATTGTTTTCATTAGGAACTAAAAGAATACGATGTACATAGTAAATTGACCATATGTTCGGAGCTTCGTCGAAGGGTTACGAGTTACAATGGTGATGCTCCACTGACAATATACAGGGTGTATCAAAAAAAGGAGACCTTTAGAAATCAAGCTATTGTTAAAATTTGAATGCCTTTTCAATTGCATTTGCACATATGCTGAACCGTTGTGCGTTAAATATTGATGGCATGCATGCATACATTAGAAAATGAATTGACGTTTGCATGTACACAAGATTGTCTGCTCTTGGGAATTTGAAAATAACTTTAATAGCATAAGGAAAAATAACGACCCAAAAATATTCAAATGACTAAGCACACTACCAGAACAAAAATGGTTCAACTGACTTCGGAGCAAAGAGTTTTTGTAGCCTTAACTTATACCCAGCCTGTCGTCATCAGAAAAGCAGTTCGCAATATGCACAAGCGTACGGTAGTTTGTGTTGAGAGAAATGGAGGTACAACTATAGAATACCCCGCATGCGAGAGTACTATGTAAACTGGCTACGTGGCTACGTGGCTACGTGGCTACGTGTATATTTTTTGGTTGCATTTAGGGTTGTACGGTATTTAAAGTTTGAGGGTGCTTGTTTAGGAGGCTTTTTAGTGAGCAACACTGTGTTTAAGTTAAAGTAATTCAACTGGTTGTTTTATAGGGCGTTGAATAATAGAAGTTAGCTAATTATTGGAATTAAGGTTCTATTTTGAGAAGTGTGTATTTTAATATTTCGGTATTTTTGTGCAGAATTAGTAAGTATCGGAATTTTAATTACGTAAGCGGTTGGAGGTTAGGGTTAGGGTTAGGGTTAGGGTTACCAAGTGGTCAAGTAGCCATGTAGCCAAGTAGCCATATAGACCATGCATGTAGGCAAGTAGCCATTAGGCACGTAGCCATGTAGCCACGTAGCCACGCAGCCACGTAGCCACGTAGCCACGTAGCCACGTAGCCAGGTAGCCACGTAGCCACGTAGCAACGAAGCTATGTAGCCATGTAGCCATGTAGCCATGTAGCCACGCATGCATGTAGCCATGTAGCCACGTAGTGGTGTTGGTATAGGAATAAGGAAGAGATGTTTGCATGTATGTTGCCAGGTAGCCACAGGAAAACAACACTTACATGTGGCGGGGTATTCTATAGTTATTCCCCGGATCAAAATGTCAAGTGAATCTGTGTCAGATCAAGTTGTAATTCATTCCTGACTCATGTAAACATTTTAATAGGCAGAGTTTGTAAAATGGGATGCTGAGCCATTCCGGATTCAAAGTCAATTCTAACTCATGTGAACAGCCCTAATACTCGCACGAAGTGTTAAAAATTATTGAACAAATGATTTGTTCATGTTTTGAAGGAACAGCTAAAGCAATTTACCACGCATACTGTTATCGCTTTTGTGCCTAGTCGTTTGTGCTTAGTCATTTGAATATTTTTGGGTCGTTATTTTTCCTTATGCTATTAAAGTTATTTTCAAATTCCCAGGAGCAGACAATCTTGTGTACAAACGTCAATTCATTTTTTAAAGGTCTCCTTTTTCTAATGTATGCATGCATGCCATCAATATTTCACGCACTACGGTTTAGCATATGTGCAAATGCAATTGAAAAAGCATTCAAATTTTAACAATAGCTTGATTTCTAAAGGTCTCCTTTTTTTTGATACACCCTGTAGACACAATTAGAAGGAAATAGGAAATTTAATCAGAATATAAATGAGAGAGGTGTTATTGTCTATTTTAGGCAGTTGTTATACTGTTCCACATTAATTTTGACGCTAAGTCAAATGAGTTGATAACTGCATCATACATGCATGATATCAGTTCCTTTATTCGGAAATAAATATTTTACTCACTGACGTGTAATAAACCTCACCCGTTTTCCCACAGGATGATGCAATGATGAAAACTGATGACTCATCCTAGGAAACCTTTTATGCGGTAGCCGAAAACGGTTTGGAGCCAGTGGCGTAGCCAGCCTGACGATTTTGTCCCCCTATGTAAATTTCGAGTTATTATAATTATTCATGTCTTTAGAAATCTATTGTTTTCACAGTCAGTAAACACGAAAATATTAGCATAGCGGGACAAATCGACAGGCTGGCTACGCTGCTGTTTGGAGCAGGCGTTAAAATTCGTTCAGTTTCCCGTCTTCCTTTTACCCGACAACTACTAAACCGGACATATTCGAGACCTCATATAACAGGACGAATTGCCGTGAAAACACGACGTGTAACAGGCGGAAAAGATAAAAATTTGGACTTTCCTTGTGTAAACGTACTTGTCGTGTTCCAAATTCTGGAATCAAATACTGTGATTACTGTTTATGAAATTGAAATGAAACCGGATTAAAACAAATTTTAAAGCTCGATCTATAATTGCATGATCTATATACATATAGTGTACCTGTCACACATGTCTTTCCATCCGAGAGCAAACTGTATCCTTTTTTACACAAACATTTGTACGAGCCATCTGTGTTTTCACATGAACTTACATTTAAATTGCATGGCCTGGATGATGAACATTCATCGATATCTAAAATAAAAACAAACAGCAAGTTTTCCAACCGTTCTCAAACAGCAAGTTTGGCCAAAAATTTTAAATAGTTTTCACCCAATAACACATGCACACATAGGCAGGGGCCACGAAAGATCGCTAAGACGCAAAGTGCTAATACTCGTCTATATATTCACGTTCAGCATTATTAGTTTCTTTGAAATTGATTGTTTTTACGGTCTGCTATCATGAGTATAAAATTACCCCCCTCATTAAACGATCTCCCGCGGCCCCTGCACATAGCCATATGTATATACATTTTGCATTTAACTATACACCTGCAATTAACCATACATCACCTATTTTATTATAGGCTATAATGTTTTTTAACTGGTTGTTTTCGATCAGGTGTCATTAAATAGAAATTTCTATTTTACTGACTACGCAAAAAAAGTCTCCATTGCACGGTCTCGATCAGCTGTGCAAATACTTTTTTCCGTCGCACGGTTGCTTTCACTGAATTCAATGACTCACAGTATTTTTCGCCTTGGCCGTGCTCGCACGTATTTAATCACGAGTCCGAATGATGTGGCAGATTTGAATATCATTTATAATTACAAATTGTTTACTTATTACCTTAACTCAATAGCATTAGAAGCTATTTTGCTGTTTTTTGTTTAAACAAAGACTGAAAGTTTTCATTCGTAACATTCACAATTATTTCATTAGTAGCTATACACCAAAAGCATATTTTTATAAGCTGATATTTTGGTATAATACAGCAAATCTGATTGCAGGAAACTGACGATATCCATGCAATAGTTTATATATTATAGTTCTAATATGTAATATACCTGTACATGTCTGTCCAATATCTGTGTATCCCCATTCACATAAACACGAGAACGTGCCGTTATTTGTACAATAACGTAAGGGACCACAACTTTTAATAGGACAACCTTCTACAAAATAAATTGGAAAAATTAGGCCCTTTTTGTAACTATTAAATTATATATCAATATATCAATATACACTATATATAATAAATACTTATTCGATGAGGTTCGGCGTGATATTGAAAAGCCGAAGGCTAAGGCCCCAATTACACTATACCGGATTGATTTTCATACCGGATTAGTTTTCACACCAAAGCCAAAATCAAGGATGATTACACTATGCCGTTGCGACCCGTAGAGCTCAGGTAGAGCTCCGTAAATCTCCGCCGTTGTCTTGGAAACAATGGCGATTTCTCGCGATATTTGGAAAGAACACCGACCTACACCGACCTATATAATAATATTGCGAAAGAATCCGCAAAAATGTAAAAATTTTCTTTTCATTCTTCGGGAAGAGTAATTTCGTTTTGCAAGCAAGACCATGCCAGGCATTGCTTCGGCCTGGTCTGACCCAAAATCGACGAGTTTTCTTTGTTTTTTGACACCTTTTGAACCCAATAATTTGACGTTATCATCATTTTTCGAAGTCGTCTTCGTGAACAATAAAATTCAGTTGTATTGGCAAACGAACAAGATATTATTCGCAGCACGCTTGCCGCAATAATAGTGAGCATAAGTACGTTTTTTATGGGATTCATTTTGCAATTCAACTTGTAAACACAGCTCAAAATTGCGCACCAAAACTTAATTTTGCAACAGATCGTACTGGATTTTCTGATTACACTGGTCGGCGCGTAGCGAATCGCGTATCGGATTACTTTTCATATCACCTCCAAAGCGTACCGGATTACAGTGGCGTAATGTAATCAACAGCCCAATCCGGTACAGAAAGCACGTCGCTCCGATGCAATCCAGCATAGTGTAATTGGGGCCTTCCAGATTTAAGACTGGAACGCTTGCTCCGCCGGAAGCTTGAGGCCAACATGGCAGAAATTGAAGCCTTTCTTGTAGATATGAAATTTCGTAAGTATATAAAATGGCGTCAATTGTGAATTAGTATTTAAAAATCGTCTTTAGATTCAATTTACAGACATTTTTAGATAACATTAACACAAAATATAGCATGTATTCTATGGGAGGAACCATTGGATACACTTAACGGAACAGCAAATCATTTTTGTACGACATTGCTCAAGAAAACCTTGTAAACAGACATTGCGCCCAACGAAAACAAAAACACATTTATTATTTTCGAATTTTGTTCAAATATATCTGCTTAAAATCATGGCAAATTCCGTCGAATGCGCATTCTTTTCATGAAATATCCTCTCCTTTGAAAATTGTTTTAAAAAAGTGGAAAAAGCTGGTATGATTTAAACAAAAATTCAAAATTTCTGTTTCAAGTGTTTTCGTTTGTATTTCCAACGTTAAATTCGTTTTATATACGAACCGAACACGATTTGTATCTTCACAATAACCACAATGAAAATGGCGGGAAAATTTTTGAAATTCGTTATGTCACCCCCAATCCATATAATAAGTTACGTTATAGCTATAATGGGCTCTCATCGATGGCTCATGAAAGCACATTGTTTCATTGCTGCTTCCTTCTAGATGAACGCCTTAGTACCTAATATAGTAACTTTTGCTTGAATCTAAAGCGAGGGTAAGTAAAAAAATAAATCTAAAAGGAAAAATCAATCTAAGCTTGCATGCTAGATAGATATTTTTTTTGTTTTTTCTCCGTTTCCAAACATGGAGGAGTTCTTTATTGCGTGTTTCAAAGAAATACTCGCGGCACACGACACGACGGTAACCCTCGATTTCACAATTCATAAATATGATTCAAAGATATCTTGGTGTGTAGATGCAGAAGTTATAACGATTTAGTTACAACTACCTCAAATGAAAATTATGGTGCAATTAAAGCTGTTTATGCTGTATTAGAATTAATAAATATCATTTTAAGTATGACATTCTTCCCCGCTCATTGAATCTATTTTAGTAAAAGAAGAAGTAAAATTAAAATATTACATTCGTCAATAGAGTGATGATCCCGTTTGCCACGATCCTGTAAATTCCAAAATAATGTCTTTCGGCACGCTTACATTATAGAATTTCATTTTAGCTCCTTCTCCTACGATGCATTACTATAACCTACCTTCAAACTGTCGAGATTTGTGCACGACAAGAAATCGTTTTGGAACGGAGTTTTTAGGTAAAGTAATATTGCGCGATATATTTCTGTTGACCAAATTCATTTCCATAATGTTTTCCGCCGGTGACTTTTTCTTTTGAAAGTAAATCAAAGTTCCATATATATCCACTGGATAGCGATAACCTGATCCAATCACTTCTGTCTTGTTACTTTTACTGTAATTAATTGCGATGAGCCTGCTGTATCCTGTAGTGACGTAAACTCGCTTGTTCTGGTAGTCTAAGGTGATATCTTTAAAAAATTCTTCATAAAAACCTTTAAATATCGTATAATCTCGTATATTATTATTTCGAACCAAATGTCTTTGTCGGAGATCAATGGACGACTTGCGCTTTAGACTAATTTCTTACATTGACGATAAAAAGGACATTTTCTGAAAGAGCTTACTAAAATTAGTAAAACTGCCAAGTTTGGCTGGAAGTTGTTGTAAAATACGGAAAATACAGCCATGCGAAGTTGACGATTTTTGTATACTTTTGTATTATGGCTGGAAGTTTGTAACTAATTTAGTTACACATTTCCGCACGTAATACAAAAGTATACAAAATATGCCAACTTCGCATGGCTATACTTTCCGTATTTTACAAAATTTTGCAGCCAAACTTTGCATCTGCACTAATTTAAGTAAGATCTTTCCAGCGGTGGTGATTTATTTTCTTCTAGTCACTTCTATCAAAAATTAGTCTAAAGCGCAAGTCGTCCATTGAATGGTGAGAATTAGCCCAAAAAATGTATCTACGAAGAATAAAAATGTTTTTATTTAAAATTGAGCCTTCTAATTGGCTCAGTATAGGAAATCTTATCACACGCTGCGGACCAATTAAGATCTCTCAACAGAAAAAAAGAGGAGTGAAGAAAATTAATTTTTGAAACCAAATAATCATCAAATATTAACTGATACTACAAAACAGGTATAAAATATATAGAGTAAATTTCTCGTCTTAATGAATATGCACGCATTAGATGAAATGTGTAGAATTTGTACTTAATTCTCACTTTACGTACCCGGCGGCAGAATCAATTTCGAGGCATGCCATCCATTCATTTTCGACAAAAACTCTTGCAATCGTATTCTTTCGGTCTAAACTCATAACCATCATTTTAGGGCGCTCGTTCTTTGAAGTGATCCAAAATATACGACGTCCTTTCCAATCAATTGCTATATCAACGGGGTCAGTGTTCTTCACGAAGATTTCTTTGTTTCCACCTTCGAAATTCATCCGATAAATATGCCGTGCCTCTGTGAAATATATTTTCTTTTCCATATAGTCAAATTCTAGACCATATTTGAATGCGCTATGTTTTAGTTCACGGATGAGCACAGTGGTATCGAGAGATTCTAAATCTGTTGCAACGATTTCCGCCGGGAGGCGAACAAGTAGGTAAGGTTCGGGGTAGGGTCCTACAAAAAATCTATTGATAAGTACGCGTAATAATAGTTTTGCGTATAAGCAAATTTTATGCACGCATATTACAACACATGCCTATAATATCAACTTGGTGTAGAAAAGGGTATAAAACTTTCTTACAAAAGTTATCTTCTCGCACCCTGTAGGTTTCTACGCCTTTGGTTAAATGTACACCTTAGCTGTCAACTAGGAAAAGCTTTAGGTCATCACAAAAATAATTTCAACACTATTTCGACAAAAATAATTCCAACACTATATATAGAATTAGATTTTTCTCAGTCCGAATACGCCCCATGTCATGCCTGACAAGATCTTGGCATGATTAGATTATTTCGAGTGGGCATACTAGTATTCCTCCGTTGTGACGTTGATACCTCATCAAGAATTAATAAAGCATAAATTATATAATTATAAGACAACAACTAGATTAATCGAGGGTTATCATGCCGGCATTTTAGTTACAACAGCTTTGTAACTGATGGTCTGTAGAAAGCTCGTTGCATACGTAAATGTTTTGTAAGTCGGGTTATAAGTTGGGTTAGGACTCTAGACGGGAGAAGAAGATCTTTCGGGAACGAAGTCAAGCATTCTTTACCTGCATAGAAACACATTTTACTGTGCGTGCGCATCCTTTCCTTATAATATTCCTTTTCTGCTCCACAACTTGGTGAAATAATTTCATGTCGACTTTTGTTCAAACATCTTTCTCGCCAGTCTTTTATCTCATCCTTTAGTTTTTTTAAGTGTTTGCGGCAAAATGGAATATCATCATTACAATTGACAAGAACTCCACCAATATACATCAAGAAGATGGAACAGATCATCGTGCAAGGAAATTGAACAAGGAAATACATCACCTGCACTGAATGAAATTTGTCGGTCAGAAAAAATCTCGTTCCCCGAGTCCGCGATTCTTCTGGCGAGAAAACAAAGGCCAGAGCCTTTCTTTTCTCGCCAGAGGAAACGCGGGCTCGGGAACTAGATTGGGTCAGTACATTATTTTAATATTGGAAACAACTAGTACTATGCACAATAGCAAAATTCGGTAGTTCTCTAATGTACTGATACAGTTTCATTGTTTAGAGTTTTATAAAGAACGTACTTAAAAAACATTTTAGGAGATGCATTTGCATACATAAACATTTAATGAGAAAAAAATTCATTCAAAGAGATGGCTGATCACAATGTTAATACTCTGATGGAACTTGTTAATGATTTACAAACTGCAGAAGTTATGAAGTCAAGTTAAACATGAAAACTATTAGCCAGTTTAGTCATATCATGTATTCCAATATAATTGGACATTCTTAGGCTTTGAAAAAATATACTATTGTACTTGTTTCAGATATTCTGTCCAGATTTAACACGAAGAAGACTAGGTCAGTACATTATTTCAATTATAATGCACTGACCTATTCAGATTAGGCCAGCTAATACTATACACAATAGCAAAATTCGGTAATATTCTCTAATGCATGTACTGATTTCGTTTCAATGGTTAGAGCTAAAACCTAACTTAAACAATATTTTTAGGAGTTCTGCCATCATTTGCATAAACATTTAAGGCAAATTGAGACGCACACATTTTTATTCAACTTAACCACTTACTGAGTGCCTTACGTATACACATGGGTGGGATGGATTTGTAGCATATGTAAAGACTTCAGTGTAAAAGAATATAATCTTGTTGAGCATAATTAAAAGAGAGTTTTCATTTTAATAATTCTCAGTTACGTGTTAGATTTACCACGGAATATAGAGTCCCATTCACACTACACTCGTACAATTTGGCACGGCGTGGCTAAAATTTGTTACCGTACCCAACTTTCTCAGTATTCATATCTTAGAACAGTCTGAACGTTTAAACTATTTTTAATGGACCTTTTGCATAATAGACCAACCTACGATTTAGGCAACAAGAAGGAAAAGAGCATACCGAAATTAGTAGATTTGCCAAGTTTGGGGGCAAAATGTCAAGTATTACGGAAAATATAGCCATGCAAAGTAGCCAATTTTGTATACTTTTTTATTAACGCCGGAAGCGTTTAACAAATTTAGTTGCACACTTCCGGCCGTAATTAAAAAAGTATACAAAATTGCCAACTTCGCATGGCTATATTTTCCGTACTTTACAATATTTTGCAGCCAAACTTGGCAATTTTACTAAATCTAGTATGCTCTTTTCGGAAATTTCCTTTTTGTTACCTAAAAGAAAAGTTGGTCCTATTATGTAAAAGGTCCATTTATCGGTACGGCAATTCTGAAATTGCGTACCCCTACCAATTTCATCCGTGTACACATTTTGGCCGTGCTATGCCGATAAATTTAGTGTAGCATAAAGTGAGCTAGAGTTAAAACTTAAAATGCCTTTATACATGCATGCATGTCTTCTACGAAAGCAGTAATTATTAAATTTAACTCATTTATAGCATGTTTACAATATAATTTTAGTCATTATGTTGCACGCACATGGAAGAAGGGGTTTATAATAATTCAAATTGCTCAATAAATTCAAAATTTGGGATATTCTACATTTATTTTTATTTTAAAGAAATTAGAACAGCCTAAATATTAAGAATTTTATACAAAATATTTATGTAAACTTTCATAAACCTTTTAATCAGGAAACAAATTATTTCAAGACAAATTGATATATTATTTCCTCATGCATATATTCTCTCACAACGTTGAATTCAAATTGCTCAATAAATTCAAACTTTGGGATGTTTTATATTTATTTTTATTTTAAAGAAATTAGAACAGCCTAAATATCAATAATTTTATTTAAAATATTTTTGTTAACTTTCATATATAAACATATTAATCTTTTGCGCAGAAAGAAAGGGGAAAAATTGCTTGTCTTGATAAATTATCATTTGTCACTTTTGCTCCACGTGCATGCATGCATGCTGTCTTTGTATAAGTTTGCATATTGCAACTTTGAATAGTTAACTCATTTTTCAATTTGCGTAGCCTGCATTGATGATTGGGGGAAATATTCTTAAATTCATGTTGACAGACGGTTGCATGAAATGATCATGCAAAACGTGGATATATGAATTTGGGCCGCCCCAATTATCGATGCTGGCTACGCCTCTGTCATTTATATATTATATTTGCATGATTTAATCGCATTTGTTTATCGCATTTCTTGCATGGACAAATTTATTATCTGGGGACGAGGAATGCGGCAAGCGGGGGTTGGTGCATGTTCGGAAATTATATAAATTCATTTCAGTTGATAATTTTTTTGCCATCAACAGAGTATAATCCTAACTCCTATGATTGAAGGCGATATGGCATATGAGGAACGCTAATTGTTGCATGGTGATCGATCGAAAAATTTTACATAATTTTATGCGTCAGTGCAATAAACTTTCTTCCAACATGGCAAGCAACAGCAGTGAAGCTTTTCCGTAGATCTCAAAGCCCAAAGAAGAGGTTTTTAAATTGCAAAATGAGTTATCACATTGCATTTACCTATATAGAAATGTAAGTCACTCAGATATGAACATGATTATATTACTTCACCATCATACAGGTTTAGAAAATTAATTTATTAAATTAATTAAATTATTAAAAAAAATGTGACTTTACTACAAGTCTTTTCCTTATATAAAACCAAGCTACATAAAATATAAATCTTACCTGAATTTGAATGCCTTTTACCTTTGAGGGCAAACTAACGTTTAGCAACAACAGCTGCAAGAAATGTCTTGACTGTAACTGTAGTACCAGACCTCTAGTCAGAAAGCCTTCGAAAAATACAAAAATTGTCAAAAATTAACATAAAACCCAGCGAATGGTAATAAGACCTGGAACGATAACTACGACGCTGAATGCTTGAGACTCGCTTAAAACCTAAATATCGAGGAATGTTTAGAAATTAGTAAAATAAATTGATTTGCTAATTTTTTAGAAACAATGAACAGGCAACAGAGTAAAAAAATTGTCAAGGGTGCTGATGACAATGGCTGATTTAAATACAGAAATAAAGACAAATTTACATCCGAACTATTCTACCATCGCTAAAAATGACTTGTTTACAAAAAGTTACGACAAAATGTCATTAACATTTCTTAACTTTGGAAGGGTGTATGCATGTGACGGGTGAAATATTCAATTAAAGCAAAGAACAATTTTCTCTGTGATGCAAAGCAATATATCATCTCTCTCCTAATCATGCATAATTAATGAGTAGCAAATTTAGAGGTATTCAGACTGGGCCTTATACCGATAACTTGGGAATTTTAACAAAAGCTAGACGATTTAATAAAATAATATGAATTGCGTAGCATAATTTGGTAATTCCAGTCAGCATGATTATTCGTTTGTTTTAAAATTGTCATTACTAAAACACCTTATTATATGGCACGCGTCACTTCCGGTGAAATGGAGCTCATTGATTAGCAGAGAACAATTTTCGGTGGTCCATTACTTTCCCGTAGTGGACCGGCGTTAGCGGCGATCTATTACGAGATGAAAAACAGAGAAATTCTGAATGAAAAAGGCACAAAAAAATGGTCAAGAGAAAATGTAATTGGTTTTGAAATCAATAAGACGTCTCCAGACAGTTACCTAAACTGTTTAGGTAAATTAAATATTTCAATATTTTGTTTAGTTTTTATCAAACGGTGCCAGGCAACATTTCTTGTTTGTTTCAAGTGCAAATACATGCCATATAATAAACTTTTTATAGGCGTTTCACATTTCTAACTTTTTTCTCAGTTTCTTCTATTATTTATTTACAGGCCTATTTTTCAGACCTCGGTCCTATATTTGTCGGTAAAGACCTCACGCTAGGTTGGTTAATATGAAGTTAATCATTAACTGCTTTTCCTTCTAAGCATCACATCTTGAGAGAATTTGCGTATAGTATTTACTTTTACTCGTTTTTAAAGGCAAACGTTCTCGCAAACAAAGTTTACATACTTTAAAAGCTGAAGCTAAGCCGACTTATTAAAAACAAATAAGCTGCAGGTTGTCATGTTAATCCACTCACCCGTCATTATATAGTTTACATAAAACGGCGTATAAACAATAAACTTTTGCAGCTATGGGGAGTTTATTATTTTGTCAACGAAATATAACGACCACGGTTCGAATGCTTTTGTCAAACATGCCTAGCTTGACGTTTCACATGTTTCACTTTTTTCTCAGTTCCATCTATTATTTATATACAGACCTATTTTTCAAGGCGTTAAGTATAGTTATACAGCCACATTCGGGGTAAAAACACGCAAATTCTTTATTTTTGGTATGTTGCGTAGGGTCCACGCGTGGTATGGAGCGTGTGTTCGGAATGTGTCGGAAGAAAATTTTCGGGCAATCATCGGAGGGCAAAAACAACCTAAACGAAAAATATTTTCGAAAAATATTATTTTATAGTGTGAATACAGAGACTTTTAACACAAAAAAGGAGAATGAGTAACCATGCATATTGTTTTAAAAGTGGTTTAAAGTGCAAAGGAGCAGATGAAATTACAGCTTAGGTTTTTATCGCAAAACCAAATAAGATTTTTAAACCGTTGAGGTACTTCATTTTGCAATGCAATGTGTGTCTGTATTTGTGATGTTTTTCAGGGTTTACGTACATACACGTATGTCCACAGAGTAATGGAAGAGAATGTTTCTTGAAAACTTAATATACTAGTGTGATGTGTGTAAAAAGCAGTAAAAAAACGGTAGTTTCTTGGACCTATTACATAAGCAAGAAATAACGCTTTGGGCTATATATTTTTCAAAAGCATGCATTACAGCAATAATTTTCTCAAATATAGATACTTTTCAATTTAGTATAATTACGCTCGGAGATTAAGAATTACACCCGGAACCCGGGGGAATATAGCGAAATCCAAAGTTGTCCAAATTCTATGTCATCGACGGTGGACGTTCGACGTTCGACCGTTTTGTGATTTATGCGCTTGCGCGACTAAAGACTGGTAATAAACAACGTTCTGATTGGCCAAGACAGAATGTTAGTATTTTAATGAGGATTTCAGCAATTTTACTGTCATGCCGTAAACTCTTTTGTCAAAGCGTTTCATAAACTTTGTGCAAAATATAACGAGAAGAAACAAGATGAAGGATTATAGTCGTTGACAGATAACTAAAACGTGGATACAGTTCAAGACAAAGCCAGGCAAAAAGAAATAATTCATCATCTGCAAGCTTATAAGTGTTTCAAAGGGTACGTGTTTTCTTTGTTCATTACGTATTTGCTTCGCGGTATAAAGGATGCAGTTTCTTTGTATAATTTTCCGCGTTGAATGCCGTTTTGCAAAGACATAAACCAGCTGTGAAAGCCTATTAAACCTTCGCTTTAACTTCAAAAAGTGTTTTGAAAGTCTAATTTGAATTTTAATATGACAAATATCATTACTTAATATTTTAAACGATTACTTAATTGCTGCCATGGTATAATGCAGCAAAAATTGAACGGCTAATGTTTGCACTAGCTTTATGATTATTCTTGTAACGAATGAATTAGCTATAATATACTCGATAAATTATACTATTCACTGATTTGAGTTTTGAGACATTT
The DNA here is from genome assembly GCF_004324835.1 of Dendronephthya gigantea. Classification (NCBI taxonomy): domain Eukaryota; kingdom Metazoa; phylum Cnidaria; class Anthozoa; order Malacalcyonacea; family Nephtheidae; genus Dendronephthya; species Dendronephthya gigantea. The sequence goes on along the minus strand of NW_021163062.1, from coordinate 551,177 downwards.
CATAATAATTTATAAGTTTAGGTCAGGTAAGCCCTGGAAGTAGAGAGAGGTTGCTGCATGCATGTATTTGTAGTGATATTCCCGCTCTGCGTGTCTAAATCAGCTTTTCCCTCTGATTGAACTTGTCTATTAGTGGTCGATTGTTCTTGTAAGATCAGAGTTCTAGGATTTGTCAAACCAGATGGTTCCTTTTGTCTGTCTACAATGTCGTGATCCTTCGATTCAATTGCTTCCCCTATTTTCAGCAAATAGCTTCGATTTCTTCATATGTTCAAGATGGTATTTCACCAAGTACGATCTAGGATGTTTAGCTTTTCTTCTGCAGATCCTTGTAGTATTGCAGTCGCTCACGGACAACTTCTGGATCTTTCACTTCGGGCTTCCACTGTTCTTCAGTCATCGGTAAAAGGGTCTTAAAGTACCGAATCTCGTGGTGTGTTGCGATGATTTAGTAGCTTTTATACAGCTTTCTTCATCAACGACGTTGCAATCCGGACAGCCCTTTCAGCGCCAACATTGCACTGGGGATATCCAGGCGAGCTCGTAACATGTTCAAATTGGCACAATGTCTGGAATGCTTTAAACTGCTTTTTTATACTAAACTGAGGACCATTATCACTAACAAAAACATCTGGGATTCCATACCGTGCCTCGGATGGTTGCTGTGGCTTGTTTTGACTTACATATGCTGCAGGATGTTCCCGAGGTGAGGTTGATGCACAATCTTGAGAATTTCTTTCTGCAACACAGCCGTAATTACCATCTTGTTTCTTTTTAAGATCAGGTCATCACTGATGGACAGTTTTCTTTATAGCCCCATGCAATAGCTCTGGATAGATGGGGATAAATGGGACTTGCGTTGTGGCCACCCATCGACGATAACTTGTTTCCACCGTTGTAAGACTGGACCGTTCTGTGTCTTCTCCTGTAACCGTTTCAGCTTCGACGGGGAAACTGGCAGTACCATGTGTATTACTAGCTCTTCTTCGAGGATATATCGTTTGGATCGACCTCTTGATAAGCTCTGCTCACGGTATCTGCTACATATAATTCGGAGCCTTTCTTCTAGGTAACTTGTAAATCGTACTGTTGCAGGCGAAGTAGTATTCGTTGCAATGTCATCGGACAGTCATTAGGATGCTTCTTGAAAATGCTCACCAATGGTTTGTAGTCAGTTTCCACTTGGACGGTCTTTCCAAAGATAAACTGGTTGAAATTGTTACACGAAAAGACGATGGCCAAAAGTTCTTTTTCTATTTGTGCGTATCGTTGTTGGCATCTGACAAAGCTAGCGACGCATAGGCTATGGGGTTTCCGACTTTCCGTCTTGTTCCAAGACAGCTCCAAGTCCAGATTTGCTGCTGCCACAGAATATCTTTACTGCCTTCGAAACATCGCAATAACGTAACGTTGGTTTTTTCGGCTTTCCGATGCTCATCGTTCCACTACCAGGCTACATCCTTCTTCAGCAGGGATCGTAGTGGAGCTGCTTTCTCAGACAGGTTTGGAATAAACTTTGCGAGGTACTTCATTTCGTTCCCAAATAATTAAATCATCAGCAATTACTTCACAGCCTTCTAAAACACCAAAAAACTCTTCCACTACTGGTTGGTAGACTTCAGGAGCAGATTTGATGCCAAATAGGGCAGGCGTTTAAACCTATAATGTCCAAATGGAGTGTTGAAACAGGTCCGAAATGAGGACTCTTCATCCAGAGGGATTTGCCAAAATCCACTTGTAGCATCCAAAGTCGAAAATATCTTGGCATCAGGTAATCCTAGTCAGAACATCTTCGACAGTTTTCATTGGATAATACCCTCTCTTCACCGCCTCGTTAAGATCTTTTGGATCGATGCCCAAACGGATCTTATTTGGTTTAACGACCATAACCGAGCCCACTCTGTTGTTGTAGTGATTGGAGTTACAACTCCTAACTTCTTGATACGATATAATTCTTCTTGAATTTTTGAACGAAGAGCTGCAGGAACTGGTCTACAATCTTGGACAAAAGTTGTTGTAACACCAATCCCCTCCCCCCAAATTCAATGTTGCCACGTGAAATCTCCATACAACATTGATTTTGGGGGTGGGGTGTTACAACATTTTTGTCCAAGATTGTAGGTGCATGAACGACTGGTCTCACGTTCTTGTCAATTTCTATAATTATGTTACGTTATTGGAAGACAACCAATACTGCTAGTGGAGAAAACATCTTCATACTCAACAAATATATCACAATCAGAGTTCAAAGTTTTACCCATTTCTACTTCTCTTTTTATAACGTTTAACTTTTCACAAGCTTCCAGTCCTAAGATTGCTTGTTCACAACATAAAACTCAAGCGGATACTGCCTGCCTCTATAGTTTACTGGTAATACGACTGTTTCTTCAAGTTTTATCACTTTTCCACTATACGAAACAAGTCTAGTTGCTGCCGTGGGCAGCACACTAATCGCAACATGAAGTATCGTGTTGTTCGTGCCAGTCTCTTTGGCCGAGTTATGTATAGTCGAAATCTCGATTTTTTCTGTGAAGATGTCGTAATTCCGGGGGTTAATTAAGGATTCAGGAAATTTTTTTTAATGAGGGGGGCAGGCAGTCAAGAAAATGTTCTACTGCGCGCGCATGTCGGCATGTTTCAGTTGTTCTCGCTTTCTGCCGATCGAAAAGCAATTAAAGCATCAAGAATTTGTTAAAAGTCGTTTTATGCAAGAAAAGTTTGAAAGTGTTCAGGTAAGTATGACTTCATTTCTTTCTGCTAATATTCATCAAGGTGATGTAAGTTTTAGTGCATGATCAATCTAGAGGAAAGCAATGTGCTTTCATGAGTTTATCGGCAATTATAACAGCCGAAAGTAACCCGCTGATTGATTGGTCAACAACAACATTCAATAATGTCTTACTACAAGGAGACAAAATGTACTTAAAAGCTATGAATAATGGCTTAATTGTTTTGAACCCAGGTGTTGAATTATTGTCTGTAGATAACTTGCCAAATGTTGTTAGTGTTTCATGTTGTACAAGCACGTTTTGTTACGAAATTGAAGCACCTATAGTGCAAGCAGAAAGTATAAACAATGAATTAAACGTTGATATGGTAGAAGAAAATAGCAGCGTACCCGTGGTGGTAGAGCCCATTGAGGCACAAAATACCAGCCTACCTGTGATGGAGGCACAAAATACCAGCCTACCTGTGATGGAGGCACAAAATACCAGCCTACCTGTGATGGAGGCACAAAATACCAGCCTACCTGTGATGGTACAGCCCATTGAGGCACAAAATGAGGTACAAACCGATGGTAGAAATGAAAACCTAATTTGGTTTATAAAATATGGAAAAGATCTTCAAGGTCTTGTTATTACTGACAGGGAAATTGAATGTCCATATTATGATATTCATACAGCTCTTTTGAATACTTTTGTGAAGTATAGTTATGCTATCTTAGTGCTAGAAGGCTATATGATGGCCCTTATAAAACAAACAAATACTTTCTATTTATTTGACTCCCATGCCAGAGATGTTAATGGTATGCCTGATCCTAATGGCATTTCTGTTGTCATGAAATTTACCAATATTCTGGAGTTGGAACAGTTTTTGTTTACTCTGTCAACAAACCTACATGTCAATTTATTTGAAATTGTACCTGTCCTTTTAACAAAAGGCAATTTTACACTGCAGACTACTAAACGTGTTAAAGACTGTATATACCAAAAAGAACAACGTTCAAGGGAAACTGAACATGAGAAACGAATAAGACTTGAAAAAGCTAATGAAAATAAAAAAAGAAAGCAATCAAAATAAACTGCAAGTGAAAAACAAACAAGACTCAAAAAACAAAGTGAGTCTATGAAAAGAAAGCGTTCACAGGAAACTGACCATCAGAAGCAAAGCAGGCAGGAAAAAGATAGACTGTCTAAAAAACAGAAGCAGGGAAAAGGGGGTTTACAGCCTCAACACGAAATAAATCAAGAACAGTATTTAAACATGTTTGACAGTGCCAACAATGGCAGTATTGACAAGCAATCTTGGGCCAAGGCTAACATGAGTAAGTTTCATAAGGCTGTGCAATATATTGTCAGTCAGTGTTCAGTATGTCGGGAGGCATGGCCTTTAAAAACCAAACCAAGAACATCATATGTGTGTTCACGATGCTCTAGAGACAAAAAATCTCCTAAAAAATTCTCTTCTGAAAATTCAATGATACCTTCATCTGTTCCACATGAACTTCAAAATTTAAGTCAAATTGAAGAAATGTTAATTGCTCGGGCTTTGCCTATTATGCGAGTTTATATTAAACCTGGTGGTCAGCGAGGTTATTCAGGGCATTGTATTAACCTACCACAAAATGTCGAAGAACTAGCAATGACTTTGCCAAGATACCCAAACGACTTGGCTGTGATTATTGTCAAGGTTAAAGGGAAAAACAACACATTCCGAGATGTAAATGTGCGAAAGCAAAACTATGAGTATATAATGCTTTAGTTTGGCTTATAAATAACAATCCATGTTATTCAGGGTTGAAAATTAATGAAGATGCATTGAACTTATTACCCGAAAATGGTGTACCACAAGGTCTTATGACTGTTGAGACTGATGATGATATAGTCTCAGATCTGTCAGATGAGAATAGCTCTCCTGGTTTGGGTCCTCCTACTGATAACCCCTCTGATGATATTGTTTACAACAATTCTACAGAAATGAGTAGTTTTTTACCTGTTGGAGAACAACAGCAACAGGAAATGGAAGCTTTTAGAAATCAGCTTTCTGAAAAAAAGGCAATGCCATGGCCCGCAACAGAGAATGAGCCATTAAACGAGTATCAGGTATCGCATTTAGCTACAATGGCTTTCCCAAAATTATTTCCAGATGGGAATGGTGATCCTACCAATCAGGGACTTCTGAGAGATGTTCCTGTTCAGGAAAGAATAAAGCATCTTTTAAAATTTGCTGAAATTATTGATGGCAAATGGGTATATCGTTTTGCCAACCACCCAAGATTTTCTTATTGGGCTTTTAACATGATTCAAAGAAAACGAATCCTGCAACAAAGTGGAATATTCCTTAAACAAAACCCAGGTGAAGCACATCTCACTATTGATGAACTCCGAGAAATGGCTTCCAGTAACAGTGCTAATCTATTTATGTCCAAAGTTTCTAGATATGTCGGCAATATTGCTGGCACTAATGCTTATTGGGTAAGAGAAGAACTGAAGTGTATTATCACTAGTGTTGGAGCACCAACATTATTTTTTTACCTTTTCTTCAGCAGATATGCATTGGCCAGAATTACATGCTTTATTTCAATCCAGTACTAATTGTGAAACTGCTACTCCTACCAGTGATGTAAGACGACAAAATGTCATTAACAATCCTCATCTTGTGGATTGGTTTTTCACCCAAAGATTAGAAAGCTTTGTGAAACACTGGCTTTATGAAACACTTGGTGCAAAATGGCACTGGTTCAGATATGAATACCAAGGTAGAGGTAGTATCCATTGTCATGGTACTGCTAAATTAAATAATGATCCAGGTTTGTGTAAACTTACTCAAACTGCTTTGAAAGGTTTCTTAGCTCAAAAATTTAAAAATGAAAATGAATGTCCTGATACAACAGAACTTGACCAGGATATTGAAGCTGGTCAGGAAGCTGCTGACACAGTATGTCAGTATGTTGATTGGTTATTATCAACCGTCAATCCTAACCCTCCTGAAGAGGAAATGTGGATAAGACCTGAAGTTCATCCATGTCAAAAACATCATAATGAAATTCCTCAAGATGACGTGCAATCAGATTATGTAGATCTGTTAAACATGGTACAACGACACACTCGTTGTAGTACCAGCTACTGTCTTAGGAAGAAGTCAAGTGAGACAGAATTGAAATGTAGATTTCATTTTCCTTTTGATCATTGTCCTAAGACAATACTTGAGTTTGAGAAAATTCACACTTCAGGTGATAATGAACATTATAGAGCCAAAATTGTGACAAAACGAAATGATTCTCGGTTAAATAATCACCAACAACTCCAACTTCAAGGATGGAGAGCTAACTGTGACATTCAAGTTGTCATTGATCACTATGCTTGTGTTGAATATCTCACAAAATATGCAGCTAAGGGTGAGCCAAGATCACCAATATTAAAACAAGCATTTAATTCTATTATGCAAAATGTTGACAGTAATACTGACCCTCGTCGGGCTATTAAGAAAGTAGTTATGAAATCTCTTGGTGAAAGAGATTATGCAGCTCAGGAGACAATGGATCATTTGTTGTCTTTAAAACTACACAGCTCATCTTTTAAAGTGATGCCAGTCTAAATGGTTCACGTAGAGTACGTGATTATTCAGAGGAAGGTGAATCATGCACTGATTATTCACTACTTGATGTGTATGCTAATCGTGAACAATATGACAGTTCGCGTGATATAATGAATATGAACTTTGTTCACTTTGCTACAACATACAAAGTTGTTAACAATGAATTGACAAAATTGCCAGAGAATGTTATACCTAGAATATTTCCAACTTATTCTCCTAATCCCAAAGGCACAAACTTTGGCTTATATTGTAAATATCAACTTTTAAGGTATAAACCCTGGAAAACAACCCACAACAATGCGTGGGATGATCAAGAACCAACTGATGAGATTCTTATTAATTCGTGGCAAGAATTTTTGCAAACGCCTTATGGACAATCTAATGTCCCAGATTGGTTTGACAAATTACAAGCTGTCATCCAAAGCCAAGAACCAGAAGATGAACCTTCTGAAGAACAAGAGAGAACCCGAGAAGAGTGGATGGTAATATCAGACCTTCACACTCCATTTGATATAAACTCTGAACAAACACCAGAGTCAACACATGACTAGCTGGCATCTTGATAGAGCTAATTACTCCGAACAACAAATTCATGAAATGCCAACATGGATAAAAACTAACAAAGAGGAGTACACTATTGATGAACAATATGATGTTGTTGATATCAACAGTTTTAGTGAAATGCAAAAACTTGCTTATGACATTGTAAAATCTCATTTTGATGATACATTATCAGAAACAGAACCATTATGTTTGATCATAAATGGTGTTGCAGGAACTGGTAAAAGTTACCTTATTAACGCTATTCGCAATTTATTGCAAAGTAAATGTGCTGTTACTGCTACAACTGGTAAAGCAGCTTATAATATTAGAGGTGTAACTGTGCATTCTCTATCAAAATTACCTGTAGGAACAAGAGGTAATAAAGATTTAAGAGGTCAAAGTTTTGTGTAGACTACAAGATAATCTTAACGACATTGAGCACATTATAATTGATGAATACTCCATGCTTGGCCAAGTTACTTTTGGCTGGATAGACAAGCGTTGCAAACAAGCAACTGGTTACTATGACGGAGTATTTGGTGGAAAATCTCTGATTTTGACTGGTGATCCAGGTCAGTTACCACCTGTTGCTGACAAACCTCTGTATCATGCTAAACCATCAAATGCTGTTGGTGAACAAGGTTATCAAGCATATCGTATGTTCAACAATGTTGTTAAACTCACTGATAATCAACGAGTACAAGGTAATACACCAGAACAGGTACAGTTCAGAGATTTATTGCTACGACTTCGCAAAGGCGACTCAACAGCTGATGACTGGGAATTACTTCTGACTCGTCAACCATCCAACATCACTAACTTATGTGAGTTTGAAGATTCTACTAGACTATTCTATAGTAATGAACAAGTTGGCAATTACAACCATGAACAACTAACAAAACTTGAGCATCCAATTGCTCATATCAATGCCTGTCATTCATCTTCATTGGCAAAAAAGATATTTCCAGACGACATGTCTGGGTTAGAACCAGTTGTATTTCTAGCAAAAGGTGCTAGGGTAATTTTGACAATGAATCTATGGTCGAGTGTAGGCCTCTGCAATGGGGCTACTGGAACGGTTGTTGATTTCATTTATCAGAACAACCATCAACCACCTGACTTACCTATTGCAGTAATAGTAGAATTTGAGAACTATAGAGGTCCTGTATTTGATGAAAGCCAACCGCTGTGCATTCCAATATGTCCCATCACTGTTTCATGCCAGACAGAAATAGGTTTTCATGAGAGGCAACAGTTACCTCTTAGGCTTGCCTGGGCTCTAACAATACACAAGACCCAGGGACTCAGTCTTCCAAAAGCATGGATTGATATTGGGAAATCTGAGAGAACTGCTGGAGTCTCTTATGTTGCTATTAGTAGGACAAAAACACTTGCATCTTGTGTCATTGAACCTATGACTTATGAACGATTAGCCAGATTGAAATCATCTGGTAATTTACAGTATAGGCTTGAAGAAGAGAACAGGCTTGATCAGTTAGCACATAGTACGAACAGTGCATTTAGAACAAACCATTCAGTTTGAATATTAAGAGATAGGGGGTTGCAAATATTGATCCCTCCTAAAATTCTGTATGTACGCTTAATCGCTAATTAATAATATAATCAGTTATCTGTTATCACTGTATGTATGAAATGATGGTTAATTTGAAAGATTAAAAAGGTAAATTTTTTTCACTCCCCTTTTCCCATATCTATGTTCCATGTACTTTTCGGCAATTGTTCTGTTCATTAATTTTACGTGCTTCTTTTTAATTATAGTTATGCTGTTAGCTACTACCGACAACGAATCCTCCGAATAATAACGTTCACATGATCCCATATCATGTTATGAGCTGGGTTACACAGAATTATATAGTTCAACAAAATGGTACTTACAATTGGATACAGTCTGGTTTATCAAGTGTCATGTCATGTGGATGCCTCAGTGTAATGTGCTTTACAATGTTTTGTACAACCGAACAAAATTTACTGGGAGTATACATGGGCACTGATGGTACCGAATCTGCAGTAACTGCTTTATGAAAGCTATATGAAACATCTATACATGAGGACAAAGATCCAAACATTGTTATCGTTCAGATACCACTGAAATGTTTACATGCATGGACATGGCAAATGCAGAATTATATCTTATAAAGACAGACCACTGAAGATACTGAAAGGACATTGCCTCTGCGATTTTATAACAGCCTAATACTCACGATGTCATTGAAAACTTTCAAGTAATGAATGACTTCCATTGATCACAATAACATTACACTTTGGTACCAAGAGTTCCATTGACTATAGAATACTTAAAATGTATACCAATATCTTGTTATAATAATAACAATAAACAGTTTTTTACTCTTAATAAAATAAATACATACAGTGAAATATTGACAAATTTGATATTGATACACAATAGCAATTTTAACTCAAGACGGACAAAACACTGAAGACTTCATGCAGTAAAAGTGGATGATTTAATAGGATTTTTGAATAAACAAGACATCTTGAGAATCAAAATATAATTCAAACAAGACACAGATTGAGACTGTAAATTTTCGACTTTATTACAAAGTCATCTTCAGACAGAATGGAAAATTTACAGTCTCAATCTGTGTCTTGTTTGAATTATATTTTGATTCTCAAGATGTCTTGTTTATTCGGAATTTGCTTTTTACTTTACTTTTTTAAATTGTCGGCTGGTCATGGTACACGCATGCGCTACACCCCAACTGCGACTGTTTTGTTACAAGAGTACACGTGCTCGGTCTTTCTGCATTGGTCTTCAAGGGAAACGGACGTTGTAAATTAATATTCAAAACGTAAATGTATTTTTGTCCCATATCAATAAACTATTAGTTCAAATTCAGCGCTACTTAATATTTCATGTTATTTCGAGGTAGTGTACATAGTTGAATGTCTTGTTAAACCCGGCGCATTTTTATCAGGCAATGTCATAGTGTTTTGATATTGCCCAATTGCATTTGACCAACTAAAATTGCTAAAAACGTCCCACACGAAAAGATAAGGGATTTAAGCCTGGTTTTCATATATAGTAATTCATCAGCGATGGCGTTCGAAGAAATTTAAATGCTTCAAAACAAGGCTTTTAGACATGTGCGCACAAGCGTCGTCTTCGAGCATTTTCAAAATCGTTTTCGTATTTATCGTTTTGATGCCCTTTTCTTACAGTCCAAGAGAAAATATGCTCAATATATTAAATTAGTTGTAACTTCGTAAATTGACAGTGTTTGCAAAAAGTTACTGGTGCGCATAATCGACCGACTTTTATAAGCGGAATAAATCGCATCGTGTGCGCCCGGCTTCATAGTATAATATGCCTGTGATAATATGCCTGTGCGCCCGGTTTATAGTATAATGTAATTTCAAGTGTTGGTTTGTATGCGGTTTCAAAACCTTAATACGTTTAAATATTTAGATTAATGGTAAACTATATAACTTCCAGTAATGTTTGTGTGAATTTTGATTAAGCCAAAAACACGGCTTTTTTATAGTTTGACATGTGCCTGGTCAAAGGGCAGTTGCGATACAGTGACATCAAATTACACTAGAGGAAACAGCTGAGCTGAGCGTCACTCATGGCTGTTGGCTGAGTTGTCTCCTCAAGTGTGCCGTGTCCTATTCTGCGTTTTCTGGCACGCGCGCTATCGGCGTCAGGTATTCAGTATATTGAATAATTTAGTGCACGAAAAGTATAAGCGCGCGTCTTGAGTTATTTCCTCCGGTGTGCGTCAGTCATTGTGACATGTGTCTCATATAATATGTTAGTAAGATTCCATTGTGGAGGCAGACATACAGCCATTATCGACAGTTCACTTTCAGTTTAATTTTAACAAATTAATTCAGAGAAATAATATAGGATTGTATGCAATATATATTAAACAGTGTTATTCAATCCACATACTTGCCTATGACAATTAACCAATGCCATTACAATATTATAATTTGATGCTCTTGTCAACACCAAGTAACTGCATTCACATGTTTTTAACACTTTGTATCTTTTCTTTTCAGTGTGAAGTTTTCACCAGTTGGAAAATAATGACAGGTATTTAGCATGGCTATTACTTATCCTCTACAAATGGCCAATTGAGTGGCGATACACTCTACTTTTAATATTTAATCTGTCTAACACCAGATGATTTTACCTGCTCAACAGAGGATGTTAAACTTAATGGATTAACTAGTCTATCTGTCCATGTCTATAGCTGACCCTTATAACACTGTATATAAATGATGAACTTGCATAATTTATACAGTAAATGAAAATATTCATACTCAAGAAGCCTTTCACTTTTCATTTTATTTAGACTCAAATAAAGATATAACCTGCTATATTCACGCTGTTTCACCAGTAAAGAATTCCAAAACATCGAATCGCAAGTATTTCAATTTCATCCTTCAGCAAAAAGATGATACTGTTCGTGGTGTGTGTTTCTCCCCAAATAAGCACTCGGAGCTGAACACGTTCGAAAAAACCAAAAGCCCAGTCAAAGTTTCCAACTACACAAGATCAGATCGATGGCAAAAATATAATCATAAATCAGTTCAGCAATGTGGCACCTTTAAATTCTGATGATGTACATTTTGTCTATTCAGACAAACTTACATCAAATGGAATCATAAATATTGTGTCTTGCAATGAGCTGGCAAATGAGCAATTGGTAACAATTAAAGCTGAAGTGATGCAAATTTCTGGTGTGAAAAAGATCCAAACACAACATCAAGGAACACTGATGAAGCAGGAACTGATCTTAAGAGACACAAGTGCCTTTATTAAAGCAGTACTTTGGGGCTCGCATGTGAATACTTTAAACGAAAAAGATACGTACATCTTTAAGAACTTTAAAGTAAAAGCATATAAGAGTGAAAGATATTTGAACACTCCAAAGAATGAACAGTTTGAAGCAAACCAAACAACTGGATTTGATACCCCATTAGTGGATGTTCCTGAAAACCTCAATGAGACATCTACAACTATAATCGGCAATGTCATTGGTGTAATTGAAGTTGTTAAGATACAAAGCTGTGTCAATTGCAAAAAGAATGTTTCCCCTGTTCCAGACAATCAAACCTTTGCGATGTGTAATGGATGTGGTGCATTGCAACTTCTTGATGCATGTGAAGTTCAAAGCATGGTTCGTACATTGTTGCAAAACTCTTCCGACCCCTCTGAGAAACGACGCCTAGCTTTTTACAATCAAGAGATCCAACAACTTAAAAATATAGTTCTGGATCTATCATTGGACTTGAACACTGCAAGTCAACAGGATGTCATGATTGCCATTTAAAGGCAAACAAAACGATTAAAGTGACCTTTGATACATTAAAAAACAAAGTTATGGATGTTGCCCTTGCATAAACTTTAGTGAAGGAACACTTATGGAAACTTATTTATTGTACATTAATGTTATGTTTTGTTTTTGTTAATTCAAGGAAGGACTTGACAATCTGAACAATTTTTTGTTCAATATATTTCTGTAAATTTTGGTGTCAAATCGACCAGTTTTATAAATGGCTACTAATTTGAAATACTTTTATATACATATTAAGTAGGACCGACTAACCCCATTACACCGTAAAAATCTTTTGAAATTTAAGTTTACATCATGCCAAGACTAATTGGGCTAATTTATATGCGTACAAAAGAGTTTCAATTTGGCAGCTATTTATTAAAATGGTCGATAAAATAAATGGATTTTAAATGGGCCTGTCTGATTCTGTTTGATAACATGTTATGATCTGTGTTTACAATTATTTGACGATATATATTTATATATATTTATGTATGTATATATATACATACATATATATATATATATATATATATATATAACATTATATATATATATATATATATATATATGTATATATATATATATATATATATATATATATATATATATATATGTATATATATATATATATATATATAATATATATTATATATATTAATATTATTATATATATATTATATATATATATACTCCATGTCACGGCAGAACTTCCCTTGCGATAGTAACTTCTAGTGATTGTATCTAGTTTAAACTTTAAAGGCTGATTGTAAATTTGTACTGTTATATTCCACTCTTCCTCTGTATTGCTAACACCGTTTATCTCTTTCTGCATGCTGCTCCAACGCACCCACATACATGTAGGTCATGTGTGTCTTGTGAAAGAATTTTTATCACACTTTTACAAATACTTTGGCAAAATGGTTTTGCTTACCACATTTCTCACAAGTCTTTCCAACTGCTGGGCACTTGCTTTTGTCTCGTTGATGTAACGTCCCGCAGTACTTGCACTGAACATTTCCCAGTTGCTCTTTGTAGGGCGTTCGCTTGTTCTTTGTCTTCGAGTTAACACGCTTGACCATAACGAGTCCTTTATCGCTTCGTCTATTGTGCTCGTTGCATTTTTAAGGCTTCCATATGGCTTCGAGTCTGTTCACCTGCTCGACAAATATCAAAAGCTTTCTGCAAATCTAAGTCAGCTTCGTGAAGTAATCTACTTCGTACTGCATCGTCTCGGACTCCAACTACGATTCTACCGCGAATTAGTTCGTTACAAAGAGCGCCGAATTCACAGTTCTGAGTTCTTAGGTTGTAGTCTAAGTTCAGTAACATACGCATCAATGGTTTCGTTCACACCTTGCATACGTGTACTGAATAAAGACCGTTCGTATGTTATATTCCTCTTTGGCTTGCAACATGCTTCGAATTTCTCGATCAAAACAGCTGGATCGTCTTGTTCTTCTTTCTCGCCAGTTTACGTAAACGTGTTATATACTTTGATCGCTTGCTCTCCTGCGAGATTTGAGAGCATACAACCTCTTTGTTTGATTTCTTTTCATAGCCCGGCGCTACAAGAAATATCTCATATTTCTGCTTAAATCTTCGCCGGTATACGGCTATGCTCCCTTCAAAGGATATTTGACTAGGTTTAATAAAACCTTCCATTTCGTACTTTTACCGCTGCCACCATGTAATATACTGTATATATGAACGAAGTATACTGAAGTTTTATTCACAAGCTAGTTATTATGTACATTAATACTTAATACATGCAAATAAGGACACTATTATACTAATATACTAGTGAGTGCCATTATACTAATCTATTAATATTATTAAGAGGAGATTTTTTATTTTGTCGCGTATTTTGGCGGGAAAACGCTCAAAACGTAAAATCTTTTCGGCGTACCACTCAAAATCCATTTATTTTACCGTTATTCTTTAGATTATGTTGTGAACTAAGTTTTGAACTGTATTTGGTGAATGCAAAACACCAAACAAAGAAGTTATTACAAAATATAATGCGGCGGCTATCCGACAATGTTATCAAAAGAAGCTTCGATTCAATTGTCATTTTTTTCTCGGTGTATCCCGAGAAATCTTTTCATTTTCACAATATTTTGAGATTATACAGTAAACATACTTTGTGGATGCTTTTCAGGTTTGCAAAACATTTTTAATGCTGATAATTTTAGTGCTGTTGCATGAAGATATAACTGAGGTTTTGAGCATATATTACGCGACATAGAAAAATATCTCCTCTTAATGAGTCCCAAGCCCCATTATTACACCTAGGAAACAATACCGACGAGGAGCGAGGGTACTAATTTCACCCGGAGTTTGGGAATTACACCTGGGTATTGTGACAGAACAAGTGAACTGTAATAAAACCTGGAACTTACGCCAGCGCTATATTTGGTTGAAGCCAAAAATTAAAAGCAAAAACGTTTTAAAAAACAGAGCTTTTGACTCTGTTTCTCGTTCAATTCTTAGAAAAAATAGCAGATGACTGTATTTTACATCGTTCTAGACGTTCCTGGATAATTGCTCTGTGCGTCTGTCTCAGATGTTTAAAAACTCAGAAAAACTATCTTCAAATTTGGCTCTGAAAATAGCGGCCAAGCTAATGCATTTACAAAAGAAATCCGCTTAGAAGAACAGAATAAATTATATGAATAAACAACTACCTACCAAATCGTTCTTGTTACGCCCCTGTTCCCAGGCCTATACCTTAATTTCAACTGAGCAATGATGAAGTTTTTAGTCTGCTTGTTATACCACGCCTCTATGGTGATGCCCATATTTATATTTTCGTGATGCTTTTTTACCTTATTCCCAAATCCCACTTTACATACCAGTGATATCATTCAGCGTAGTGAATAGTCTCCTGCATCATAATTATGTCTCCAAAATACGAATGTTACGATACTTTAGGCCCAAAATCACAAATCAAAACAAATTTCTGTGAATATAATACCAAGTTAGCACTTTATTATTTCCTGATCAAACATTAACATCAAACGGCATTTACATAATTTTGCAGACATAGGTCATGCCACTTCTAACTCCTACGCTTAGTGCAAACTTACTATATTACTCATTCACTTCTTATATACATACACGTCTAGCTTTGATGAAATTGATTTTTTCAGTGTAAATGGACTTGAACAGCCAGGGTTTAGTAATGGAAATCTACAAACTTTTCAGTCTTATTCAGATATATGCACAGCTATAATTATGCAGGAAGGCCTTGCGAAGGTTGTGTTCACTGCTAAAATCAAGTTCAAAAAACTACTAGAAAGTTTAGATAAGACCTGGCTGTCCAAAGCGTCCAGTGAAATTACCTGGTTTTATCATTCAACCGTACTATTAAATATAGAAATGATTAAAATTAATATTGAAGAACATTATTTTGTCGACGCTGAACCGTGTTAAACAACAAGGCTTATAGCCTTAACATTTTCACAGTCAGTGGTCTAGACAGATCAATAAGTGATACTCGATCAAAAAACGAAAATCTCCGTCTTTGGCGGTCAAAGTGTTTTGAAGCGTAAACTTAACGACTTTGAGGTATTGAAATGAGTAAAACACGATTCTGGTAGTCGTGTAATCATACTCACAATAGCATGTGATTGTTCTGTTTCAAAAAAACTTATCTCGGTAACCAGGCTCATGCGAACAAGGGGTTGTTCGTTCCCATGAGCCTGGTTACCGAGTTTTAACGAAGCTAGCGTAAAAGTATTGAAATATTTTGAGGTATTGAAATAAGTCTTTATGAAACAGAACAGTGACATGCTATTGTTAGGATGATCACACGACTACCAGAATCGTGTTAGGCCTGTGTTAGACGTCGCATTTTAGTCGCGTCGAATGCAATTCAAACAATAGATAATGAGATGATAATGAAGTTTAATGAGTTTTATCATCTCATTATCTATTGTTCGAATTGCATTCGACGCGACTAAAATGCGACGTCTAACACAGGCCTTATTAATTTTACTCATTTCAAAACCTCAAATTAACGCTTCGTTAAATCTCAGTAACCGGGCTCATGTGAACAGCCCCTTAGTTCAATTTTAAGTTGCAGACTTTCTGGACCGTGTCCGTGGTCTGCAACTGTCATTGACGTAGCGGTGACGTAATGGTTATATAGTCCTATTGTGCAAATTTGATGCTACACAAGGTGTATTTCAAAATTGCAAACGCTATAATTTGCATACTTATTATGTTGATACTGCCAAAAGCATCTCAATGCCGTTCTACTAATTATTACTACCTCTGGGATTTGAAAACACTCCCCTCTGCTTTAGTGCAGATTTTGTTGCTCCCGCGCAATTGGCAACAAAATTACAACGACTTTGTTGCAAGTATAATTTTATAAGCATTTTGTATCTTAATAACGCCTGTTTCAAACAGCTTGCTTTCTGCCGAGCTATAGATAATAACAACAACAATACAGGGTGAGTAAAAAAACTGACACCTTTGAAATTCAAATTAACTTTAATGTAACAGAAGTTGCCTAAAATATCTCATGGGTATACGAAGCATATCAAATAAGTGAACCATTAATTCAACTAAAACTTGTTCCCTTTGGAAGTTAAAATGCATTCTAAGCTCTTTAAATAAAAAAGAACAGTTTTATCAAATCGTTTTTCTAGTACACGCGCCACGTTGAATTAGTTCAATTGGTTTAAACACTTTTGCATTAATGGAAATTGTCAAATTCCAGCCATAAGTTCGCGACTAATTTGTTTGACTCACACTGTAGATATCGAGGGGCGCATCTCAACAACAAATAGGCAGCAAGATATTTGAAAAAGGCCCACAATTCCTAAAAATATAGCAATATTTTAAAGTCCTGAGAAATAATTTTACTCACACAAAAAAATCTAAGACAGTGATGAGAACATACATAATTATATGCCTCTTCGTTTCTCACATTCGCTCTTTTTTTGTTCTAAAAACTTTTTTTAGGGCACTCGCGGTGAGCTAGGCTATACTGTGCCGGAAAAGCGAAAGGATGATAACTATAACTTGTCGCTAAATCGGCCGCAAAGTGAAAAAATTCCCATCAAAACAAGAATGATTTATCTTCTGATTGTTCTACATTTCTTTATAGGTATTCTCACAAGGGGCCGGTGAATTCCAATACTAACGAGCCAAAATAAAGTTATCAATCTTTGGGCTAATAAAGTTTAAGGTTTAATGTTCTGAAAGCACGCCCTTAATCGAGCCGTACGTATACATGCAATGAAAAAAGTACGAACTAATTAAAAAATAATATTGTGAATAGATGCACATTAACATTCATTACGTTCGAAAACCAAATTTTGGTAACATAAAAAACACGTGGTCGGACACCCGGACACAACGTGTAATAATTATTAAATTATATGACCTCGTAAACTCAATCCTTATCAATCCTTATAGCCTTCCAAAACGGCATGGTTACCATAAACGCTGCAGTAGCCCAAACCTGGTCTGATTGTAGGAGGCAGCGATGCTCTCCACGCGGCGAAACAGAACCTTCCTTTGAAATACAGAGAAACTAAATATTCATTAGAGGATTCGTACCGCCACCTGAGAGCGAAGGGTCCATCGCAGATAAAGCCAAGAGTCATGTAGTCATTGGTCATTTTTGTGATACACTTTACTGTGCTTATTTCCTGTATCACGTTCTGATTTATGAAACGAAATTGAGCAGGAGGGGATATGTCAGATATTGCAAGAACTTCTGCTGAGTTATTGACATCATAACGATGAATGTAGGCGTAACCATAACCAGAGCGTATTGTGAAGGTATTGTTTTCATTAGGAACTAAAAGAATGCGATGTACATACTAAATTGATACATATGTTCGGGGCTCCTTCCAAGGGTTACGAGTTATAATGGTGATGCTCCACTGACAATATAGACACAATTAGAAGGAAATAGGGAATTTAATCAGAATATAAATCAGAGAGGTGTTATTGTTCATTTCAAGCAGTTGTTATACTGGTCCACATTTGACGCGAAGTCAAATGAGTCGAGAAACTGCATGATACATGATACCAGTTCCTTTATTCGGAAATAAATATTTTAGTCATTGAAGTGTAATAAACCTCACCCGTTTTCCTACAGGATGATGCAATGATGAAAACAGATGAAAATTTGACTTATCCTCGGAAACCTTTTATGCGGTAGCCGAAAACGGTTTGGAGCAGCACAGGTAGCCCGCTATTGGATTTGTTTTACTTAAATATTAAATACATTCTATGCAAAACGACATGAAGTGTCCCTTCCTTCATTCACTGCTGACATATTATCGCAGGCGCCAATTCGTGCGGTGCAGTGTAACCTTTATGTATATATTAATATAAGGTTGGCAACTCTTTGTCGTATTTTCACATTTACGAATTACATACACAAACTTACACATGAAAATACTCGTACTTAAACACAAAAATATACACAAAAAACTAAATCTATGTGGGAACTGACTCTCCTAAAACATTTCCGAAACATTTGTTTGTCTTTAAAGCCATTGCAAATATGTGAAATTTACGAAAATACAAACACTTTTTGGTTGAATTTTTTGAAAAGCCGTCGGGATCCCATCACCCTGCCCTACGTCACAGCAAACACGCAATATGATTGGCTTAGTTTTGAATTTTGAAATTTGTTTACGTTAACGGACTCAACCAGCCAATCATATTGCGTGTTTGCTGTGACGTAGGGCAGGGTGATGGGATCCCGACGGCTTTTCAAAAAATTCAACCAAAAAGTGTTTGTATTTTCGTAAATTTCACATATTTGCAATGGCTTTAAAGACAAACAAATGTTTCGGAAATGTTTTAGGAGAGTCAGTTCCCACATAGATTTAGTTTTTTGTGTATATTTTTGTGTTTAAGTACGAGTATTTTCATGTGTAAGTTTGTGTATGTAATTCGTAAATGTGAAAATACGACAAAGAGTTGCCAACCTTATATTAATATATACATAAAGGTTACACTGCACCGCACGAATTGGCGCCTGCGATAATATGTCAGCAGTGAATGAAGGAAGGGATACTTCATGTCAGGGCCTTTTTTAAGAAATTTCGAGTGGGTGGGCCATTGGCAAAAAGGGCTTCCCCACTAGCGGAAAGAAGCAGGAATGTCGATCATGGCCGAAAGCTAGGGGGCACCCGGGAGATTTTTGAAATCAGTATAGTCAAGAAACGCCGTTTCCTATATTCTGAGCCTTCAAATTTATTCTAAAAACTGTATTTGTATCTCAGATAAAAGTATGGAAAACGCACAAAAAATACAAAGTTAACTTACGTCTTACCAAAAGTAATAATATCAAAGGTACAACATGTGTGTCAATATCAACAGGGAGTAATGGAGTGTATATTTGACATGTTTAGTGTATTTTCCAGTCTGAAGAATATTTTCTTTAAACTGGATAATCTCTGTACACTCAAATATCCATGTATATTTGTAAAGGTAAAGATGCATTTGAAATATTGTACATTACAACAGAAAAATGATTGATCATTGATGAATCTATTTGTCTATTTAAGCCGTTTTTGTGCTCGACTGTCTCGACAAATAACATTCGTCGAGTTACATTCGACAAAGGTTGGGTTACAGAATACAAGAGTGCTAATAGTAATACACTGTCGCAGAGCTAAATTATTCAATATTCTTCATTTTTTGTTAATATCTTTTAAAAAGGGGATTTTCACTGGGGGGGGGGCAAAATAGTGAACTGGGGGGGCCAATATGGAGGGTGGGGGGGCCTTGGCCCCCCCAGTATATATGTTAAAAAAGGCCCTGCTTCATGTCATTTTGCATAGAATGTATTTAATATTTAGGTAAAACAAATCCAATAGCGGGCTACCTGTGGGAGCAGGCGTTAAAATTCGTTCAGTTTCCCGTCTTCCTTTTACCCGAGAATTACTAAAGCAGACAAATTCGAGACCTCATATAACAGGACAAATTGCCGTTAAAACACGACGTGTAACAGGCGGAAAAGGATAAATTTCGACTTTCCCTGTGTAAAAGTACTTGTCATGTGTAAACGTACCACATGTGGCCTAACCGCCCAAATTCTGGAATCGAATACTGTGTGTGATTACTGTTTATGAAATTGAAATAAAACCGGATTAAAACAAATTTTAAAGCACGATCTATAATTGCATGATATATATATATATATATATATATATATATATATATATATATATATATATATATATATATATATATATATATACATAGTGTACCTGTCACACATGTCTTTCCATCCGAACGCAAACTGTATCCTTTTTTACACGAACATTTGTACGAGCCAACTGTGTTTTCGCATGAACTTACATTTAAATTACATGGCCTGGATGATGAACATTCATCGATATCTAAAATAAAAACAAACAGCAAGTTTTCAAACCGTTCTCAAACAGCAAGTTTGGCCAGAATATTAAATAGTTTGCACTCAATAACACACATGCACATAGCTAAGACGCTAAGTGCTACTAATATTGATGCATATATTCACGTTCAGCATAATTAGTTTCTTTTGAAATTGATTGTTTTTACGGTTTGCTATCATGAATATATGAGTATCTCCACCCCTCCCCCTTATTAAACGATCTTCCGCGGCCCCTGCACATTGGTATATACGTTTTGCTATACACCTGGAATTAACCATACATCATCTGGTTTATATATAGGCTATAATGTTTTTTGACTGGTTGTTTTCGAACACGTATCATTAAATAAAAATTTCCATTTTACTGACTACACAAAAGAAGTCTCCATTGCACGATCTTAGCTGTGAAATACTTTTTTGCATCGCACGGTTGCTTTCACTGAATTCAATGACTCACAGTATTTTTCACCTTGGCCGTGCTCGCGTATTTAATCACGAGTCCGAATGATGTGGCCGATTTGATATATCATTTATAATTACAAATTGTTAACTTATTACCTTAATTCAATAGCATTAGAAACTATTTTGCTGCTTTTTTGTAAAACAAAGAATGAAAGTTTTCATTCGTAACCAGTTCACAATTATTTCATTAGTAGCTATACACTATAAGCATATTTTTATAAGCTGATATTTTGATATAATACAGCAAATCTAATAGCAGGAAACTGATTATAGGCTGATAGCTATATATTATCCATGCAACAGTTTATAAATTCTAATATATAATATACCTGCGCATGTCTGTCCAATATCTGTGTATCCCCATTCACATAAACACGAGAACGTACCGTTATTTATACAATAACGTAAGGGACCACAACTTTTAATAGGACAACCTTCTACAAAACAATTTGGAATAAATTAGATAATTATATAATGATTTAAGACTCGAACTAGCTCCACCGGAAGTTTGAGGCCAAGATGGCAGAAATTGAAGCCTTTCTTGTAGAGTTGTAGATATGAAATTTCGTAGGTAAAATGGCGGCAATTATGAATGAATATCAAAGAAACAAAAGCACGTTGTGTCCTTGACCATCAATAATGATGAGATCAAACAAGTCAAAACTACGACATTTTTAGGAGTGGTTATCGATGAATGTTTATCATGGAATGACCATATCCTCTCAGTAGCTAAAAAAAATAGTAAAATCTGCAGGAATTATTGCGAAAATACGTCATTTTACAAACTTGAATTCTTTAAAACTAATTTACTATGCTGTGGTCTATATCTAATCCATGGCAATTTAATATGGGGAAATACATACAAAAAGCGAATTCAAAAACTTACTAATATTCAAAAGAAAATAATTCGACTAATGACATTTCAGTCCTACACTTCTCACAATGAAAAAATATTTATTGACCTTCAGATCTTGAATATAAGTAAGTTAAATAAATATCTTACAAGCCTTTTTTTGTTCCGATATCATCATTACTAATAACCAAATTCACCAACACAATACTCGAAACTCGACTAAGCTACACAAGTCATTTCAAAGAACTAACTAGGCCAGGCACTCAATTTCGGTAAAATTAAAGGGGTGGACATTTGGAATAGCCTTGATAGTAAACTAATATATCTAAGATCACGTCTTATTTTTTTAAAAAAAATCAAAAATTCACTTTCTACATAGCTAATACAAAAACACTTCGTCTCATGTAAAAAAAATTATGTACTATAACTTTTCTTCTTATCTATTCATTTATATTTTTTTTTACGGCACAGTATTAATTCATTTTAATATATATTCACGATATATTATTTTATTGTAGAGCACAAAGACATAGCGTTATAGACTTTAACTAGGGGTCAAAATCCAAAAGCCTGTTTAAGGTTTCAATAGACTCCTAGCGCGATAATTTCTTCATATTATAATTTTATGTAAATAATATAGTAAATCACGTGGGCAAATCATTAAATAGAAAAAAAATTAAAGCTCCTCTTTAGATTCAATTTACAGACATTTTTAGATAACAGTAACACAAAATGGCTATACGAGGAACCATTGGATACACTTAACGGAACAGCATATCATTTCTCTACGACATTGTTCAAGAAAAACTTGTAAATAAACATGCATCGTGCCCGACGAAAACAAAAACACATTTATTATTTTCGAATTTTGTTCAAATATCCTCTCCCTTGAAAATTGTTTGAAAAAAGTCCAAAAAGCTGGTATGATTCATACAAAAAATACAAATTTCTTCCATGGCTTCACCCTTTGTGATTAAACTACGCAAAAAACATGCGTGTTGTGTTTTATACCTACAAGAAAGGCTTCATTGTCCGCCATCTTGGCTTCACTTGTTAATGAAGAAAGGGAAGTCAGACAGCTAGCGTTCAAGTCTTATTTGAGTTCACTGGGTGATATCAGTTTTAAGGACCGAGGGACGAGTGAGCGCAGCGAAACACTGGCAGAGTCATAGTTCAAAGTCACGTGTAGGCTATAATTTTTTTGGTAAACCTTTTTTAGCGGTCACCATTGACAAATCGATAAGTATAGATATAGGAAATTACACGATTGCTAGTGGATACAGATTTTATCCTCGAGTGGTAAAAACAATAAAATTATACAATGCATGAGATACTGTTTTTGTCACGAGAACATAAAATCCATATCTTCGAGCAAACCGTGTAATGTTCTGTTTATTATATGGACTAAATTATGAGTGACAAAATACACACAAAGACGACAAGTAAATAAGCCGCGGAAGACAATTATTGAAGTGAATATTTTTTAAATTATAGCCAAAATATTAAAGTATATATAGAAGAAATTTTACTTATCTAAACATGTATTTCAAGTGTTTTCGTTTGTATATCCAACATTCATTTCGTTTTATATACGAACCAAAGACCAGTTGTAATTTCTCATGCAACAAGCCAACAACCACATTAAATATGACGGGAACATTATTTTTTGAAACTCGTTATGTCACCCCTAAATGTGACATACGGAAAATATCCGCAGTGTACCCGGATGTAGTGGCGTATGAGTTCTACGAGTGTTTTAGTTCGCAGTAAAATACCCCCATCCATGCATATAATAAGTTACGTTATAGCTATAATGGGCTCTTATACATGGCTCATGAAAGCACACTGTTATATTGCTGCTAGATGAACGCCTTAGTAGCTAACATAGTAACTTTTGCTTGAATCTAAAGTGAGGGTAAGTAAAAAAATCAATCTAAAAGTAAAAAATCAATCTAAGCTTGCATGCTAGCTTGAAGTAAATAAGATATTTTTGGTTTTTTCTTTTTCCAAACATGCAATAGTTATTTATTGCGTGTTTCGAAGAAATACTCGCGGCACATGACAAGACGGTAACCCTCGATCTCACAAGTCATAAACATGATTCAAAGATATCTTGGTGTGTAGATTCAGAAGTTAACGATTTAGTTACAACTACCTCAAATGAAAATTATGGTGCAATTAAAGCTATTTATATATATATATATATATATATATATATATATATATATATATATATATATATATATATATATTATATATATATATATATATATATATATACATATATATATATATATATATATATATATATATTATATATATATATATATATATATATATATTGTGTTTCTAATCAAAGACGTTTCTATTCAAACACCCCTGATATTAAACTCTTCCATGCATGGAAATTTCAAATCGGCGATTTTGTCGCATCCATAGTTTTGAATTTTCTAACCCATATCACTATAAGTATGATATTCTTCCCCACTCATTGAATCGATTTTTATAAAAGAAGAAGTAAAAATATTATTACATTCAATTCACTATTACGTCAATAAAGTGATGATCCCGTTTGCAACGATCCTGTAAATTCTAAAATAATGTCTTTCGGCACGCTTACATTATAGAATTTCATTTTACTTCTCCTACGATGCATTACTATAACCTACCTTCAAATTGTCGAGGTTTGTGCACGACAATAAAACGTTTTGGAACGGAGTTTTTTGGTAAAGAAATATTGTGCGATATATTTCTGTTGACCAAATTCATTTCCATAATGTTATTCGCCGGTGACTTTTTCTTTTGAAAGTAAATCAAAGTTCCATATATATACACTGGATAGCGATAACCTGATCCAATCACTTCTTTCTTATTACTTTTAGTGTAATTAATTGCAATCAGCCTGTTTCTCCCTGTAGTGACGTAAACGCTCTTCTTCTGGTAGTCTAAGGCGATATCTTTAACTTCTTCGAATCTAAAACCTTTAAATATTGTATTTCTATCATCTCGAACCAAATGCCTTTGTCGGAGATCAATTGTATGAAAAGTATTAGCCCAAAAAATGTATCTACGAAGAATAAAAATGTCCTTATTTAAAATTGCGCCTTCTAATTGGCTCAGTATAGGAAATCGTATCACACGCTACGGATCAACTAAGATTCCTCACCAGAAAAAAATAGGAGTGAAGAAAATTCTGAAACTAAATAATCATCAAATATTGATACCACAAAACATGCAAAATAGAGTAAATTTCGTCATTAACACCTCTTAATGATTATATGTATGCATTAGATGAAATGTGTACAATAATATTTATACTCAATTCTCACTTTACTTACCCGACGGCAGAATCAATTTCGAGGCATGCCATCCATTCATTGTCGACAAAAACTCTTGCAATCGTATTTCTTCGGTCTAAACTCATAACCATCATTTTAGGGCGCTCGTTCTTTGAAGTGATCCAAAATATGCGACGTCCTTTCCAATCAATTGCTATATCAACGGGGTCAGTGTTCTCCACAAAGATTTCTTTGTTTCCACCGTCGAAATTCATCCGATAAATATGCCGTGCTTCTGTGAAGTAAATTTTCTTTTCCATATAGTCAAATTCTAGCCCATATTTGAATGCGCTATGTTTTAGTTCACGGATGAGCACAGTGGTATCGAGAGATTCTAAATCAGTTGCAACGATTTCCGCCGGGAGGCGAACAAGTAGGTAAGGTTCGGGGTAGGGTCCTAAAAATGATCTATTTATAAGTACGTGGAAAATTTTATGCACATGTAGGAAGCTCTATAGAGCTTGGCAAAACAACACATGCGTATATATCATTTTGGTATGAAATGTGTATACAGAAAAGTAAAATTTCTTACAAAAGTATGTCTTATCGTATATGCATGTCTGGGTTTCTACGGTTTCTACGGAAGCTCTAGGTCATCACAAAACAAATTTGAATACTATTTTGACGAAAATAATTGTGACACTATAATTTATAGAATTGGATTTTTTTCAGTCATAACATGATGATGCCTGACAAGATCTTGGCATGATTAGATGATTTCGGGTGGGCATACGGAAGTAGTATTCCTCTGTTGTGACGTAATTTCGCGTCAAGAATTGATATAACCTAAATTACAGAGGGGGGCAAGTTAAGTCGATAATTTTTCTTATTTAGAAATAAATCATAGATAATACATCGTGAGATGGAGATCAGATAATAATGTTGATCTTAACTTGCGTATTTTATGAAAATAATGCAACCCAATAATGTTTTCTCGTTAATTCGTATGCTATTTAAATTGTACAAGAAATGCGAGTTTTTCTTTTTGTCGAACAATGATGGGATGAGACAGCAAAAAATTGAAGTGAGGTTATATGCATGTGTCGAAGGAAAAGTTGTGCTTATAAACCCAAAATGGGTTTCTGGTGATTCAGATAGAGCATAAAAAATTGGTTAGTAACTTATACATTAGTTTTCTGCATCAAAATTTTAATTTCGGAGTTACGATGGCTCAAACAATAGAATTTGAACATTTCTCAAAAAAAAGTAGCGCGACGCAAATATCACCAAAGGGCCTGGATCCCAAGAACTCGTCTTCCATTTCGTATAGACCTATTCGAAAAAGAGCAAGAGGCCTGTTTCGAGTTACGCGAAAACGAGGCTAGTCAGATTTTCTCTGCTGAATTTAAAGTCATTTGTTTATTTCTCATTTTTTCGCTGTACCTGTTGCAAGCTGCACAAAAACAAAGTTTTTAAGTCAAAATTTAGAAATATAAAAATGATTTTTAGATTTTGACAGCTGAAGACCTGACTAGCCTCGTTCTCGCGTAACTCGTAACAGGCCTCTTGCTCTTTTTGGAATAGGTCTATGGCATAATGGTAGCAGTATTGCTATTCACACTTTCAATTGGCCTGATATTTCCAATTTGTCTACTAGAACTATATTATGTTTCAAATTAAAGCAAATAGACGTGTTTCTGAGACCCAGTCCCCCATTGGGCGCTACCTTTTTTTAAAATTGACTTGCCGCCCAATATCTCCGAAATTAAAATTTTAACGCAAAAACTAGTTTAGAAGTTACTAACCAACTTTTTATGCTCTATCTGAATCACCAAAAACCCATTTTGGGTTTTTAAGCACTTTAATTAGGTTAGTATTCAATCAAAGAAGATCTGGGAGACAAAGAGACACTCCTGCAAAGGAGGATGGAATCATGGAAAGAGAGTATAAGGAAAATCAGTGGAGTGTCGTTAATCAATGTTGGGGTAGTAACCTATTACTAATAATACATATGACATTAAGGTGGCTCGATACAGTTTTCAAAAATTCCATTGTTCATCACTTTGACACGTTCAAACAACGCATTTTTGTGATTTATTCTAGAGATATTGGGGTTTTTATATATTTTGACGTTTCTACTTTTGAATCGTATTAGTCTTAGTAACAAATCGTCCGTTGCTATGGCGACATACGTGTACAAAAATCACTCAAAAATGACCAATTGCCTCGGATAGTTGGAAAACAAGCACGGTGACCCCCAATTTTTTTTCATCCATTATTTTACTTGGAAGAAAAACTAACAATTGGCAAAATATAAAAAAATTCTATAATGCCAAATTTTTGAAAAATGTAAAAATGATATTTTTTTCAATAATTTTTTTTCGCTA
This sequence comes from Dendronephthya gigantea, assembly GCF_004324835.1. Lineage (NCBI taxonomy): Eukaryota > Metazoa > Cnidaria > Anthozoa > Malacalcyonacea > Nephtheidae > Dendronephthya > Dendronephthya gigantea. The sequence continues at coordinate 523,617 of NW_021163062.1, read as the reverse complement.
TTATAGAATTTTTTTATATTTTGTTAATTGTTAGTTTTTCTTCCAAGTAAAATAATGGACGAAAAAAAATTGGGGGTCACCGTGCTTGTTTTCCAATCATCCGAGGCGATCGGCCATTTTGGAGTGAATTTTGTACACGTATGTCGCCATAGCAACGGACGATTTGTTACTAAAACTAATACGATTCGATAGTAGAAACGTCAAAATATATAAAAACCCCAGTATCTCTAGATTAAATCACAAAAATGCGTTGTTTGAACGTGTCAAAGTGATGAACGATGGAATTTTTGAAAACTGTATCGAGCCACCTTAATCATACTACTAATTAATAAAACATAAACATATGTCAATCAAGTAGAGCTCTTATTAATTGTGAGGATTTAAATATAACTACAATACAACAGTTGGAATAGAATTGAACCATGCAGGAGTGCTAACAAAACTGGTTCACTCCAATGACTTCATGCCAGAGTTAAAGTCAAAGTTGCATGTTTTGAAACGTGAAAGAGGTCATATACAAGATATTAGAGCAGAGGCAATTTTTTTTAAGTCCTATATCATCATTGTATGCAAATTCAGTGCTCTCGTTATATTAATGCGACATTAAACTGACAGGACTTAGACATTTAACGACCACTGTATGAATAACACAACAACTAGATTAACCGAGGGTTTGTCATGAAGTTTAGTTACAACAGTGGTAACTGATACTCGATAGACTGTACAATATTCCGGCTTTGCGTATAAAGTTTTGTAAATCTACAGTTGGGTTAGGACTCTAGACGGGAGGAGTCTAAATGTTTCTGGAAACGAAGTCAAGCATTCTTTACCTGCATAGAAACACATTTTACTGTGCGCGCGCATCCTTTCCTTATAATATTCCTTTTCTGCTCCACAACTTGGTGAAATAATTTCATGTCGACTTTCGTCCAAGCATCTTTCTCGCCAGTCTCTTATTTCCTCCTTTAGTTTTTTTAAGTGTTTGCGGCAAAATGGAATATCATCATTACAATTGACAAGAACTCCACCAATATACATCAAGAAGATGAGACTGATCATCGTGCGTGAAATTTGCATTTCAACAAGGGAATACATCACCTGCACCGAATAAAATTTGTCGTTCAATACATTATTTTAATTTTTGGAACATTTTCGTTCATTCTCTAATGTACTTATTGATTTATTTGTATCAAATTTTGTATATATATACACAATTAAGTAAAGTATCCAAGATGAAAGAGTGCTCGATATCAAAATTTAATAGAGCTATATAAAATAAAATAAAATCAATGAAGTATTACAAAATTTGGATATATAGTGCGCTACACTCTGTGTTTCACGTTTCTTCTGAAACGAAACTAAACTAAACTTGTTTCTTCTGATTCGCCTGATGATGGTTTCAGAACAAACGTGAAACACAGAGTGTAGCAAACTATGTATCCAAATTTTGTAATATTCCATTGATTTTATTTTATTTTATATAGCTACACGCGTCAAAGAATAAGCATATATACCACAAGCTCGAAAATCAAAATTATTGTTTGGGGGGGGGGTTTGGGGGGGGGTTATTTTTATGTTGGAAAATATATATTTTATCGGAAAGTGATAGTAGCCTAAGATAATGTAAGAAACAACTAACTAAATTAGAATCAGGCAATAGCATATGTTTATTCTATTCGAAACGACCATCGACAGGGCATGTCGACGTCGTAATAAGTGACTAATGAACGTAAATACGTTCTTGATAGAATCGATCTGAAGATTGCCAGGCTACGTAAGTCTGATCTTTAAGCAGTTCTACAGACAAAGTTCCAGATAGGAACGATCCGATTAAAGAAAAAACCTAGGATGAAAAACCTAACTTAAACAGGTAGATCTACAATGGATTTGAATACACATTTAACGCAAATTGAGACACATACATTTTTATTGATCTTCACGTCCCACAGAGTGCCTTACGTATACACATGGGTGGGTTGGATTTGTAGCATGTGTAAAAATTTCAGTGTAAAGAATATAATATTTTTGAGCGTAAAAGAGAGTTTTCATTTATTACAATGATTCAATAATTCTCAGTTACGTGTTAGATTTCCCACGGAATTTAGAGTCCTATTCACACTACACTCGTACAATTTGGAACGGCGTGGCTAAAATTCGTTACCGTACCCAATTTTCTCAGTGTTCATATCTTGGAACACTAGTTTAAACTACACTCAATTTATCGGTACGGGAATGCGAAAATAGCGTACCCCTACCAATTTTATCCGTGCCCAGTTTTGTACGCTGAACGCTAACAAAATTTGGTACAGGTACACATTTTGGCCGTGCTATGCCGATTAATTTAGTGTAGCGTAAAGTGAGCTAGAGTTAAAAGGCCTTTATACATGCATGCATGCATGTGTTCTATGAAATTGATCCGGTTCCGTCGAAAACCATAATTTAATATAGCCCTCTTGCGTCTCCTGCGCCGACGCATAAGCGGAACAAAAAAGAAAATTGCTCGTCTTTAATAAAATAAATATAATCGTCTTTACTTTCATTACCTGTGCATGCTGTTTAATTTTTTAGTTAACTCTGCATATTTATCACCTGTCGACGAAGAATTCCGCATGTCGATCGTAATTGATGCGGATGAAATGCGTGTGGCTTTGTGAAAATTCGTTCATGTTTAAAAACTGCTGAGATAATCATTACCGCTTCAAGTTAATAACTTTTTTACCAACCACAATATTTTTTGTGATACAAAAGTCATTCACAGCTATAGGTACACAATTTGTCGGTACGAATCATAGTGAAATAAATTCATGTCGATTTTTGTTCAAGCATATTTTTCGCCATTGATGCAGTCTTTTGTCTCTTATTCTTTTCATTTTTCAAGTGACAGTGGCAAAATAGAATATCACGATTACAATTAACCAGAACTCCACCAAAATACATAAAGAAGATGAGACTGATCATCATACGTGTAACATGCATGTGATATACATCACATGCCTCGGGTAAATTTCGTCGTTCAATTAATACATCTCTTAATTCATCAGAAAACAGCAATACACTATGGCAAATTCGGTGCACCGATTTTCATTGTTTAAAACTGAAACAGGGTATAACTCGTATGGTTGAAGGCGATAGGGCATAATTATGTGGAACACTATAATCGTTGTATGATGATTGAAAAATTTTACATAATTTTATGTGCAGTGCAGTTAACGTTCCAAAATGGCCAGCGACAGTAGTGGCGTTCTTTCGGAGATCTCTAATTAAGCGCAAAGGAAAGTTTTTTAAAGTTTTTAACAGCGAAAAGAAGAAGTACCGATATAGAAATGTAAGCTGGTCGGATATGAACACTACTATATCACTTGATAATCATGAAGTTTAGAAATTGTTCGCTCGGTTTCTTTACATTTCTGTCCATGCATTTCTATATTAAAACCAAGCAGTTTGTAACCTTTCTACAAGGCTTTTTATTTTTTAAATGCAAGCTATACATAAAATATAACTGTTATCTTACCTCTATTTGAATGCCTTTTCCTTTGAGAGTGTAGTGTTTAGCAACAGCAGGCAAGGAATGTCTTGACTGAAACTATATAATACCAGACTTCTAGCCAAAAGCTCTCGAAAAATGAAAAAAAAATCAAAAATTAACATAAACCTCGGCGAACTGTAATATAAAGGTGTTTTTTTGAACATTTGAGACAGGCTTAAAACCTAAATATCTAGCAACAACAGGAACTGGATAAATTATCTCATGTCTTTTTTTAATACAACTGCTCAACCATTTTTCCCCTCGCCACCGCTAGCACGGGAAGTACGCACTAGAAATTTCTTCCAAAATCCATGTTATGGAAATAGTATGGAGTTTACAATATCCTTACTAAATGCCATTTTCATACTATGGATATACAGTATGAGCATCCAAGATGCATTATTTCATTGCAGTGGAACGAAATTACTTCAACTATGACTTTTTTGGTACTCGGATCTCTGGGTTATTTTAACCCGTTCCCAAAATATTTTTATATCCGCCCTGCCCAAAATATGCTCTGTGTTAAGCTTTATATTTAGATTGTAAAAATAGAACAATGCAAATGAATAGATCACTTAGGCCCTGTTTACACTTATAGCAGATTCGCATTGTCATGGCATCAAAATTAGCCATGTCAGAGGGAGTTTTATAACCCAAAAACTTGACAGCATCATTGCCTCATTTCGTGACCATGTGAATCCGGTATAGTATAAACGGGGACGTGACGTGGGATAAGTATTTGATTTTTTCACACAAATTAATGGGGATAAATGTCACTATTGGCCATTCGCAATCAATATAATTGATTACAGTTTAAGTGAAAAATGACAGCACAAATATAGAGATAGAGCAGTATGGGGGTTTTAATGTCAAGGGTTTCGTCCCGAATACTCGTTTTTAGATGGAATTTAAGGCCCGTTTACACCACACTCGATTTATTGCCACGGCACGGCTAAAATGGGTAGCCGTGCCCATTTCATGGTAGCCTGGGTCCGGTTGTTCGAAAGGCGTTTAGCTTAAACGGTGCATAAGCCAAAGTTTAAAAATTAATACTCTCATACATCTTGTGAATGACTGAACCTACGTCTTTTGCATTAAATATGCACTTCCATTGAAAATTAAATTATTTACATCGAAATTTTTCAGTTATGTTATTCAATATATAGATCATTTTGTTTTCCATTTTGAACTTATCCACCGTTTAAGCTAAACGCCTTTCGAACAACCGGCCCTATATCTAAAAATATATAATGTAAACAGTATTTCCCTACTTTGACTCTTACTGTAAAGTGTAAGCGGCATTAAGCACATAATATTTGGAATGTAGCATAGCTTGGAGCAATACTAGCTTATGCTGTAACAGTTATGAATATTATTCAGGCTTACAAATTGACCGTATTCATGGTTTTATTCCATGAATGTAATTTCCTATTATTGCCCGTTATTTCAACACACATGTTTCTGCTATTAAAACTGAAGGCTCAGTAAACTTTAAACATTTTTAATGCGTACTTTTCGCGCATAATTTTTGTATAAATTTCGGGTTCAGATGATAACTTAATAATTTTTGAAATTTCATTATTCCGTGGGGGGGGGGGGGCAATTGACCCACCTCCCCGTTTTCACTTTCGATAATTTTGACTGACGTGCGAAAAATCCTAGATCCGTCCATGTTTCCATGAAACGTAAAGATATCCACTCCAATGCGCTGCCACGGTCTAGACGGAGTCGGGTGGGGCGTCAGTGGCTCGGATGGTTACTGTGGCTAGTTTTGGTTACATATGCTGCAGGATTTGACTAGCTGTTCAATCTCGTCGTCCATTTCAGGCCAAAATAATGCTTTGCGAGTTCGTCGTTTCCTTGCTTCAACTCCGAGGTGAGGTTGATGCACAATCTTGAGCATTTCTTTCCGCAACACAGCCGTAAATAAATTACCATCTTGCTTGTTTTGAAGAAGAGGTCATCACAGATGGTCAGCTTTTTTATAGCCCCTAGCTTTGGATAGATGGGATTTGCGTTGTGGCCACCCATCGGCGATAACTTGTTTCAACCGTTGTAAGATTAGATCTTTCCGGCTGTGTCTCCTCCTCTAACCATTTCAGCTTTGACGGGGAAACTCGCAGTACCATGCGTATTACTAGCTTTTCTTTGAGAGTATCGTCCGGATCGACTTCTTGATAACCTCTGCTCACAGTATCTGCTACATATAATTCGGTGCCTTTCTTGTAGGTAACTTGTAAATCGTACTGTTGCAGGCGAAGTAGCATTCGTTGCAATGACATCGGACGACTATTAGGAGGTATCTTGAAAATACTCACCAATGGTTTGTGGTCAGTTTCCACTTAGACGGTCTTTCCATAGATAAACTGGTTGAACTTGTTACACGAAAAGACGATGGCCAAAAGTTCTTTTTCTATTTGTGCATATCGTTGTTGGGCATCTGATAAAGCCCTTCAACATTTGAAAGGCTTTCCGATGCTCATCGTTCCACTGCCAGGCTACATCCTTCTTCAGCAGAGATCGTAATGGAGCTGCTTTTTCAGACAGGTTTGGAATAAACTTTTCATTGGAACTTGGGTTCAGGTAATCTAGTCAGAACATCCTCAACCATTCTCATTCGATAATACTCACTCTTCACCGCCTCGTTAAAATCTTTTAGATCGATGCACAATCTGATCTAATTTGGTTTAACGACCGTAACCAGCGATGAGACCCACTCTGTTGTTGTAGTGATTGGCGTTTTGAACGAAGAGCTGCAGGAACCGGTCTAGGTGCATGAACGACTGATCTCACGTTCTTGTCAATTTCTATAATTATGTTACGTTATTGGAAGACAACCAATACTGCTAGTGGAGAAAACATCTTTCTACTCAACAAATATATCACAATCAGAGTTCAAAGTTTTACCCATTTCTACTTCTCTTTTTATAACGTTTAACTTTTCACAAGCTTCCAGTCCTAAGGTTGCTTTTTCACAACATAGAACTCAAGCGGATACTGCCTGCCTCTAAAGTTTACTGGTAATACGACTGTTCCTTCAAGTTCTATCACGTTTCCACTATACGAAACAAGTATAGTGCTAGCTAGTATCCAGTTTAAACTTTAAAGGCTGATTGTAAATTTCTACTGTTATATTCCACTCTTCCTCTGTATTGCTAACACTGTTTATCTCTTTCTGCATGCTGCTCCAACGCACCCACATATATGTAGTTCATGTGTGAAAGAATTTTTATCACACTTTTACTTATACAAATACTTTGGCAAAATGGTTTTGCTTACCACATTTCTCACAAGCCTTTCCAACTGCTGGGCACTTGTTTTTGTCTCGTTGATGTAACGTCCCGCAGTACTTGCACTGAACATTTCCCAGTTGCTCTTTGTAGGGCGTTCGCTTGTTGTTTGTCTTCGAGTCAACATGCCTGACCGTAACGAGTCCCTTATCGCTTCGTCAATTGTGCTCGTTGCATTTTTAAGGCTTCCATATGGTTTCGAGTCTGTTCACTTGCTCGACAATAGCTAAAGCTCTTTGCAAATCTAAGTCAGCTTCGCGAAGTAATCAACTTCGTACTGCATCATCTCGGACTACAACTACGATTCTATCGCGAATTAGTTCGTTACAAAGAGCGCCGAATTCACAGTTCTGAGTTCTTAGCTTGTAGTCTAAGTTCAGTAACATACGCATCAATGGTTTCGTTCGCACCTTGCATACGTGTACTGAAATAACTGAATAAATGCCGTTCGTATGTTATATTCCTCTTTGGCTTGCAATATGCTTCGAATTTCCTGATCAAAAGAGCTGGATCGTCTTGTTCTTCTTTCTCGCTTTACGTATACGTGTTATATACTTTGATCACTTGCTCTAGCTCCTGCGAGATTTAAGAGCATACAACCTCTGTGTTTGATTTATTTTCATAGCATGACGCTACAAGAAATATCTCATATTTCTGCTTAAATCTTCGCCGGTATACGGCTATGTTCCCTTTAAAGGATATTTGACTAGGTTTAATAAAACCTTCCATTTCGTGCTTTTACCGCGGCCACCATGTAATATATATACGAACGCTTACAAGAAAAATACTGAAGTTTTATTCACAAGCTAGTTATCATGTACACTAATACTTAATACATGCAAATAAGGACACTATTATACTAATATACTAATGAGTGCCATCATACTAACCTATTAATATTAATGAGTCCCAAGCTGCATTATTACACCTAATTTCACCCGGAGTTTGGGAATTACACCTTGATATTGTGACAGAACCAGTAAACTGTAATAAAACCTGGAACGCCAGCGCCATATTTGGTTGAAGCCAGAAATTAAAAGCAAAAACTGTTTGAAAAACTGAGCTTTTGACTTCAATTCTTAGAAAATTAGCAAATGACTGTATTTTACACAGTTCTAGACGTTCCTAGATAATTACTCTCTACGTCTGTCTGAAACGTTCTAAAACTCAGAAAACTATCTTCAAATTTGGCTCCGAAAATAGCGGCCAAACTAATGCACTTATAAAAGAAATCCGTTTGGCAGAACTGAATAAATTATATGAATAAACAAATACCTACTAAATCGTTCTTGTTATGCCCCTGTTCCCAGGACTATACCTTAATTGCAACTGAGCAAAGATGAAGTTTTTAGTCTGCTTGTTATATGCCACGCCTCTATGGTGATGCCCATACTTGTATTTGATGGCTCTTTTTCACCTTATTCCCAAATCCTACTTTGCTTGGCAGTGATATCATTCAGCGTAGTGAATATTACGATACTTCAGACCACAAAATCACAAATCAACAGAAATTTCTGTCAACATAATACCAAGTTAACACTTTATTCATTCCTGATCAAACATTAACATCAAACATTTACATAATTTTACAGACATAGGTCATGCCACTTCTAACTCCTAGGCTTAGTGCAAACTTACTATATTATTTACTCACGTCTTATAATATACATACACGTCTAGCTTTGATGAAATTGATGTTTTCAGTGTAAATGGACTTGAACAGCCAGGGTTTAGCAATGGAAATCTACAGAATGTTCAGTCTTATTCAGATACAGGGTATCCCAAAAAAAGTCCCCGCTATTGAAATGAAGCTTTTGTTGGAATTTGAATGCATGATCAACGCAGTAGTGTGTAAATAGCATATTTATTAGGTTGAGGCATTCAAATAAAGCGTCTTGCTTTCAATTGGGTTTATCATAATATTAAGGCAATCAGATTCGAACAAAGGCTTGATTTCAATAGAGGGGACATTTTTTTGGGACACCCTGTATATGTACAGCTATAATTATGCAGGAAGACCTCGCCAAAGTGTGTGTTCACTGCAAAAATCAAGTGCAAAAATCTTCCAGAAAGTTTAGATAAGACCTGGCTGTCCAAAGCGTCCAGTGAAATTACCTGGTTTTATCATTCAACCGTACTATTAAATATACCAATAATTAAAATTAAAGAACATTTGTTGACGGTGAACCGTGTTAAACACAAGGCCTATAGCCTTAACACTTTCACCGTCAATGGTCTAGACAGATCGATTAGTGATAATCGATCAAAAAACGAAAATCTCCGTCTTTGGCGGTCAAAGTGTTTTAAGGCGATTCTCTATTACGTCCTCTCCGCACGCGCGAGCGAAGCGCGCTTTGTTTTTGCACCGTGCATGGTCGCATGGGCAGATTTTCAAAGGGCGCTTCGCCCGCGCGGGTAAAGAGGGTGGTAATGGAGAATCACCTTTAGGGGTTGTTCACATGAGCCAGGTTACCGAGATCAAATGAAGCGAAAACGTAACGACTTTGAGGTACTGAAATGAAGGTTTTCAAATGAGTAAAACACGATTCTGTTAGTCGTGTAATCATACTCACAATAGCATGCTGTGCCGGAAAAACGAAAGGATGATAACTATAACTTGTCGGTATATCGGCCCCAATGTCAAAAAATTCCCATCAAAACAAGTATGATTTATCTTGTGAATGTTCTACATTTCTTTATAGGTATTCTCACAAGGGGCCGGTGAATTCCAATACTCACGAGCTCAAATGAAGTTATCAATCATTGGGCTAATAAAGTTTAAACTAAGGTTCAATGTTCGGAGACAAACGCCCTTAATGGAGCCGTACGTATACAATAAAAATGCAAACTAATTAAAAGTATGGTTAATAGATGCACAATAACATTCATTACGTTCGAAAACCAAATTTTGGTAACATAAAAAACACGCGGTCCGACACCCTTACACTGTGTGTAATAATTATTAAATTATATGACTTCGTAAACTCAATCCTTGTCAATCCTTATAACCCTCCAAAACGGCATTAATATTAGAAACGCAGGGACCCAAACCTGGTCTGACAGTAGGAGGCACCGATGCTCTCCACGTCGGCGAAGCAGAGCTTTGCTTTCATAGAAACTAAATATTCAGTAGAGGATTCGTAACGCCATCTGAGAGCAAAGGGTCCATCGCAGATAAAGGTAAGATCCATGAAGTAGTTGATCTTTTTTGTGATACATTTTCCGGTGCTTATTTCCTGTATCACATTCTGATTTATGAAACGAAATTTAGCAGGAGGGGAATTGCTTGATATTGCAAGAACTTCAGCCGAGTTATTGACATCATAACGATGAATGTAGGCGTAACCATAAACAGAGCGTATTGTGAAGGAATTGTCATCATTAGGAACTAAAAGAATGCGATGTACATACTAAATTGACCATTATGTTCGGGGCTCCATCGAAGGGTTACGAGTTACAATGGTGATGCTCCACTGACAATATAGACACAATTAGAAGGAAATAGGAAATTTAATTAGAATATAAATCAGAGAAGTGTTATTGTCCATTTCAAGCAGTTGTTATACTGGTCCACATTTGACGCGAAGTCAAATGAGTCGATAGCTGCATGATACATGATACCAGTTACTTTATTCTGAAATAAATATTTTAGTCACTGAGGTGTAAAAAAACCTCATCCGTTTTCCCACAGGATGATGCAATGATGAAAACAGATTAAAATTTGACTCATCCTAGGAAACCTTTTATGCGGTAGCCGAAAACGGTTTGGAGCAGACGTTAAAATTCGTTCAGTTTCCCGTCTTCCTTTTACCCGAGAACTAATAAACCGGACATATTCGAGACCTCATATAACAGGACGAATTGCCATGAAAACACGCAACCTCGCAAGCCAGGCTCTTTTACCTACGCGCCATGGCCCACGCTGCGGCAGAGACCCAGGTCAAGGCTGGTCACGTGATTCTTTTGTTACGCTTCTCCCGTGTGGAGATGGGTGGGCACAAGTAGCGTATAAATCACATCAGTTAAAACAGCGTGTTTCTAAGGCCTGAATATTGAGCTAGCACAGGCCTTCGAGTGTCTGTACTGAATGTCAACAGAACTTGTGACGATACTAAAACCGATTCTATCGACGATGATACAGTCTACACATACAATTTGAATCTAAATTCGGTTTATTGTTCTTTTGAGTTTTTTGCTGCGCCACACTAGCTGTATTTATTACTCCGCCTGCGTATGCGCAGCGGAGACTTAAAATGCCAGGGTCTTTTTTCCTTTTAGTAGCCGTAGTTTTTGGCGACAGAAGTTGGCATTTCTACAGGGAAGCCAAAACAACTTCATTTTTGACCAAGAAGCCCTGGGTTACACGGTCCACGGATGAATTATGTACATCAGTTGGCATGCAGGCGGAGTGAACGCCTTGAGCAGGCGTCTTGTTTAGTTTATTGTGTGAACCGCTATTTGTAGTAGCGTTAGTGCAAAGTCATCTGGACTGTGACAAGTGTTAAAAATAGCAAAAATGGTATATCGACTTTGCCACTCCTCCCATGGATACGAACTAAGCGCTAATTAAGAATCTCCCATATTTTGGGAGATTTTGCGATGTCACATGACCAGTCTTGACCAGGGTCTTTGCCGCAGCATGGGCCGTCGAGCGAAGGTAAAAGAGCCCGGCTGGCGAGGTTGGAAAATACGACGTGTAACAGGCGGAAAAGGATAAATTTCGACTTTCCTTGAGTAAACGTACTTGTCGTGTGTAAACGTACGACATGTGGCCGAACCGCCCAAATTCTGGAATTGAATACTGTTTAGGAAATTGAAATGAAACCCGATTAAAACAAATTTTAAAGCATGATCTATAATTGCATGATCTATATACATAGTGTACCTGTCACACATGTCTTTCCATCCGAGAGCAAACTGTATCCTTTTTTACACGAACATTTGTACGAGCCAACTGTGTTTTCGCATGAACTTACATTTAAATTGCATGGCCTGGAGATACATTCATCGATATCTAAAATAAAACCAAACAGCAAGTTTTCAAACCGTTCGCAAGTTATCCCAAAATTTTAAATGGTTTGCACCCAATAACACACATAGGCAAGGACCACGAAAGATCGCTAAGACGCGTGCTAATATTCATGCATATATATTCACGTTCAGTTACGTGCCGTTATTTATACAATAACGTAAGGGGCCACAACTTTTAATAGGACAACCTTCTACAAAATAAATTGGAAAAATTAGCCCCTTTCTAACCTCTTAACTCTAAATGTCGCGAAATCTAAATTTATGATGTTTAGAAGTAACCGTTCCAGTAAGTTCCGGGATGTTCACAAAATTACAGTTTATGTCGGAGAAAATCAACTGGAAAGGGTTGAGTCATTCAAATATTTTGGCATTACAATTCACCAACATATGAAGTGGGCTGATCATATTGATGAAATTAGTAAAAAGATAAATCAAAGAATCGGTTTAATACGAAGAATAAAGACCCTTTTACCCGTCTATGCGAGGAGAACCTTGTATATGAGTTTGATAGCTCCGTTATTCGATTATGCTGATACTGTCTGGGGAGACAAAAACAATGACACTCTAATGAAAGCCCTACAAATTCTACAGAACAGAGCAGCAAAGATAATCTTGGATAAGCCAAAGTATAGTTCAGCAACCGAGGCACTTACTCTCCTTAATCTACAACCCTTATTAGAACGTAGAAAGTCCCACCGTCTTACTGCGATGTTTAAGTGTTTAAAGAGTGAGAGTAACTTTCCTGTTGACTTTGTAATGAACAATAATATTCATAGTCATTTTACCAGATCTAGAAATAATATATATTTATCGAAGGTAAAAACTAATTGGGGTAAACAAAGGTTTGTTTACCAGGCTGCATGTGAGTGGAACACTTTACCTGAGAGCATAAGAGACTGTCAGAGTTTACAACTTTTTAAATCTAGGTTATGAACGTTTTACTTTTCGCACTTTTTAACTTTTTAACTAGTTTTAATAGATGTAATATAATAATTGTATTTTAGCAGGGCCCTACTGAAAACCGCTTTGGCGATGTAGGCTCACTGGGTAAATACTGTTATAATAATAATAATAATAATTATTAGTTTCTTTTGAAATTGATTGTTTTTACGGAAATTGATTGTTTTTAGGGATGGAAACATATTTTTATTGCTTCAAGCGAGGGGATTTTGTATCCATGTATTTGTAGTGTATAATATGTAGCTATACCTGTGCATGTCTGTCCAATATCTGTGTATCCCCATTCACATAAACACGAGAACGTGCCGTTATTTATACAATAACGTAAGGGGCCACAACTTTTAACAGGACAACCTTCTACAAAATAAATTGGAAAAATTAGCCCCTTTCTGTACCTATTATAAACTATATATCAATATATCAATATACATTATATTTTTACATAATAAAAATAATATCACGCGAAAACCGAAATTATTTTATTTTATTCACCTGATTAAGTGGCAGTAAAGCAGTCGAATAAATTTGTAAATTAATCAATTAGACGTCAAAATTACAGAATACCAGGAATTATTTGTTGGTAGCTAACAGTGAATAATACTGTATTATTAAGCACTGTATACACAATCTCCGTTTTAATTGGTTAGCCACCAACAAATAATCCCTGGAACGCACTAGCTTCGCCAGAAGTTTGAAGTCAAGATGGCAGAAAATAAAGCCTTTCTTGTAGATATGACCCAATCCTCCGGCGCAGAAATTTCGCAGGGAAAATGGCAGCATGCAGTTATTAATCAATACTTAAAGCTCCTCTTTAGATTCAATTTACAGACATTTTTAGATAACAGCAACCCAAAATATAGCATGTATTCTATGGGAGGAACCATTGGATACACTTAACGGAACAGCAAATCATTTCTGTATGACATTGTTCAAGAGAACCTTGTAAACAAACATCGTGCCCGACGAAAACAAAAACACATTTATTATTTTTTTCAAAAATATTCAAGCAAATTCCGTCGAATTTGCATTCTTTTCATGAAATATCCTCTCCCTTGAAAATTGTTTGAAGGAGCGTAAAAAGCTGGTATGATTTATACAAAAAATACAAAATTTCTTCCATGGTTTCCGGCATCCTTTGTGATTAGGCAACGCAAAAAACACGCGTGTTTTATACCTCCAAGAGAGGCTTCATTGTCCGCCATTTTGGCTTCAATCATTAATGAGGGAAAGTCAAACAGCTAGCGTTCAAGTCTTATTTGAGTTCACTGGGTGATATCAGTTTATCGACCGAGAGACAATAAGTATCACAATAATTGTCACGAATGAGCGCAGCGAAACACAGGCAGAGTCGTAGTTCAAGGTTACGTGCATGCTATAATTTTTGTGGTAAACCTATTTTAGTGGTCACCATCGACAAATCGATCAGTATAGATATACGATATCTATTACACAGTTGCGAGTAGATACAGATTTTATGCTCGAGTGGCAAAAACAATACACAATGAGATACTGTTTTTGTCACGAGAACATAAAATGCATATCTTCGTGTAATGTTCTGTTTATTATATGGACTAAATTATGAGTGACAAAATACACACAAAGACGACAAGTATATAAGCCGCGAAAGACCACTATTAAAGCGAATATCTTTTATATTATAGCCAAAATATTAAAGTAGAAGAAATTTTACTTATCTAAAGATGTATTTTGAGTGGTTTCGTTTGTATTCCAACGTTAATATAATAGGGTGATGACCCCGTTTAAATTCCAAAATAATGTCTTTACGCACGCTTACATCATAGAATTTCAGATTGAGCTTCCCTCCATTGATGCCCCGTCCCGTCGTCCAAATACAACAATCTCAACTACCGACCGTGCAAGGTTTCATTAATGTTCTTCTCCTATATACGATGCATTACTATAACCTACCTTCAAATTGTCGAGATTTGTGCACGACAATAAAACGTTTTGGAACGGAGTTTTTAGGTAAAGTAATATTGCGCGATATATTTCTGTTGACCAAATTCATTTCCATAATGTTATCCGCCGGTGACTTTATCTTCTGAAAGTAAATCAAAGTTCCATACATATCCACTGGATAGCAATAATCTGATCCAATCACTTCTTTCTTGTTACTTTTACTGTAATTAATTGCAATCAGCCTGCATCTCCTTGTAGTGACGTAAACTCTCTTGTTTTGGTAGTCTAAGGTGATATCTTTAACGTATTCGTAACTAAGACCTTTAAATATCGTATTTCTATTATCTCGAACCAAATGTCTTTGTCGGAGATCAATTGAATGGTAAGACATAGCCCAAAAAATGTATCTATGAAGAATAAAAATGTCATTGTTTAAAATTGCGCCTTTTAATTGGCTCAGTAGGAAATCGTATCACACGCTGCGGATAAATTAAGATTTCTCACCGGAAAAAAAAGTTAAGAAAATTTTGAAACCAAATAATTAACAAATAACGATACCACAAAACATGCAAAATAGAGTAAATTTCGTCATTTACACGTCTTAATGAATTTGCAAGCATTAAATGAAATATGTACAATTTATACTTAATTCTCACTTTACGTACCCGGCGACAGAATCAATTTCGAGGAATGCCATCCATTCATTGTCGACAAAAACTCTTGCAATCGTGTTTTTTCGATCTAAACTCATAACCATCATTTTAGGGTGCTGGTTCTTTGAAGTGATCCAAAATATGCGACGTCCTTTCCAATCAATTGCTATATCAACGGGGTCAGTGTTCTCCGCAAAGATTTCTTTGTTTCCACCGTCGAAATTCATCCGATAAATATGCCGTGCATCAGTGAAGTATATTTTCTTTTCTGTATAGTCAAACTCCAGACCATATTGGGATGCGTTAGTATTTAGTCCACGGATGAGCACAGTGGTATCCATGGATTCTAAATCAGTCGCCACGATTCCCGTCGGGAGGCGAACAAGTAGGTAAGGTTCGGGGTAGGGTCCTACAAAAAATCTATTTATTAGTAGGCGAGAAAATTTTATGCAAATGTGGGGAGTTAGGGCTTGGCAAAACAACACATGCGTATGTATGAATTTGGTATGAAATGTGTATAGAAAAGTAAAATTTTCTTACAAAAGTAGGTCTTATCGTATGTGTGGGTTTCTACGGTCAACTATGGGAAGCTTTAGGTCATTACAAAACAAATTTCAATACTTTTTCGACCAAAGTAATTCTGACACTACAATTGTATTTTATTTTTCTCAGTCCCACCATGATGATGCCGGAAAAGATCTTGGAATGATTTGATGATATCTGGTAGGCATACAGAGCTATATAGCATTCCTCCGTTGTGACGTAATTCCTCATGAAGAAATAATAAACATAAACTATGTATATAACATAACAGCCAGATTAACCGAGGGATAAACTCATGCACTTTAGTTATAACACCTTGGTGATGGACTGTAGAAAGCTCTTTGCATGCGTGAAAGTTTGTAAGTCTGGGTTAGGATTCCAGACGGGAGAAGAAGATCTACAGGTGCAAAAACATTAGCAATTTTCTTCACAAAGGCTATAAATGTTTCCGGGGACGAGGTGAAGCATTCTTTACCTGCATAGAAACACATTTTACTGTGCGTGCGCATCCTTTCCTTATAATATTCCTTTTCTGCTCCACAACTTGGTGAAATAATTTCATGTCGACTTTTGTTCAAGCATCTTTCTCTCCAGTCTCTTATTTCTTCCTTTAGTTTTTTCAAGTGTTTGCGGCAAAATGGAATATCATCATTACAATTGACCAGAACTCCACCAATATACATCAAGAAGATGAGACTGATCATCGTCCGTGTAATTTGCATTTGAACAAGGAAATACATCACCTGCGCCGAATGAAATTTGTCGGTCAGTGCAGATCTCATTTCCCGAGTCTGCGATTCCTCTGGCGAGAAAACAAAGGCTCCGGGATAATCCACCGGAAGCCAGAAATCCTGGCTTGCGGTTTGTAACGTTTTATTGTATTTCAAAATTGAAAAGCGTGAACGACTAATCAGAGTCATTCCTATTTCCATTGATATCGCAGAGCTAGCCTTTCTTTTCTTTCAGAGGAATCGCAGGGTCGAAAAACTAGATTGGGTCAATACATGGAAACAACTATAGCTAGTACTATGCACAATAGCAAAATTCAGCAATTTAGTTTCATCACTTAAAGCTAAAAACTTACTTAATTAAAGAACTTTTTAAGAGATGTAAATATTTGCATGCATAAACGCAATGCGAGACGCTAGCTACTATACACGATAGTAAAATTCGGTAATATTCTGATTCTAATGTACTGATTTTGTTTCATTGGTTAGAGCTAAAACCTAACTTAAAAAACATTTTTAGGATTCAAAACAACTGAAATTTGCATCGCCAACCTGATTATCATTTGCAAATGTTTGAATTCCCTTTGGACATTTCTTTTCTATTCGCAATACTTTATATAAAAAGCAAGCTTGTGACCCGTGATATTTTAGTATTTTGAGTGCGAGAATAATCATATAGAATATAACTGTTATCCTACCTTAACTTGAACGCCTTTTACTTTTGGGAGCAATATAATATCTAACAACAGCAGCTGCCTTAACTGTCGTCCTACGCCGCTATAGTCGCAGAACGTTCTCGAAAAAGCGCATAATTTTCAAATAAGAAATTTGTAGTCATTACAATTTTTTATGAAACAAGACGCCTCTTTTGGCGTTATCTTCGGCGTGCCGCGCACGTGCCAGTCTTTAATATAAAGCTTCTGAACATAAACAATACAGTTCATATTCATTTAGATGCCTTGCGAACCTAAATGTTGTTCGATCGCGAAATTAAGAAGCACATCGTACTTTAAAAAGTATAAAAGTTCAATTGTTCAAAAATGTAAATAAACCGCATGATACATTCACTTTGTCTTACACTTTGCCTTTGGAATTCGCGCTTATATAGTTATATTAAATCTTCAATCTTGTGCAAACTGCGACGTGTTTACCCACCTATACACGACCACATCTTGTTAAACAGTGAAATAGTGGCGGAATTATTAAAATAGGACCGGAAGATATGTATTAAATATTTTCTCACTCCAATTCAATCTAAACTAAATATAACAGCATCAAAAGAACGGTTTATTTGTTCCTCTTGGAGGAATTGCCGTATCATGCGAACGAAATCAAATCGCGCATCGGAAAATTAGCCAAAGCTGTGCACCACAACTCTTGGGAGACAAAACTGGGACGCAATCTCGAAACCAGAGCCCACGATCCATCTAGATCGCAGGCTCCGGTTTCGAGATTGAACTAGGACGTAGATAAATACGGTCGCATACACTTTTCAAATACAACTAGGCACGGCGTGGCTAGAATTAGTACCCGTACCCAATTCCTTAGTGTTCATATCTTACTACAGTCTGAACGTTCAAAATACAATCGGCACGGCAATGCGCCTAGTCTTTCATGCGTCTCCAGATGCTAACAAAATTTATTATGGGTACATATTTGGCGTAAAAAAGTAGCTAGAGTTAAAAGCCTTTATACATGCATGCACCTGCGCCAACAAGTAAGTGGAACGAAAAAGAAAATTGCTCGTCTTAAATAATGTTTGAAAACCAATATCATTAAAATTGAAATTGTCATTTGAAATAATTGAAATTGAAATCATTGAAATAATCATTACCGCTTCAAGTTAATAGCTTTTTCCAAACACGATATTTTTCGTGATGCAAACATCATTCAGCGCTATAGGTACACAATTTGTTTGTACGAATCTCCACAACTTAGTTAAATATTGATTTCATGTCGACTTTTGTTGAAGCATATATATTTCTCGCCAGTCTTTCATCTCGTCTTTTAGCTCTTTAAGTGACGGTTACGAAATGGAATGTTATCATTACAATTGACCAGAATTGAACCAAAATACATGAAGAAGATGAGACTGGTCATCATACGTGTAACATGCATTTGAGCAAGGAAATACATCACATGCCTCGAATACAGTTGGTCGTTCATATAATATCATTTTTTAATTCCTCACAAAACAGCAATAGCTACTCCATGGCAAAATTCGGTGCACAGATTCTCATGCATGTTAAAACTTGAACAGGGTATAACTCGTATGATTGAAGGCGATATGGGATATGTGGAACACTATATTGTTGCATGATGGTTGAAAAATGTTACATAATTTTATGTGCAGTGCAGTAAACGTTCTAAAATGGCCAGCAACAGCAGTGACGTTCTCTCGGAGAAAGGAAAGTTTTTAGAATTTTTGAAAGCGAAAAGGCCAATAATTATAAAAAGGCCAATATTTTTTGAGAATTTCTTCAAATAATTTTTTTCTGCACATGCATAACATGCCAAAATAAACGATCGCATTCCATGTACCTATATAGAAATGTCAGCTGCTCGAATATAAACACAATTTTATCATTTGGCAATAATACACGTTTTAGAAAGTTGTTTGCTCGGTTTGTTTACATTTCTCTTCATTTCTAAATCAAAAACATGCATCTTGTAACCTTTCTACAAGGCTTTTTATTCCTATACATAGAATATAACTGTTATCTTACCTCTATTTGAATGCCTTTTCCTTTGAGAGTGAAATGTCTAGCAACATCAGCTGCAAGGAATGTCTTGACAGTGGCTGTAGTACCAGCCCTCTAGTCAGAAAGCTCTCGAAAAATGACTAATGCATGTTAGAAATTAACATAAAGCTCAGCGAACTGTAATATAAAAGTGTTTTTTTCCATGAGTTCTTTGAACGTTTGAGACGGGCTTAAAACGTAAATGTCTAACAACAACAGGAACAGGATCAATTTTCCCATATCTCTTAATACAACTGCTCAATCGTTTGTATACGCATTCGAAATTTCTTGTGAACATTCATGTTATAGAAATAGTATGAAGTTCACAATATCCGTACTAATTGCCATTATCATACTATTGATTTACATGCAGTAAAGGCATCCAAGATGCACTATTTCATTGCCGTGGAGCAAAATTACATAAACAGATAAACTATGACTTTTTTGGCCCTTTTTTGGTACTTGGATCTCTGGGTAATTTTAACCCGTTCCCAAAGTATTTTTAAATTAGCCATGCCAAAAATACAAAATTTTCGCGAGACACTCCGTGTTAAGCTTTATAATTTTGTTTAGTAATAGTAGAACAATAGCAGATTCCCATTGTCACGACATCAAAATTAGCCATGTCAGAGGGAGTTTTACTGCCAAAAGTTTGATATCATCATTGCTTTAACATGATCTGCAGAATAAAAAAGTTTTGTGGAGAAAGATATCGTAAAACACCTTAAAACGATTTCGTGAACATGTGAATCCGGTATAGTATCAACAGGGTCTTAGCGTGACATGGGATAAGTATTTGATTTGTCACAAAAATTATAATGGGCATAAATGTCATTTTTGGCCATTCGCAATCAATATAGTTCATGACAGCTTAAGAGATAAATGACAGCGCTCAAATATAATTAAGAGATAGAGCAGTATGCACGGGGTTTTAATGTCAAGGGTTTCGTCCCGAATACTCGTTTTTATTTGAAGTGTAAGCCCCGTTTACACTACACTCGATTGTTGCGAAGTATAGGTAAATTTTACTTGCCTCTTCATGTAGAGAGCACTTTCAACCTTTTCTAAGTATAATTACATTGAAGTATGTCTATTATTGCATGCATGTAAATAATTATGAACTTTAAAGAATAATTATGTTCTATGTTCGGTAAATGAATTATGGGCTTTAGTTTGAAATTGACATTAAAATATCTTTAGAAAGTAGGTGTCAGTACATAAAATAGATTAATAACATTTCACGTGTTCTTTTTTTATATATAGTTATTATCATCATTTTAGTTCTCTTAGGTAATGTACATACATATGACGGACATGCGGTTTTAAAACAATCCTCGACTTACTTTGACCTTTTACCTTATAGGAATAGGAGCGCAATGCATGATGGTAGTTTAGTATCATTTGTATTCTTTTCGAAATGGCTGCCATTTCGAAATTGTTTGAGCATCGGAATTCAACGATTTTCACTTGTTTACCTATCGTAAATGAAAACGTTCACGGCGCCTTTTTAATGGGGGTACGTTTGATGATGATTGTGGAGAAAAAGAGCGAATTCGCCCAAAGAGCAAAAGAGAAAACCTATAGCTCTTTCGACGATCGCACATTTTTCTACCCCAATTTCGTATTAGTTGTAAACATAAACATATGATCTTGTGTCTCTGAATGTTTTTTTTTATTTGCGATTGTTTTGAAATTAACATGGCTGTCTGGCCTGTGAACTAGAGAGGTTTTGGCGCGAAAAAGATATCCACTCCAATGCGCTGCCACGGTCTAGACGGAGTCGGGTGGGGCTTCAGTGGCTCGGATGGTTGCTGTGGCTTATTTTGGTTACATATGCTACAGGATTTGACTAGCTGTTCAATCTCTTGGTTCATTTCAGGCCAAGATAAAGGTTCTATAGCTCGTCGTTTACTTGCTTCAACTCCGAGGTGAGGTTGATCCACAATCTTGAGCATTTCTTTCCGCAACACAGCCGTAATTTACCATCTTGTTTCTTTTGAAGATCAGGTCATCACTGATGGTCAGCTTTTTTTACAGCCCCAATAGCTCTGGATAGATGAGGATAAAAGGGACTTGCGTTATGCATGGGCACCCATCGTCGACGATAACTTGTTTCAACCGTTGTAAGACTGGACCGTTTTGTATCTCCTCCTGTAACCGTTTCAGCTTTACGGGGAAACAGGCAGTACCATGTGTATCTCCAGCTCTTCTTTAAGGGTGTATCGTTTGGATCGACCACTTGATAAGCTCTGCTCACGGTATTTGCTACAAATAATTCGGTGCCTTTCTTGTAGGTAACTTGTAAATCGTACTTGGCTCAGGCATCATCCGAATGGCTTGTGCCTTCTCTTGGTCTGGCTTGATTCCATCCGACGTGATCGTATGTCCGATATACTACACCTCCGTAACTCGTAACTGGTAACTTGCATTTCTTTTTGTTCAATTTCAGTTGAACTTCTCGGGTTCAATCGAGAACCTTCTTTAGGCGCCGGTCTTGCTCATCGTCATTACATCTCAAATCATTAAATCATCAGCAATCACTTCACTGCCTTCTAAACCACCAAACGATTCTTCCACGACTCGTTGGTAGACTTCAGGAGCAGATGTAATGCGAAATAGGGCAGGCTTTTAGACCTATAACGTCCAAATGGAGTGTTGAAACAGGTCAGAAATGAGGACTCTTCATCCAGAGGGATTTGCCAAAATCCACTTGTAGCATCCAAAGTCGAAAATATCTTGGCTTCAGGTAATCTAGTCAGATCATCTTCGAAAGTTTTCATTGGATAATACTCTCTCTTCACCGCCTCCTTAAGATCTTTTGGATCCATGCCTAAACGGATTTTATTTGGTTTAACAGCGTAACCAGCGACGAGACCACCTCTTTTTATAACGTTTAACTTTTCACAAGCTTCCAGTCCTGAGATTGCTTGTTCACAACATAGAACTCGAGCGGATACTGCCTGCCTCTATAGTTTACTGGTAATACAACTGTTCCTTCAAGCTTTATCACTTTTCCACTATACGAAACAAGTTTAGTGCTAGTATCTAGTTTAAACTTTAAAGGCTGATTGTAAACTTATACTGTTATATTCCACTCTTCTTCTGTACTGCTAACACTATTTATCTCTTTCTGCATGCTGTTCCAACGCACCTACATGCAGTCGATGAGTGTCTAGTGAAAGAGTTTTTATCATAATTTTACATACCTTGGCAAAATATTTTTTCTTACCACATTTCTCACAAGTCTTTCCAACTGCTGGGCACTTGTTTTTGTCTCGTTGATGTAACGTCCCGCAGTACTTGAACTGAACATTTCCCAGTTGCTCTTTGTAGGGCGATCGCTTGTTCTTTGTCTTCGAGTCGACACGCTTGACCGTAACTGTCCTTCATCCCTTCGTCTATTGTGCTCGTTGTTGCATTTTTAAGGCTTCCATGTGGCTTCAAGTTTGTTCAGCTACTCGACAAATATCTAAGCTTTTTGCAAATCTAAGTCAGCTTCGCGAAGTAATCTACTTCGTACTGCATCGTCTAAGACTCCAACTACGATTCTATCGCGAATTAGTTCGTTACAAAGAGCGCCGAATGCACAGTTCTAAGCTTGTAGTCTAATGTACGCAATACGCATCAATGGTTTCATTCACACCTTGCATACGGGTATTGCATAAATGCCGTTCGTATGTTTTATTCCTCTTTGGCTTGCAATATGCTTCGAGTTTCTCGATCAAAACAGCTGGATCGTCTTGTTCTTCTTTCTTGCTTTACGTAAACGTGTTATGTACTTTGATCGCTTGCAGGGGAGGATCCAAGATTTTTCGTACGTTAGTCAAAATTTTCGGATTATAAGCTAGCTCTAGGGGGTCTCTCTGCATGAGGGGTTCAGGATTCACTTTTCGGAAACGTTTTTCCCACCTCTAACAAGCAATTTGCGGCAATTTGAGTACAGAGTAGCCACAGGCTTAATAGCGGACATTTCCAACTTTCTGATAACCTCGAATACAACTTGACAGTTCGAAGAAGCATGCGAAACAAAGACTTTAGCACGCGTCAAATATTAATCAGATTACCTCGCCCCTGACTTTTGTAATTCGGTCAAAACTCCCCACAGATCGGTCAAAATTGTGAAAAATCACTAGTTGCCATGGTAATAATAGTCTAGGCTGATCAGAACGCTGGATTTTGACTTTTTGCCCGGTCGACTGTGCGTATGCCAGCTGTTCAATGACTTAACCTTGCTCGTCGGCTCAGTCACTGTACTGTGTAAGCACGGTTAAACACTGGACCACTGAGATTTGATTGGATTAAACTCTAGACAACTTTACTAAGATTAGATTAGTAAATACTAATGCTGTATGATAATAGATTCTGCAGTAACTGGACTGCTCTGCCTTACGAAACATAATCTTCAGTTGCCATAGCTGCACTGTATGATAAAGATAACGGGACTACTGTTCGAAAGTCGAATTTTTATCATTTTTTTGCAAATTTTACGTTAGTCGCGTTACCGGTTTGACGACCCCTAGATCCGCCCCTGATCGCTTGCTCTCCTGCGAGATTTAAGAGCATACAACCTCTGTGTTTGATTTCTTTTGATAGCCCGACGCTACAAGAAATATCTCATATTTCTGCTTAAATCTTCTCCAGTTCTCGGCTATGCTCCCTTCAAAGGATATTTGACTAGGTTTAATAAAACCTTCAATTTTATACTTTAACCGTTGCCACCATGTAATGTATCTACGACCGCTTACAAGACAAATACTGAAGTTTTTTTCACAAGCTAGATATTATGTTCACTAATACTTAATTATACACAATTAGACACTATTACACTAATATACTAATGAGTGCCATTATACTAATCGATTAATATTAACGAGACCCAAGCGCCATTAATACACCTAGGAAACAATACCGGCGCTGAGCGAGGGTACTAATTTCACCCAGAGTTTGGGAATTACATCTGGGTATTGTGAACCAGTGAGCTGTAATACCGGAACGTACGCCAGCGCTATATTTGGTTGAAGCCAAAAATTAAAAGCAAAAACATTTTGAAAAACAGAGCTTTTGTCTTTGTTTCTCGTTCAATTCTTAGAAAAATTAGCAAATGACTGTATTTCACATAGTTCTTGACGTTCCTAGATAATTACTCTCTGCGTCTGTCTCAAACGTTCAAAAAATCAGAAAAACTATCTTCAAATTTAGCTTCGAAGATAGCGGCCAAACAAATGCACTTACAAAAGAAATGCGTTTGGAAGAACTGAATAACATATATTAATAAACAACCACCTACCAAATCGTTCTTTTTAAGTCCTTGTTCCCAGGCCTATACCTTAATTGCAACTGAGCAATGATGAAGTTTTTAGTCTGCTTGTTATGCCACACCTCTATGGTGATGCCCATATTTGTATTTTTGTAAAGCCCTTTTTTACCTTATTCCCAAATCCTATCATGATATCATTCACCGTTGTGAGTAGTCTCCTATATAATATGTCTCCAAAATACGAATGTAACGATATTTCAGGCTCAAAATCACAAATCAAAACAAATTTCTGTGAACATAACACCAAGTTAGCACTTTATTCTTTCCAGATAAAACATTAACAACAAACTTTTACATAATTCTACAGGCATACGTCATGCCACTTCTAACTCCTAGGCTTTGTGCAAACTTACTATATTATTTACTCACTTCTTATATACATACACGTCTAGCTTTGATGAAATTGATTTTTTCAGTGTAGATGGACTTGAACAGCCAGGGTTTAGTAATGGAAATCTACAGACTTTTCAGTCGTATTCAGATATATGTATAGCTATAATTATGCAGGAAGGCCTTGCCAAGGTGTGTGTTCACTGCGAAAATCAAGTTCAAAAATCTACCAGAAAGTTTGAATTTCACCGCTAGAGGTCTAAACAGTTCGATAAATGACATTCGATCAACAAACGAGGTCTTGAGGTATTGAAATGAGTAAAACACGATTTTGGTAGTCGTGTTATCATACTCACAATAACATGCGATTGTTCTGTTTCAAAAAGACTTATCTCGGTAACCAGGCTCATGAGAACAAGGGGTTGTTGGTTCAAATGAGCCCGGTTACCAAGTTTTAACGAAGCGTAAAGTTTTTTGTATTTTTTTATATTTGAAGTATTGAAATAGTTATTTTTGAAACACAACAATGACATGCTATTGTTAGGATGATCACACCGCTACCACAATCAAGTTATTTACTCATTTCAAAACCTCAAAGTCCATTTTACGCTTCGTTAAATCAGGACGAGCTACACTAATAACGAACCTATAATACTTTATATAGTTATACAATTGCTGTTATGTAATGCCTTGGTTTCAAAGCATTGAGCTTGGTTTCAAAGCAAAAGACCTTTTCGGTAATCACATCAAAACATTTTAACGTCACAACGTTTCAAATTTAGAACGACCTCGAATGAGACAGCTATCAAGTTTTACGCTCACGAACCACGCGCAAACATGCAAAACATCCTGCTTCAACACATGTACGAAAATTTTTTTTTGTTTTGGCCAATAAATGTGTAAATCAGCCATACCACGAGAACGAGGCTAAAGGGCCAAAACCGTGAGCCTCGTTCCCGGCCGCGTTATGGCTTATTTCCATACTTATTCGTCAATATGAAAAATATATTTTTATGCACGGGTTATAGGAGAATGTTTTGCACCTTTGCACATTGCTTGTGAGAGTAAAACTTGAAATCCATCTCATTTAAGGTGGTTCTAAATTTAAAACGATAATGTTGTGACGTAAACCAGTTCCTAAACCTCTCCCAGTTGAACACCACAATAAAATATAGCAATAAGGCTTTGAGTCTATATATAGCAATAAAGTCTTAAAGTCTTGGACATACATATATGCCTCTTCGTTTCTCACATTCGCTCTTTTTTTGATCTAAAAACTTTTTTATGTGGCACTCGCGGTGAGCTAGGCTATGCTGTGCCGGAAAGGCGAAAAGACGATAGCTAACTTGTCGCTTAATCGCCCCCAATGTGAAAAAATTCCGCTCAAACAAGTACGATTTTACTTCTGATTGTTCTACATTGTTTTATAGGTATTCTCACATGAAGTGAATTGCGATACTCTCGAGCCAAAATAAAGTTATCAATCTTTTGGTCTAATAAAATTTAAACTAAGGTTTCATGTTCTGAAAGCACGCCCTTAATGGAGTCGTACATAATACGTATAAAATAAAAAAATTACGGACAAATTAAAAATATGGTTAATAGATGCGCATTAACATTCATTACGTTCGAAAACCAAATTTTGGCAACATGAAAAACACGTGGTCGTACACCCGGACACAGTGTGTAATAATTATTAAATCATATGACCTCGTAAACTCAATCCTTGTCAATCCTTATAGCCTTCCAAAACGACATATTTGCCAGAAACGCTGCAGTAACCCAAACCTGGTCTGACTGTAGGAGGCGCCGATGTTTTCCACGCGGCGTAGCAGAGCTTTTCTTTGAAATTCAGAGAAACTAAAGATTCAGTAGAGGATTCGTAACGCCACCTGAGAGCGAAAGATCCATCGCAGATAAAGGCAAGATTCAGGTAGGCGTCGGTCTTTTTTGTGACACATTTTCCTGTGCTTATTTCCTGTATCACGTTCTGATTTATGAAACGAAATTTAGCAGGAGGGGAATTGCTTGATATTGCAAGAACTTCAGCCGAGTTATTGACATCATAACGATGAATGTAGGCGTAACCATAACTACCAGAGCGTATTGTGAAGGTATTGTTTTCATTAGGAACTAAAAGAATGCGATGTACATACTAAATTGACCATATGTTCGTGGCTCCGTCCAAGGGTTACGAGTTACAATGGTGATGCTCCACTGACAATATAGACACAATTAGAAAGAAATGGGAAATTTAATCCGAATATAAATGAGAGAGGTGTTATTGTCTATTTTAGGCAGATGTTATACTGGTCCACATTTGACGCGAAGTCAAATGAGTCGATAATGCATGATACATGATATCAGTTCCTTTATTCGGAAATAAATATTTTAGTCACTGACGTGTAATGAACCTCACCCGTTTTCCCACAGGATGATGCAATGATGAAAACTTATGACTCATCCTAGGAAACCTTTTATGCCGTAGCCGAAAACGGTTTGGAGCGGGCGTTAAAATTCGTCCAGTTTTCCATCTTCCTTTCACCCGAGAACTACTAAACCAGGCAAATTCGAGACCTCATATAACAGGACAAATTGCCGTGAAAACAAAACGTGTAACAGACGGAAAAAGATAAATTTCGACTTTCCTTGTGTAAACGTACTTGTCGTGTGTAAACGTACTACAATCATGTGGCCTAACTGCCCAAATTCTGGAATCGAATACTGTGATTACTGTTTATGAAATTGAAATAAAACCGGATTAAAACAAATTTTAAAGCATGATCTATAATTGCATGATCTATATACGTAATGTACCTGTCACACATGTCTTTCCATCCAAGAGCAAACTGTATCCTATTTTACACGAACATTTGTACGAGCCAACTGTGTTTTCGCATGAACTTACATTTAAATTGCATCGCTGGGATGATAAACATTCATCGATATCTAAAATAAAAATAAACAGCAAGTTTTCAATCCGTTCTCAAACAGCAAATTTGGCAAGAATATTAAATAGTTTGCACCTAATAACACACACATAGGCAGGGGCTAAGACGCTATATAAGTGCTAAGACGCTATATAAGTGCTAATATTTTCACGTTCAGCAATATTAGTTTCTTTTGAAATGGATTGTTTTTACGGTCTGCTATCATGAATATGTGAGTATCCCCACCCCCCTTATTAAACGTTCTTCCGCGGCCCCTGCCCATAGGCATGCACCTTTTGCTATACACCATATAGGCTATGTTTTTTTAACAGCTTGTCTTCGATCACGTGTTATCAAATAAAATTTCCATTTTACTGACTACGCAAAAGAAGTCTCCATTGCACGTTCTCAGCGGTGAAAATACTTTTTTCCATCGCACGGTTGCTTTCACTGAATTCAATCACTCACAGTATTTTTCACCTCCGCCGTGCTCGCACGTATTTAATCACGAGTCGGAATAATGTGGCAGATTTGATTATCATTTATAATTACAATATGTTTACTTATTACCTTAATTAAATAGCATTAGAACCTATTTTGCTGCTTTTTTGGTAAAACAAAGAATAAAAGTTTTCATTCGTAACATTCACAATTATTTCATTAAAAGCTATACACTATAAGCATATTTTTATAAGCTGATATTTTGATATAATACAGCAAACTTGATTGCCGGATACTGATGATAGCTAATATCCATGCAATAGTTTATAAATTATAATTCTAATATATAATATACCTGCGCATGTCTGTCCAATATCTGTGTATCCCCATTCACATAAACACGAGAACGTGCCGTTATTTATACAATAACGTAAGGGACCACAACTTTTAATAGGACAACCTTCTACAAAATAAATTAGAAAAATTAGGCCCTTTCCGTACCTATTAAACTCTATATCAATATATCAATATACATTATATATAATAAATAATTATTGGATGAGGTTCAGCGTGATATTGAGAAGCCGAAGGCTGAGTAAGATAACGCCAACCGAGGCCTTAATAATTCTCAATATCACGCGAAAATCGAATTTAATAATTATTTTATTATTCACCTGATTAAATGGTGGTAAAAGTAGTCGAATAAATTAGATAATGATATAAGAATATATAAGACTCGAACGCTAGTTCCACCGGAAGTTTGAAACCAAGATGGCAGAAATACAGGCCTCATTCATTATTAACAGGTATCGTACCTTTCATTTTATTATTTGTGTTGTAACTATGGATGGTTCAGTACCACAGGTTTTAATTTTTGGCCATTCGTTTGTCCGTCGTATGCAGAATGACTTAGATAATGCATTTGATTTACGTGCTAAACAAAATTTTAATTTGGCGTCTTCCGCAGACGTGTATTTACACGGCGTGGGCGGTCGCACTGTTGACAAGGTCTTTAAATATGACCTGCCATATCTAAAAAGTCAACGGCCGGACATTATTATTTTGGAATTAGGCACAAATGACTTGTCCGTTATGTCTCCTGAGGCGGCTGGCTCGCGTTTGGAAGAATTAACCGTATTTTTACGTGATACTCTGCATGTTAGTGTTGTCGTTGTTTGCCAAGTAATTGACCGTTATATCTCACATTCACAAACACCTGATAACGTTTTTAACAACAAGGCAGCACTTTTGCGGCAATATTTATCTGTGGTGCTTGATCAGACGCCTGGTGTTCTCCTATGGGAACATCGGCCATTCCATAAAGCTGGACATAATTTGCTATCTCCGGGTGGGGTGCACTGTAACCCAAAAGGGCAGTTTTATTTATATAAAAGTTATCGGGGGGCCATCCTGAAGGCTGTCAAGTTTTTACATTAATTGCGCTTGCTCGGGATTCTACCACCTTTGCCCAGCCCGGATCTATGTTTGCGTGTTTTTGCTTATGTTTGTTATATTATTTGTTGGTTAATACTTCTCACCATTTGATGTTTGATGTTTAATATGATAGGTTTATACTGGTGATCTTTGTTTTTATATATGATGATATTTATTTTATTATGGACATGGTATATATATGCCATGCCGTATATTTCTTGTTAAATGTTACGATTGATTATTTATTTATTCAAACAAGTGTTTCCCCCTCTTTGAGAGCACTTCTTGGTAGCTAAAGATAACATCCTGAGGCAATGGGGAATAGAACTTATCCGTATGGGTAAGATCTAAGCATGAATGTTTCGGGTGCACATATGGTTATGGCTGTTATGATCCCTGTTGAGAACTCAGCGATTACATTCAGTAGGGAATTTACATACGTGATCGCACGTAATATGCCATGGTTGCCTCTCCACCAATGTATTAGTATGCATACATGGGATAGCAATGTTTACTGCAGATGCCCTTTGCTGGGTTCAATACACAGATGGTTGCCATCATGTTGTTATGTGCTGTTATACTCAATTTTGTATTCGGCTACCTTGTGGTATGCCATGCTCATATGGAACCTGTCTTTTCCGCTCATAATTTGAGTTTTCTTGTTGGTGTATATGCATGTGCTTGTTGTGTGATATAGTGTTACATAGTGACCTTCATTCCTAGATAATATAATTGATTGCAAAGGCTTGCTCTAGTTTTTCTTTAGACTATGCCTGCCACACGTCCGAGTACTCGGATACAACGTCGTGCCAATCCTTCAACACCAGGGTCTCGACAAACATCCAATCGCAATGCAGCCAGACACTTAGCACCCAATACCAATGTATCTTTGGGCTCCTCTGATGAGGCTAATTCTTCTGTGGCCTCTGGCTCCCTGGATCCGGCAAATTCTCCCCAAGCTGTCGCACCTCTTTCAGGTATAGCAGACGAAACCGTAACCAGGATTGCGTCGGTGGTTGCCCAGGCAGTTGTTGCAGCTATACAGTCTCCACTAGTTCCATCGGTTGCTGATACCAGGGAGGTACCCATTCATACTAGCAATGAGGCTGATGCCCAAGTGCAGGGGCTGGTGGCATCAGCCTTAAAGCACCTTACAGGTGAGCACGTTAATATGGCGGTTGTGCGTCCAGCATCATCTGGTTCTGGTTTCCCCTTTAATTCGGTTAACATTCCTATCGATGCCCTGGTCAGTCTAAAGTGAAGGCTAAGATCTGGGCTAATGAGTTCATTGATTTTGGTTCTCTCTTAAAACCACATGTTTGGGAAACACAATACCAGCTTTTTCGGGCACCGGGAGAACAGTCGGTTTCCACACTTTCTTTAGAGCCAGCAAATAAAACTAAACCTATAACCACTATTGATGCGTGGACTTCAGCCTTCCAGATTTTCGTGGCAGTTTACACTAGTAAATTTCCCCAGGAAGCACCAGCTTTAATGAAATATGGGGAGGTAGTGCGCTATTTAGCTATATGCGGAGGGCCGATTGGAAATTTTATGATGTTCAATTTCGGTCGCTACGACAAACAAAGGCACATGAGATGTCTTGGGGCTCGACCCAATTTGAATTGTGGATTCGCGCTCAGCGCTTTACACATAATGCTCCGGTAAGGCCACAAAGTGCCCAGCCTGCTAGTCGTACTCCGGAATCTAATCCATATGTTCCACTTGGCTTTTGTCGTGCTTTTCATAAGGGTTTTACGTGCGCGGGTTGTTCGTACAAGCACAACTGCTTCAAATGCGGGCAACGCATTCTGCGAAGGGTTGTAGTTTTCGTTCCTCAAGCAAACCTACTGTTACAAAGCCAGCGCCTGGGGCGCGCACTTCCAACCCCAGTAAAAATTGATCGCCTTTTACCGTTGTTACAAGGATATGCTGTTGATGTTGTTTCTATGTTATTCGAGCGTTTTACCTTTAGGTTTCCCCTTCACTTTGAGGGCTTTCGTACCTCGTTTTGTTCGCATAATTTGATTTCGGCTCATCAACACCATGATGTCGTTGAGTGCTAAACTTCAGAAAGAAATTATGGCCGGTCGTATAGTAGGCCCCTTTTCGCTGACATTCGC
Source organism: Dendronephthya gigantea (assembly GCF_004324835.1). Lineage (NCBI taxonomy): Eukaryota > Metazoa > Cnidaria > Anthozoa > Malacalcyonacea > Nephtheidae > Dendronephthya > Dendronephthya gigantea. Next base: position 491,650 of record NW_021163062.1, on the reverse strand, counting down.
TGGCATTGAGTTAGACACGAATACAATGGAGGCTCGCTTACCGGTCGATAAAATCTTGAAAGCACACGGACTTTTGTCCGGCTTTCTTGGCCGTCAAAAGGCAACGTTGCAGGATCTTCAATCTTTGATTGGCCTGCTTAATTTTGCGTGCACAGTCGTATTACCTGGTAGGGCGTTTTTACGGCGCCTCATTGATTTAACCAAAGGTATTACTGTCCCTTATTATCGTCTTCGGCTGACCAAGGCAGTGAGAGCTGATTTGAGCCTTTGGAAATCCTTTTTGGACGACTTCAATGGCCGGTCGTTTTTTCTTTCCGATGATTGGCTCCCTTCTGATATTTTGAATTTATATACTGATGCCGCTGCCGGTTCGGGCTTTGGTGCCATATTTGCCAACTTTTGGTGTTATGGTCTTTGGCCGGAAGACTGGAAAAAACTTAACATTGTCGTTTTGGAGTTTTTTTCCATTGTCCTTAGTGTCTTTTTATGGGGTAACCTCATGCGAAACAAGCGTTTATTATTTTATACCGATAACGCTGCGCTAGTCGAAATCATCAATAAGACGACACCTAGGGATCCTACTGTGATGGTCTTTGCCCGTCAAAGCTGGTGCTAGCCTCCCTGAAATTTAATATTTTATTTCGCGCCAAGCATGTTCCTGGTGTCCGGAATACTTTGGCTGATGCTTTGTCGCGTTTACAGGTTTCCAAACCCCGAGCGCTGGCGCCGGTCGGCGTACAGAGTTATCCATCGGTGATTCCCAACCAGCTCCTTCCGCAAAATTAGCAGATATAACCTCTTATCTTGTACAAGCAGGGCTTGGCGGTTATATGAGCGTTTTTCCCACGAATCACTTCGTGGGGCCGTTGTTTCGCTTCGGTTAACCCCTACCGATTTAAGTTTATTTATTGCTTACACGTTTAAGTATCAATATGCGCAATCTACAGCTCAAACATATGTCTCTGCTCTCGGATATAGCCATCGCCTGGCCGGTTACCCAGACCCCACCAAGGTTTTTAGGGTGCTGGAAATGCTAAAGGGCTATAAAAAGTTAGGTGCGCGAATCGATACACGATTGCCCATTACGTTACCTATTCTTCGGCGTATTCTCCATCAGGTTCCCATGCTATGTTCTGGCGAGTTCGAGCGGCGCCTCTTTACTGCCATGTGCTCTACTGCATTTTTTGCGTTTTTGGGCATCGTGAAAATTACCACGATGAAAATGTTATCATCGTGAAAATGTTATAATTCTTTAAATACGGTCCTCACACAGAAAGCAGAGCTCACCCGGTCTATCATTGCCACCAGAGTATTGGTCTTCATAAATTTATTTTACTATATGAGCTGCACCGCGAAAGCGATAAATTATATGTTTCTTCTCTCTCCAAACAGAAGTTATTTATTGCGTGTTTCGAAGAAATACTCGCGGCACATGAAAAGACAGTAACCCAAAGATATCTTGGTGTGTAGATACAGAAGTTAACGATTTAGTTACAAATATCTCAAATGAAGATTTTGGTTCAATTAAAGTTATTTATGCAGCATTAGAATTAATATAGAGCTGCGTTTTTTATAGTTGTGTTTCTATTCAAAGACGTTTCTATTCAAACACCCCTGATATTAAACTCCTCGATGCATGGAAATTTCAAATCAGCGATTTTGTTGCATCTCTAGTTTTGAATTTTCTAACTCTTATGACTATAGTATGATATTCTTCCCCACTTATTGAATAGATTTTTATAAAAGAATTAAAAATATTACATTCGTCAATAGAGTGGTGATCCCGTTTGCTTCGATCCTGTAAATAATGTCTTTCGGCGCGCTTACATTATAGAATTTCAGAGTGAGCTTCCCTCCAATATAGATCCACGATGTCCAAATACAACCGAAAATCTTAACTACCGTGCGACGTTTCATTAATAGACTTCTCCTATACTAGGCTTTATTATATAACCTACCTTCAAATTGTCGAGATTTGTGAACGACAATAAAACGTTTTGGAACGGAGTTTTTAGGTAATGTAATATTGCGGGATATATTTCTGTTGACCAAATTCATTTCTATAATGTTTTCCGCCGGTGACTTTTCCTTTTGAAAGTAAATCAAAGTTCCATATATATACACTGGATAGCGATAACCTGATCCAATCACTTCTTTCTTGTTACTTTTTGGGTAATTGATTGCAATCAGCCTGTTTTTCAACGTAGTGACGTAAACTCTCTTGTTTTGGTAGTCTAAGGTTATATCTCTAACTTCTTCGTATCTCAAACCATCAAATATTGTTTTTCTATTATCTCGAACCAAATGTCTTTGTCGGAGATAAATTGAATGGAAAGTATTAGCCCAAAAAATGTATCTATACGAAGAATAAAAATGTCATTATTTAAAATTGCGCCTTCTAATTGGCTCAGTATAGGAAATCGAATCACACGCTGCAGATCAATTAAGATTCCTCACCAGAAAAATATAGGAGTGAAGAAAATTTTGAAACAAAATAATTATCAAATATCGATACTACAAAACATGTAAAATAGAGTAAATTTCGCCTATCACACGTCTTAATGAATATTTGCACGTATTAGATGAAATATGTAGAATTTGTACTTAATTCTCACTTTACGTACCCGGACGCAGAATCAATTTCGAGGCATGTCATCCATTCATTGTCGAACAGAACTCTCCCAATCGTATTTCGTCGGTCTAAACTCATAACCATCATTTTAGGGCGCTGGTTCTTTGAAGTAATCCAAAATATACGACGTCCTTTCCAATCAATTGCTATATCAACGGGGTCAGTGTTCTCCACAAAGACTTCTTTGTTTCCACCGTCGAAATTCATCCGACTAATATGTCGTCCCTCTGTGAAGTATACTTTCTTTTCCATATAGTCAAATTCTAGCCCATATTTGAATGCGCTATATTTTAGTCCAGGGATGAGCACAGTGGTATCCAGAGATTCTAAATCAGTCGCCACGATTTCCGTCGGGAGGCGAACAAGTAGGTAAGGTTCGGGGTAGGGTCCTACAAAAAATCTATTGATAAGTACACGAGAAACTTTTATGCAAATGTAGGAAGTTGGAGCTTGGCAAAACAACACATGCGTATATATCAATTTGGTATGAAATGGGTATAGAAAAGGTTATAAATTTTTCTTGCAAAAGTTATTTTATCGTATCAGCTGGGTTTCTACACCATTGGTTAAATGTACATTAAGCTGTCAACTATAATATATTATAGGAAAAGCTTTACGTCATCACAAAAATAGTTTTAACACTATTTCGACGAAAATAATTCCGACACTATATAAAGAATTGGATTTTGCTCAGTCAAAATACGTCCCATGTGATGCCTGACAAGATCTAATTCTTGGCATGATTAGATTATTTCGGGTGGGCATACAGAAGTAAGTTCTCTCCGTTGTTACATAATTTCGCGTCAATAATTAATAATAGCATAAATTACAGAGGGGGGCAAAAGTCTGAGTCAAGTCGATAATTTAATTAGAAATCAATCATAAATAAAACATCGTGAGAATGATGTAGACTGGATAATATGTTGATCTTAACTTGCATATTCTATGAGAGTGATGCCCCCCCCCCCTCATAATGTTTTCTCGTTAATTCGTATAAATTATATGGTATTTAAATTGTACAAGAAATGCCGGTTTTTCTTCTTGTCGAACAATGATGGGATAAGACAGCAAAAAGTGAGATGAAGTTATATGCATGTGTCGAAGGAAGAGTTGGAAACGTTTTGTTAATCAGGTTAGACCAAAAGACACTCCTGCAAAGGAGGATGGAATCATGGAAAGAGAGTATACAGCCATTTGGAAGCCACCGTTAACCGTGAAGTTTTTATCACGTTTGTTAACGTTTTAAACGTTTAGGTTTAACCGGAAACATTGAATATTAAACTATAAACCAATCAGGTTAACGGTGTGATACTTCAACATTTGGGCGGAACCTGTCAAAACTGTCGAAATATCACAGTGTAACCTGATTGGTTTATAGTTTAACATTCAACGTTTCCGGTAAACCCAAAAGTTTGAGACGTAAACAAACGTGATACAAACCTCACGGTTAACGGTGGCTTGGAAACAGCTGTAAGGAAAACCAGTAGAGTGTCGTTAAATCAATGTTGGTTTAGTAACCTATTACTAGAAATACATGCATGCAGCAACCCCTCGCCTCGGTTAAACGAAATTAGTTAAGCTTAGGGATGGTAACATGATTGTTAGAAATTTTATGTGGTTTGGGGGTTTTGAAGGGTACATGGTATGTGAGAAACAGAAATTTGAGAAAAGTATGGAAATATTTTTCTGCGCTTGGAAACATTGTTGTCATAGCAACTCGCAACGACGGTATATTTTTTATAAATTAAAGTTTACCCCTGGTTTACCCTCACATTTTTGTGAAAAAATGGCAAAAATACGACAGGATTCTTACCTTTTTCTGGAAGCTAAGTTACTCATCTATAGTCAGTGTTGTGGTAAATTATTTTAATTATTCAATACCATGAAATATAACATCAGACGTCTCATACAACTTCCGAAGTTTTATGTTACTCTTCGACTGGTTTTTGCACGGGAATGTTTTGATATTTTTTTCTTTTTGTCACTATGAAAACGGAGTTTATAAATGAAATTATACTATCGTTTATCACATAACACATTTAGATTTATAGTGATATACATTTGAGAATATTAAAGTTGTGTTTACCACAAAAGAATTACTTTTTTAAGCTGTGCCGGATGAAATATTATCAAGTGTAAAATCTTCCGACTTCATTATACACGGTGAATTCGGTCGAAACTCGGAAATTTGGTCTTGTTATTTGTTGAACCGTGAAAAGTCCTTACCCTCTAATTTAATTAAAAATACATATATTCCATATATATGAAAACATAAATTTAAAAATTTCATCAAAATTTTGCGAAATGACAGTTATTCACTGACGTTTGAAAATACAAATTTTTGTCTCGACCAATCAAGAGCTTAGTAGTTCACACTGGCGCATGCGCATAACGTAGAAGACCGTCCATGGCGTGAGGCTATTGCATAATGGAGGACGACTTTGATTTCATAGAGATTATAAATAACACTAGAGGAGGCATTGGTATCGGAAACATCAGTCGAAAAAGGGAGCGCGTTAATGGGGGGCAAATTCAAGTCCCGGATGCTAAGCCAAGCGCTGATTGGCTAGATCAATACCTCCTAAGCAACCACGTTAGCAACAACTAAAATTTGTATTAAAGAAATTATATTCGTTTTTTAGGTCGCTTTGCCGATTTTTTAAGAAAAAACAGTGTTTTTTTGAACTGGTTGTACTACCGTAGACATCCTGAAATGATATTTTAGGGGGAAAATAATTTAGAGATAAAAAAACTCGTTAAAAACGCCATATTTTGGCCTCGCACATCGTGAATGAGTGAACATCCGGGACTTGGATTTGCCCCCCATTAACGCGCTCCCCAATTTCTCCTCGATGACCCCTCTAGTGTTATTTATAATCTCTATGTTTGATTTCGCATTTGCACATCGTGGGTGTAAATATCCGAGCGGAATTAGTACCCTCGCACGGTGCTCCGCACCGGCTCGGGGACTAATAATAGATATGACATTAATCATACTACTAATTAATGCAACAAAAACATATGTCAATCAAATAGAGCTTATGTAGAGCTTAGAGGATGTAAATATAAGGGTTAAAGTCAAAGTTGCGTGTTTTGAAACGTAAAAGAGGTCATACGAGATATTAGAGCAGCGGCAATTTTTTAAAGTCCTATATCGTGATTGTATGCGCATGCAAGGCTGTCGTTATAATGCGACATTAAACCGACAGGACTCAAACTTTGACGTCCGCTGTATGAATAATAAAACAGCTAGATTAACCGAGGGCTTGTCATAAAGTTTCGTTAAAACAGTGGTAACTGATGCTCGATGGATTGTTCAGTATTTTTTCCGTATAAAGTTTTGTAAATCTGGAGTTGGGTTATGACTCTAGACGGGAAGAGAAGTAATACAGGTGCAAAAACGACAAGAATTTTTTCTGAGAGTCTAAATGTTTCCCGATGAAGTCAAGCATTCCTTACCTGCATAGAAACACATTTTACTGTGCGTGCGCATCCTTTCCTTATAATATTCCTTTTCTGCTTCACAACTTGGTGAAATAATTTCATGTCGATTTTCGTCCAAGCATCTTTCTCTCCAGTCTTTTATCTCCTCCTTTAGTTTTTTCAAGTGTTTGCGGCAAAATGGAATATCATCATTACAATTGACAAGAACTCCACCAATATACATCACGCCGATGAAACTGATCATCGTGCGTGTAATTTGCATTTGAGCAAGGAAATACATCACCTGCGCGTAATAAAATTTGTCGTTCATTACATTATTTAATTTAAAAAACAGCTAGTACTATGCACAAAAGTAAAATTCGGTAATTCTCTAATGTACTATTTTCGTTTCATTGGTTAGAGCTAAAAACGCACTTAAAACACATTTTTAGGAGATCTACAATGCATTTGCATACACATTTAAGGCAAATTGAGGCACAAACATTTTTATTCGAATTCTCACGTTTTACAGAGTGCCTTACAAGAACACATGGGTGGGTTGCATTTGTAGCATATGTAAAGATTTCAGTGTAAAGAATAATTTATAATCTTGTTGAGCGTAAAAGAGTCTTTTTACAATGCTTCAATAATTCTTACGTTTTAGATTTCCCACGGAATTTACACTACACTCAAGCCCCGTTTACACTACATAAAGTCAACTTATCGGCATGGCACGGCTAAAATTGGTACCCGCACCCAATTTTATTAGTGTTCAAGATACCAAAACAAAAGGCGCTCGAGCACAGATGAAATGGATACGGGTACTAATTTTAGCCGTGACGTGTCAATAAAGTGAGTGTAGTGTTAAACGGGGCTTTAGAGTTACATTCACACTACACCCATACAACTAGGGCTAGGCACAGCAAGGCTAGAATTAGTACCCGTACCGAATTTCTCAGTGTTCATATCTTACAACAGTCTGAACGTTCACAATACAATCGGCACGGCAATGAACCCAGTCCTTCATGCGTGCCCAGACGCTAACGAAATTTGATATGGGTACATATTTTGGCCGTGCTATGTCGAGTGTAGCGTAAAGTGAGCTAGAGTTAAAAGGCCTTTATACATGCATGCACCTGCGCCGACGCATAAGCAGAACAAAAAAGAAAATTGCTCGTCTTAAATAACGTGGCTGTGTGGAAACTCGATCATGTTTGAAAACCAATATCATTAAAATTGAAATTGTAATTTCAAATAATTGAAATTGAAATCATTGAAATAATCATAACAGCTTCAAGTTAATATGTTTTTTTTCCCAACACGATATTTTTCGTAATGCAAACGTCATTCACCGCTATAGGTACACAATTTGTTTGTACGAATCTTCGCAACTTAGTGAAATATTGATTTCATGTCGACTTTTGTTCAAGCATATTTTTCGCCAGTATTTTATCTCGTCTTTTAGTTCTTTAAGTGACGGTTGCAAAATGGAATGTCATCATTACAATTGACCAGAATTGTACCAAAATACATGAAGATGAGACTGATCATCATACGTGTAACATGCATGCATTTGAGCAAGGAAATACATCACATGCCTCGGATAAATTTGGTCGTTCAATACATTTCTTAATTCATCAGAAAACAGCAATACTCTATGGGCAAATTCTATGCACTGATACTCATTGTTTGAAACTGAAACAGGGTATAACTCGTATGATTGAAGGCGATAGGGCATACGTGGAACACTATAATTGTTGCACGATGATTGGAAAATTTTACATTTTATGTCCAGTGCAGTAAACGTTCCAAAATGGCCAGCGACAGTAGTGACGTTCTTTCGGAGATCTCAAATTGAGCAGAAAGGAATTTTTTTAATCTTTTAACAGCGAAAAGGCCAATAATCATAAAAAGGCCAATATTTTTTGAGAATTTCTTCAAATAATTTTTTTCTGCACATGCATAACATGCCGAAATGAACGATCGCATACCATCTACCTATATATATCGAAATGTCAGCTGCTGCAATATAGCTAAACACAATTTTATCGTTTGACAATCATACAGGTTTAGAAAATTGTTTGCTCGGTTTGTTTACATTTCTGGCCATTTCTGAATTAAAAACATGCATCTTGTAACCTTTCTACAAGGTTTTTATTTTTTAAATACAAGCTACATAGAATATAACTGTTATCTTACCTCTATTTGAATGCCTTTTCCTTTCAGAGTGTATAGTGTTTAGCAACAGCAGCTGCAAGGAATGTCTTGACTCTATAGTCAAAAAGCTCTCGAAAAATGACTAACGCATGTTAAAAATTAACATAAAGCTCAGCGAGCTGTAATATAAAAGTATTTTTTCCACTGAGCTATATAATAATTCCTGGAGGACCGGCTCCTGTCAAAAAAGTGAAGCAAAAAACATGGCGGATTTTGACTTTTGCTGACGCCACATGGTCCCCTTTGCCCATGGTAATTACCACTGACATACTGCGATACAAAGTCAAAAACGTGTCCATCACCCTCCCGATTTTTATGAAAATATTTTCGGTTTTCGGTATTGTTTTCGGCATATATTTTCTCTGCATTTCATCTAAAGTCTCTTTTTCACTGTTCAACAAGTTATATGGAGAAGTGGTTTCTTGCTCTACTTATGATGCTGTGAATGGCCTAATTAATCTATCGGGATATTAATTTTTACCTCAGGTAAGCCGGTTTTCACAACATTTTCGTTTTTCGCCTTTGGTATAGACAACTACCAAAGCGTCTGTTGCAGTAATTCCTTTGAAATTAATGTTAAAAACGGCAAATATGCTTCAGCCTTTTTGATCAATGGTACATGACTTAGTTACGCTATGAAAAACTATATTTTATGAAAAAGGATCAATAACTGATCTTTTAAGTTTTGGCTATGTTGTTTTTTTATTAGAACTCTTATGGGATTTGAAAATGTCAGGCACTGGAGCTTTCACTCATATTTAATGCCAATTCATGAGTATTTTCATTCAAACAATTAAGATAAATCAATATTCAATCCTCCCAGTAAATCTACTAGTCTCTCTATTGATCCTTAGTCTATTTTAGATGAATTTAAAACATTAAACATGATGACTGTGTGAGTGCTGATACAAAATATTTCACTGTTAGATTTCAACAGTGTTTGTTAAAAGTCTAGTATGTTATCTTGTTTGCCAAGTCATGGCCTAATAGACTTTCTAGCTTGATTCAAGCTTGTTAATTTGCAATGATTTCTACTCCTCTCTGGTTCTGTCCTCTGGGTGTACTCTATTGAGTACAGTTAAACTTGGTCTGATCTCTCTTTTTTAGGATAAAGAGGTTATGGAATTTGGGGATGGCTTTTTGCGAATTATTGGAGCATTAAACTGTTAATTTTACCATGTTGACTTTGTTAGTTATAGTTACAATAGTTATCTAAATGAAAAATAAATTTATACAGACATGCATTGACTGAGCAGTTTGTTTTCAATTTGCTGCAACTTTTACAATTTTCTGGAAAGTTTTACCCTCCCTACCATTACAAGGAATATTATCATAGGGATAATCAGGAATTGAAGGTTAATAGATTATAGACTAATGTAGGAATGAATAGGCTCAGTTGCATTTTCATTAATTCATAAGACATTTGTTGATAGCACAACTAGTACCATAATCTTCTTGGTGCCATATATAATCAAATTTTTGTTATTTACCATAGCCTTTCTTTGCATTATCTGGAATATGATTCCACTCAAATTCTTGAGTCAAGCAGGGAACAATTTGAAAGTGCATTACTTGGGATACAGTACTTAAGATATGGGTAACTTATAGCTATAATGACCTAAATGAAAATATCCTATGCGAATATATCTTGAAATACCATTACTAATCAGCCACCCAGCATTTTGCATGAGGTTTGGCCTTTGTTTCCTTGAGTTATGCATGGGCTGATATGCATAAGCAATAAGCATGATGTAACATCACATAACCACATATTTTCTGCCGGTAACCTTTAGTCGGCGATTGATATCCGAAAGATAATCGAAATTTCCGACAAGTCTCGAAAAATATTCAAGTATTTTAAAAATTTTACACAGAAAATATTTATGAATAATGAAAATAAATAATTAAATAAAATAACCTGTCAGCTAATCGTATAAAAATCCTTCGTCCACAATTTTTTTTGCGTTTTAATATTTATTATTTCTGGCATTGGCAAAACAGCGTCAACGACTTGTATATAACTGAAATAAACGCCTTATTGCAAGCCTTTGTAGCAGAAAAATAAATCGAAAAATACAAAACAACAAGGTTTCACGGCAAAAACAAAAATATTCATACAAAACCAGGGGGGAGCATTCTCTTGTAGCGGGCTCATATTTGAGCCTGGTCAGTGGTAATTACCATGGGCAAAGGGGACCATGTGGCGTCAGCAAAGCTTCTGCGCAAGCGCAGAAGGGTGAAGTCCGCCATGTTTTTTGCTTCACTTTTTGAGAAAAAAACATTAGGAGCCGGTCCTCCAGGAATTATTATATAGCTCAGTGATTTTTTCCTGTGTTTTTCGAATGTTTGAGACGGGCCTAAAACCTAAACATCGAACATGCAAGAATAGGAACGGGATCAATTTTCCCATATCTTTTAATACAACTGCTCCAGCGTTTGTATACGCACTCGAAATTTCTTTTGAAAATCCATGTTATCAGTTGAAATAGTATGGAGTATAATATCCATACTAACTGTCATTTTCATATAATTATACCATGGATATACATGCAGTATAAGCATGCAAGATGCATTGTCTCATTGCACTGCAGCAAAATTGCATCAACTATGACTTTTGCCCTTTTTGGTACTTGCATCTCTCGGTAATATTAACCCTTCCCAAAATATTTTTACATCCGCCCTGCCAAAAATACAACATTTTCACGAGACACACCGTGTTACGCTTCATATTTAAATTGCAAAAATAGAGCAAAGCAAATGAATAGACCACTTATATATGCCCTGTTTACACTGCAGCAGATTCGCATTGTCACGACATCAAAATTAGCCATCAGAGAGAGTTTTACTGCCAAAGCTTTGATAGCATCATTTCTTTAACATGATCTGCAGAATGAAAAAGTTTTGTGGCGAACGATATCGTAAAACACCTTCTAAGGTTTTCGTGACCATGTGAATCCGGTATAGTGAAAACGAGGTCTTAGCGTGACGTGGGATAAGTATTTGATTTTGTCACAAAAATTATAATGGGCATAAATGTCATTTTCAGCTATTCGCGATCAATATAATTCATGACAGCTTAATAAGTGATAAATGACAGCTCAAATATAATTAAGAGATAGAGCAGTTTGGGGTTTTAATGTCAAGGGTTTCGTCCCGAATACTCGTTTTTAAGCAATTATGCAATTTAAGCCCCGTTTACACTACACTCGATTTATTGGCACGACAAGGCTAAAATGGGTGCCCATGCAATCTTTGTTTTGGTAGCCTGAACACTAATAAAATTAAGTACGGGTTCTCATTTTAGCCGTGCCGTGCCAATAAACTGACTGTAGTGTAAACGGGGCTTTAGCGCATGATGACTTATATGTAACGAAGTATACGTAAATTAATTTTTACTTGTCTGTGTAGAAAGCATGCACTTGAACACGAAGATTATCAAGTTGTAAATCGTAGCGGATGTTTGCTGTGTCATTTGAATCTGAACTGTGTCTTACAACAAGTACGATCGTACTATAGTGGACCAGGAACTGCGTGACCGAGTTTCTGAACTGCATTGTATTTACAACAATAGAGAAGGACAATGTATTTCTAATCGTTTGCGTATTCTTATATATAGGCTGAATATTAATGATATATATAGGCTGAATATTAATGATATGTATATATTATTTGCTGCAAATATATCAAGAATTGCTTGTAACTTGCTTCAACGGTCAAAAGTAAAAATTCGAACTCCGTCAATCGATGCGGAATATTGCTTAGAATAATTGTGCCAAGTTTCATTCCGATCAAACAAGTGATGATAGAGCCTTAGGGTTTTTTTAAAGAGCGTCGCCCCCTAACAACAGCAACAACAACAACAACAACAAGATTAGCAGCGGTTAGGGACCAGTTCCTGGTCCAAAAATTATTCATGCAATGTGAATTATTTATCCGATTTATACTATATACCGTCTGACAGATCGTTCGTCTGAGTATAAACACACAACAAACTATATCTGGACGAATTTACGTAGACGAATATTTTAAACGAAACAGAATCACTCGTTTAGAAAGTGCACAAGGATTGGGAAATTGTGTATGTGGAAAAAAAGAGTGCACCAAAGCCGTTTTATGATGAATTTTCCGCATTTTTACTAGCAGACGAATGATGCTTTAAACCGAAGCCATTCAAATTATGCGGATAATTCGTGTTCACGGATGACCCGTCTGTTTGCTCGTGTTTACACACATACGAACTAGAAGACGAGCTATCTTTCGCCTAATCTACTTCCAGTTTACCAACCTGCGCCTGCCCGACTTCCTCGTCGCCATATATACTATACACTTAATGTAGGCTCCCGAGGGAAATAGTGAGTTTTTTTTCTCAAGAGCCTGACTCACTATTTACCGAGGTAGTGTACATTAAATGATTTGTTATATAGAAACAAAATTATACATGTTACACTACAATTTCATTTAAAATAAAATCACTTTACTTTGTTATGACGAAAAGCGGGCAACAATTTTTCACTTTTTTCCCTGGCGGGAAACACTGTGTTTATTTAAAGTCATGTGACTACGAATGAACCAATCATATTTAAAATACACAGCACCTATATGTAACAAAACAAGACGCCTGGGCAGGCGTACACTTCGGCTACGGCACAGGTGGCGTACCATATACATGCGTCCGTCAAAATAACGAGACCGGGCAGGGGTTTGCGATGCCTGAGAGCAATATTGTTCTTTCTTGAGGGCAAAATTTAGCTGTTGCTACCAATATTTTTTTAATAGATGAGCTATAAAACGGACATGATACGTGACATCTGTACAGTTTTAATGTCTTAGAGTTTTTCTTCGTTTATCTTCCACAAAATATCAAGTTAATAAACAGGAACATTCTGTATACAGTATTTTAAAATCGAAGTTACTGTATAATTTTATGATGCACACAACCTGCTAAGCTACAATATTCACCAATGATCTAACGACTGATTGTGCCAAAATCCTACGAGTAAAACCCAATGCACTACGAGTGCTAATGCCAAGGAAAACAGTCGCAGTATTTGATGGAAAAAGCAAAATTTAAATCCTTTATAATCCACGGCCATTTTGACGTGAGCCCGTGAACAGTTCGAGGAAAAAAGCGGTTAACTCCATGAAGGTAGGTCGCATTTGTGACGCCCAAAACTTCCGGCCGCTGGTGTTTTAAGACTCCGGCGTACCTACGGTAGCCGGAGTAATAACTTGTCCGATTGCAAATGTTGTTATTCTGTATACTTTAAACAAGGATAACCTAATCACAGAAGCTAAAATAGGTGCACCATCCAAATAGGACGCTGGTTTAAGGACGAATATCTAACAACACAACATATAGGCTATAGGCTAACAAATCAGCTCTGGGATTGGAAAGGAAGGTGTGGTTAATGCGTCTCAAATATTACTCGCAGTTAATCAATGGACAGAATTCAGCCATATAAACGCAAATTACCAATTTCAATTTTTTGGGTACTTTTGATAGATACTATATGATACTATGAAATTATAGTAATAGTACTCTCTTCCAAGAAAATGTAGTCAATTAAAAACGGTATCGGTAATGTGTTTGTTATAACACTTTATTCAAAACAACGAGTTGATACAATGATTCAAAGTAAAGAATAGAATTTGTAAATTGGACTACAGTTTAACTCAAAGTTATACAAAAAATCAGGTAAAAAGAAAAGTAAAAGAAGAAAAAAAGTAATATTATGAACGATTCAACACTTTGCTGTTTCTTAACCTTGTTAAGAGCAACCAACATTCTCAAGGAATTCGTCCGCTTTAATGAATTCGGCACTGCTGAACTGCAGTTCCAGAGCGTCTCGAGCTCCACTCGGGATTGAGTTCCAATTCCTGCAAGTTTAACCGGGAAAATCAGAGAAGAACGAGGTACTAAAATAGAAATAAAATTACAGCTTACCAAGAAAAAAAGAGTGGGTCCTGTCCAACCGCTTTCCTGTACATAACCACATGCGCATCATCCGTATTGTCCTGGATGATCGATGAATAAGCCGTGCTCAATCTAATCAGATGCTGTTTAACGGTTACCGGTAGAAGATATGAATACTGAGCATTTTCACTAATTTTTATTTTGTGCTCAGTAGTGTCAAACTGTAATGGCTTGAACTGTTTTGGAGTGCCATCTAGGACTTTCATGTCATCGTATAATTGGACGACCCTGGTATCCACAGTCCAAGTCTCTAAATATAGAAATATAACTGCATTCAACAGAGTGAACTAGTACAAAGGTTATCTCATAATGAATGTTATTGCTATTGTAAATCTAATAGAAATACCGACAAACATGCGCAAAGAGACAGGATTCCGCTCAGTCAGTCTTTTTACTCCAAGCAAAATATGGTTTTTCAATTTTATAATAATATAGCTATCTTTTGACGCTCAAAAGCTAGGCCATCCAGCTGCATTGCCAATGATTATTAACGTCGAACTTTCAAAGAAAATCCAGAAATAATACGTTCAAATCACTCAAATCACAAAAAAAACCTCTTTCAAATCAATTCAATATCGACTTTTTAGCACTTTTCATAATGGCATTCCATGAAAAATGTGAAAAATTCTTACAAGTATTCGGACACGTTCATCTGGGTTCAATTCAGTTAAACTTTCAAATCGATCATTCTGTTATTATTTTTAGCCATATTTAACAAAAAATTTGAAGTGATCTTACGAGCATTTATACTCCACGAAAGGAGAAGAACTTGAAGGAAAGCAAAATATCTCATCTTGCATCAAATTGTGTTTCTATAAATTAAAAAAATAGATCACTGATGCCCTTCATCATCGTATGAATAGGAACTAAAATGCAAGTTAAAATACATTGTCTATCCTAGTACTGGAGTCATATACATGATCTACAACTAAATAAATATTTCATTGTGAGTATACATAATACTTACCTTCTTATCTTTTAACGGATTTTTTCTGCTCCGATCAGAGCTGGTATAGTGTGTCTTCTTAGAATCCGTTGTATATAGCTCGTGGTAACCGTCGACCTTTTATACGTTTAGGTATGTTAAACATAGCGCCTTTGATTGGTGGAATTTTTTAAAAAATTTTACTTTTTTCTTTGCGACTTTTAAATTGTAAAGGGAAAACTTGTGTCTAAGAATGTCTTAGCGAGATATTTTCTTTCCAAAGAAATCCAAGAAGCAAAACATTATAGATCTTAATCGCACTTCAATTGTGATTGCCTTCGAGGATGACACTACAAAGGTTCGCCATCAAAGACGTGTTATGAGAAATAAACAGTTTCGGGGATGACTAAGGTTCGTCATCAAAGACTTGTTATGAAAAAGAACCCAATATCATCTCGAGTCTTTCTTCATACGACTAAAAATCGCGCACGAAAACTCTGATTTTGTTGACAGCTGGCAGTAACATTAATGGTCGATAGGATAATTTTACTGGATGTTACCAGACGAGAGAAAAGCTTTTTTGAACACAAATACCTACACATGCCTATAATTACTTTCGTGGGTATATTCTCGAGTTAATAAAACTTGAAATATATTAAAACGAGAAAACTATTGTGGGATAAATATGAATAAGAAAGTATTGAATAACTAAAAATAACTGAATCAAGATTGCATTCAAATTAAAGTTGATAAAGTTCGCCGACATAAGCAATTTGCCTGCATTCATTTCAATAATGAATATATTTATATACGCATTCTAAGCAGGACGTGCATGAAAGGATGTGCATCTTTTTGAAACGTAACAAAGGCAAAGTTTTGGTATCTTTCATCCTTTTCTAAGGTGATGAGTATAATTGCATTGAAGTATGTGTATTACTTTATGTAAACATCATTATATACGCACCGTAAGGAATAATTATGTTCTATAGTTGGTAAATGAATTAGGCTTTAGTTTGAAATTGACATTAAAGTTTCTTTAGAAAGTAGGTGTCGGTGCATAAAAATACATTAATCCAACATTTCACGTGTTTTTTTTTTATATATAGGTATTATGATAATTTTTTATTGTAATGTACATATGGCGGACATGCGGTTTTAGAACAATCGTCGACTTAAATTGTAAGACTTGTTGCATGGCGTACGTATTGTTTGTTAATGACTCTTTTAGGCATTCGTGAACCGTCGTTCATCTGCACTCATTTAAATATTTTCTGATAATCACACCACACTTGGCGTCTGCCTTGTTTGCAGTGAATCCATATTTTACTCATATCGCGAAAATTTACACAAATTTACCCATATAAATATCCTTCTCCTGTGGTTATGCAATAGTTTCTATCGTATCGTAACTGTAGTGAACATCTCATTATAACAGATTTGAGATAGTTCTGATTTCAAAATTTGTCTTTATTTTGACTGAACACACGTAGCAACACTTTTTAATACATTAACCATGCAAGTTGAATAAAAATTAAGTGGAAACCGCACGGACCTTATTCTGCTTGCTTAAATTTACTCATTGTGCTTATTGGAAGTATATATTCTACGATATGGATTATGATTATATAGTCTCCAATTTGTTCGATTCTATTCACGGGGTATTCAGAAGTTATTTACAAAAAAATTGATATAATTATGACTGAATTATGGTCTAATAGGCCTAAATAGGCCTAATTTAAAACTTAAATATATTTACAAATATTAAATTAAATAATATTGTAAAAAAACTATGACTGACTATAAGTATCATATGTTAAAATCACAGTATTCAGTAAGTAATCTTTCGGGTGAAATTTAAAAGTCTTAAGGGATGCCGTGTGTATTCCTTCAGTTGGTTTTTCAAATAATTCCCTGGTAGTCTTTGAGGGCTCTGTTAGCATCAGTAAGCAATCTCACGAGTAGATTATATTATATTCAAAAAATATTATTTAGTGAAAACAAAAACATTAAAATAATACACTCCTTGAAGTGCACGACTTCGCGCAATACCAATATCAGTAAAAGGCTTTAATCTTTGCATTCAATATTAGAAATTATCAATATCCGATCACTTCTTCCGCCTCATCTCTTTAATTCTTTGTGACACAAGTGTTGTGCGATTCTCTTTGAGATAAACATTTCGATGTTCTAGACTATTAGGGCCCACACAAATACTAAATAACATTTAATTTAAAACACTTGTCTTTGAAGAGTCTATTGAACACTCCAGTCACTTGTCTATGTTAAAAAAATACGTATATCACAAGCATCGCAGCTAGGAAGGGGCCTTCTAAAGTGATTAGAATATATATATATATATATATATATATATATATATATATATATATATATATATATATATATATATATATATATATCGCAGATATTTATCTGTCGCAGATATCTACTATAAAGTCATGATATAATACGGCATTATAAGGAAATTTGTTCCGATCCCACAACGATACTCGGTGACCCCGACAATGCAACCTTTTAGGGGAGATAAAATTAAGTGCCGCGGACTCTCCTAGTTCTACGTTAGTTACGAGATTTCAATCATAATCGATTTGACAGGCGTTTAGCAAACGATATTGCTTTAACACTTTTATTAATAAATGTTAATGATCGCACAGAATACTTAACAATTTAGCTGTCAACACTTCGGTAACGCACTGGCTATTGATGATTGTTGCGAATTTGTGGAAAGGGAACCCGTGGCCAGGATTGCAAACTCGCCCTACGAACGGAACTCGCTCGGCGGTACGTGGAGCCTAATCTCCGGAGATGTGCACATCCTTTTTGCTTTTCCTAGTCATACCTTAATAAAGCTAAAACCTACTTCTATCTTTATGCCAGTCAAGCAATACCCTCTCTATCCCTGCCAATCAGTCCCCTTTGCACACCCTGTCAAAGAAGAAAAAGGTGGAAGGAACAGAACAAGAGACACGTCACCGTAGTTCCATTTTTTTCCTTCCAAAAAGGTCAAAGAAAGCTAGAAGAAAAATATTTTAAGTTTGCACGGTAATTGTCTTGTTTCAAATGGAAAAGGACACCATTCGTAAACAGGATTCCCTTTTCGCGACTCTTAGATATAATAATTATGGACAATAATTATATATTCATCGCGCACGCTATCTGCAGAAATTTTTTTCAAATAATCTACAAAATATACTTAACGCAAATTCAAGATGTCCCGCATGGAATAACACACGCAAAGGTGTTTTATTCGCTCGTCCCTATTTTGACACACTTTATATATGCGTGTTAAATGAAACGATATACACAGTTATCAAGTATGCATAAAGACATTCTTTTCAAGAAATAAGTTGCATCTCTGGGGAGATTTTAAAACGTGGATGTTGTTGATCTATCATGTTGGAAGATCAAAGATTTTTTGCCGATAGTGTCTTAAGATGAGTTGAAAGTAGAGTTTTTGTTTGCTTCTTGAAGCAATTAACATTCCTTAAATCTATAAAAATATTTTTTTAGGTATAAAGAACGCTGCTCTGTGTCTTATGTCTGTAGCAATGCATATGATTGTTATTAACTTACGAGCAAGTGAATGATGCATGCATATTAAATCTAGTCCAGCATTCTGGAGAATGGTGGAATCAGCGGAATTTAAACTTTCCTAACTAGATGGCCTGTATGTTCTTTTGGAGGAGTTGCATGGGTAGGGGGAGCAAGAGAAAAATTATTCAGTTCGCTAACTCGCGGATCGATATAAACAATACAGCTACTGTAGAATAGAACGTAGATGAATTCATATGCATGGAACATCTCCAAATCCCTGTCGCACACACCTCATCGATCTGATTTAGATCATCACGGTACTCTACATCTTCTATAACACTTGTGCGCGTATGCTTAAAAAAGTAAATCGAGGCAATTATCATTCCAATCTGTAATTTCTCACCAACTAAGGCTAAAAGAGATTGAAAGAAATTAAAATATCGTTAGGGTTTTTGAATTAAATAATGATTTTAATAATTATATTGAGTAGTGAGAAAGCACATTATGTCTGTATAAATAGCTAGAAAAATTCTTTCAAGGTACTCCCAAAATCTCCTTGGAAACTATTTCAAAGCTTATATCTTCCTTTCCACAATCTTGGTCAACCTGATACCAATTTGACCTGCGCATAATTACAGTTATATTAATTGTCGTTGAGGTATCGAATTTCACCGCTTGTCTATACCTAATGTATTAGCGGGAGTTATAAGCCTTTAGAAATTTTAGAGTCTCTACATATTTTCCCACGATCAGTCTTGACAAAAATTGGTTGAAAAAACCCCAGGAAACTTTGTCAATCTAGTTAAGTCCACACTATATTGGCAGAAAGAAGAACGGTGTGAAGCACATGTGAACAATGAAAAATTAATTATCTTTTATGCAGACAATTGTTTTTTCCGGTTATGTCTGCAAAACCACATACCATTCCTTCCAGCTCATATTTATTTGTACAAATGAACTGCATCTCTAACAGTAAAATACGGAAGAAAAATTATGCAACATAGACAGTAATCTTTTCTAATCACTTAAAGCTTAAAAATCATGAATCGTTCTATAACCTTTATAGGCTAGTAATAATAGTATTGTATTTTTTTGCATTTTATAAATTTCAAAGACGCTTTTACAAAAAAGTTTGCACAATGACCGTTTCCGACGTTCATTGAAATACAGCAAAATAGGTTTACTTCAAAAGCCAACTACCATCAAGAGATGATAAATGATTGTGATTATAATGAAAGAGAACTCTTTAAAAGAGAGTGTTTACTATGTATATATAATTATGAGAAAAAATCTGAGCCTGCTTGGAAAACATTCCCCTCCTCGATTTTTGGGAAATTTTTATTTTGTTCGAAATCTCGTTGTTTTCGATGTATTTTCTTAACTATAATACGAAAAACCATTTTTTCAAGATATATACAAGTCGTACACGTTGTTTTTACCAATATCAGGACAAATAAGTATTATAACTTTAAAAAATATGGAAAAAACTACCTCAGGTAATTTTCATTTTTCCGAGTTTCATTGATTATTTTACAATCCGCATGAAATCCAATTGATATTTAAACTCCTAAAGGAAACGTCTAAGAATTTCTTAACCTTTTGTATACCAGAAATTGTTGGAAATACAGGAACTTTTCTAAACTCCAAATATGCATTTATCAACATTTTATGCGCAGTGTTTCGCACTTTCGATTCGAAGCACTACTTATTTGGACTTCCCAGAGGATTTAAGCCACTTATTTTTTGTACTTATTTTGATTCTTGTGCCATCATGAAGAAATTACACAGATGAATAAATAATGAAGTCAACTACAACAAAAAAATACATCCCCAATTACCTGATAAATACATTATATATCATTATATATATATATATATATATATATATATATATATATATATATATATATATAATATATATATTATATATATAATATATATATATATATATATAAGCTTTGAATGATTAAATCAGTTACTCACAATTTTCGTGAGCCTTTCCTAGCTGTTGTTACGTTGAGCAGAAAAAATGGATTAGTTTCACATATTTATAGTATAATGTTTGAAGACCCTTTTTAAAATGTCCCGTGTTCTTTTGAATGTTCACCTGCACGTCCTCCGTGCTTCCACTTTTTTATTTTTGAATTTAAAAATCGAAACACGCAGAAAATACAATTTCAGCTAAGTAATATTATTTCGATTTATAGCATTGCTCATTTAGCATTTCTGACCATGGATGCACCTTGATACAATGTAATACCTGTGATATTGTCCATTATGACATAATGTTTAGTACATATTGAGAATTGCATTGTATTCCAGAAATTATAGCTGCTATGTTACCTT
Source organism: Dendronephthya gigantea (assembly GCF_004324835.1). Classification (NCBI taxonomy): domain Eukaryota; kingdom Metazoa; phylum Cnidaria; class Anthozoa; order Malacalcyonacea; family Nephtheidae; genus Dendronephthya; species Dendronephthya gigantea. Next base: position 470,581 of record NW_021163062.1, on the reverse strand, counting down.
CCTATAAAACCTATTCATATAGCGAGCGCAGCGAACAAGTATAATATTGTAATACTGTCCCTTGGGCGATAAATATATTTATGATTTTATATAACCGTGTGGTCAATTCATAATAATAATAATATTTAACAATTATTCGTCGAAGGGGAGGTGAATATCGCTCAATAAAAAGCGAGCGAAGTCGAGGTTTTTATTTCGTGGAAAACGTGGTTTATTCGCAATAACCATGAAAATAATGGTTTTCAAAAATGACAGCCTGCAGCGAAGCTTGCATCTTCAATGCAGCAATCAATGAACTCAGATTGTATATTAAAAGTGTTAGAGACTTTATGTTCGTGTTTTGTTTACAAATAAACGCACTTGCTGACAATATTGAAATTTCTCGTTCATTGTATGGTCGGCGTGTGCGTTTATTTGTCAACAAAACACTCCAAGAGTCTTTAACCTTAAATAATCCAAGGTTTCTCGACCAATCAGAGGCAAGATTTTCAATAATCACCTTTGTGACTGTTAATAAAATACACGCATGGCTCATAGTTAAAGTTATCGATATACAGAATTGTGTTCGGGAAAATTGTACTCTGTGAATAATTTATATAAAAAAACTGCTGATTTGTGACTGTTATAAATGTTTTTTAATATTTACATTTATAGTACGCGCGTCCTGATTGGTCGATAAGCGTGTTTCTATAACTGTAAACACGGGAATTTTCCCGCCGAACTTGACAAGCGAAGCGATGTAATGAGAATTTGCAATTGAATCGAATCATAATATTTGTACAAAATCATTTTATCGAAATAAAACATAAGAAATTGCTAAACCCAAAACAGTCAACTTTTTAAAATTGATTGTTTTGACTATAAAATAATGAAGGTGGACGAACTATGACATATATAGGTCACAACTATGAACTTCATATGGTTCGGGCGAATCCTAAACCTGTAAACCAAGGTTCTCACCCTAGCTTGCATATATAGCGCTTTTATCTGCTCGCTCATGCAGAGGCGTGCTAAGTTTGCTTTATAGACGTCGGTTCAAGCACCCCCCATATTATCCAATTTTTCACTTTTATGCCAGCCAATTATGACTATCAACCTAAGCCTTTACAACGTGTTAACAAAGTACTTAGTTCCTTTCTTTTTCACTGCTAGCAATATCCTCTACACATGATTCAGTGTCACTATTCGCGGGAAAAATGAAAGTAAACAACAGAATTATATTGAACTGGCTTATATAATCGAAGTATAAGCTTGTCTTAGTTTACGCCACGCGTTTCAACTGCATCCAAGTATTATTTTTACTCCATAATATAAAAAATATTATAATCATATGCTGTCAAATATAAATGCATGTGGTAACATAAAATCAGAAAAGCTAAACTATGAAGCATAGCGATCGATACAGAAAAAACTAATCATATTAATTATTTTAATCAGCTTTTATAAGTGCATCGGATACCAAAAAATAGACTATAGTGGCTTTTAATATAATTGACTATAAAAATACAAACGTATCTTCTGCCATAAGATATCTTTGAGGAACTACACTTTTAGAGCATTATCAGTTTACTAATTATATTGCAAAAAATTTGCCAAATTTTCAGCCTGGACGTGAATATAATAATGAATACCACGCATGCAGTTACCTTGTATAGTTTTCTTTCGATATCTCTCATGGCACTAAAATGATGCAGCCATACGTAATTATGACTACCGTATATCAGTTTAAATCGACCACCAACGCTGGAAGAATGTCGCGGCAAATTTATGTCTTGATAGTATTATGTGGCATCGCATTGTTATTGTTTAAAGGTCAGTATAGATTTTTTTGCATTATAAAATACAAATATAAGAATCGCAAGCATGGAACATCACAGTGAACAAGTAACATATAATTATAGGTGAATGTTTTTCCTCATATTATAGACCCAAAGTCTGGACTTCCTGCTTCATCCATGTATACCTTATACTTATGTAAGGCTTCGTTATTTCATGGCTATATATAATAAGCCTTTTCTTTTACGTCGTATGCACAAAATTAATATAAATGGATTATCCGTCTGGACGAATGATCCGTCTCACCGATCATTCCTCTGAATATAAACACACGACAAACTATCTATAGACCAACTGTATAGATGCATGAATATGTCAAAGAGAAGAGAATCACGCAATCAGAAAGTGCACAGGAATATTGTGCTATGGGAATATGTGCATGACGGGGAAATTATTTATGTGGTAAACGCACAGGAGCTGTTTTATGGTTAATTTTCCATAGTTCGTCCCTACCTCGTTTTCATGCTGACAGACGGATGATGCGTCAAGACGAACTACCTATTCAAATTCGTCTAAATAAACGAACCATGCGGATAATTCGTGTCAGTGACGGATGCATGATCTATCTGTTTCCCCGTGTTCACACATAGACGAACTAGAAGACGAACTATCTTTCGCTTGCCCAAGTTCGTCCACCGATGATCCGTCCTTATAATTATAGTATAAAGCCCCTTACAGACGAGCAAGTTTTCTATGAGAATTTTAATTGTTCGTCAGTATAAACCCAACTTAAATCGGGTCAATCATGCATGCACTATAAATTTCGTGATTATATATTTAAGCCCCTTACAGACGAGCTAGTTTTATATGACAATTTTTTATATGACAAGTTTTAATTGGCAATTGCAGTGTGTGTGTACAACAAATTTTCTATGACAATTTTTTTCTGTGACAAGAATTGTGTGAACGTGCCATTAAGCCCCGTACAGACGGGCAAGTTTTCTTGACCAGTTCACTTGCTGGTGTGTATGGCGAACAAGTTTTATTTGCTCGTGTGTACGCGAAATATATGAAAAATATTTCTTGACAAGTTTTACGATAATATGAGCCATGATAAAATTAGTATATACGCGACAGAATCTCAAAACAAACAAAAAATGATAGAACATCAACTGAAAAACCTGCTCGATTGGCTCGTTGAGTACTGTTGCAACAATATTGTTATATTTTATTGAATATATAGTTCCGCACTGCGCAATTCCTTGTCAAGTTTTCTTTGACGGCCGTACATACGAGCATTTTTCCTTGTTGAAAAGCTGGCATGACTAGGTTTTTAACTAGGCTCCTTGTCAAGGAAGACTTGTTAATTGGAACTTAGCAAATAAAATTTGGCAAGGAATTTGACCCATGATTATGGCCTCGACGATTCGTGGTGACAAATCTCGCACGAGGCCTCGATAATGCTCACAAAAGTTTTACGAACAATTAATATTTTTATACATTTTTGAATTTAGTATTTGTGCACTAGTCATTAGAACAAAAGTGTTTTTATTTGCGTATACTATATATAGCTATACTCTAATATAATATAAAAGTTAAAAAAACTATTTAAAAATTCTAAACGGGAAAAAAGTCTAATTTTGAAACATTTCGCGGCGGACTTAATATTTATCAAATTTTCTGAAATTGCGATAAATTGCACAAGAGTCCAAACTTTCACCTCTTTAAATGACCTTGGATTTTCAACCTCTCATTTTCTTTGCACATGGAAGCGGTTAAAAATGAGGCTTTTACAAACCGTTCTCCCGCTTCACGAGGTTAATTTTTCAGCTAGTTTTTACTGTTAGATAAGCCAGATATTTTGATAAAATGATAGTTTTTTGAACATTTTAAAATCTTCTAGTTTTTTCTGATACAGGCCTGTATATTTTTTCCTGTACTGTTCGCAGTCTGTTTGCAAATCCTGTACTGTTTGCAAATTTCGATCCATCGAACTCCTCCGAGATGATCAGACTCCTCATTTAATAATGCAGTTCCAATAATACAGAACCCTAGAGCATGCATAATTGAATGTTTAAAGAGAAATAAACTGAAAAAACCTGACCGGCCCGAAAATCACACAGCCTAAAATTTCATACGCCATTTTGGGCTTTTACAAATAAACATGCCCGGGTAATTCTATCTTATCGACTGTCATAATTTATTGTCCTTGAGACAAAATACATATATTATCTCAGTGTAATTTCTTATAATTATATGTGCGACGGAAAAATAGAATTATAGCAATACATGCACACATATAGTCGAAAAATGTCGTCACAAAGAAAGATAATTAAACCTTATACTCTTACTACGAGAAAATAATTATGTAGTTGTGGTTTATTTTACAGATTGTCGAAGCTTTTTCCTCAGAAACCATCTTTCCGGGTATTGCATTACAACGGTGGGCAATTTTCGAGTGGCATTTCTCCCGAATCATGCCTATAACTATGCAATGATGGGTGAGAACTGTTTGGAAGATAATGCACAATTCCGTTATCTCAGTAATGAGAAATTACAAAACATAAGAAGTACGGGAATACTTATCTCTCCGTATACTAACCAGTATGAAAGGTGTTTGATAGTGTATTACATAGAAATAACTGTCACGAAACGGGATTACCTAAATTACCGGGAACACCGTTTAAAGCAAACACCAACTGGATCCTTAAGTTTTTACGACAGAGTATATGGACCAGTTTGTGCTGAACCTAACTCAACGACATATATAAAAAGAGAGAATTGCACTGAAAAACCACAACAAAAGTTTACTTTAGGTAAGTGAAAGTAATGCACTTTATCATCCCACACATTACGCGACATTCATACAGTGCGCTTTTGAAACCTGTCTTCGCCATGTTTTTTATAAAATTCAAACAGTTAATAAAAACATTAATTGCCATAAAGAAAAATAAATTAAATAAATTAAATTTCATTTTTGAGTGAATTAACTTGTAGGTACACCACGTTGTTATTTAATACTTCAAAGCTTTCGGTCTTTTAGCCCGAAGTTTTACGCATTACGCGCGTAGTTATTCGTTTTACGCATTAAGGCTGCTTTCCACTTATGCGTTTTTCATACGCACGTACACGCACGTAAAAGTGTAAATCCTTACATATGTTATCTTTGAAAGAACGAAGTAAATAAATCGAAAGAACTTAGTTTTCCGCATATTTTAGTATGCACTTGTAGACCTGGATGTTAAATAATAAAAATTTGGAAGCATTTCAAATTTCCCGTGCGTGTACGTGCGTATATAAAAAAACGCATAAGTGGAAAGCAGCCCTTACGCGGAAAACCAGGGAACGTTGATGCCATAAAGAACAATTAAACGAAAGCATTTTCAGAATGACCTTTAATTGCTCTTGCATAAACGTCTACTATTTCAAGGTTGTTATTAACTTTCTCTGTCAAAAACATTAGTTAACTGAATTATTATTATCAAATGCTTTACAGGATCAGTAACCAGGTATGGCGCCAAAACGAAAGACGTTCATTGCTCTTCAAAACAACTCATGGTAGTCAAGAGAGCAGATTATGGGGACTTTGACAAGAGTGGTAGATTTGATTATTCCGCAGGAACTTCTTTTAAATGTAGCAAATTTACCAACTGCAAGGTGAAATCGTTTTGTAATGGAAACAGGTCTTGTAGTATAATTTTTAATGATAATTTCTTAGCACCAGAATATTGTTCCGGCGCCGAAAAACAGATTTTTACTGAGTATACTTGTACGGATTCCTACAAATCACCTGTGTTTTCAGGTATAGTGTGCGATAATAATTATTACGTCGACCGTTAAACTAGCCATGCACGCGGTTGTTCGCAAATAATTTTACTCTCGTCAAGATAAATTATAGAAGCCTCTTGTTAATGTATTACAATTAAAGTTACACCCTTGTGCATTACAATTTTATTATATCATATTAGACATAACTCTACACCAAATCTTGACAAGCCAAATCTGTAACTAAATGTACATTAAATAAAAACCAGACCTTGCACCACTCGGTTTGATGCAGCTTCTTATTTTTTTCACAATCTTTAGCACTCAATGTAAGATTAACAAAGTTATACAAAGGTTTCATCGAAGTACACGACGGCTCAACTTCGTGGAAAGTTTATGATGAAAATTGGGATAAAGTTCGCCGTAACATGCTGTGTAAACACTTGGGGTTTGAAGTAAATGGAAATAATGAATTGATGTCACTAGATATTCCCAGTGGGGAGAAAATTGCCAAGGGAGATGTCATGTGTTACTCTACGAGCTCAAACGAAACATCATGCTGTATGCACCTTCAGTCTTACACAACCACTTCAAGTACAACAATTCCAAATGTAAATTGTAAGTAGAGTCAAGGAGATAACTTAATCATATATTTTTCAACAAAGCAAATTGCCTCATAATAATAGTGGTCAGGTAAATAATGTGGCAACCTCGTACCATAGACCATTGTACCATAGACAATTGCCTTTTGAATAGTCTATGCTCGTACCCACGCAGGGTAATTTCGCTGTGTTTTCGTTTCTATCTTGGTGGGACATCATCACAGGTGTGATAGTCCTCTGCGACATTATGGACAGTCATATTTGACAACAACGACAACAACATCTCCTGGTCCAAGAAAATTATTATGATAATACTATAATATATTCATTATAGAGAAAACATTCGCGTAGTTTGAAATCTGGTACTGGTATATAGGATATGTTGGCAATACAAAAAATCCCTTTTCCCACAACAAATAAAAACAAATTTGTCGTAAATTTGTCGCAATATTCAAGTGTTAAAACATAAATGAAAAAAATTATAGTTCAAAACCTCGTGATGTTATGAGTTATGAATTACTTACTTGTTACTTGTGCGTCCACCAAACATATGGTAGGTTAAACAGGTTTAGCCCCTGACTTAATGACTTGAGCTTCTCTACCTCTGTCTATTTTTCTGTAGGTCAGATATGCGATAAACCGATAATTACTGGCCAAAACACGTTTCCGCAACCCACATTTTCAGGAAATGGGACCAGTGATTACACTCTTGCAAGGATGGACAAACGCGGTTGGTGTTCAGGGAATGGAGACGAGTATCTAGGAATCGACCTTCAGAAGGAATACAATATTTTCTACATTGTGGTTGCGGCGGATGAAACCCAAACAAAGTGGAGTGGTTCATATTCTTTGAAATACAGTCGTAACACATCGTATGAAAACAGCGTAAAGGTATCCAATGTCGGACTGCTATCCCATATTTTCCAGATAAAATGCATATCATAATTATGTATTTTTGTCCCACTTATGTTTTTTTTGTAACTTTTCATGCCAGGTCGGACCTAAAATGATAAAAAAAATGTTACGTTTTAGATCCATGAAAGGTCTATGTCTCATTAGTAGCATTAACAACATGTCGAATTGAAAAGTTAAATGATTGTTTATTAACAAGAAAACTAAAGAATGACAAACAAAAGCCTATGACAGCGGCATTCGCTCAAATATAGCATACGTTCGTATAATTAGAATACGCATGTTCCACATGCTATAATCAATATACTTTATCGTATCACTCGTATGCTTATACACTGGCGGTAAAAAAGAACTGCTCAAAAGCGGTCAAAAGAAATTCATCCTATGGACAGTCTTTACAGCAACAGATAAATCATGGACGCTCTATGAATTAATTCCTTTCTTGCACTATCCCCTTGACATTCTCCAACAGATTTTTCAATAGGGTTAAGGTGTTTTGACTGGGCAGGCAATCCATTTCTGACACTACCTCTTCTTGAAACCATTGTTGACTATCTTGGACATTATTGAAATATTGCTTGGAATAAGAGAATTATCCAAAATGGCTATGAAGCTCTCACCTATATTCGCTTCTTTTTATGAATTTGTATCTAAACAGTTCTTTTTGACCGCTAGTGCACAATAAAAGATTGATTGTCACGATTCCTGTTACATACGATAATAGCAACATTGAGCAGTTGTTTTTGACCGCCAGTGTATAAGCAGCAACTTTTCTCATGACATATTTTCCTGTTTCAGATAACTGGGAATAAAAATGGTTATCAAGCGGCGTCAACTTTCGTTGATATTCATAACGTGCGTTACATAAAGATAGAATCGACTAACAAAGAGGAATTTTGTCTTAGAATTGAACTTTGTGAACCGAGTACGTATTTTTAGCACAGTCTAGAGCAACTGATTATTATTATTACGCGGCCTGATGCTTGCGGAGTGACTTGCATCTGTGCGTAAAACATACACCCAGAACCGTAGCTAGACCGCAAGGGGGGTTGTATATTCATATAATCATGTTTACGTACTCATTTAAAACACGAGTAGGAGTGTTTTATGCGGTATAAAACGCGAGGCGCAGCCGAGCGTTTTATAGCGCATAAAACACGACCTACGAGTTTTTTGAATAGCTTAAAATACGACATTAATTAACAATTAGACAACGAGGCGGAGTTGTCTATGAGCGAATAGTCAACGAGGCGAAGCCGAGTTGACTATTTGCTCATAGACAACGAGGCCGAGTTGTCTAATTGTTTTAGTATAAACTATAACATTAATTTTTCCATTTCTTTAATTTGTGTACAAAATTCTTGTTGGCTTGCAAACCATTCTGAAATTTATTTCGTATATTAAAGGGAAGAAAATATTTTAATTGTTGTTCGCGTAAAATGTATTAAAATTCAGTTTAAATATAAAAATTCAATTGAGTATACGTTATTTTTATGTATTTTCTTACCCTTAAAAATTGCAATTCCGTATTTTGTTGCTTTTTTTGTTTTTTCTGGTACGGAATTGTCCAACAAGTCGTCCAAAAAATCTTCAGATACTTCGGCGAAACGCGAATTTTCCGCCATTGTTTTGAATTTTGCTACTAGTAGGCTATCACTAATAGCCTACTAGTAGCGTAGCCAATCAGAACGCAGGAAAAGTGATAGCCTATTAGTAAGTTTATACTAATATTCAATAGACGTTGCGACCAATCGGATTGAACATGAACTTTATGTAAAGCCACATGTGTCTTTATATAAAGCCACATATGTTTCTTTATACAGGGTGTATCAGAAAAAACTAGAAGATTTTAAAATGTTCAGAAAACTATTATTTTATCAAGATATCTGAAAAATATATTTACGTCTAAGTATTTTAGCATCATCTGGCTTATCTAACAGTAAAAACTAGCAGAAAAATTAACCTCGAAAAGCGGGAGAACGGTTTGTAAAAGCCTCATTTTTAACCGCTTGTGCAAAGAAAATGAGACGTTCAAAATCCAAGTTCAGTTAAAGAGGTGAAAGTTTGGAATCTTTTGTGCAATGTATCGCAATTTCAAAAAATTTGATAAACATTAGGTCCGCCGCGAAACGTTTCAAAATTGGACTTTTTTTCCCGTTTACTCCGCTCTCTCGTAACTTTTTACACGCAAGAATGATTACATGCATGAGTGATAGTTGGAATTACGTCCGTAATTACCAGCACTCTTTGTTAAATGAAAACAATAAAACAAGAGTATTCATTGTTAGTTATGTTTAAGTACGTAGCATTCTTTGTTAAATGAAAACAATAAAACAAGAGTATTCATTGTTAGTTATGTTTAAGTACGTCATTCCAACTATCACTCATGCATGTAATCATTCTTGCGTGTAAAAAGTTACGAGAGAGCGGAGTAAACGGGAAAAAAAATCCAATTTTGAAACGTTTCGCGGCGGACCTAATGTTTATCAAATTTTTTGAAATTGCGATACATTGCACAAAAGATTCCAAACTTTCACCTCTTTAACTGAACTTGGATTTTGAACGTCTCATTTTCTTTGCACAAGCGGTTAAAAATGAGGCTTTTACAAGCCGTTCTCCCGCTTTTCGAGGTTAATTTTTCTGCTAGTTTTTACTGTTAGATAAGCCAGAAGATGCTAAAATACTTAGACGTAAATATATTTTTGAGATATCTTGATAAAATGATAGTTTTCTGAACATTTTAAAATCTTCTAGTTTTTTCTGATACACCCTGTATAAAACAGTGTCCTGATAGTGCTTTATCGAGTATAAAAGCCTACTCACGTGTTTAAAAAGGTTCATTGGATTGGTCAAAACGTCTATTGAATATTAATGAGTTTTTTGAATATCATATAGGAACAATATAGCTTTCTAAAGACATCCGTCAGGCATAAGACGAGAATATGAATATGCACCCCATCCCATGCAAATAAGCTTCTATATACCTACAGCCCTACGTTCACCCACCGCTTAATCTATGTTATTTTTCACATTGCTCGGTTTTCTTTGTTCTTTTCGGGAAATATATCCAATAATTCAACGGTGCAATATTCTTCCCAATATTTGTGACTCGTTTTTCAGAAGACAATTCTCAGTTGGTTCTATTAATTCTAGTTCCTAATTGCGACATGGAATAAAAGCATTTCCTTTCTATTATTGTATTATAAATGCAACCACGCCAATGTGAAAAATAAGTAGCTACGTTACTTTGAGGCACTTCCGGGATGTGTGTTTATTCACCGTCGTTTAGACCTCGGGAAATATTTCCCTATACGGACCTCCAATCTGGTAAATAACATATATTTACTTATCTAAACCGTACTTGCAGGGGACGCTGTTACCACTAAAATTGGTCATAGCAGTGGTATTGGACTTGCTTTGGGTGTCTCAATTGGCGTGTTTTTCGCTGTAGTTGCAATTTTAGTTGTTGCTGCTGTCATAATTATCAAGCGAAGGTAAGGGAAAATTAATAGAGTTTCTGGAAATAATTGTCGTACTTGCAAAGTTAAAGTTTTTTGCTTACCCTCTTTTGTGCTTACCCTCAGGCGAGCCCAAAAGCAGGAAACGAACCTGGAAATGGTCTCGGTAGAATACCAGGATAAAGAAAGCGATGATTTTGAAAGCTACGCAATTGAAGACAAGTTTTTTGAGTCGAACGAGTGCGCTGGAACTGGTAGCAATGAAGGAATCTATGCAAATGATAGCGCTGGTAAGCTGTAATGATAGCTAGTGCGCTGGCCACATAAGTGAAATTACACATTTACACCATGCATGGTCCTATTAGAATAGTGTTAGGAAAACGCAAAACCTTTCATCATTTGAATCTGATTCTAATTCTTAATCTGATTCAATCAGATGTAAATATTCTTTTGGCAAATAGCTTCCGTCATCCCTATTTAGGGCACAAAGACTATGCCAATTAAGCTTCCAAACAACGCCTTTGTCCATAACGATCATTAGTGCATGGTAATGACTTTTGAATCGTTCCACCCAATGTTATGGTTAGTTTGACACACGTGTCCCGCCAAGGCTGATTTTGAACTGTCTAAGTTTAAAACGGCCTTTTGATGTTCTTTAAACGTGTGCCGAACTGGCGTTTTGTTTGACCTAGATATTCTTTCTCGCAATCACCACATGGTATAGAGTATACAGCATGAGTTTTTTGTTTAGTCGCTACGCGATCCTTGGGTTTCGCGAAAATATGTCCCAGTGTCTGAAAGGATTTTAAGGCAACTTTTATACCACAATTATTCAGGATCCTCCTGATTGGTTCTGCAATTCCCTGAATGTATGGAGCTATAGCAAAACCTGTTTTTGAGGAATAACCCTCTGAGGAATTGCATCTAGTAGGGACAGGGGATTTTAGACAATAATTTAAAAAGTTTCGTGGATAATTGTTCTCTCTCAGTACACATGAACAACTAAACATGCATATGTTTGAATACATCAATAATGCAATTTTTCACATTTTCACCAGTTGCCAATTTTACTGATTTTACGCATTTATTTATTTTTGCTCTTTTTACATTCATTGTTAAATGAGCAAAAACGATAGACCACGCCTACTGAAAACATCTAGTTGAGTGCGGGAACTGCAGTGATATTTTGATTTGCGCTAGTAGAATGTAGCCGCCCAATTAAGCCTCTAGCGACGGCCCTGTCTGTAACTAAACTCACATTAGGTGAAAACCAGACCCTGTACCATTCGGTTTGATGCAGCTTCTTATTTTATTCACAATCTTCAATTCTATTCACAAGTTCAGTGCGGAAACTGCAGTGATACTTTGATTTCCGCTAATATAATGTAGCTGTATACAAGGAAACCACGGGGGTGACAAATATGTAAAAGAGATGTTATATCCCTATTCTTAACACATACTAACCAAAGACCGCAAATTTGTTATATAATATGTAACGTTCAATCGAAGAGAATTACAAAATAATATATGAATCTTCATCTCTATTACCATTTACATGCCAATGTATCGGATATGTACCATAACACAGTATTGTAGTGAATTATCAAGATATAACTGAAATACTCGTACATTCTTATTTGCATAACTTTGAAGGAAATGCTAAGGAAAACAGACATCCACCAGTCCCCTTGGCAGAATTTTTGCACTACGTTAATGAACTAAAAGCTAACGATAACTATATGTTCGGCAATGAATACAATGTAAGTATCGGACATTGAGAAATATCCCTCGAAGAAATGATACTCCAATTTTATTAACCGATTTATCAGTTGCATGGATTCCTCAATCCAAACGATCCGGCTCTACGTTTAATTCTGTTTAAAAAGCTGGAGAATACCCACCCGAAATGTTGGTATTAAGTGTAGCAAAATAAGAATTAAAAAGGACAAAATATTCGAACCGAGAATTTGTCTGCAAAGAAGAAACTCGTTGAAATTGAATGCTCAAAATACGGACATTTTTCTGCCTCTAAACATAATTTTCATGCTCAAATTGCTACTCCCTTGGTTATATCTTCTCGTATACGCATAAATTATACTGTTTAATAAACCATACTGTAATTTCTGTATGTAAAGATAATTTATCTTTCTATAATAGGATTTACCAAAAAATTTTACCACATCTTGGGAGGTGTCAAAAAGGCCGTTCAATAAAGACAAAAACAGATATGGAAATATTGTGACATGTATTGTATACAATTCCGCATCGTCCATATACCTATATACATACCCTATTCCCCCGCATACGAGAGCCCTGCACATATAGGCGCATGCATGCATGCGCTTATATCCGATTATAGGCGCATCTGCATGCCCATAAGGCGTCAATTTTTAAATCAAATGTTTCCTAAAATCGCATAAGATCTGCTTATAGGCGCTGCACTTATATGCGGGGAATAGGGTACATAAAATTATAATTAATATATTTGATTATAAGCAACGACAATTAGTAATGTTGAAAAATATGCATATGTGATTTTTTCAATATTTTTTATATCAGATTTCCTGATCCAATTTTGTATTATTCCAGATGATTATTGTCGTGTTGTTCTCTCTGGAGATGAAAATGAGGATTACATTAACGCTAGCTACATTGACGTAAGTTTCCCATGAAATAATTTTTTGAAAAAAAATTAAAAATTGGGGAAAAGTTCAATTTTAAACATGAAATGATTAAGGTTGAAGAACAGTCTCAAATTTGTTCCTAGCTCCCTTGATGTTCCCCTTATTAAATCCACATGATTTTAGAATAACGCGTGACCACATGCATTTTACATGTTTTTGCGTGTGATATTCAAGATTAAATATCGTTGATTACGGTGACACTTGTGTTTCGGTTATTTCATCAAATGTTAATTACCCCATGTTTGTTCACGTATGGTATGGTAACATCTGCGGAAAATTGTTTCCCGGACCTTTTTCTCTGGGAAAAATGCCTCCGCCACCGCGCCAAAAATTTCTAATTTCGACCAGCGTCAAAGATCGCTAAGTAGCATTAATGTTAAATTTATTTTTCTTTCAGGGAATCACTTCAAATTCCTACATAGCATGCCAAGGTTAGCAACACTGGTTAATATTTATACAGATATTTAGTGAAATTTAGCACGAGGACGTGAAAATGGCAAATAACTGGCGTGATGCGCCTATTTTTGGAGATGCCCCGCCATTCATTCGCCATTTTCAAGCCGTCTTTTACGTTCACGTTCTTGCGCTGAACCTGTTCATTATCCAACGAACAGCTAGGTACAAATTTATGACATGTCATTGTCTCCCCAAGGCCCTACTCCAGTTACTGTGAATGATATGTGGAAAATGGTTTGGGAACAGCGCAGTTACTCTATTGTGATGGTAACTTTTCTCAACGAACTTGGAAACCGTAAGGTAAGTGAAGTGTAAAGCACCTATGATGCCTTTTAAGTTTTCTGTATAGAATTATTCAACGATTCAACACCTCGCTTCATCAGTAGCATCTCTTAATTTATACATTATACCATTATCTTAAGGTAGCCGGATCAAATTACGGTAGCACGAATCAAGATCTATTTGCGAAAGGGATTTGGTTGCTACTGTACTTATTTCCAGAAAAAGAATAATTGTTTGTACCTAGCATCTGTATTTCACAGCAACTCCATTTAATCATACCGAGCAATAGTTCAGGGCGAAACAAATACCTCATGCACCGTGCCCTTGTTCGTTCCGGATGAAAAATATCCTGCTTTTGAGGCCTCATGGATGGCATTTTGCATTCAAACCTAGCTCGCGCCAGATAAATAACATGTATGCATCAATAATTTTGTTTTAGCCAAAATGTGAGAAATACTGGCCTGACGAAGGAAGTAAAATGTATGGAGATATTGAAGTAACGTTGGAGAAGACGGAAATATTTGCTTTCTCTGAAACACACACGTTACAAATTAGGAAGGTAAAATTAATACCTCAAGTAGAGAGTGTTTTGTTATTTTTTTGGCAGAATATAATTTAATCCACATTGAAAACTATACGCAACTTACTGGCATTATTCGATCTTCATTTAAAAATGCAAACACCTTACTATTCAACTTTCCTAAAACATTATCGATACTCTAACAAATAACCGCTGAAGTAAACTTTAGAAAAAAGTAGTAAATGGCACTTGCTTAGTTAAAAATGTACTTTCGGTTTAAAATAGTAAATTAAAATAACTGGTGGACAGTGCGAAAAACTCGTTCTGTAACATATAAAATTTTCATACAAATTGCTTTTGTTATAAAGTAGATATGAGCATTTTTATGAAGTCTGTAAAAACGGTTTTCAAATACTTTTGATCAGCACTGTAGTTAATTCGGGAATATCGGAGAAAATTCTTAAAATCAAAATTACGAAGGCGAATCGTTATTGTAAAAGGAATATGATATATATCGTAAACAAACTTGATGATTGGTCTAAAACGAAATTCCTTCTTGCTACACTGAATCAGATCCAGTGGCGTCGCCAGCATCGATAAGTCGGGTGGACATATCCATATATTCATGTTCATAGACCGTTAAAACAATCAATTTGAATGAAATGAATAATGTAAAACACGAATATATGAATAAGTCCGCCCCACTTATCAAGCTGGCGACGACACTGATCACATCCTATATATTCCCACGCTCTTTAGATCGACGAAAAACGAGAAGTCAGACATTACTACCTCAAATCCTGGCCTGACCACAGCGTCCCAAAATATCCTACAGAGCTCCTAGCTTTTAGAAATCATTACAGGACCCATCATGTGAAACAATCTGGACCTATCATCGTACACTGCAGGTGAAACTTTTAGACGACATCGAAACGACTTGTAATTAAGAAATAGAAAACATTTTCCGTGTTTCTATACAGAGAGAGAGAGAACGAGAAATAATCAGTGGGAAAACGAGCTCGTAGGGCGAGTTTTTCCACGTTATCTCGATTTCTCCCAAACTCCCACAAGTATTTCCATAACTGCATGTATATACTGTATACAGAAACACAGGAAAAAATGTTTTCTATTCCATTTATAATATAACTCAATAAAAGATTTTTTACAAATATTATAATTCGTATAAAACAATGTGTATAAAACAACGTAGAATGATAGAATTTTTTTGTTTATATAGTGCTGGTGATGGGAGAACCGGTGTCTTTATTGCTATAGATACCATCCTTGATAAACTCGAGAAAGGTGTAGTGAATTGTATTGATGTGTTTGGAGAGGTTTCGTCAATGAGAGAAAGAAGAATGAATATGGTGCAAACATTGGTATATGGATATAGTAATTTTATTTCTTACAAACTTTACAACTGGCAAACATGCGAAATAATGAAAATCATCTTATAGGCGTTGTGTAGTTTTGAACGTTTTGACCGAAAAGCTGTTAAACAGTATCATGAAACATTTTCTGATTTTCATGCATGCATATATTTTACAGTATGTAGGTATATACAAATAAGATAAGCTATATGCGAGATAAGCTAGATGCTTGCATATAATTGTAATAGATTTGACTGATTTTTTCCCCAAACAAAGGGTCATATTCCAAACGGTATATTCTAAACTTATATTTATTCACTTCTTAAAGTAAAAAGACTGTTTAAGGATTCTATTAATCCTTTTATATAGGAACAATATATATTTGTCTACGAAGCAATCATGGAGACAATTGTATGTGGGATGAATGAAGTTGATTGTTGTAATATCAAAGAGGAGATCGATTGGGAAACTTGCGAAAACTAAGGCCAGTGGATTAACTGGTTTCCAAGAGAACTTTAAGGTGTGTTTATCAGTTTATGGTTAACTAGGCATGTTTGTGTTATGCCAATGAATAAAAGAGTATTAGGATGCCACATACAAATGTGAATGAATTTGTACCGCTGGATGAACAGTGAATTGCGGGCAGAAATGCACGAAATGCATTCTGCACGAAAAACACGTAATAATAATTATGAAGTCTGATACAACAGATTGAGGAAATACATAGTAATATTTTCTTATTGCATGTCACAATTACATTGTAATCTTGATAAAACTTTTGTATCTTGCCGTCTTGATCGATCAACTGTCCTTTCCGTTATTACTATATAAAATTATATGCATGTGTTCAATGTTATGACAAAAACATCGGACGATGCTCTGTTATCCATATTTGTGCATCCATATTTTACTCATATCGCGAATATTTATACAGCGCATATAAACATCCTTCTCCTGTGGTTATGCCATAGTTTCTATCGTATCGTAACTGTAGTGAACATGTCATTATAACCTATTTGAAATAGTTCTGATTTCAAAATTTGTCTTTATTTTGACTGAACACACGTAGCAACATTCTTTAATACCTTAACCATGCAAGTTGAATTACAATTAAGTGGAAACCGCGCGGACCTTATTCTGCTTGTTTAAATTTACTCATTGTGCCTTGTGGAAGTATATATTCCACGATATGAACTATGATTATATAGTCTCCAATTTCTTCGATTCTATTCAGTCAATTAGACAGATAATTTAATAGTTTTTCCGACACGGGGTTTTCAGAAGCTATTTACAAAAAATATTGACATAATTATTATGACTGAATTATGCCATCTATATTTACAAATATTAAATTTCATGATATTATAAAAAAAGCTATGAATAACTGTAAGTATCATATGTTAAAATCACAGTTTTCAGTAAGTAATCTTTCATGCGATATTTAAAAGTCTTAAAGTCATTCCTTCAGTTGGTTTTCCAAATAATTCCCTGGTAGTCTTTGAGAGCTGAGCTCTGTTAGCATCAGTAAGCAATCTCACGAGTAGAAGTATTCAAAAAATATTATTAAAAACATTAAAATAATACACTCCTTGAAGTGCACGACTTCGCGCACTACAAATATCATGCAGTAAAAGGCTCTAAACTTTGCATTCAATATTAGAAATTATCAATATCCGATCACTTCTTCCGCCTCATCTCTTTAATTCTTTGTGACACAAGTGTTGTGCGATTCTCTTTGAGATTAACAATTCGATGTTGTAAACTACTAGGGCCCACGCAAATACCATGCAAATAACGTTTAATTTAAAACACTTGTCTTTGAAGAGTCTATTCAACACTGCAGTCACTTGTCTATTCAAAAAAATACGTATATTACAAGCATCGCAGGAGGGGGGGGAGCCTTCCATCTAAAGTGAGCTCGTATATATATTCGTTCTCGACGAATGAAATGCTACGAACACCAAACTTTGACAAGTGGTATAATTAACAGTTATTCTGCGAACTCGAGTCGTATATGAGCTGATAGCCGACGAGACGTGTAGCGCCGTAATAACTGTTTTATTATATACAAAAAACTTTGTCGCCCTTTCGGTGCATTTTGGTGTGCTATTATCATCTAAAGCTTGCATGGATTTCTATTTCACTCAACTCCCCAAATCTTTCGGCCATTTTGTTTACTTTCTCCACTAAACAGATATGAGCTAATATCTGTCATATATAGTAGCCAACCAATGAAATTGCAGCATACCTCATATCTGGCGCTTGTGTATATAATAATTAAGGATTAAAGCACTCTGTGAGTGCATTATCGGGTTTTACATGCACGAGTTCACAAACAAGGAACGAGAAGTTCAATACTGCACGAGGCGAAGCCGAGTGCAGTATTGAACTTCGAGTTCCTTGTTTGTGAACGAGTGCACGTAAAACCCGATAATACACAAACAAAGAGTGCTTTAATGCTTTTAATATTCACTTTGAGCAAACTCGTAAAGACTTTATATAATTTTAAAACTTAAATAAACAACACATGCTTACCTTTAAATACTAAAACACCCTAACCGGTTGCCCGTTTAGTATTTTTCGGTGTTGATTCATCTATAATTACATTAATTTCTTCTTAACTAAGTTCGGCAAATTTTTTGTTTATTGCCGCCATTTTGATCGTGCAATAAATCCTATAACGGCACTGCCGTGGCGTTGTTGCTATATAAAATTCACTCACGTGGTACAAATCGACCAATCAGAACGTAAGTTTACAAAAAATGAATATTAATAATATATATTAAGCAAGGGTGATTGCATTTGCGGACCAAACAAATTTCCTTATAATGCGGTTTAATATTCAAAGTCATGATATAATACGGCATTATAAGGAAATTTGTTCCGATCCCACAACGTTACTCGGTGACCCCGACAATGCGACCTTTTAGGGGAGAAAAAAGTGCCGGACTTTTCCTAGTTCCTATGTTAGTTACGAGATTTCAATCATAATCGATTTGACAGGCGTTTAGCAAACGATATTGCTTTAACAATTTTATTAATAAATGTTAATGATCGCACAGAATACTTAACAATTTAGCGGTCAACACTTCAGTAACGCACTAGCTATTGATGATTGTTGAGAATTTGTGGAAAGGGAACCCGTGGCCAGGATTGCAAACTCGCTCTACGAACGGAAGTCGCTCGGCGGTATATAGGAGCCTAATCTCTGGAGATGGGCACATCCTTGTTGCTTTTCCTAGTCATACCTTAAAAAAGCTAAAACCTACTTCTATCTTCATGCCAGTCAAGCAATACCCTCTCTATCCCTGTCAATCAGTCCGCTTTGCACCCCCTGTCAAAGACAAAAAAGGTGGAAGCCGGAAGGAACAGAACAAGAGACATACACGTCACCGCAGTTCCATTTTGTTTCTTTCCAAAGAACTTAAAGAAGGCTAAGAGAAAAATATTTTAAGTTTGCACGGTAATTGTCTTGTTTCGAGTGGAAAAGGACACCACTTGTGAACAGGATTCCATTTACGGGACTCTTAGATATAATAATTATTGACAATAATTATATATTGATCGCGCACGCTATCTGCAGAATTTTTTTTCAAAAAATCTACAAAATATACTTAACGCAAATTCATTATAGGTATAGACAAGTGGTGGAATTCGATATCTCAGCGACAATTAATATAACCGTAATTATGCGCAGGTCAAACTGGTATCATGCTGACCAAGCTTGTGGAAAGCAAAGTATAAGCGTTGAAATAGTTTCCAAGGAGATTTTGGAAGTACCTTGAAAGAATTTTTCTAGCTATATATACAGACATAATGTGCTTTCTCACTACTCAATATAATTATTAAAATCAAAAACCCTAACGATATTTTAATCTCTTTCAATCTCTTTTAGCCTTAGTTGGTGAGAGATTACAGATTGGAATGATAATTGCCTCGATTTACTCTTTTAAGCATATGCGCACAAGTGTTATAGAAGATGTAGAGTACCGTGATGATCTAAATCAGATCAATGAGGTGTGTGCGACAGAGATTTTAAGATGTTCCATGCATATGAATTCATCTACGTTCTATGCTACAGTAGCTGTATTGTTTAAATCGATCCGCGAGTTAGCGGACTGAGTAATTCCTCTCATGCTCCCCCTACCCATGCAACTCCTCCAAAAGAACATACAGGCCATCTAGTTAGGAAAGTTTAGATTCCACCAAAGCTGATTCCACCATTCTCCAGAATGCTGGACTAGATTCAATATGCATGCATCATTCACTTGCTCGTAAGTTAATAACAATCATATGTATTGCCACAGACATAATTAGAGCAGCGTTCTTTATACCTAAAAAATTTTTTCCTGAATATATTACCCGGTAACGCTCTATTAACTCTCCTTTAGTAAAAGATCTCTTTTGCAAAGAGAGACTGGTTCAAATTGTTATAGATTTAAGGAATGTTAATTGCTTCAAGAAGCAAACAAAAACTCTTCTTTCAACTCTTCTTAAGACACTTTCCGCAAGAAATCTTTGATCTTCCAACATGATAGATCAACAACATCCACGTTTTTAAATCTCCCCAGGGATGCAACTTATTTCTTGAAAAGAATGTCTTTATGCATACTTGATAACTGTGTATATCATTTCATTTAACACGCATATATAAAGTGTGTTAAAATGGGGACGAGCGAATAAAACACCTTTTCGGGTGTTACTCCATACGGGACATCTTACATCTTGTATTAGCGTGAGATATAAGCCATCAGAAAATTAAGAATCCCTATATACTTTCCCACGATCAGTCCTGACAAAAATTGGTTAAAAAAACCCAGAAACTTTGTCAATCTAGTTAATTAGTCGATTATATTGGCAGAAAAAAGAACGGTGTGAAGTTTGAACAATAAAAATAATCTTTTATGCAGACAATTGTTTTTTCCGGCAATGTCTGCAAAACCACCTACCATTCCTTCCAGCTCATATTAATCAGTACAAATAAACTGCATCTTTAAAAGTAAAATACGGAAGAAAAAATTATGCAAAAAACACAGTAATCTTTTCTAAACACTTGAAGCTAAAAAATCATGAATCGTTCTATAATCGTTCAACGACTATAATCTTAATAATATTAATCTTAATCATATATATAATTATGATTAATTATAAATATAATTATAATAAATTAGAATTATTCTTATCAATTATATTTAATTAATTTTAATAAGAATAATTTTAATTTGATATAATTATAATTAGTTATGATTATTAATTATAATGAAGATTATTGTTATTATTAAGATTATTATAGTCGGTGAACGACTATAGAACGATTCATGATTAATTGATTATAATTAATTAATTATAATTAATTAATTATAATCTATAAATAATAATAAATAATGATCTTGATTATAATAACAATAGTATTGTATTTTTTGGCATTTTATAAATTTCAAAGACGCTTTTACAAAGTTTGCACAATGACGGTTTCCGACGTTCATTGGAATACAGCAAAATAGGCTTACCGTTCCAAAGCCAACTACCATCAAGAGATGATAAATGATTGTGACTATAATGAAAGAGAACTCTTTAAAAGAGAGTGTTTACTTAGTATATATGAGAAAAAAATGGCTCGCAAATCATGTGTCCTTAACTGAAGAGCGATTAAGCCTCATATGCGAATTACCCATGCAAATATTTCAATGCCAGATTGACGCCACATGGTCCTAAATGGCCATGGTAGTTATCACTGACCAGGCTCAAATCTGAGCCTGCTTCGAAAACATTCCCCTCCTCGATTTTTAGGAAACTTTTATTTTGTGCGAAACCTCGCTGTTTTCGATATATTTTCTTAACTATAATACGAAAAAACATTTTTTCAAGATATATATCAGGACAAATAAGTATTATAACTTTAAAAAATATGGCAAAAACTACCTCGCAGGTAATCCTCATTTTTCCGAGTTTCATTGATTATTTTACAATCTGCATGAAATCCAACTGATTTTTAAACTCCTAAAGGAAACGTCTAAGAATTTCTTAACCATTTGTATGCCAGAAATTGTTGAAGATAATTGGAACTTTTCTAAACTCTAAAATTAATATGCATTTATCAACATTTTATGTGCAGAAAATACAATCTCAGCTAAGTCATACTTGATTTATAGAATTGCTCATTTAGCATCTCTGACCATGGATGCACCTTGATACAGTGTAACACCTGTGATATTATCCATAATGACATAATGTTTGGTACATAATTATCGAGAATTGCATTGTATTCCAGAAATTATAGCTGCTATGTTACCTACCTATAAAACCTATTCATACAGCGAGCGCAGCGAACAAGTATAATATTGTAATACTCTCTCTGGGCGATAAATATATTTATGATTTTATATACCCGTGTGGTCAACATTGATATAATAATATTTAACAATTATTCGTCGAAGGGGAGGTGAATATCGCTCAATAAAAAGCGAGACGAAGTCGAGGTTTTTATTTCGTGGAAAATCGTGGTTTATTCGCAATAACCCATGAAAATAGTGGTTTATTCAAAAATGACTGCCTGCAGCGAAGCTTGGATCTTCAATGCAGCAAACAATGAACTCAGATAGTATATTAAAAGTGTGAGAGACTTTATGTTCGTGTTTTGTTTACAAATAAACGCACTTGTTGACAATATCAAAATTTCTCGTTCATTGCATGGTCAGTGCGTGCGTTTATTTGTCAACAAAACACTCACAACAGTCTTTAAGCTTTAAATAATCCAAGGTTTCTCCACCAATCAGAGGCCAGAATTTTCAATAATGACCTTTGTTACAGTTAATAAAATATACGCATGGCTTATAGTTAAAATGATCGATATACAGAATTGTGTTCGGGAAAATTGTACTCTGTGAAATATATAAAAAACTGCTGATTTCTGATTGTTATAAATGTTTTTTATAATATAACATTTATAGTACGCGCGTGCTGATTGCTCGAGAAGCGTGTTTCTATAACTGTATAGAAACAAGGGAATTTTCCCGCCGAACTTGACAAGCGAAGCGATGTAATGATAATTTGCAATTTAATCGAATTATAATATTTGTACAAGATCATTTTATCGAAATAAAACATAAGAAATTGCTAAACCCAAAACAGGCAACTTTTTAAAATTGATTGTTTTGACAATAAAATAATGAAGGTGGACGAACTATGACATATATAGGTCACAACTATGAACTTCGTATGGTTCGGGCGTAATCCTAAATCTGTAAACCAAGGTTCTTAACCTAGCTTGCATAGCACTTTTATCTGTTCACTCATGCAGGGGCATGCTAAGTTTGCCATATATATAGACGTCGGTTCAAGCACCCCCCACATTATCCAATTTTTCACTTTTATGCCGACCAATTATGACCACCAACCTAAGCCTTTACAACGTGTTAACAAGTACTTAGTTCCTTTCTTTTTCACTTCTAGCAATACTTCCTCTACACATGATTCAGTGTCACTATTCGCGGGAAAAATGAAAGTAAACAACAGAAATATATTGAACTGGCTTATATATTATCAAGTATAAGCTTGTCTTAGTTTACACTACGAGTTTCAACTGCATCCAAGTATTATTTTTACTCCATAATATAAAAAATATTATAATCATATGCTGTCAAATATAGATGCATGTGGTAACATAAAATCAGAAAAGCTAAACTATGAAGCATAGCGATACAGGAAAAACTAATCATATTGTTTATTTTAATCAGCTTTTAAAAGTGCATGATACCAAAAAATAGACTATAGTGGCTTTTAATATAATTGACTATAAAAATACAAACGTATCTTCTGCCATAAGATATATTTGGGGAACTACACTTTTAGAGCATTATCAGTTTACTAATTATATTGCAAAAAATTTGCCAAATTTTCAATAATGAGCCTGGACTTGAATATAATAATGAATACCACGCATGCAGTTACCTTGTATAGTTTTCTTTCGATATCTCTCATGGCACTAAAATGATGCAGCCATACGTAATTATGACTATATCAGTTTAAATCGACCACCAACGCCGGAAGAATGTCGTGGCAAATTTATGTCTTGATAGTATTATATGGCATCGCATTGTTATTGTTTAAAGGTCAGTATAGATTTTTGCATTATAAAATACAAATATTTGAATCGCAAGCAAGTAACATTACACTGAACAAGTATATAGGTGAATGTTCTTCCTCATATTATAGACCCAAAGTCTGGACTTCCTGCTTCATGCATGTATAAACCTTATACTTATGTAAGGCTCCGTTATTTCATGGCTATATATATATGAGGCCTTTTCTTTTACGTCGTATCCACAAAATTAATATAGTTGGATTATCCGTCTGGACGAATGATCCGTCTGACCGATCATTCCTCTGAATATAAACACACGACAAACTATATCTATAGACCAACTATGTAGATGCATGAATATGTCAAAGAGAGCAGAATCGCGCGTTCAGAAAGTGCACGGGAATATCGAAAACGAATGTGGATGACGGGGAAATGATTTATGTTATAAACGCACAGGAGCCGTTTTATGATTAATTTTTCGTAGTTTGTCCCTACCTCGTTTTCACGGATGATGCGTCAATTAAGACGAACTACCTATTCAAATTGTCTAAATAAACGAACCATGCGGATAATTCTTGTCAGTGAATTCTTGTCATGAGCTATCTGTTTCCCTGTGTTTACACACAGACGAATTATCTTTCGCTTGCCCAAGTTCGTGCACCGATGATCCGTCCTTATAATTATAGTATATAAAGCCCCTTACAGACGAGCAAGTTTTCTTTGACAATTTTAATTGTTCGTCATTATACACCCAACTTGATTTTGAACAAGTGTACTTGTCATAGAAAAAGTTGTCAAAGTACATGTTTCGCTCGCGTGTATGAGTCAATAAAGAAAACTTGTCAAAGTAGTGTGAGCACTTGCATGCGTTTGACCAGCGGACTATTGTATTTTGCACTGGCAGCTAGCATGCATTAGCGCTGTACGGTTGACTGGTTTGGCGATAAAGAACTGCTTATGTTAAAAGAGAGTTTATTAAATATTAATTCGGAATCATATAGAGATAGAAACAAGAAAAACACTGAATCACGTTATTATGATACAATATAATCCTTACGATATTACATTATTCAAAATTGAAATTTTAAAATGGCGACTGCATGTTAGCGCGCTTACGTTTTCCGCTGTATATATACGATTACATGGCTAACTGCAAACTAAATTGTCAAAGTAAACTTGTTGGCACGTTCACACGACAAAACTTGTCAAAGAAAGAATTTGTCATAGAAAATTTGTTGGCTCGATGAATGTTGTTGCAACAATATTGTTATATCGTTGAATATATAGTTCCGTACTGCGCAATTCCTTGTCAGGTTTCCTTGACGGCCGTATACGTACATACGAGCATTTTTCCTTGTTGAAAAGCTGGCATGACTAGCTTTTGAACAAGGCTCCTTGTCAAGGAAAACATGTCAATTGGAACTTAGCAAAAATATTTGGCAAGGAATTTGACCCATGATTATCGCCTCGACAATTCGTGGTGACAAATCTCGCACGAGGCCTCGAAAATGCTCACAAAAGTTTTTACGAACATTTAATATTTTTATACATTTTTTAATTTTGTATTTGTGCACTAGTCTTTAAAATTAACAAAAGTGTTTTATTTGCGTATATCATATACAGCTATACTCTTATATAATATAAAAGTTAAAAAAATTATTTAAAAATTCTAAACGGGAAAAAAGTCTAATTTTCAAACGTCTCGCAGCGGACTTAATATTTATTACATTTTCTGAAATTGCGATAAATTGCACAAAAGAGTCTAAACTTTCACCTCTTTAAATGAACTTGGATTTTCAACCTCTCATTTCCTTTACACATGCAAGCGGTTAAAAATGAGGCTTTTACAAACCGTTCTCCCGCTTTACGAGGTTAATTTTTCTGCTAGTTTTTACTGTTAGATAAGCCAGTTATTTTGATAAAATGATAGTTTTTTGAACATTTTAAAATCTTCTAGTTTTTTCTGATACAGGCCTGTATATTTTTTCCTATACTGTTCGCAGTCAAGCTTGCGCTTGCAAATTTCGATGCATCGAACTCCTGCGAGATGATCAGACTCCTCATTTAATAATGCAGTTCCAACAATACAGAACCCTAGAGCATGCATAATTGAATGTTTGAAGAGAAATAAACTGAAAAAACCTGACCAGTCCGAAAATCACACAGCCTAAAATTTCATACGCCATTTTGGGCTTTTACAAATAAACATGCCCGGGTAATTTTATCTTATCGACTGTCATAATTTATTGTTCTTGAGACAAAATACATATTATCTCAGTGTACTGAATTTCTTATAATTAGATGTGCGACGGAACAATAGAATTATAGCATTACATGCACACACATATAGTCGAAAAATGTCGTCACAAAGAAAGATAAACCTTATACTCTTACTACGAGAAAATAATTGTGTATAGTTGTGGTTTATTTTACAGATTGTCGAAGCTTTTTCCTAAGAAACCACCTTTCCGGGTATTGCATTACAACGGTGGGCAATTTGCGAGTGGCAACTTCTACGAAAGGCCTAGGCATGCATGCCTATAACTATGCAATGATGGGTGAGAACTGTTTGGAAGATAATGCACAATTCCGTTATCTCAGTAATGAGAAATTACAAAACATAGAAAGTATGGCAATACTTATGTCTCCATATGGTAACCAGTATGAAAGGTGTTGGATAGTGTATTACATAGAAATAACTGTCAAGAATCGGAATTACCTAAATAACCAGGAACATCGTTTAAAGCAAACGCCAGCTGGATCCTTAAGTTTTTACAACAGAACATCTGGACCAGTTTGTGCTGAACCTAACTCAACAGCATATATAAAAAGAGAGAATTGCACTGAAAAACCACAACAAAAGTTTACTTTAGGTAAGTGAACGTAATACAATTTATCACCCCACACATTACGCGACGTTCATACAGTGCGCTTTTGAAACCTGTCTTCGCCATGTTTTTTATAAAATTCAAACAGTTAATAAAAACATTAATTGTCATAACGAAAAAATAAATTAAATAAATTAAATTTCATTTTTGAGTGAATTAACTTGTAGGTAGACCACGTAATTATTTAATACTGCATGCAAAGCTTTCGGTCCGTTAACCCGAAGTTTTACATTAAGGCCGACACAGACCGGACGCGATGCGGCAACGCGACGCGAATTTTGAGTTTTCAGAAGCATATAAATTAAATTCTGGAAGTAAAATTTGGAAACTATGGACGCTAGAGCAGTTAAAATGTTTTATTGTTAGCTATGTAATCTACAAGAATATTATGATAGTTTAAAATTTATTTGTGTGGGCCTTTACGTGGAAAACCTGGGAACGATGATGCCACAAAGAACAATTAAACGAAAGCATTTTCAGAATGACCTTTAATTGCTCATGCATAAACGTTTACTATTTCAAGGTTGTTATTAACTTTCTCTGTCAAAAACATTAGTTAACTGAATTATTATTATTGAATGTTTTACAGGATCAGTAACAAGGTATGGCGCCAAAACGAAAGACATTCATTGCTCTTCAAAACAACTTATGGTGATCAAGAGAGCAGATTATGGGGACTTTGACAAGAGTGGTAGATTTGATTATTCCGCAGGAACTTCTTTTAAATGTAGCAAATTTACGAACTGCAAGGTGAAATCGTTTTGTAATGGAAACAGGTCTTGTAGTATAATTTTTGACGATAATTTCTTAGCATCAGAATATTGTTCCGACGCCGAAAAACAGATTTTTACTGAGTATACTTGTACGGATTCCTACAAATCACCTATGTTTTCAGGTATAGTGCGCAATAACAATTATTACGTCGACCGTTAAACTTGCTATGCACTAGCTGGGTTGTTCACAAATAATTTTACTCTCGACAAGATAAATTATAGAAGCCCCTTGTGCCTATATTAAAATTACAATTAGACCCTTGTGTATTACAATTTTATTATATCATATTAGACATAACTCTACACCAAATCTTGACAAGCCAAATCTGTAACTAAATGTACATTAAATAAAAACCAGACCTTGCACCACTCGGTTTGATGCAGCTTCTTATTTTTTTCACAATCTTTAGCACTCGATGTAAGATTAACAAAGTTATACAAAGGTTTCATTGAAGTATACGACGGCTCAACTTCGTGGAAAGTTTATGATGAAAATTGGGATAAAGTTCGCCGTAACATGCTGTGTAAACACTTGGGGTTTGAAGTGAATGGAAACAATGAATTGATTTCACTAGATATTCCCAGTGGGGAGAAAATTGCCAAGGGAGATGTCATGTGCTACTCTACTCGCTCAAACGAAACATCATGCTGTATGCACCTTCAGTCTTACACAACCACTTCAAGTACATCAATTCCAAATGTAAATTGTAAGTAGAGTCAAGGAGATAACTTAATCATATATTTTTCAACACAGCAAATTGCCTCATAATAATAGTGGTCTAATAACCAGGTAAATAATGTGCCAACCTCGTACCATAGACAATTGTACCATAGACAATTGTACCATAGACAATTGTCTTTTGGATAGTCTATGCTCGTACCCATGCAGGGTAATTTCGCTGTGTTTTCGTTCCTACCTAGGTAAGACATTATGGACAGTCATATTTGACAACAACAACGACAACAGCAACAACGACAACAACAACAAAAAACAACAACAAAAAACAACAACAAAAAACAACAACAACAATTAACAACACTTCCTGGTCCAAAAAAATTATTATGATAATAATAAATATTCATTATAGAGAAAATATTCGCGTAGTTTCAACATGCGTAGTGGTAGGAC
Source organism: Dendronephthya gigantea (assembly GCF_004324835.1). NCBI lineage: Eukaryota > Metazoa > Cnidaria > Anthozoa > Malacalcyonacea > Nephtheidae > Dendronephthya > Dendronephthya gigantea. The sequence goes on along the minus strand of NW_021163062.1, from coordinate 441,883 downwards.
ATGTTAGCGTATTTGACAAATTTGTCGTAAATTCGATATTTGGTTTTATTTGGAATCAATATTAAACTGTTAAAACATAAATGAAAAAAATTATAGTTCAAAACCTCGTGATGTTATGAGTTATGAATTACTTACTTGTTACTTGTGCGTCCACCAAACATATGGTAGGTTAGACAGGTTTAGCCCCTGACTTGAGCTTCTCTACCTCTGTCTATTTTTCTGTAGGTCAGATATGCGATAAACCGATAATTACTGGCCAAAACACGTTTCCAAAACCCACATTTTCAGGAAATGGGACCAGTGATTACACTCTGGCTAGGATGGACAAACGCGGTTGGTGTTCAGGGAATGGAGACGAGTATTTAGAAATCGACCTTCAGAAGGAATATAACATTTTCCAGATTGTGGTTGCGGCGGATGAAAACCCAACAAAGTGGAGTGGTTCATATTCCTTGAAATACAGTCGTAACACATCGTATGAAAACAGCGTAAAGGTATTCAATGTCGGACTGCTATTCCATATTTTCCAGATAAAATGCATAAGGGTTTGAAGACTTTAGTTATTGCATATTGACCTAAAATGATAAAAAATATTACGTTGTGTGTTATGTCCTATTATTTGCATTAATAACATGCCGAATTATAGAAAGTTAAATAAATGTTTATTAACAAGAAAACTAAAGAATGGCAAACAAAAGCCCTATGACAACGGCATTCGCTCAAATATAGCATAAATTATATCGCGCATGTTCCATATGCTATAATCAATATAATTATTTACACATAACTTCCACTATAACTACGATGTCGTATCACTCGTATGCTTATATAAGCAACTATTCTCATGACATATTTTCCTGTTTCAGATAACTGGGAATAAAAATGGTTATCAAGCGGCGTCAACTTTCGTTGATATTCGTAATGTGCGTTACATAAAGATAAAATCGACTGACAAGCAGGAATTTTGTCTTAGAATTGAACTTTGTGAACCGAGTAGGTATTTTTAGCAGAGAATAGAGCAACTGATTATTATTATTATTACGGGCCTGATGCTTTCCGAGTGACTTGCATCTGTGCGTAAAACATACACCCATGCAGGTCCGTAGCTAGACCACAAGGGGGGGGGGGTTGCATATTCATGTTTACATATTTTATAGGAAAAAATAGAACAACTGATTATTTATATTACGGGCCTGATGCTTACTGAGTGACTTGCATCTGTGCGTAAAACATACACCCAGGACCGTAGCTAGACTGCAAGGGGGGTTGCATATTCATATAAGCAAGTTTACATATCATATAGGAGCAATATAGCTTTCTAAAGAAATCCGTCACACATAAGACGAGAATATGAATATGCATCCCATCCCGTGCAAATAAGCTTCTATAGCTACGGCCCTGGCTGCACCTGCGGTTTAATCTATGTTATTTTTCACATTCCTCGGTTTTCTTTGTTCTTGTCATTTGTTATATTATAAATGCAACCACGCCAATGTGAAAATAAGTAGGTTACTTTGAGTCACTTCGGGGATGTGTGTTTATTCACATATCCCCTCGTTCTCTCAAAATTACCTACATATATTTATCTAAACCGTATTTGCAGGGGATGCTGTTACGACTAGCAGTAGTGGTATTGGAGTAGCTTTGGGTGTCTCAATTGGCGTGTTTTTCGCTCTAGTTGCAATTTTAGTTGTTGCTGCTGTCATAATTATCAAGCGAAGGTAAGGGAAAATTAATACGGTTTCTGGAAATAATTGTTGTACTTGCAAAGTTTTTCGCTCACCCACTTTTGTGCTTACCCTCAGGCGAGCTCAAAAGCAAGAAACGAACGTAGAAATGTTCTCGGTAGAATACCAGGATAACGAAAGCGATGATTTTGAAAGCTACGCAAGTGAAGAGAAGTTTTTTGGATCAAACGGGTGCGCGGGAACTGGTAGCAATGAAAGAATCTATTTAAATGAGAGCACTGGTAAGCCGTAATGATAGCTAGTGTGCTGGCCACATAAGTGAAATTACACATTTACACCATGCATGGTTCTATTAGAATAGTGTTAGGAAAACGCAAAACCTTTCATCATTTGAATCTAAAAACTAAACATGCATATGTTTGAATACATCAATAATGCAATTTATCACATTTTCACCAGATGTCAATTTTACTGATTTTACACATTTATTTTTATTTTTGCTCTTTTCACATTCATTGTTAAATAAGCAAAAACGATAGACCACGCTTACTGAAAACATCTAGTTCAGTACGGGAACTGCAGTGATATTTTGATTTGTGCTAATATAACGTAGCCGCCCAATTAAGCCTCTAGCGACGGCCCTGTCTGCAACTAAATACATGCACATTAGAATAAAAACTAGACCTGTACCATTCGGTTTGATGCAGCTTCTTATTTTATTCACAATCTTCAATTCTATTCACAAGTTCAGTGCGGAAACTGCAGTGATATTTTGATTTCCGCTAATATAATGTAGCTGTAAGGAAACCAGGGGGGTGACAAATATGTAAATGAGATGTTATACCCCTATTCTTGACACATACTAACCAAAGACCGCAAATTTGTTATCATTATAATATGTCAGGTTTAACCGAAGAGAATTACAAAATAATATATGAATCTTCATCTCTATTACTCTTTACATGCCAGATAATGTACCGGATATGTACCATAATACAGCATTGCAGTGAATTGTCAAGATATAACTGAAATACTCGTACTTTCTTATTTGCACAACTTTGAAGGAAATGCCAAAGAAAACAGACATCCACCAGTCCCCTTGGCAGAATTTTTGCACTACGTTAATGAACTAAAAGCTAACGATAACTATATGTTCGGCAATGAATACAATGTAAGTATCGGACATTGAGAAATATCCCTCGGAGAAATGATTCTGCAGTTTTATTAACCGATTTATCAGTTGCATGGATTCCTCAATCCAAACGATCCAGCTCTACGTTTAACTCAGTTTAAAAAGCTGGAGAATACCCAACCGAAATGTTGGTATTAAGTGTAGCAAAATAAGAATTAAAAAGGACAAAATATTTGAACCGAGAATTTGTCTGCAAAGAAGAAACTCGGCGAATTGAATGCTGAAAATACGTACTTTTTTCTGCCTCTAAACATAATTTTCATGCTCAATTTGCTACTACCTTGGTTATATCTTTTCCGTAAACGTATAAATTGTACTGTTTAATAAACCACACTGTAATTTCTGTATGTAAAGATAATTTATCTTTCTATGATAGGATTTACCAAAAGATTTTACCACATCTTGGGAAGTGTCAAAAAGGCCGTTCAATAAAGACAAAAACAGATATGGAAATATTGTCACATGTATTGTATACAATTCTGTATCGTCCATATACATACCCTATTCACCCGCATAAAAGCGCCCTGCTGATATAGGCGCATGCGCTTATATCCGATTATAGGCGCATGTGCATGCCTATAACGCGTCAATTTTTAAATCAATTTTTTCCTAAAATCCCAAAAGATCCGCTTATTGCTTATAGGCTTATACGAATAGGGTATATAAAATTATAATTAATATATGATTAACAGCAATGACATTCAGTGATGTTGAAAAATATGTAAATATGTGATTTTATATATATTTTCTATACAGTTTTGCTGATTAATTTTGCATAATTCCAGATGATTATTGTCGTGTTGTTCTCTCTGGAGATGAAAATGAGGATTACATTAACGCTAGCTACATTGACGTAAGTTTCCCATGAAAGAATTTTAAGGAAAAAATTTAAACATTCGGCAAAAGTTCAATTTTAAACATGAAATGATGAAGTAATAATTAAAGCCGAGTTAAAGAAGAGAAACGATTTTTAAACCGACTCAAATTTGTTCCAAGCTCCCTTCATGTTCCCCTTATTAAATCCACATGACACGGGAATAACGCGTGAACACGTACATGCTTTTTACATGGTTTTACGTGTGATTTTCAAGACCAATGGCTGTTTTCCACTGCGTTTTTCATCAGTAATACGCACGGAAAAGTCTAAATCCTCATACATGTTACCTTTGAAAAAACTAAGTGAATATATCGAAGGAAGTTAGTTTTCTGCATATTTTAGTGTGCATTAGTTGACCTAGTGTTATATAATAAAATTTAAAAGCATTTAAAATTTTCCGTACGTGCATGCACGTGCGTATAAAAAACGCGTAAGTGGAAAGTAGCCTTAAGAAATAAGGTTGATTACGGTGACACGTGTATTTCGGTTGTTTCTTTAAATGTTAACCCCCTCCCCCCATGTTTGTTCGCGTATGTTATGGAAACATCTGCGGAAAATTATTTCCCGGAACTTTTTCTCTGGGAACAACGCCTCCGCCACAACTTTCTGAATTCCACCTGCGTGAAAGGTCGCTGATTAGCATTAATGTTAAATTTATTTTTCCTTCAGGGGATCAGTGCAAATTCCTATATAGCATGCCAAGGTTAGCAACACTGGTTAATATTTATACAGATATTTAGGGAAATTTAGCACGAGAACGTAAACGTCAAAGAGGACGTGAAAATGGCGAATAACTGGCGTGATGTGTCTATATTTGGACATGCCCCCCAATTTATTCGCCACTTTCAAGCCGTCTTTCACGTTCACGTCTTCTGCTGAACCTGTCTATTATTCAACGAACAGCTGTACATAGGTACAAATTTATGACATCTCATTACCTCATCTCTCCCAGGCCCTACCCCAGTTACTGTGAATGATATGTGGAAAATGGTTTGGGAACAGCGCAGTTACTCTATTGTGATGGTAACCTCTCTCAACGAACTTGGAACCCGTAAGGTAAGTGGAGACTGTGAAGTGTAAAGCACCGATATATGATGTCTTTCAAGTTTTCTGTAGAATTATCCAACGAATAAACACCACCTTACTTCATCAGTCGCATATCTTAATTTATACATCATACAATTATCTTAAGGTAGCCCGGATCAAACGGTAACACGAATCAAGATCTATTTACGATAAAAGGGATTTGGTTGCTACTGTACTAATTTCCGGAAAAAGGATAATTTTTTGTACCTAGAATCTGTATTTCACAGCAAGTCCATTTAAATGATACTGAGCAATAATTCAGGGGGGGGACAAATACCTCATGCACCGAGCCCTTGTTCGGTCCGGATGAAAAATACCCTGCTTTTGAGGCCTTATGGATGGCATTCTACATTCCAACCTAGCTCGCGCCAGATAAATAACATGTATGCATCAATTTTGTTTTAGCCAAAATGTGAGAAATACTGGCCTGACGAAGGAAGTAAAATGTATGGAGATATTGAAGTAACGTTGGAGAAGACGGAAATATTTGCTTTCTCTGAAACACACACGTTACAAATTAGGAAGGTAAAATTAATAATACCTCATGTAGAGAATGTTTTGTTATTTTTTGGCAGAATATGATTTGATGCACATTGAAAACCATACGCAACTTACTGGCATTATTCGATCTTCATTTAAAATTGCAAACACTTTACTACTCATTTTTCCTAAAACATTATCGATACTCTCACAAATAACCGCCAAAGTAAACTTTAGAAAAGAGTAGTAAATGGCACTTGCTTAGTTAAAATTGTATTTTCGATTTAAAATAGTAAACTAAAATAACTGGTGGACAGAGCGAAAAACTCGCTCTGTAATATGTAAAATTTTCATACAAATTGCTTTTGTTTTAAATTAGATATGAGCATTCTAATGAGATCTGTAAAATCGGTGTTCGAATACTTTTGATCAGACTGTAGTTATTGCGGGAATATTGGACAAAATTCTTAATATCAAAGTTGCAAATGCGAATCGTTATGGTAAAAGGAATATGATACAGTATATTTATAACTAGCGTAAACAACCTTGATGATTGGTCTAAAACGAAATTCATTCTCGTTATACTGCATCACATCCTAGCTATATATATTTAACTGGGAGATTTAGCATGAGGACGTGAATGTCAAAGACGACGTGGAAATGGCGAGTAAAATTAATGGCGTGGCATGTCCATATTTGGGCGCATCACGCCATTTACTCGCCATTTTCACGTCGTCTTTGACGTTCACGTCCTCATGCTAAATCACCCTAATATTCCCACACTCTTTAGGGCGATGAAAAACGAGAAGTCAGACATTACTACTTCAAATCCTGGCCTGACCACAGCGTCCCAAAATATCCTACAGAGCTCCTAGCTTTTAGAAATCATTACAGGACCCATCATGTGAAACAATCTGGACCTATCATCGTACACTGCAGGTGAAACTTATAGACAACATCGAAACGACTTGTAATTAAGAAATAGAAAACATTTTCCGTGTTTCTATACATTTATAGAAACACGCGCGGGAGTCTGAGAGAACGAGAAATAATCAGTGGGCGAGTTTTTCCACGTTATCTCGATTTCCCCCAAACTCCGACAAGCGTTTCCATAACTGCATGTATATATACTGTATAGAAACACAGAAAAAAATTTTTTTATTCCTTTTATAATATAACTCCATAAAAAGGTTTTATACATATATTATAGTTCGTATAAAACAATGTGTATAAAACAACGTAGAATGATAGAATTTTTTTGTTTATAGTGCTGGTGTTGGGAGAACCGGTGTCTTTATTGCTATAGATACCATTCTTGATAAACTCGAGAAAGGTGTAGTGAATTGTATTGATGTGTTTGGAGAGGTTTCTTCAATGAGAGAACGAAGAATGAATATGGTGCAAACATTGGTATATGGATATAGTAATTTTATTTCTTACAAACTTTGCAAGTAACTGGCAAACATGCGAAATAATGAAATCATCTTACGTTTTGACCGAAAAGCGGTTAAACAGACATTATCATGCCTAATATACAGTATGAAGGCGTGCAAGAAATTAATTCACACGAGATAAGCTATATATGCTTCTAATATATGTGACTGATTTTTTCCACCAAGTCAAGGATCATTCCGTTGCGAACTCCTTAAAGGACGGAACATTGATACATTTCACACCTCAAATATTTACTTCTTTTTTAGGCATGTGAAACTAAAAGAACTAAATAAATTTTACTAATCTTTTAATAAAGGAACAATATATATTTGTCTACGAAGCAATCATGGAGACAATTGTATGTGGGATGAACGAAGTTGATTGTTGTAATATCAAAGAGGAGATTGGGAAACTTGCGGAAACTAAGCCCAGTGGTTTAACTGGTTTTCAAGAGAAGTTCAAGGTGTGTTTATCAGTTTATGGTTAACTAGGCATGTTTGTGTTATACCAATGAATAAAAGAGTATTAGGATGCCACATGCAAATGTGAATGAACTTGTATCGCTGGATGCGCAGTGAATTGCGAGCAGAAAACAACTGCACGAAAAACACCTAATAATATCAAGTTTGATACAACAAATTGAGGAAATACACAGTAGAAATATTATCTTATTGCAATATAAATAATGTCATCATAAAACTATTCTATCTTGCCATCTTGATCGATGAACCGTCCTTTCGGTTATTACTATATGCATGCGTTCAATGCTCTTATAGCTACATGTAGTTAGCTCATTAAAAGATGAATATGACAAAAACATCGGACGATGCTCTGCTTCTTCGATCAAAATAATATATTGCGAAAGTGTTATATAAATTGGTCAGGATATCTCGCTCAATAAGCTAGTCGCTAGGAATAAAATAATTTAGTTAAAAATACGACACGACAATGAAATGAATTTCTTGCAAACTATGAAAACTTCTATACAATTTCCAAGTAGCATCCATACTATATGTCCATAACATGCACTTTGAAAAAAAATTCAAGTGTTGTTTTCAGGAAAACCGAGTTATCCTTCACTATAGTACCATGCATAAATTATTGTTCCCTATCGTATAATTATATATACGTTGGTCTTTACAATAATTTCGTCTTTTTAGACATTGGAAAAAGTGTCACCAATTCTTACTCCAGATGAATGCATTGCTGGATTACTTGAAGAAAATGGCAAAAAGAATCGTGTTGAAAATGTCTATCCAGGTATTGTGAAATTCGCTATAACTAACACACGCAGTCTCGTGCAATCACTTCATTGAATGTACTTTCTTCAAGGATCCTTTCGCGGGCCCGGTTTTTATACCATGTCTACGGCAGTCGGCGATGCACTGCGTGTCTGTATAGCATGTGACGCAAATATTTTATTCAAATGAATAAAGCATTCATTCTCCAGAAATCACCAAAGAGGCCTATCGTTTATTGTTGGTATTAACTAAGTTTTTTTATAATCACCGAATTAATCTTTGCACATTCTATTTAGGGGAAGGCAATCGTGTTACACTGGAATACTTGGATGGTGTTCAAAATTCAGATTATATCAATGCTGTTTTTGTTGATGTACGTATATACATACTAGAAATACATTGCATGCAAAGTCCCCTCGCCTGAAGCAATATATAAAAATATACATTATATTAATAACTTATATTTCCATCACTGAAATTCTATAATACTCGTTTCTGCTGAATGATCGAAGTCGTAAAGTAAAATCCTATAATATCTTCGTACACTTATAAAGTCGACTCTCGAGCTATCAAATTCGACTATAATCATAATTGTGCTACGAATAGTTTTAAATACTACAATTTTTAGCGAAATTTCAATTACTTTTTAAACGAATTCACCTTTAAAAATAAATACTTTCCAAATAAAAATAATTTCAATGAAATTGACGAATAAATTCAAGAGGTGTCATACATTTGATGATAAACCCACATATTAAACATACAAAATACTTGTATGCTTTAAAATACAAAATCTACCCATTTACCTGTTCAAAAACACTTTAAAAATGCTTAAAAATCGTAGATTTTTTACCATCCATTTGAATGAAATTTTTTCTATCCGAAGGCATCTTTTACATTATATTTTAATCAATTTTACGAGTCAATTTTTCGTATATTTTAAAGACCATCGAAATGAAAAATATTATTTAAAAAAGTTTTATAATTCAAAATATCAGTTATGCTGACGTGAACCCAAATTTTAATTTAGCCAATCGCACGTTTGTAAACGTTTGCTAGTTACCAGTTTAACTCGTCTTATACTCACGCATGCGCATAACTTACAAAAACGCCTAACGTCCATGACATAATGGCGGACAACTTTCATTTCGCATTTGCATTCCCGGGCGTAATTAAAATCTCCGGGCGGAATTAGTACCTTCGCCCGGTGCTTCGCACCGGCTCAGGGACAACGCACGCGTTACAAGGATAACTAAATTATCAATCTTGCAACATAAATATCAACTTAGAAAAGTGTTAGAAAAACGCTTTTTTGCACGTAATAGCTACTAGTTTAAACAAAATTTACCAACTTAATTCGCACGGCGATATTTTTCACACTTTACAATATTTCCCACGCAACCAGAACTTTCCACTTTTACTCTTTTTTGGAAGCCCTTTTCAGCTGTACTAATTGATTTACTTAATCTTTAGTTTAATGCGGAATGGTACATTATAGGTAACAGTTTTGCAATTAAAAAACTCACGTGCGTGAGCAAAACATACTAATTATATATAGTAATGATTTTGGTTTTGGAATTATATAGTTTACATTAATTACCAACAATGGTGACAATGGTGCATGCTATATATATTGAAGATTCAGGTTCTGTTTGACAAAACGACATTTAGTGGAATATACTTATAAATCTTTTACCGTGGCAGCTACTGTATAGCTGCATGGCTTATTCAATTCCATGACAACAATTCCATTATTTTACAAACATTTGTTTTCATTTTGTCATATAGAGTTACACTGCAAGAAATCATTTTATCGCGACACAAAGTCCTCTTCCAAACACAATCAACGACTTCTGGCGACTGGTTTTTTCGCAAAAATCATCCACGATTGTCTTGTTAAATAGCTTACAAGATGGAACGGTAAGCCGGGGTGAACGGGGGTGGATATGTTTATATATTTTGCTCTGCCGCGGACGGATTTATTTTGTACGCATTCGTGTTTTCTTCAAAAGAAATCCGTCGGACATAACAGAATATTTGAATATTCACCTCGCCCATATCCCCCCAATTATCAAGCTAGTTTTGGCCCCTGGCTATCCCGAAAACTTTGTTTTCATATCGGCGATGTTCTACGATACTCTTCATCGTGAACAATAAAGATCATTTTTAATGGACAAACAATTCTGTATTCATTCAAAGACAAGTATCAATCCAATTACAATAGACAACACCGATGCATTACGTCATAATTATGATAACGAACCAGGATTTCGCGGCCACCGTTTTTAAATGCTTAACTAGGCCTGTACAAAAGACATGCCTAAAAATTTAAGTAATTTGGAGGATATGCTTGATATTAAGTTTGTTACAAGCGCGATCCTCCGGTCTCGAACCACTAGTTTCCATAGCGGCCTAGTTGTTATATTGTTAAACTCGCTTCGTTTGGTATTTTAGGCATTCCCGATATTTTGGCCAACGACTATGAAAGAAAAGCCAATTCAGTATGGTTCTTTAACGGTGCAATTTAATTCTGAATGGGAATCTAATGGGATATGGACTAGAGAATTCGTCATATCACCTTATCCGGTGTGTATTCCTTGACTATACCTTCCACCTGTGGTTTACGGGTGGGGAGGTTATAAGCAGAGGATTACATAATTATACTGTTCAGCATCAAATGTGGTAAAACAACTGCCTAGAATAGACAAAACACTTCTCGAAAAACACTGATTTTAGGCAGTTGTTATACCACATTTGATGCTAAGTTGTTTGAAGACACCGCCGCGCTGCTCCTTGATTATATTGGAAATTATACTGTTCTATTTATATTTGAATGTGCGAGTAACTATTTATAGTTACGACCTTGTGTTTTTGTTCGGAACAGGATTTACAAGATTGTCGTGAAGTTAAAATATTCCATTACACAAAATGGCCGCACCATGGTGTACCACGGCACACAGAAAGCGTCGTTAATCTATTGTCATTGGTTGAAAATTCCTGGGAGAGTGATAATCAAGGACCAATAATTGTTGCATGCAGGTGACAATCTATATTTGATATTATTCAGTAACTCCCTACACTGCAAACTCTTTAACACTTAATGAGACTTTTTTCCTTTCTTTTAAGCTACGTTATCTTGCTTTAAGAACTATTTTTTTGGTATAATTTTTTTCTTAATACAAGGTTATTTGTCTTACTCAGAAAAAATAACTGCATGCCTTTCACAATGGCAAAATCTACTTTTAAGATTCTAATTGTATATATACTTAAAACTAGTATTTTTTGCTTGAAACAAGTTTTAGAAAAATTGCATGCAGTACGCGAGTTAGCTGGTGCTTCAGACTTCAATGTTCCAGAGGAATTATGAACACAAAGCACATGCCTAAAACTTTTATATCGTTTGTGTTTTAGTGATGGTGCTGGACGTACCGGAACATTCATTGCCATCTCAAACCTGCTTGAACGAATGAAAGTTGACCAGAAAGTTGATGTCTTTCAGGCAATTAAAATCATTAGAGGATCACGACCACAATTTGTTGAAAATTCGGTAAGAATATATTTTTTTCTCCTTGCTCCTCTTCAGGAGGGGAGGGCTATGCGCGTTAGTAAGCTAACAAACAATATCTACAAACGACAAATTATTATTTTTCCTGTAATGAATCCCTCCGCTCCGGTGTTACACTATGCAACGTGCTTTACTCAGTTGCAAGAGCACATATATATTGCAGCGGAATCGCAAAAGCGTAGTTTCGATTCCTGCCAGAGGACCTATATATGGTTGACTCATTTTTCCTTCAACTGTTCCTGGCTTGAATTTGAAGTGTGTATAATTAGTCCACTCGAAATTAGGACCCCTTAGTGTAAACCCTAGAATTTACGTGCATCGAGTGAAGTGCCAAAAATCAGAATCAATGGCGTAGGAAGCATCCAGAGGTTGGGGGGGCACCAGCTTTTAGGGGCACTTTTGGTTAATAAAAATGACGGTTAAAATGGTTAATAAAAATATATATATAGGGACGGTTTGACTCAGGGACCGCCGACCGCAGAACATTTTTCGTATTTCTTGGGCTTCGTACTGCTATGGGGTCCGGGGGCATGCTCCCCCGAGAAAATTTTGAGATATAGGCCTCTGAAATGGCCGTAAATCCCTCTCAATTTAGGGATTATTGGGAAATAGGAGATACTTTTTTCTTTCTTTTCGCTTCCCAAAAAGGCTTTTTTTTTCACAAAAAGGGCACTTTTGTTCCCTTGAAAAATCTTGGGGGGGCACGTGCCCCCAGTGCCCCCCCCTTCCTACGCCACTGATCAGAATTGCTTTACAACATGCTTTCTTTACAACTTGCAATGTATTTCTACTCGTGAAGATTTCTAAAGTTGTCAAATACGAACATTTGTTACGATCTGCTAACCGGAAACGTTTTCTTAGCATTTCGAACACTCTTTACAAATAATTAATCCCTCAAAATTATAATTGCATAGCATTGATAGCAAGTTTCTATGTAAGTTTCTTAGTGTAACAGCGCCTTTAAAGTATAATAGAGTAAATGTAGCCTATAATGACTTACATACGATTTATTGCAAATTTCTTTCTTAGAAACAATATAGGTTCTGCTATTTGGTAATAATGGCTTACCAGGATTCCTCTGCATGTGTGAAGACGTAAACCTGGCCGGTCGAGGCGGGACGCATAAAATTAATGTGAATCCCATATATCGATAAATGTCAGTTGGAATTCCTAATGGTTCTTTAATATAGCTACTGTAGCTAATTTGGGGCTTTAAAAATTATGTAGAAATGAAAGGAAATCCTGCCTAGCCTAAAACAGTGATATAATAAAACCCGCAACGCTATAACTTGCCCGCCATCTTTGAAGCCAATTATGAGGATAGTTTTTGGTTATGGTTATCTCAGGTATGGTAGAGCACCTAGTGTCCAGACTCTTTACTTTTATTGCGCAGTCACGTTTATCAAAAAGGTGGCAATAAATGACCACTAAACCGTTGATTTTTTGAACGTTTGAGTAATTATCCAGAAACGTCTATAGAACTGTGTGAAATACGTACAATGATTTGCTAATTTTTAGAAAAATTGAAACAGAGTCACAAACTCAGTTTTTTGCTTAAATTTCTGGCTTCAACCAAGCTAGTATTAACACGCTGAACGTACTATAGGCGTTAGTGTTCCAGTTGATATATTACAGTTCACTGGCTATTTTTCTTGTATTTCCGTACACTAGACATACCGTAGTGGGTATATAGGTATTAATTTTCTAAATATTTATACTAGCTGTTATAATACATTTATATTAATTGTTATAATTTATAAATTTCAATTAGTGATTTGGGGTCATAGGCACTTTTGATAATATGATATATATATGCTAATATAATATGATAATAATGATAATGATAATGATAATAACAATAATAATATTAATAGCTGATAAAGAACTATAAATTAATATTAATTAATTTCCTAAATAATATATGTCACACTATCGTAGCTTTATAGCTTAATTAGCAAAAACAATAAATCTTAGCTTAATGAAGTTCATGCTATCAGAACTAATTGCAAGTACATAAAAAACTTCTGGGGAACAATTAGTTACAAAAGTATAATACCAGCCCAATTACAGGTCAACCCATTGGAGGACTTCATTAATTATCCAATTCCATCTCACAATATACATAATTGAAAATGTCAATCTAATTCCTTCATCCACATAAGAAAATAATATGTTTTCAGTAAAACATTTGCCCATTTGACAGACAGAATTCGCAAACCACAATATATGGTTGCTTCCCACTACCATATGGTGATTAATTAGTGATTAATACAGTGATTATGCTCTACTCTCATTTTATGCTCCACTTTTCTGACCAATAACAACCATTGGTATATAACATGTGACAAATATGAATTTGTGAATTACTTGGACATGTCACGTACAGCCGTTTCAATCACCACACCCTTAGGTAGGTATTGAAAAATACAAATCCTCTCCGACATAGCAGAACCAGGAGCTGGCCATAGGAGGCCTAACATGTGTCGCGCACACTACTGATTTAAATAATTATTATATAGGACTCTGTGACTTACCTTAACAACTGCAGTGTCATGATGAAACATATTAAATTGACCTTGTCCAACAATTTCTTATCAAGCCTGTATTTGTTTTAACTGCTGAACTGAAACTGATAATTCTGACAAGTTTTATTGCTCAACTTTATATGCTTTGTATTCTGTTTATGAAACAAGCTGCTTTAAAGAGCTTTTTATACAAATGCCAAGATTTTAGACCATGAATTCCACGTAATTTTCACTTTTGCAATCAATAATCAAAACTTGAAAAGGGAAGAACGTCCAGCGGCAATCCATGTTGTAAACAAGAGAAAATCGAGCTGTGATTGGCTAAAGAGATCTGATCGGCCAATCAAGTGGCAGCCATTATTCAAACGCGCCCGCGCTTTTTTTAAAAAAATGAAACTTAGAAGTTTGAGAAAACGAAGGGGATATTATCATTATTATTGTTAGGGGTTTGTGGTTTCTTTTATACTCACTAACCTTTATTATCATGGTTGTATTGGTGATATTTTTAAAATACCATTTTATATTATCTATCTCTATCCACCTTGTGAACAACCAGCCCAGCCCTGGTGATTGCACCCACCCATAGCTGGCTGGTGGCCTGCATCACAGGGTTGCCTGATTACTGAAAAAAGAAGCCAAACATTGTTGTAGTTGGCCCTTTGATTTCTTTGTTTCAAACAAAGAAAACAACGATTATGGTAATAATATTTGACCAATTTATTCAGTAATCTGAATAAATTATCTGAATGCATCACCTCCTACAAAGTCACACTGAATTCACCCTGACCTACTAGGGTAGTAAAGTCTAAAAAATGCCTCTGGAGCAGCATGTTTTTCTGTTACAAGTTCTTTACATTACTGTCTTGAACTTTTCAGTATTCTTGCACAGGGCATGCATAGGAAACATCCAGAGATTGGGAGAGGTGGGCACCAGCTTTGAAGGGCACCTTTGGTTAATAAAAAGGGCAGCTAAAATATGTATAGGGAGGATGGTTTGATTGCCAAAACTGCAAAGACACCACTAGTGTGGTTTATATTTATGCTCTGCAAAAAGATTTGTGCACATGTAAGTGGGCAGACTTAGGTAACAAAAAGGGCACTTTTGGTCCCTTAAGACCTATATGCTACTGTTCTTGCAGAGCCAAATCTTCAAGTGTTGGGTGTTTAAATAGGGTAACTAATTAGTTATAAAGCACACCCTTAAGACACTATCAGTATTAAGCAAACCTAGATATAATTGAATAAATGATTTTTGAAAATAAATTCAATTTTCTAAATTATTCATCATGTAAAAAAATAATAATTGCAAAGTGTTAAATCAAGGTGGAAATATAAATCTATAATCTGCTGCAGCCTTAAAAATTCAATTTTTGACAGCCCAAAGTATTAACTTTAGGCACAAGTTGAAAGTTCAAAGTATTTAAACAGGAAAGATTGCATGAAAAATCTAAATATATGGACCAATAGTAATTCTAAGTACTGAGGACACAAGATATATATAAGCAGTTCATATTGATTATTGTCATTATTACCAAAACAAATTTGTTCAATGTCACTCCAAAATTATTCATACAACAACAGCAGTGTGTGCATATCTTGCCTCAGACATTTCTGGTAGTTCTTCCCAAGAATACCTTTCAAAATTGAAACCTTCAACTGACTTTAGTTGCCCTTGGTCACTCCTTCCTCCAAGGACTACAATGTTGTTCTTGATAACAACTGCTGTACATCCCCACCTCCCACAAATCATTGATGGCAACATGATACTTTCTTCCGTCTTGACATTGTACATGATAACTGTATCCAATGTCTTGGCTTGTTTGCCAATGCCACCAATAACAATGATGCTGTCTTCCCATCTCACAGTTGCCATATCACTCACTTCATATGGCAATGGTGACAACTGTTTTAGCTCATTCTTCTTTATATTGTACAGTATGACACTGCTGTGGCGACGCTTCCTATTGCCAGTTGTACTTCCACCAACTATCAACAAATTGTCATCGAATAATTCCATGCTGTGATTTTCTCTTTGTTCTGGCATTCTTGATAAGGTCTTCACGGTATAGGGAGGAACAAGCTGGACTGATCTAATTAGGTCAGATGAACTATTTCTGTTATAACCTCCAGAAACTATCAACATATCATTATACACCACACTGCTGTGGTATGCTAACTTATCAGGTAGTGTAACCGGACCGTTATTCCAGTCTTTTGAATGACCAGGGTTTGGGTGAATATTCATTCTAATCATATCATCAACAATGTCAAGTAAACCACAGTCACCGCCTGCTATAGTAATATGATTGTTATAAATGAACGACGTCGCTCCCTCACGATCCTCTGGCATCGATTGTAATGGCGACCACATTCTTTGACGCCAGTTAAACATCTCTACTGAATTATTTTCTGAACCTCCAGCAACAATTATATTTTCCTTGTGATTACCCTCCATCGTGACGAGAAAGTCTTTCTTTATGAATCAAAATTAGCTTCGGTCAAAGCCGTTTTGCATTCAACAAATTGTTCTCCGTAGCCTTGTAAATATGAATTCAGTTCACGTCGTTCTTTTGTTGTAATTTGCTGTTGCCCGTGTTGGTGATAGTCTGAGCATAGATTCAGTGTATGTTTCTAGATTCTTGATCAAGTATCTGACACTTCCGTACAATACCATTTGACTTCTGATGGATGTTTTATATTCTGTTTTCACAGTAAACTGGATCCGATAAAACTGGATCGTGGGAGCAAATTACCAAAAGCAAGAAACCAAAAGCCAACAAATTCTGATTTGCGATTTGTTGGGACTAGTACTAAGGTTAATACGGAGATTTATAAACCTCGTGCGATTTCCTTGTCTCCCTATTTCAATCATTTCTCAGGAATGTACAGGATAATTATTAAGAAAATATAAGTTTAACTGAATCAATTTGACAAATTACACGGCGTCTGGGCGTGTCCCTCTATTCTTTTTGACCCAACCGCCCCAAAGGCCCAACCCTTTTTGACCCTCCACTGCGTGTCCAGTCATATGCCTATTCTAGTAAATGAAGTTTCGCCGGTTCGCCCGTTGCATGTACCTGTTACAGGAATAGGTAACTACCCCTCCATGAAGTTTACAAAAATAAAAGTCAAAAACCTTGTCAATATAATTTCCCATATGGCAATCCGAGTTTTCTAAAATTTTCCAACGGATCAGGCAGCCCAGAAATGTTTTCGTTCTCGTGGCCCTCGCGCGTCATAATAACACACCGAGTAGACTCGCGTACACGCGCGAGCGCCACAAGAACGAAACCGTTTCTGGGCTACTATGGTTTCATCTTCTCTCGGGAAGACATTCTTCCGTTGCTATTTGTTTGTAAAATTTACGCCTAATAAAACTTGGCTTTTCCAATCTAATACAAGCAAAAGCTAAGCCCGTCCCAGGGCCAGAAAGCAAGACACACCCCAAATACCTTTCTGGGTGCATGTGCGCCCTGATTGAAACTCAAAAGAGAGATCACTACGTATTATTGATTCCAGACATATCATGCGCTGCTGCATTGGGCCAAATTGGATATCAAACTTTATTCATAGCGGCCGGGGTAGTAGTTCTTGCAAATTATTCATTAAAAAACTGAAGTTTAATCTATTTTTTGTTGGATTTTGGTCCCGTTGAATTTAATTCAAACAATGAGATAAATTATGTTTATGACAGTGGTTCAAATTTAAGAACGTTTCCCCTTTCGTGTAGGCTCATATTATCAGCGGGTGTCTTATGTAAAATAAAGGCCAATAGGTTAAAAGCAAAGATTCTTTGTATGCCGTGAACTGTTGAATTTGACGCAATCAAAATCAACTGTTGAAATTGAATTTGACACAATCAAAATGCAACGAATAAACTTAGCCTAAAACTACAGTAGATAATAGTGGTACAATAATCAACCCTCTCAGTGATACAATTCGAAGACAAAACAGTGTTAAGACTCGAACCTAAGAGTCTTTCAATAAGAATAAGCACATGCATGCAGAACGAGTTAGTGTATAGCCTTACTTTATTGAAGAAAAAGATAATTATTATACGTCCATAATTTTTAAACCATGCATTTCAGTTCTCGGTTTCAATACAGAAAAGGTTCATTAATAATAAAACAATAATGAACTGTATTAATGTGTATTAATGGTATACTCTTTATATGTTCTATAATTGTTTTTCTTTTAACTCGATATGATTAACTAAACGAATATATTAACTATTTTATATATAACATATAATAATTTATTTAAAAATATGTATATGCTCTGCTCCCTTCAGGCTATACAATTCAAATTCCGTTAATTATATGCGCGTACACGTAAAAAATGCGCTCTAGGAGAGCTTATAATTACTAATACATAAAAATATTTTTTATACATGCAGTCTCACAATGTCCATTTTTCATACGTGTCTTCACCGCCTTCTTCTTGATGGTTTATTTCCAGCTGTTGGGCGTCTCTGGAGTTTGTGAGCGAAACTCTCCCGGCAAATTGGGCATCGAGTTCTGTGAAAAGAAAGAAAAAATAGTACAATTATGCCTTTGATTAACGGAAGCGTTGTCGGACATGCACATTTAAAGTAAGCGTCTGGCTTTTTCAAAGTACCGTATACTTTAATTCACTTTTTGTAGAAACATCAAACAAACAACAAACAAACATACAGTAGATTTCCCGTTTCTATAGCTTTGACCTCCGATCCTCCTCATTTTAACAAAAGTGCTAAATTAAGATTATTTGTCTCAATAACTTACAATCCGCTTTGAATCATCTGGGTGGAGCATTCTTTGTGAACTTTGTGGGAACATGGAAGGATCTGGCAGCCCGTGAATGCATCCTGCAAAAAAGGTACAGTAAAATTATGATTTCAAAAGCAGTTACCACCTTGCCTTGCCCGTAGATCTGTACTAGTAGCTATAGAAAACCTGAATTATAGATTCAACCTTTGTATATCATTAGAAATTATTGAAAATATCAGAAAATTTGCCATGGCCCCATTTACACTACATTTATGGTTTATTGGCAAGTCAGAGCTAAAATGGGTATCCGTGCCCAGCCTTTGATTTGGTAGCCTGAGCACTAATACAATTTGGCACAGGTCCAATTAATTGAGTGTGGTGTAAACGGGTTATTGCATGTCTCATAAGATAATCGTGAAAAATTACCTCCAAGCAGATACCGCAAACATCATGAGCGGAATCTGGACGACATTTATGATTTCCTCTGAGTTGAACATCAAGACAAACACCACAGACGTCACAATGATATGAACGATCTCCGTGGATCCTGCAACATCAAGTTACGATGAAATTAAGTGTAATTATTCAATTTAGTATGATTGTTTTAACCATCAGTAGCCAAAATTCATACCTGCAAATTCCACATTTCTCGCAATGATAGGGATGATCATCTCTTCCAGTAAGATGTTTGCAAATTCCACAGTAAAAATCAGCAAATTGAGTGTTACACGAAACACAAAATTGACCATTTTCACCAAACTGTTTAAACACAACATCAAACGAAAATATTAGAATATTCGTACTTGTAAAAATTAACATTTAAAATCACCAGCGAACCGATAATTGAAAACAAGTTAAATCTGAATTCTGATATACTCATTGAGAGATGATATTTCACTATAACTACATGCAATAGAAAATCTTCACATCTTTCAACAGCGGGTTTCTCTCAACGAGAGCTTGCGCTGAGTAATATGGACTACAAGAATATCATTTCACTTGTTACCTGTTGTTCTTTTCCGCATTCCATGCACTTGACCATCGTCGTATCACGTGATTTCAGTTTCTTTTGCTGGCACGTGCTCGTCTCGTTGTGGCAACGATGGCAAGCCCAGTATTTATCACAGCATTCAAATTTCACCATACAACGTCTTTTGTAGTGATTACACAACCATCTCTCCTCTCTTCTTCTATCACTATGTGAATAGGAACGATCATTTTCGTGAGATGTTGATGGATCGTTGTATTCTCCAGAAGGATCTCGGATACTAAGCTGTGTAGCAGACTGTTCAGTTCTTGAATCATCTGCAATTCCATTACTTGCTCTTGTGGTCGTTTCAGTTAAATTTCTTCTTGAACTATTTTCACTACCTGGATTTGGATGAAAAATATGAACTTCATGTTCAAGTCATGCTATTGCTCTCTATAACTTCACTGCATTTATACGCCAGTATACTTTGAATTAGCATTCTTAACAATTCTACTGATTGGTTAAATATTCCTTATTTTTGCTCTCTTTGAAACAAAAAGTTGCACGTGTTTATATAGGAGAATATCACTGAAAAAACCCGGTGATATTCCCCGACCCTAAGGCGAATGATTGTTTTAGTATGATTATAAAGGAGACTATTTGAAAGGAAACGATCTGTTGAAGAAAGTACATTCTTCACAAGCGTAATAAAACGTCTGGATGATTTTTTTTCAATTTTCATCTTGCACTTTAAAAACTCGCCGCCATTTTGAAAAATTCGCTTAGGTGATTATTGCGTAATTATCTGAAGACGCTCGACCAAATTTCAAAAATCACCTTTGTAATTATGCTAGCGACAATTAACATACCTGAATATTAGATTTATAATATTATATTTTGGTGCTCAAAAATATGTTTAATTCATACCTCTTGTTTCTCTCGTGGAACGACGATCGGCAATATCTTCAAACATAGACGATCTATTATTTCTTCTTGTATCAGTTGCGCTGTTTTGAGGATAATTAAGTGGAGGACCATTTGCAGTGTCATATTGATTACTGCTATTCGATACTTCTCGTTGTACCGGTAATCTTGGAGGATACGAATTTGTTGGGAAAGTAGTAGAAGAGCGTCCATGATGTAGATTGCGTTCCCTCGCGTTTTGAACGAGCCTTTCTTTAATTTTAACAATCATCTGCTTCAAATTAGCATAATCCCCGCAGCAGTATTGTTGGATGAGATGTGCTAAATCAAATCTCAGAATTGACTCGAAGAACATGCGTAGTGCACTCAGATTCGTCGGATTGATAACACCTTTCCGATCCAATTGAAACATGGCTTCGGTTGCGATAAGATTCGTTTCAACCGCAAACTGTTCGTGAGCCCAAACTTTTAGTTTAAAAACATCATTGGAGAGCAAACTGTGGGAAATAGCTAGCAATAATTGTTTATATGAATTGTTATATTGGGGCGTGGTTGATAATTGGTTGTTCTCCCCGCCGATAGGTTCCATGTCATTTCCTTCTACTACTTGGAGAGGGTATTGTATAGATTCGGGTGGAACGTTTCCTTCATTTGAACGATCACTGCTGGATCCAACATGGTTAGTTCGACTATGATTTGGGGGTATTATTTCTGTGTGATTATTATCAATCCCTGACGTGACCATTTCTTCATTGGCGTTCCTAATTGGCATACTAGGATATATTTTTTTAAATTTTTCGATATCTTTTTCTTTAGTAATTTTGGAATCCATCTCGATTAAAAGTCTTCCATTTTCGAATAAGAGATCTTTGCTCTTCTTTTCTGTCTCACGACACATTCGTTTTAAACCTAATATTTCATTCTCTAAAAGGCCCCTCTCTTCCCGATTTTTTTCAAACAAGTTATTTTTTTCCCAAAGTTCGCGTTTTAGGAATTCATTTTCGTTCATCAACTTTTCATTTTCTAATTTTGTCTCGTCGTAAAGTCTTTTAAAACGATCGTCGTTATCGGTTTGCGTGGATTGATCATTCATATTGAGAGCTTGCGGAATGTCAACGCCAGTTGGCATCGACAGAGGTAATATTTTTACAACTGTCAGATTTCCTTTATTGTTGCTTTCTTTTGCCATTATTGGAAAAGAATGACACCTTCTGAGAACGGGCTTATGCATATGTTGCCTGTTTATTGTTCGTTGTTTGTTCAGTTGATATTCACTGTGCAAAGTGAAAACGTTTTTCTTAGAATCTTCAAGATTATGAGAGTTAGCAACAAAGATTACCACGGGCGAAATATGAGAAGCGTTGTTGTCTGTTAGCTCAATAGGCAAACTCGACCGTCTTTTGTTCCTTTGCGAAACATGTTGAGAAGAAACATCAAAATATAAAAGAATGTCATGACTAGGCAATTCGAAAAAAGTTGATTGATTATGCAAGACATAACTCAACATGACGTCATTGCGGTTATGATTTTGCTGACGTAAGTCTGTAGGGAATAAATTTTGCCGTTGCGTCAGCAACAATTGTTGCTCCGAGCCATTCGAGGTGAGGATTATAACCAATGGAATCTTCAACTTATTTTTGTACCACCATGGAAATAGTTTAAGCAGCTCCTTTTTAATTACGCATAGTATGACCTTTCCACCGCCAGGATCACCAATAAGTTTCACATCATTTAATTGACGCGTTAATAATGGAGCATTTATTACAAATATCCTTTTACCATCCTTGTCGCCATCTGGTAAAATTTCATTCAATTCCGGAGTTTCTGCCATACTTGCCATGTCCTTGGAAAAGATCTATGCAAAAAGCAATTTTATGCAAGGTTAAACAATTACATCTAGCATGAGGTTATTATACCGTAGATATTTTTACAAAAAATACGTATGTATACAAAAACATACGTGCAAAAAATTAGCCGCGGCGGCCGGCATCAGCGACCAGTTTCGAATCACTGAACATGCGCTAAATCGGCGGTACTGGTAATACGTGCAAGTAGAGGCCAGCCTCAGCCTTCAGGGTCAAGTGGAAGCATATGCGGGGCGGGATTGACACAACCCAGAGTGTGTGCATATTTTCGTTCGTCAGCAAGTCTAGAACCATCCTTATTAAGCTGTATTTCAATATTTTAATAACACTCCGGAAATATGCATATTTTGGGTGAGGAATTAAGCCCTGTGACAATTTTGAGCTAGCACTTCCTTTCCTCATATTTGCTCTTGGCTATTTATCTCTTACTTCTCGAGGCCAAGGCGAAATACTTTGACGATCATTTGAAAAACGGTAAATTTCCGCTTACACCATATGACGTAAATTGCTGACCGAACATAACTGATAACTTGCAATCCAACAACTTCAATATGAGTTGTCAATTTTTCACCCTGATGTGTTTATGATTCCATGCAATACCAATATCTTACATCATGCCAAGACATTATTCAGAGTTGTACGATATTATTGCGCACATACATAGTTGGAACATCCCATACAAGTCGCGCGATAACCTACCATCAGGATTTCCATACCAAAGGGATTTCTACCTAATCTACCTCTGGCCGCAACGTGGACGGCGAAGCGTAGGTAGAAAAGGTAATCGCGTGAGCGTATTGACCTTCTGTGGTCTCGTGCATGCGTCAACGCATATCAACAATTTTATTAAGTCAGCAAAAAAGTAAATAAAACAAGTTCTGCATGAAAGTGTGCAAGTTATATTATATGGGTTTTCCCGTCGTTTTGAATTTTGATAAATTGTTTCACAAGGCAGTTTTGCTTTAGATGAGAATAAAATGGATACAACGGCATTGAAATAAATTTTAACAATTTTAACAATTTCCATATGAATAACAGCCCTTCCAGAAATAACAGCCTTTATGAAATGGGAAATAAGTTAAATTCCTTTCGCGTTTGCATGGTCGGAATCTCGGCGGTGTCATAGTGACATAGAAGGAGTGATCCTTCCTTAAATTGAATATCTCTGCAAGTATTTGGGCTAAAGATGCAGGAATACCACCAAACGATAGCGCTTGAAGAGCTCATATAAATAGTGTATTCAAATCGGGAGATAGCGCCAAAATACTAGAGAATGAGCCTTTCACTTTGTAAAGTTTTAAGCGATACACGCTAAAAAATCGGCAAATCTTCTAAAGGCTCGATTTTTAAGCTAAAGATATCACAATAATCCACGAATTGTGTAACACTGTAGCTCTGTAACACCGTAACCGGTTTTCCATTGCGTTTATGGGCAACATTCTAATAATAATAGGTCATCTGATCGACGGCAATAAGTTTTATACAGCTATTTATAGTCTGTGTTATTTTGAGCAAAATATGAACACATACAATAGTGTTCAAAATAACACTTACTGGAGTTACATAAAATAATACAAATAACTGAGTGTTCAACATTATAAGCTATACATGATACGATAAGTAAAATTTATGTCAGTAATTGCCTTGCCTACCTTATATAAAGTCAACACTATAACAGACTTATTTATCCAATTATCCTGTGCTGTAGTATATTCTTCTATGTAACACTGATTCACCGAAATACTCTTCGCTGTATTTTAAACTGCTATCTCTATTGCACTTGTTATTGAAATTGCACTTGTTTATATATGTATGCAAGAATCGATCGGTATTTGCATACGCATGATTCATAAGCAAAGTGATCGTGATATCCCGCATTCATGGGTTTTTCCCTGTATTTATATACATAATATAACGTAATAGTATATGTAGTGGCATGTCAAGTATCGTTGTTTTGTCAGACCTCCAGCATACTTACAGCTGACTGAATATAAAAACAAACCAATCAGAAGCCAGATCCTCGAGTGAATTAGTTCATAAGCTTATTCGGCAGTCATTACAATAGTCGTCGCTAACACAAACTCGTTTCGCTTGAACTCCTCAGTAACTGGAACTAAATCCGGCCAATTTCTCTAAGATTTGGTAATGTTTTTATAGTAATATACTCCGCTTAACTCGAACTCGCTTAACTTGAACTCCTCGTTAACTCGAACTAAATCCAATTCTCCTTGGATTTGGTAATGTTCTTCTATTATAATAATTTACTCCGCTTAACTCGAACTTCTCGCTAATTCGAACAAATTTTGTTTTCCCTTGGTCGACTATATCCGGTTAACTCGAACTTTGGTTTCGAATCATAGTTCAGCAAACTTTAAAATGTGAGAAGATAGTATTTTAACATCAAAACAACAACAATTAAAATCGGTGTATGTAACTCCCGGTCGCAGAATGCAAGAGTCCCAGGTTAGATGGAGATACAAGTGAGATACTCGAACTAACTTTTAAGGTGTCGCTGTTTTATTTAATCAGTATTTCGTCATTATATAAAGTTTTTTAGCAAATAAAGGCATGAACTGCGGCAATCCAATGTACGTAAATATTAACGTAATCTGACACCAACCTGGTTAACTCGAACTCCCGGTAATTAGAACAATTTTTCTTTCCCCTTGCCCTTGTTGGAAGTTCGAGTTAGCGAGGGAATCATGCAGTACTTCGAAGCTCCACCGATATAACAACATTAGCCTGAATTAGGGCAGAACAACTAAAGCTGAACGCGAATTTGATCCTGTAATTTATTCAAACATAAGAGTATGCAACGAATTGAAGTTAATGAGTTCACGGCAACCAAGTATATAATCCATCCTAATTATCGCTACTCTGGTTTTAATAAATGAAAGTAATCACCACACAAAGATTAACTTTCACGACCCGTGATTGTGTGGTGATTACTTTCATTTATTAAAACCAGAGTAGCGATAATTTGCTTCCACAAAATGGATAAAAATCCTAGTTTTTAAAGATCTTGCGCTGTCCAATGCCTGCAGCAAATTTCTTGATACTTTCATCACAGTATTTGCATACTTACTTACTCACTACATGCTTACTTACACAGGTTTGCTATTTCTTTTAAAATTTAATAGCATGCATAAATACCTGTTGACTGGTTCTCAATTCAAAAGAAAATATGCAAATATTTCGCTAGCAAACGATTTTGCTGTGAGTGGAACTCCGCCTTATGCATGACGCTGTTATGATTCTGGGTGGGTTGTATAAAAACGTAGTTAGCGCTAACTGCAGTTAAAAAGTAGTTAAAAAGTAGTTAACATTACCACGTAGTTAAGCCAGTTGTATAAAAGTGTAGTTAGCCTTAACCGGGGTTAAATGTAGTTAAAGTTACTATCTTCAAGGGCATCGTTAAGTTCCAAATCGTAGTTAAAAATGGCGTCTTGAGCTTTTGAGGAGTGAGAAAACCTTAAAATCAACACATATACAAAGGTTGTCAACCGTTATCCAGTCAGAAAAGGCCCCCGTCGAAGCTTGTAAACTTTCAATATGCTTTTGCTTTTTTCATTTTGGCAGCAACAGAGTATATTTTTGCTTTGGGAGCCTTGTCGATGCCAAATTACGATCCTAGCAAAGATATAAAGCCATCTCCATTTTCAACTGCAACCGGTATAGTTTGACTCAAAGGACCTTTTTATATTATAATAATTTCGTTGAATTATTATAACTTTCCCTGTTTTATTGCAAATTTTTCCTATATTTTAGAACATAATACTGTAAATTTTTCTAAATACGAGTTCACAGTCTTGTTCAAAATCAATTATAGCGGTCGAAGTCAATAATTTCAAGATACTTCATGCTCATTTTCTTTCTTTAACAACACCACGCAAGCTCCACGTAAGTTAACTTTGTGATTAGTTAATTTGGAGATTTAACTTTAGTTTGAATGACGTTTGAAAATATATATAAAGATGCATCCTTTCTCATCAGGATCTAGATTAAGCCATGTCCTAATTTGGTCACTAACTACTTTCAACAAATTATTGTTGAAACTATTAATTATTATTACAAACTGTTCTTCCGTTTTCCGCAAGTCACACTCGACGTGCAATATAAATTATACTGAATATTTATATAGTTGTGCTTTTATTTTGGGTTTGTGCAAAAGAAGACGTCTTTGTTATTCTCCTGAACAAATTGTTTAATAACAGCGCGCGGCAAACAAATGAGGAATATCAGGTAGCTATATAGGTAGCTGTTCACATGAGCGCGGTAACCCGAAATTTTAACGAAGCATAAATTAAATGACTTTCAGGTATTGAAATGAGTAAATAGCATGATCCTGGTAGTCGTGTAATCATATTCTAATAATAGCATGTGATTCAGTGTTTTGTTTTAGAAAGACTTATTTTAATACATCCAACTCCTCTCACGTTCCGTTAAATCTCGGAACTTTCCATGACTACAGGAAGTACAAGTAATAATTATGGTAACCGTGTATTTATAGATGAAAACGCAATTCCTTATGTTTTTTAATGAGGTCGGTTTTTCTTTCGTCGCATCATTTGAAGTGCAAGCTAGGAGCACAGTCCATTCAATGCATGCTGGCGCAATTAGGTTTTAATTTCGATCGTTGGATGGAAATGTCTTTGTAAATTTTCGGTTCATCAGTACAAGTGTTTGAGGACAAAGTTGTCACTGCATAGAAATTTGCCCAAAATAATATCGCTTCGGAAATGAAATGCGGACAGATGAGATTTTTTTGTATAGACTTAGTTGGTGCTACTGTTTTTGCAAATTTGGTGGTGTTAAAATGAGTGGATATTTGTTAAATAATAATATTATACTGTAATTGTTATCATAACACTTAGTCTCACTGAAGTAGCCGTAATGTTCAGTTCAAATTTGGGTTCTTTCTCCATAGTACGAGTGTTGAGAATGTTTAAGATTTGCTAAATGCTTTTAAAATATTCTGGTGATGGATTGACTGTAGATACGCGGTACACTGTACCGTAGTCGTAGATTTACTACAGATATATACATGGAAAATTGGAAATTATATAATATATATAGTGAAGGGTTATTTAATATAAAAAACCCTTAGCAGACAATTTTATGAAATGCAATCAAAAACATACTCCGCAAAACAACATTTTATGATAAAGTGCTCAACTTAATTTATAACTATACATGATATTTGCTTACCTTATATTATATGAAGTAAACGCTAACAAACTTGTACTATCCACGTACGATCCTGTATAAAGTAGATTCCTTTATTTAACAGTTACACCGATTCACAGAAATACTCTTCGTTGTACTTTGAACTGGTAACTCAACAAGATGCGACGAAATCACTGAAGGCAAATGATGAATTGCATTTTACTGTTAGTATTTATACTGCAACCGTGATAAGGGGTTTTCCTGACTATAAATAATCACATGACGTTCATTGATCTTAAAATACACTGGAGTAGCATACCACATTCTCGCTACACAAATAGTCTATATCGCGTTTCAAGCGAGGATGCCCCCAACAGTGCGCAATGCAAACTCGTTCAAAATAAGCGCTTTTTCTGTTCCTGTGCCTTAGAAACTGAAGCTATATACCTTTCACTTACACACGGATTATTAAATTTAGACCTACGCTGCACATTCTTCATTGTTTTTGGCAAGGATTCGTTGTATCCCCGAGTCGGACTTTAGAAGTTGAATGAAGCGGGCTATGTAAGAATATTGGTCAAAAATCGCCGTTTAGAGTTGCGGGAAAACTCCTTGTACTGCTTCCATTATACAATATTTGTTTCCCTTGCACTCGTAATTAAAATCCACACGTTTGGGCGCGTATTTTGATATGAATTTCGTACATAACGTGAATTAGCTTCGGACCGATGGCCTTGAACTGTAGGTATTTTGTGACAATGGTCGACATTTGCATAATATTGTTCACACATTAATTAATGCAGTCTCTGTTGTTGCCTTTGGTGATGTGAACATAATCAGAATGGAGGCCCTACGTTTACTTAGTTACGAGATAGGCAAGCGAGAGAATTTTATATTTTCACCTTGTATTCTTTATTCACTTTAATATAGTGGTGTATACATACCACAGTTGTGTATATTTTGACAAATACTGATAAATGAAATGAAAAATCTGATAAATGCTCTCTCAATATATATTATAAATAGCGTCGCGTCGGGAATGCCACACAGCCTACAGGGTGTTTAAAAAAAACTATTGAAATCACTCATTGTTAAAATTTCATTGCAGTGTTCACGAATTTTAGCTCATGGGGATTTAATGCAACTTGTGTAAAATGCTAAATGCTTTGTGTTGCTTGAGAAAGGGGACATGGCGAAGGTCATGGTGCTTGAGATGCACATTTAAATATTCTTATTCATAATAATTGTAAATTGTGAATATTGTTGATAACTGATATCATTTTTGCGTTCAAACAAATTTTACTGCATCATATGCATGCATAAAAATGCTTATGGCAAACATTTATACACCTATATATGGTGCTCAGGCATTCAAACTCTAACAATTACATTGTTATGCATCGGTGATTTCAATAGTTTTCGTTTTTTTTAAGACACCTTGTACACTGCTACAGTACACATCAATGATTTTCCTATATTGTGTATATAATACAGCTGGAATACTACAAGGGAAATTGATACTGCGCTCAAAACACGAGGTTTTTCATGCTGAAGACACGGGAAATATCTTAATAATTTATCTTTACCATAGCCCACAGGGTCACCATTCATCAAAACGCGAATCGTACCTTTAAAATGGGTACGAACATATTTATTATTCATATTCATATTATTATTATTATTATTATTATTATTGAAAATTATTTAAACAAGGTAGCCCTTCAGCTAGAGCTGATTTTCAAAGGGCCGTTTACACTATTATAATACATTAGTTAAGTGAAAAATAAATTAAACTAATATATATAGAAAATATTTACAGTGTGACATCAATCGGTATATAAGCTTGTGTGATAATTTGTTAGAGTGATTCCAAAATAACTAGTCGATATTTGCTTATAATTGTAAGTTAGCTCATCAGGTAAATTGTTCCAGGCACATGCTCCTCGGTAGGAAAAGCTTTTTTTCATTAAGTTCCTATTAGGTTTGTCTAATCTGAGCCTGTGTCTGTTACTGTGCATTTGGCAATTTTCATTATTACATAGTTTAAACATATTATTAATATAGTCCAGCGCAACATAACGAATAACCTTGAATGTCATTAAAATGTCGCTTTTAAGTAAGATATATTTAACTGGGATCTAACTGGAAAATTTTACCTATTTTTGACTTCTATATAAGAAACCTAGAACCTGTCACTGTTTTGATATAACGGTGATGAAGTCCTTCAGAGAAATTTCTAGGACATAAGTAGTGTTTGGCAAAGCGTGTCAGATTACCTCGTATTTATGGTATTTTGAGCTTTAGTTTGATTATTTAACTTTAATTTGAAAGATGTTTAAAAAAGGTTTATTGCTTTCAATATATTTAATTTTTTCGGTAGAATAAATAAACTGAAAGTTCAATATAATGTGAGAAAATTAGCGTCCTTTGAGTTGTCTCGGTGTCATTGCTATTTATAAAGATGACTATCCTTCTCATGAGGATCCAAATAAAGGCATGATCTTATATGGTCATGGGAAACTATACTTTCAACTAATCTTGCGGCTTGACCTCTGTTTGTATAGGACGCTTGTCATCAGTTGACTTCATTACTCTTACAATATAATAGCCGAATTCGTATTATAGAGACAGGAAATTCGGTATCGAAAACGGGAAACATGATGTCAGATGTGAAACCGGTCACAGACGGGTCTCTTGTCCGAATTTTTCCGTCTTACTTCCCCGTCTAAACAGACAGGTAAGTTGGATAGGAATCCCGTCTGGGCGAGAACCTCGTCTTAAATTCGTATTTAGACGGATAAATCAGAAAAGTTTCCGAAGACTGGTTTTTACTGTCAACTTTCCCGTCGAGGATATCTTGGGAATTTTTTATAAACAAGACGCCGTTCTGGCGTTAACTCCGGCGCACGTGCCAGTCTTCAATATATAGAGCTTCTGAACATAAACAATACAGTTCGCGTATTGTTTCGCATACATATTCGCATTTAGATGCCTTGCGAACCTAAATGTTCGATCGCGAAATTCAGAAGCACATCGCAGTATAGAAGTTCAATTGTTCAAAAATGTAAATAAACCACATGATACATTCACTTCGTCTTACACTTTGCCTTTGGAATTCGCGCTTATATAGTTGTATTAAATCTTCGATCCTGTGCAAACTACGCGACGTGTCAACGCGCCCATACACGACCACATCATCTTGTTAAACGGCGAAATAGCAGCGATATTATTAAAATAGGACCGGGTCTACATGTATTAAATATATTCTTACACCAATTCAATCTAAACTTAATCGAACAGCATGAAAAGAACGGTTTATTTGTTCCTCTTGGAGGAATTGCCGTATCATGCGAGCGAAATCGAATCGCGCATTGGAAAATTAGCCAAAGCTGTGCACCACAACTTGAGAGAAAATTTATTAGAGAAAAGAGACACTGGCAGTCATGAGACTGAATTATGTGTCTTTTACATACAAATATATACGATAATTTAAAATACATAATAAAATAAGGAACAATATATATTTACAACTTGGGAGATAAGACTGGGACGTAGATAAATACGGTCGCATACTCCTTTTGAATACTAGTATACTTCGCGCCATTATAGACTTGCGACGACGAAAAATAAAAAAAAACAAAAACAAAAACAAATTTTCAACTCCGAATTTTCAAAAGCGAATTTTCAACTCCGTCGCTGACGCCGGAGTAATTAACCGGAAGTCAACATAACGAATCGAATTAAAACTAACCAATTAGAAAATAGTGCGTGCGTTATGATTCCTTTTGCCTTTCACCTTTAAAGGAATTATGTGAGAAATCTTTCAAGAAGAATTCAAAATAGAACATCAAAATCAAGTGATTGTAAAGTGGGAGGTTTTGATTTTGATGAGTTTCCCGTCGGCTATCTTTAAAACAGGGAACGGGGAATGGGGGAATGGAACGGGGAATGGAAGGGAATGGAATGGCTTCGGGGAATGAGCCGGGGAATGGAATGGCTTCGGGGAATGAGCCGGGGAATGGAATGGCTTCGGGGAATGAGCCGGGGAATGGAATGGCTTCGGGGAATGTGCAGCTTGTGCGTCAGTGCGAGTTTGTTTGGCCCATTTAGCGTGATTAAAACCTGTAAACGCTTCCATGTCACGAATCATGAGACAGCTACTCACAGTTTGAATTCCTTGAGGTAAAAGACAAAGCGATTACAAGCTCATAGTATAAATGCGATGTTTGCATTGTCATTGTGATGTACATTGATGTACATTATATAGATAGAATTTGGGTAGGTGGTTCAATGTAAATCCTCCAAAATCTGAAGGCAATTAGTATAATACTGTAATAGTATTTTTTGCAGAAATCTTTTTAGTTCTTAATATGCCTTATAAAGCTCAATGTGTGTGATTAAAAGGTGAATAAAGATACTGACACAGTGTCACTTGTTTGTTTTTTATCTCAGGCCACGCGAACAAGACAGTCTTGTCTAAGCAGGAATAATGGTTGTGGTGGAAATGTGGCGAACGCATTCTGACAAGTTAATGGGTTTGCCCAAGAATACACTGAAACTTGGAGCAACAATGACCTCGAATATAACTACGTAACTAATATATATTTATTAATCTAATTTATATGACACCTCACATAATTCAAATAATGTTCAGATAAAGAGGTAAATATCTCACTGTTAATGGTGTAATAAATATTTTATATGTTGATTATATTCATAATGAATTATTTGTCCTGCTCCATACTTTGGCAATTCTGTTTAAGAAATCCCACCATAGTAGATCTTTTTTGAAATAGTTACAGTCAAGTTGTTGTCTAGTTTTAGTACAAAATAATACAAGTGCTACAATTAAACAAGGGAAAATAATAATAATTAATTACATAAGCAAGCACATTTTCTATTTTAAAAAGGTCTATGCACCTGCAGGAATTTCAGTGGGATGTCACTGGGAGTATTGGACAATATTAAAGAACCCACAGTAATAATACAATTGTCTTTAATTAATGCACAAAATTGTTAGTACATGTCATCTCAATTCATAGACCTTTTTAAAATAGAAAATGTGCTTGCTTATGTAATTAATTTTTATTATTTTCCCTTGTTTAATTGTAGCACTTGTATTATTTTGTACTAAAACTAGACAACAACTTGACTGTAACTATTTCAAAAAAGATCTACTATGGTGGGATTTCTTAAACAGAATTGCCAAAGTATGGAGCAGGACAAATAATTCATTATGAATATAATCAACATATAAAATATTTATTACACCATTAACAGTGAAATATTTACCTCTTTATCTGAACATTATTTGAATTATGTGAGGTAAAAAGTCATATAAATTAAGATTAATAAATAATATATTAATTACATAATTATATTCAAAGTCATTGTTGCTCCAAGTTTCAGTGTATTCTTGGAAGCAAACCCATTAACTTGTCAAGAATGCATTCACCACATTTCCACCACAACCATTATTCCTGCTTAAACAAAACTGTCAGAGGTCTTGTTTACATAGCCTGAAATAAAAAACAAACAAGTGACACTGTGTCAGTATCTTTATTTACCTTTTAATCACACACATTGAGCTTTATAAGGCATATTAAGAACTAAAAAGATTTCTGCAAAAAATACTATTACAGTATTATACTAATTGCCTTCAGATTTTGGAGGATTTACATTGAACCACCTACCCAAATTCTATCTATATAATGTACATCAATGTACATCACAATGACAATGCAAACATCGCATTTATACTATGAGCTTGTAATCGCTTTGACTTTTACCTCAAGGAATTCAAACTGTGAGTAGCTGTCTCATGATTCGTGACATGGAAGCGTTTACAGGTTTTAATCACGCCAAATGGGCCAAACAAACTCGCACTGACGCACAAGCTGCACAT
Source organism: Dendronephthya gigantea (assembly GCF_004324835.1). Taxonomy (NCBI): domain Eukaryota; kingdom Metazoa; phylum Cnidaria; class Anthozoa; order Malacalcyonacea; family Nephtheidae; genus Dendronephthya; species Dendronephthya gigantea. The sequence continues at coordinate 408,217 of NW_021163062.1, read as the reverse complement.
TCCCCGAAGCCATTCCATTCCCCGGCTCATTCCATTCCCCGGCTCATTCCATTCCCCGGATCATTGCCCGGCTCATTCCATTCCCCGGATCATTCCCCGGCTCATTCCATTCCCCGGCTCATTCCATTCCCCGGCTCATTCCCCGGCTCATTCCCCGGCTCATTCCCCGAAGCCATTCCATTCCCTTCCATTCCCCGTTCCATTCCCCCATTCCCCGTTCCCTGTTTTAAAGATAGCCGTTTCCCGTCCCTAGTATGAACTCGGCTAATGTAATAGCGCTTTCCATTTTGGGCTTTCTGCCTGGAGGAAGCGTCCTTGTTTAGTTGTTGTTCTCTAATTATCTCCACTGTAGACACAAGCATTAAGGAATTTTGTAATTTTTACACGAAAAGATGTTATATGGAAATCAGACGAGTTTCTAATCACCAAACGGTTAAACAGAACTAGAGTAAGGGAAAGAAACATTTTACCACACCTACATTTATTATCCTAACTGGCGTGCACATCATAATTTAACTCCGCTCCTATTTAGCAAATACACGACTTTGTATAGCAGACATAGGAAATTTCGTTATTCAGAACAATTTAACATACGGCAAATAGTCTAATAACAGCTACACGACTTAATCCACTATCAAAAATCCGACGAACGTATATGTAGAACGGACTGATTGTATTGTCCAATATATCACAGATTTGCAGTAGCTATATCCACTTTGAAAGTTTCCAAACTTCTCACTCACAAAGTATAGACCGCACAGACTATACAGTAGTTTGTGAATTATTTGTAAGGTCAGTCAATTATCTGAACGGAATCAAAGGAAGAATCGCGCTTTAGTCGTGCACATGCAGCGTAGAATGAATGCATCAGAAGAATTTCTTAGAATGTGCGTGATTTCTAAAACTTATCTATCTGTCTTATCCTAGAAAATTTCCATGTAAATTAGGCACGTTTTAAGTAACCTCATTTCCTCTTCGCAGAAAAGTTTCATTACGTATGCTAAAAATATAGCGCAGACTTTCGAGGGTGTGTGATTTTATATTCTTCTAATAATAGCCTATGAAGCACAAAGCGACCATTTCCGCACACCATGAAGCGAGGCGATATCAATGCATGCGTTAAACTCCCATGACTATATACGGGAGGTATACAGGTAATAGTTTTTCAATAACATCAGTTTTTCTTTCGTCGAAAGCGCGTCGCATCATTTGAAGTGCAGTAAGCAATCCATTGCAATGCATGCTCGCGCAATTGGGTTTAAATTCGATCGTTGGATTGAAAGGTCTTTGTAAATTTTCGATTCATCAGTGCAAGTATAGTTAAAGACAAAGTTGTCACTGCATGGAAATTTGCCCAAGATAATATCGCTTCGGAAATGAAATGGAGAGCTTTTTGAGAGGACACATTTTATATACCTTATAAGCAGCTGGTGCTGCTGACCTTAAAAAGAGTGTTGAGGATCCTTTGACATTTTAACGGAACAAGTTAAGAACAATTCACAAATCTTTTGCAAATTTGGTGGTGTTAACATAAGTGGATATTTGTTAAATGATATTACACTTAACTTGCAGATCAAATTTGGATTCGTTCTCCACTGATATACGAGTGTTGAGATATAAATAAGATTTGCTAATATTCTGATGATGGATTGACTACAGATACGCCGTATACCGTACCGTAGATTTACAACAGCACAAATGATTTAAATAACCAAACACTAAACGTCGAATCTTGTTTTTCGATTTTTAAAATCATGCAGGGATTGCAGTCGACTCTATAAAAGCTTTAAAGTGATATTTTTATATCAAAACTCCGAATTACACTTTTAAGAACTCTTTTGGAAGTTAAAACTATCATGCATGATGCATGTATAAAGCCTTAATAGCCTAATCGGTTACGTCTTCGTAAAACGACATACCAAGCTCATAAAACGCATTCGTACAGCAAACACGAAATAAACAAAGTAGACACCTACAGTTATCTGCAGCATCGAAACCAAACTCCAATCCGATCAGATCTGTTCGTATAAATCTGGAGCTATCCTAACATCCCTAGTCTTCGAACGCCAAGTACTATGCAAGCGTTTTTCACACTGACGCAGTATACCTTGATTGTTAAACTGTTTAAATTTCAATCAAAAGATCCACGAAGAAATACGACGAATATTGCTTTTATTCGCATCAACTGGTTTGTGGTTGCTACAGTAATGATAATCACTCCTAACTTCGTTGATGATTTTGATGAATATTTGAAAGTAATGGTTCCGTTGCTCGTCTGTTTATTCTGGATTATGACTATAGTTATTGCATACATGTACATACGCACCTTATACATGCACGCTTTGGAAAAGAAGCGATCCTTTAAAGAAAGGTTAAATGTATCCGAAACACAGCAAGGAAGTGTAATCATTAGTCAAAACATCCGCTTAGCAAAAACAACGTTCTTTTTCATAATGAGCGTCGTTCTCTCAACTCTGATATCAACCTGCGTATCTGTTCCTCCTATATTGTCAAGAATGTGATCAAGATGCTGTAGCGAGAGTGTTCCTGTATACAATGCCGTTGTTCATGGCCATATAGCAGCCATCATACTTTCAATTAATTGGATAATAGGAACACCACACTACTGCCTACTGGAAAGAATTTAAGAAACGAGTTCGCAAATGCCGTCGTGTTGGAGACAATGAAACTATACAGTCACACAGAAATTAACTATTTTATTAATTACAAGAACTGAATGGTTAATGACTTGCGTCAACTAAACTGTCAGGTCTTGCAGAGAAAATTGATCTGAACTGGGCAAGGTTTAGCCTACTCGCAGACTGATTAAGAGGCCGGAAATTAAACGGGGAAAATTCAGTCTGCTGAACTGCGGGCTTTATCGTGTAAGGTGACGTATCACTTACACGGATTTAAGTAACTGAACGTGATTGGCTCAAACATATCAACGATAGATCAAGCGTTTTGATTCGTTTAGTCGCTAAATATTTTGAATAAGTTATTTTTGGATATATAATAATTTTACACTGTTTGTTATGAAAGCATGGCGTCGTCGAAGCACAGTTACGATATAGATGTTCACCGTTGGGTGAACAGAACTTTCTTCAAAGACTTGTCGCATTTTGAGTTGCCATTTTTCGTATGCCTCTTTAAGTCCGCTCACAATGAGGTTATATGTTGAGCAAGAAGAGCGGCTCGTTTCCTTAGTTTATCGAGACAATGTCGACAAATGTAAAGTGATGCTCTAAAAGTCTAAAACAACAAATAGCAACTGTGGAAGAGCCTTTCGTGTGGCTTTTCGATGGTTCGAGAGCACACAATACAATTACAATTAAGATTATTCGACGCCATGTGCGCTCCTGGCCATGAATTTAGTATTCGGTGCGCCCGAATGATTATCATGTTATTATGCAGTTCATATTACGTCACCGTGATAAATCTCTGACGATAAACCCAGCAGTTCAGCAGACTGAATTTTCCCCGTTTAATTTCCGGCCCCCTAATTCAGTCTGCGAGCTGGCTAGGCAAGGTGTAAATCATGAATAAACGTTTTATAACAAAATATTTACGAAGGAAATAAGAAATTTATGTAATGTGATTTTATAAATAGACTACTAAGACAAGGTGTATCCCCAAGGGGATACGCCTTGCCGACGATAATTAAAAATCTTATATGATGGGCTTGGCACCCTATCTAAAAGACCGACAGGTAATGAATGCACGCAATATGGGAAAGGTGGTGAATGGCCAGCAGCAATTTGAAAACTAACAAAGACCAAATACCCAAACCACAAGGACTGAAGTTCTTGAGTGTAACCTTTTTACCAATTAAAAAGCGTGCGATAGATAGAACACATTTCTCGATTTTATCAATCGGGCCTTATATTGTATTGTATCTAATTCAATCCCAGCAAACGTTAAGGTTGTTGAGGGACCCATGGTTTTTTCCGATGTTACAGGCACGCCAATGAAATCACAAAGAGCAATGAATAATTGTAAGTTTGTTTAACAAGCAGAATAATCCGGTGCAACAAACAGGAAGTCGTCGAGCAAAATTAATGAAGGAGCTTGCCGATGTTAAGCCTTTCCGTGGCGATCCATTTGATAGCCGTAGTAAAAATCTCAAAAGTGCCGGCGACACGAACTGGAGCAACCCATTAGCATTGCCCAGTCGTAATAATACAAACTCCGCGTAAATAAATCACATTAAATAAAACGCTTTATACGGTTATACTGCAGAAAGAGCAGCAAGAGGTGTGACAATAGGTAATCAAGTCCTCAGTTTATTCTGATTGTCGGATAGATATAACTATTTCAGTGTGTATAATGTATAAATAATATAAATAAAATGTTTCATGGGTAACTTTCTGTTAAGAATCCTACATATTAATTATTATTAATTTATAAACGTGCTCCAATTTTGTGCGGAAATTAAATTCACTAGCTTGTGGTCAACCTTTTGCACTCTGCTGACTTGTATTGCATGTACCAAATGTGATAAACTAAAAACGTTAATTAAACTATAAAATCGCCCAGGAGATGACTGGCTGACAGAGTCTGTGTCGCAAGATCGAACTATATGCTACTCCACTCAATTTTTTGTTATCACTCATGCATATCTTTTTATTTTTATAACTTTTAATTAATAAGAGTAACTCCTATTTCACATTCTCAATAATTTCAAAATCATGCAATGAAAGATCAATTTCTATATAGATATTATTATATGAATATTTTGAAAGGTCTATGGACCTTTTTTTATATTTTTCAGTGGTTTTGTGATGCATTGTATGCGGTTCGGTTTGCTAACTATTATTGCCATCACTGAAAACGAATAAAATGTCCAGCAAATTATCAACTGCATGTGTTATATTGTTGTTACTAAAACAACCAACAGTCAATAGAAGGAACATTCAAATCTGCACTTGGCATCATTTATATGTAGCTAATAAAAACCCCAAGCAATGATTTAATGAAAATACATGCAATATAAGTCAATCGTGATCATGGCTACAATATTAGAAAAAGTAACTCACAATACACTCTATAGTATAGAACTGATAATCATTAATATATATGACGTCAAAGCCATTGCACACTATACATAGCTATGTTTATAGCGGACTTGCGTTTATGATGTAAATTGAACTATCTACATAATTATACCCATGACTTTTGCCAAGTGTTCGCAATTATGCACGCAATCTCAGTTTTTTGACAAAATTTCACATTTCTCTGGCAAATACCACGCGTTGAGAACGTAAAATCATAGGACAGAAATCCCATCGTGTGCGCCTGGCTCGCACGGTGCGGTACTCCGCACCGGCTCGGGGATAACAGTTTTACAGTGATATTTCGAATTTATCTCAAAGTCATTCTTAAACCAGTATGGCCGGATATTAATTTTACAAGTTTGTTATTATAATTATAATCATGCACACACTGGAAGTGATTACTTCCTAGAAATGTAATACTATAGCTACTTTAATACTTTCTTTCTGTTTCTTGTGTCCTATATAAGAACTGTTGAACGTTACAGTTGTCGTGAAAATTTGCATATAGTGATGCATGATATGAGTGATAGGAGTGATAAGTGGCTAAACCAAAAGGAAAGACCTATAACAAGATTTAGATGATATAGATTATCGTCCATATAATATCAATTCAGTAATTTTGAATTTTTTCCCTAAAATTATTTCTCGCATTTTTCTACGCTTGAGTTATTATGCAAGAAAACTATTGGTTTAACCATGTTAAGCCTTTTGCGTTTATATTGCATTTCCATATCTGTTACTAATACATCAATTATTTTCAAAATCATCCGCTAATCGTCTGCTACCGATATCAGGTCGGCGGTCATATGTGAACCAGTCTTCTTTGGGTACTTCTGCGGAGTGTTAACTTATTGCTGCCGAGCTTCAGCGAGGCAGCACACTATTCTGGACGTACTGATGTTTCTCCAGAGTTCACTCGACCCAGGCTTTTGCGCGCATTTATGTATTGTCGAAATTTGGATTTGATTCTGTCTGTCTGTCCGGAAAGATTTTTGTTCCGGGGGAATAATTAAGCGTGCGTATGTTTAAAAAATTAAAGGGGGGACGTACGGATTATATCTTCTAAATTGTAACGCGTGTGCAAATATCGATGTGCTGGAGTGCGAATGCAAACTGCCAAGTAAGTATGGTTTTTTCCTTTCTGCCGATTTCCATCAAGGTGATGAACTTTTTAGTATTTACTCGAGAGGCAAACAATGTGCTTTTATGAGTTTATCGGTGCTTCTTACGGCCCGAAATTTTCCCTTATCGTCGTGGTCGAAGATTACATTTAATAACGTCTTATTACAACCGTTACAAGGCCGGGGACAAAATGTACATAAAATCTCTTAATAGGGGTTTTATAGTCTTACCGTCAGGTGTACATTTTTTGTCTGTGGAAAACTTACCAACATATGTTAGTATATCAAAGGGAGAAAAATGTATGTAAAAGCTCTGAACTGACACTTAGTTCTAGACTGTACCAGTACAATTATGTTCATTTAATAAGTCGACATATCGGGTCCTACTAAAAACCGCCCGAGACCGCCCGAGAGTATAGAAAAACCGCCCGAGACCGCCCGAGAGTATAGAAAAACCGCCCGAGAGTATAGAAAAACCGCCCGAGACTTCAAAAAAGCGGCTAACAGAAATCTGAAGTTATTTTGTGTTTTTAAATTAAATATCACTAAATATGAAACGTTCTAAGAACACGTATGCTTAGACAAGAACATTTGACACTAACTAGCACAGATTAGCGGGCTGAATTGTAATATATTGTGCATGGAAATTCTCCTGGCTCTGTTGTTTTACTCAACATGATCCCCCCATGCCTTTAAAAAATTGACTGGTTCGTCCCTAAATTTCAATCAATTTTAAAATAAAAGGTCTCTAGATCTATAGTTTATAACCGGTCTCGGGCGGTTTTTAGTAGGACCGGACATGGGATATCGGCTGTGTTTTGTCATAACAACTACAAATAGATGATCTGCCCGTTTTTTAAACCCTAAAGTCATCAGCATGACTTTGCCCATGGGGCTCAACATATACTGGAGGGACACAAAGGATTAGCCCAATCATTGTACATGTTAGAGACAACTGAACACAATTTTATGCGGCAAGTCCCATTGAGAGTCTGAGAGAGTAAATAGTATTTACAAATTACAGACACCAATATTTGAGAGTTGAGACACAAACAGTGTCAGTAAAGCATGAGAGGGTAATCATACATATTTTATGAATCCGGCAGTATTTTATGAATGATATATTTCCTCAATATTTGTAGATGTCTAAATCATGTGCAATTCACATAATGCTACCAGGTACTGCAATTAATGTTTGCCAGGGTGAATTAGAGCAAGTTTGACCTATGATACATGCAGACTTTAATTAAATAAAGGTGCATGGTGTATATACCTTGTTACCTTCAATGCATCAATGGACATGAAACAAAAATAACAGAGTAAACTACAGTAATTACAAAACGAATCAAAGTGTTTAGAAAATGCAAATTAAATTATGCCCAAATTTACTACATTATTAGAATGTAGAAAGTATGATTAACTTTTACCTCAGCCTGTCATGTATGCAAATATAAACGTAATCTGACACCAACCCTGGTTAACTCGAACAGTTTTTCTTGAGAGTTCAAGTTAGCGGGGGATATATTTATATTGTTACTCTATTGAATATCAGGAAAGCTTATCAATTAATACTTAGGCATCATAGATCTGTAACTTCTTAGTCAGTTTTATCTTGCCAATAGCAGTTTTATAGTTGTTATATTGAATTTGTTATATTTTGTAATAAATTATATATTTGTTCAAATGTTTACATATCAAAGTTTTCCTTATAATCATATATAATCAAGTATGATTAACTGTATGCTGCTGGTTCTTTTTCCACTCCAGTTAAGTTATTAAGTTATGTTCGTGAATCTTGTTATTGTGCCCTCATTATTAATGTCACACTGTTGCCCTTGTTTCTGAATAAAACTGTTATCCGTAAAAATTCATCTGAACATTTAAATAAAGATTTTTAACTTAGCACTTTTGAGAAGTGTTTTGTCTATTTTAGGCAGTTGTTATACAACATTTGATGCTAAGTAGTTTGAAGATGCTTCCACGCTGCTCCCTGGTTATATTGTAAAAATTTTTAATTCAGATCTTCGGCAGCAATTTTTCCTTCTGATAAGAACGTCTAGTTTCTATGGGTTTCCAGATTTATTTACAAATATTTTTATCTATACACGTATTTACTCGGGGGGGGGGAGACTGGAGAATGCAAACATCATTACGGTCCCGACCTATAAATTGGCTTGAGGATAAAAAACCCTCTCCTTTAGGTCGCCATTGAAATACCATTAACTATATAATTATGTGTCAATCGTAATTTACGCGCACTAAAATTGATCAATTATTATAATATATACACCTCTAATATATAAATAATAAAATATATAAAAAAAGTATAAAATATCTTTTTTTGTTGTGTGAATCTTCACCGCCTTTTTGATGGCTTCTTTCCAGCTTTTGGGCTTTTGTAGTCGAAACTCTCCCGGCATATCGAGCAACGAGTTCTTTAAAACAACCGGAAAAAAATCCGTGATATATAGCGTTGACGTTGTCTGAGATGTAAAAGCAATCGTAGAGCTCTTTCAATATCTCGAGATATTAGAGATCTCTAATATTTTTTTCAAACAAATATTGTCTCGTTTCCACTTGAGGCTTGCATGTTCCCTTAATTTTCATAAGAGAGTTGCCTCCAAATTAATGATTCATGCAAAAATAACTTACATTCCGCTTTGAATCATCATCGAAATTAGGCATTCTTTGTGGACTTTGTGGAAACATGGAAGAATCTGGGAACCTTTGAACGTATCCTGCAAAAAGATTAAAAAAACGTGGATTTTAAAGCGGTTACTATTTTGTTTTCCACGGGGAGGGGCTAGTAGATATTAGGTTTAATGTACTAGCTAATGTATAATTATAGTGCGTCATGATTAGTAGGAGATCCTTGAACAAAAATACATAGTTACCTCCAGGCAGATACCACAATGCTCATGACCGGAATCTGGGCGACATTTGTGATTTTCTTTAAGTTGAACATCAAGACAAACACCACAAATATCGCAATGAAATGAACGATCTCCGTGATTCCTACAACATCAAGTTACGATGTCTGGCTACTCACAACTTTGTAAAAAAAGATTTTTTCGTTTCAATTACGGTTGTCAATAGGAAGGTTCATACCTGCAAATTCCGCATTTCTCGCAATGATAGGGATGATTACCCTTTCCGGTCAGATGTTTGCAAATACCACAGTAAAAATCAGCGAATCGAGTGTTACACGAAATGCAAAATTGACCATTTTCACCAAACTGTGTAAACATAAAAATATTAGTAACAGAATATTTATTGGCAGAATTGTCTAAATCCTAAAGGGGAAGAACTGTCAATCCACTGCAGCGAACGTGAACTAGTCTATAGGCATAAAACGGATGTACTCATTGAAAGAGATTTTTTACTATATACATGTATACTTCCATACAAATGAAAATCGTCTCCTCTTGCAGTGCAGAGATTACTTCAGCTTGAGTTTGAACTGAATAAAATGGGCTAAAGAAATCTTTTCTTTTTTACCTGTTGTTCTTTTTCGCACTTCATGCACTTTATCATCGTCGTATCACGTGTTTTTGGTTTCTGCTTACACGTGCTCGCCTCGTTGTGGCAACGACTGCACGGCCAGTATTTATCACAACAATCAAATTTCACCATGCAACGTCTCTCGTAATGATTACATGGCCAACTTTGCTTTTCCTGCGTCGACTTATAGCAGACAGATGTTGAATTCATGTCAATACAGACGAGAAACCAGGCAAACTCTTCTTAAATCCGAATCTACACGGATGAATGGGACGAGTTTTCTAATCACCAAAACGGTCAAAGACAGAACTAAAGTAAGGGAAAGAAACATTTTATAACCACCTGACCACTCATACATTTATTTCACAATTCCTACTTTCCGACAGTTTATGAAAGAACGAATCAAGATAAGCTTCCAATTTCTACTATGAATTCGGCATTTCGGCTAATATCGAACACTCTACTTATAGTATACAGGTCCTACCTAATATGAAAGTCTATAAAATAATGCTCTTTTTTCTCCCTACACAATGAAACAATTTTGTTATCAGTCGGAACCAATTTAAAGTGTTAATGCTATATAAATGTAATAATTTTGATCTCCACGGCTCCTATTACTAGTTTCTAAGTGTTATTTTTGCTCTGCAGTTGTGCTATCCTGAACTAACTGTATATTAAGTACTGCTCAAAATGACACTAACCAAAAATAAAATAATACATCAAAAAAATAACAGTGTTCTACTTTATGAACATTATGAATCAACGATAACGCACGTGATGCACAAATGTTCCTTTCTCCACTTCGAAATGATGTCAAATTCACAATGAATTATCATACATACATAATTCAGAATCATACATACACATTATTCATTGTATATCTACGCGTCTGCAAGTTTCTGGGGTTTCCCCGGCCGTGACTTCACAATAATTATTAGACAATTATTGCTGCCGCAGCGAGGTCGCCTGAGCGACCGAGCAAGGCAGCAGTCCCTAATTTATGTAGTAGGGGAAGCAAATTTACGAAATAGCGCACTGCATTGTGGTAAAAGATCTCCTACCACAATGCAATGCGGTCGGCTATACTATAAAACGACTGCATGCTTTATACGGTCAGTGTTTCAAATTCAAATTGTTTTTGGAAGGCAGACACTGAGTTAGCCGTGAGATTGTGCTCGCATGACGCATCACTGTTGTATAAACGGACACCAAAAGCGACGTGGTGAACCATACCGTTACTTGGCAATTGGAGTCTTGTGCTTTTGGTCTTTTACAAATACTTGCGCGTTTGGAATTTGAACTTTAATCTATTGTGATTTTAAGGTGTCGTATAACATTTGACTGTCACTTGTTTTATAGCTTTGTCATTTCGATTTTTTTAAAAGGTTTGAAACATATTTTCTTTTACTTTTATCATTGGGGTAAACCTGTGTGGCGTAACTAAAGCATGTATAAGTATTTAACTTTTAAGTTAGTTCTTTGATTGTTTTATTTAAGGGGCTAAAGCCTTAGGGTTTTAGTTTCACAAATACCTCGCGCATTTGGAATTTGACCTTTGATCTATTGTAATTTGAAGTGTCGTATAACATTTGACTATAATTTGCGTAACCATGGTATGAATTTTTAACAAGCAAGCATTTTGCGCATGCTATTTCTATAAGAGTATAGGCAGCAATACTGCCTTTAGGTAACCTAGTAAGTATAGATATAATAAAGCTAAATCGCTGACTCATATAATTATTATGACTCGAAAGTGTCACCTGTCGATCGATAGATCTGTAGAGCAAATCCAAGATTCAAAGCAAAATGACAGTAGATGTCATCAGAGATGTATTACGGAAATGGAGCTTTTTGCGGTTTCTGGCCGCGTATTGTTTCAAGATTCATCCGATCGATTTTAATGTGGTATATATTTAAGTAAATTGGATAAAATTTGCAAAATGGTCTATCGATAAATAGCCTATGGCCTATCATTTTGCCAGAAACTCAGTGCAAATATATTCGGTGCTGAGAAAATCAAATAAATAAACACTAAACAGTCTTAATTTGACACAAATACATAATTCCATTCCATCATTCCAAAACTCAAGTGGCAAAGCTGACTTGGACGCGTATTTTGTGCGAATACATTTGGCACAATTCTTTCCAGGAAATTGTTAAGCGGCAAAAAGTTCACAGAACACAGTTCAGAGACGTAGTGCGTGAAAGGGTGTGAAGGGCTGGCCTCGTTTTCGTCAAACTCGCAACAGATCTCGTGCTCTTTAGGGAATAGTTAATAGAGGCCGAAATTTCGTCTTAAAACGCAATGACTTACGACGTCAACTACGACGCCAGCTAATGGCTAATTACTCCGGCGTCAGCGACGGAGTTGAAAATTTGCCTCGGTTTTGTTTTGTTTTTGTTTTATCGTCGTAGGTGTGTAATGGCGCGAAATATACTAGTATTTACTTATTTTACTATTTAAAATCTGTATGTGATCGGATTTATCTACGTTTTGTCTCCCAAGAGTTGTGGTGCACAACTTTGGCTAATTTTCCGATGCGCGACTCTATTTCGCTCGCATGATACGGCAATCCTCCAAGAGGAACAAATAAACCGTTCTTTTGATGCTCTTCGATTAAGTTTAGATTAAATCGGGCCGGTAAGAATATATTTAATACATGTAGATTCTGGTCCTATTTTAATAATATCGCTGCTATTTCGCCGTTTAACAAGATGTGGCCGTGTATATAGGCGCGTTGACACGTCGCAGTTTGCACAGGATTGAAAATTTAATATAACTATATATAAGGCACGAATTCCAAAGGCAAAGTGTAAGACAAAGTGAATACCATCATGCGGTTTATTTACATTTTGAACAATTGAACTTCTATACTTTTTAAAGTACGATGTGCTTCTGAATTTGGCGATCGAACAACATTTAGGTTCGAACATGAACTGTATTGTTTATGTTCAGACGCTTTATATTGAAGACTGGCACATGCGCGGCACGCCGGAGTTAATTAACGCCAGAACAGGCGTCTTGTTGGATGTTTAAATCCCTTAGAGGTGGTCATAGATTCTCCAGCCCTACGCATGGAACGCCTTCACTTGAGACATACAGAAATATTTTGTCAGAACTCGGTTATACATAAACGTAATAATTTATATCTTCATTGTTTCAAAGTCGTATTTCAACTCGTCTTACTAGTTTGTGGTGATATTCTTAAATGATTATAGGACCCGAATTATTACATTGAAATACGTTAAAATAATATTTAAAATATAACAGTTTTTAACGCAAATATCATGTTAAAACTCTTTCCCACCTTATATTGTTTGAAGCCCACGCTAACACATTTGTATATGCCTATATGGTATATTCCTTTGTGATTTTCTTTGAACTGATGTCACTACAAGAAGCGAACGAATTTATTTCGACCACTTGTAAATTTCGGCTTGTTTATATCAATTATTAATCGATGCATCAGCATGTTTTGTAGGGCCGTAGGGGATTCCCCATGAATTGACTTATATTGCACAATTATGACTACATACAGTGAAATACGCTGCTATTTAAGATTATAGACTGGATAGAGCAAGCATATACTTATCTAGTAATACATACAGTAAAGGCAAAATATCCAAGATATTCTTAATTTCTTTAGATTTTACGTCGTATTTACGCATATATCCTGGCGTGTAAATCCAGGATCACCATGCTGGTGAATTACACAAAATAAATCTTGTCAAATCAGAACAGAAGTGAGCAAAAAAAATGTCAAATCCGTAATTATAAAATGCCTACGAAGCAAGGACGTTTTTTGAACTGTAGTCAAATTTTTATTCTGTGTTCAGCAAGAAATTTCAAAAAACAAAAAACGCAAAATAAGCTAAATTGGGCTTTCATCTAAGACTAAGTTAAAAAAGTATTTTATGCCGGATATTCTAACAAAATGCGAATTCAATTATATGGTGATGAAATGTTTCATTAAAAATCGGCTACACAGGCCATCTCGCAAAAATCTTTGAGACACTTCTCCAATCCCCCCTTCTCCCCATTTATAGACAGTGTTAGCTATAAATATTCAATACAAACAATATACTTTTCGAAAGAGACGCATGGGATGTGGAGGTAAATAGAGCCCCGTTTACACTACACTCGATTTATTGGCAGGGCACGGCTAAAATGGGTAGCCTGGGCACTGATAAAATCGGGCACGAGTGCCCGTTTTAGCCGTGCCAATAAATTGAGTGTCGTGTAAACGGGGCTTAGAATTGTAGAAGCAGGTGTATTTGAGGCAAAAATCAAAAAGTAAGAAAAAATTTACTCACCATTTTTGCACCTGATTTTGCACCTTCCGTTAAGAACTCCTAGTAATTAATGCTACTGTTGGTTATATTTTTCGTGAGACAGAAACATTACTTTAATTGTTTAGTAATAACTATAATGCATTTTTTGAAGAGCACTGTAGTATCATATTACGGGTATTACTTGTATTTTTAAGAACGAAGCATTTATCATAGCTATTCTATTCAAAACGTTTCAACGTATACCATGCATGTATCAATGAAACTCAATATTTACGAAGTGTTACGTAATTCATTGTTTATCACCGCATTCCCAAAATAATCATAAACAGTATCATGCAGAAGTGACCGAATACGGCTATTTTGTAATGCTACTCTATATAAAAGCGTGTACGTACAACTGAAAACGCGACAGTGGAAAGCAGCCCCTTTTACACAACACTCAATTTATTCGTACGGTTCGGCTAAAAATAATGGGTACCGTGCCCAAAAATATTAGTGTTCAGGCTACCAAAACAAAGACCGGGGGCACGGACGAAATGGGCACGGGTACACATTTTAGCCGTGCCGTGCCAATAAAAACCCCGTTTACACTACAATCAATCTATTGGCACGGCACGACTAAAATTGGTACCCGTACCCAATCATTAGTGTGCAGACTGCCAAAACAAAGGCTGAGCTCAGATGAAATGGGTACGGGTGCCCATTTTAGCCGTGCCGTGCCAATAAATCGAGTGTAGTGTAAACGGGGCTTTTAAACGAGTGTAGTGTAAACCAGGTATAAGCACTAATAAAATTGGGCACGGGTACCCGTGCCAATAAATTGACTGTAGAGTAAACGGGGCTTTAGACTGTCGTATCAGTGTGCTAGTCTGTCCTGAGTTGTGTTGAGCGAAGAGGTGAAAGATTATTCTCTAGTGCATGCCTGTAAGATATATAGGAATTGCGGGTACGCGATAGAATAGCAAACACAAAGTATACTATAGTCTATAATTTATACCAATCGTGTAATGAACGCTCCAGTGTAACTTGGTACCACATGGTATGATTGACCGGCAAACAAGGCCATTAAGCCAAAAGCTTGGCGAGGTGATATCGTTGCGGCATGCTTGCTCTCGCAGGAACTGATCGATGCTTTGTTGATTTTCTTTCCTAATACACGGAAATAACCGGAGCAGATATATTAAGTTAAATTATCTAGACATAAATTGCAGGATTATGAGTTCGAGAGAGTTATAATACAGCCAGTGTACAAAACATGAACACGACCACGGTGCCCTTTGCTGCAATGAGTGCACTTACGATGGCATACAACAAGCACAATAGTATGCAGCAGGTATTTTACTGTGAATTATAGCCAGCGACCCGTCGCTGAAACCGTTCAAGTGTAACACGTTATACTACACAATTTAAACTATATAAACTATGGCTTCATAACTTTATTTCTATTTTGGCGGATTGCTTGGAATAAAGGTCCAAATACTACCATAGATGTACAAATCAACTTACCTAAACTGAAGAGATTGACAAAGGATATTTACCTACAACGGACAGGATCGTAGAAAGAAAGAAAGAAAGAGAAACAGACAGCAGACTTCAAGCGATATCCTTAGCAACTGACCAACACGTAGGCGAGAGGTGAAGCACATTGATTATGCGGCGGTGCGCGCGCAACTCATGTTACCCCGGATGTACGCAATTTGGTGAGAATTAGATTCTTGCTGAAACTTCCTCTTCTTGATAATTATAGGATATGTGAAACGATATGTTAAATAGTTTTTTCGATTTGATTACTTGACAAGGGTGTCAAGCAAGTTATTATTGGTAAAAAGAGTTTTATGAATGTGCAATCACCATAGTTACTAACACCAGACACACCCAATGATTTAAATTAACGATTTTTGTAAATACGATAACTAACGCTAGAACGACGGAGTTGAAACTAGAACAAATGACACTTCTGCACTGTTAAACGTTTTTTAGCCAATAAATATAAATCTATCTAGTCGTTAATTAGTCTAGACCGAACGGAATGCAACTCTTTTTGGTTCATTTCCGTGTTAAATGTCTTTTACAGTCGCAGCAATAGAAGCGTTCCAAAAAATATCAGTTGGTTTACGGAATTTTAGAAAACTAATTGAAAAACTCCTTACTTCTGGTAACGTCCTTACTTCCTGTATTTTCACAGGCCAATCAATTTTTGCCTGATTATTCAGCAATTCTTATTTGAAATTTCATTAACCTCGTTATAATATATTCATAAATTATTATAATATATTCATAAATCTCTGAGAGAACAATACAATAAAACAATGAAACAATAAAACAATCCAATCGGGCCGTTTTGTTTGCTCAGGGTAAACTTTCGTTCAATTCTCGCGTTCCGGTTATATATTTTTTCAGGAAAAATATTTAGGATCGAACTAGGGAGACTGTGTGGTAGACCACTAACATCCTGTATTGTACTAAAATAATGTAAGGGTTAGAGTCTGTTGTGAGTGTTTTGTTCACAATACACGCTGACAATACAATGAACGAGAAATTTATTGCTAATAGACGAAGATTGCATATTAAAAAATTTTACTGACTATTTATAACGATATTCTGTTATGTTGTATATTTAAGTGCTAGCTATACGTATTGTTATTAGAATATTTCATAATTGTTATCCGTCCATGTTTCACGCTACGGTGTCCTTGTTAATTGGACCAATAAATTCCACACACAGCAAAACGTGACAATACAAAACAAACATCTCATCTCCTGGTTGTTGTCTTTTCAATAGATCGTTTTTGAAGTTTGTGCGCAAAACTTTCTCGGCAAATCGGGCAACGTGTCCTGGTGAAAGAAAAAACATAATTACGGTTTAGATAAAGTACATACCATGGGCGCAAAATTTATATGTAATTTGACGAATTATCTCCAAAACCCGACTGATTTTATACGTAATTGATTTAAACCATCATTGTCGTTCTAAAATACTACAATTAATCTTGTGCGCAGGATCCAGCAGGTTATTGCATGTCTGTACAGAATAGTAAACTTAGAAATAAGCAAAGACAAACCTCGTCCTACAGACAATTTTTTTCTCACTAACACCTAACATTCCTCGAGATTCATGCAACAACTGAAGCTTATTATCCGTAAACAAAAAACATCGATCTGATATTCACATTAAAGAGCGAACTATAAGCATGCAAGGTCAATAATCTGTTTATTATATGGCCGAACTGCATGGCACGTAGCTACATGGAATATACGGTAATACCGACCACGATCCGTACCAATCAGAATAGAGGATCTTGAAAAGGCGTTTAATAAGAACGCTTATTTCACACCTTACGAGAACATTCAACTTACATTCCATTTTGAATCATACGTGTAACACATTCCTTATGAACTTTGTGGGAGCACGGAAGGATCTGGCAGCCTGTAAATGCGTCCTACAGAAAAATAATTACAATCAGAAACTTGGTTAATATCATTTTACACAATTCGACTCAAATCTTGGACTGAAGGTTCGCAAATAATTTCACGATACCCCGTAGCGAGGCGTACTCTAAACATTTAAAAAAAAATTTGAAAAAGACTATTAATCTTTTTAAGTCATATCATGTAGTATTCCCTACACAAGGTTATTTAATCAGATTGCTTAGCCTGGTATATGCATTTGTTTTCTGACCGAACCGAATAATTATGTATATAGGGACAATTTGTAGACTTTCCGCTACTTTGATATAGTGATCAATATTGATATGTACCTCAAAGCAAATACCACAGTTGTCATGAGCGGAATCTGGACGACATTTATGGTTTCCTCTGAGTTGAACATCAAGACAAACACCACAGACGTCGCAATGATATGAACGATCTCCGTGGATCCTGGAAAAAAATTATAACAATAGCAGTGCAAATGAGTCTTTAATTTGCAAGCGGTATACACAATATTGAGCATATATACCTGCATATTCCGCATTTTTCACAATGATAGGGATGATCATCCATTCCAGTCAAATGTTTGCAAAGACCACAATAATAATCAGCGAATTTACTGTTACATGCCACGCAGAATTGATCATTTTCGCCAAACTAAATTAAAAAAAAAAGACGAGACATTTAACGCTTGCGATAGAAACCTTTAAATATTGTAGAAAATCTTCACTAGAAGTGGACGATGAAAAAACTGAACCTTCCACAAACGGTGACATCATCGTAAATCAGTTATACATGCATGTATGATTTCCACCAATCTTAAAAGATCTATATCGCTCATCGCGAGGCAATTATATCACAGGGCCATTATGGGCGTAAAAATATTTAACAATATTGTCACTAACTTGTTGTTCTTTTCCGCATTCCATGCACTTTACCATCGTCGTATCACGTGATTTCAGTTTCTTTTGCTGGCACGTGCTCGTCTCGTTGTGGCAACGATGACAAGCCCAGTATTTATCACAACAATCAAATTTCACCATGCAACGTCTTTTGTAGTGATTACACAACCATCTTTCCACTTGCAATTGTTCCACCACGTTATTTGATCCCGGAGACATATTTAATTGCCCGGAGAGATTTTGCTTCGTCACCCTTTTCTCAGCAGCACTCGAGGTAATCTTTGCTCGAGACCTATTGCCATCACCTTTTTGAAAAAAAATATTCATAATACTTTGTTTCTTGCGAAAACCAAACGTAGATGTAGCAGCAAAATGTAGAATTGGTTTATGCTCCATACATGCAATCCTCTCATCTATTACAGATACTGAAGATTTATAAAACTTTCTTTTCATCGCACTTAATAGACAAAATTAATAAAAAGTGAATATTTATTCATTTCTAGTTGGAAATTATATTTATAGTAGCGAACTAGTATAAACCAACCTCTTTCATTTTCCCGTCTGGTACGATCTGTAGGAATCTGTAGGAATCTCTCGCTCGTCGGAACTTCATTTTCAACTGATCTGGAGATCCTTCGAGAATATCGCGAACACCCACGGGAAGCGTCATGTTGACTACTGCCTATACATTGACTGCTCCGGCTGGATTCTGATGCTACGCTCTGTTCCACAGGAGATGAAGAGCTCGAAGGATGATTTTTCGTAAGGATCCTAGACAGGTGAGCCTGACTTCTTGTGATTTCACGTGTTTTTCTTACGCTTCTTGCCTTTATTCCACACATGGCCAATTTCAGCATAGCATGGTCTCCGCAGTTAAATTCATCAATGAGGCAAACTAAATCAATTCTTTTAATCGACTGGAAGAAAACACGGAGCACACCTAAATCTGAAACACTGATAACACCTTTCCCGTCTAAATCAAGAATGACGTCGGTTGCTGTAAATTTGGTTTCAATGGAAAAATTTTCCCTTGCCCAACACTTAAACTCCACAATATCACCTAAGAGTAGGCTATAACTAATTGTGAGCAATAACTGCTTGTAGCCGTTCAACACTACTGGATTACCAATTGACTCTGCGCTACTTCCTTCGGCCACTTCAACAGGGAATGGTATTAATTCAAATAAAGCGCCACTTTCATTGTTATCTTGATTTTGAGGTCTATTCCTTTTTTGCTGATTATTGCTTTGCTGTGGACGTACCTCTACAGGTCCAATCCTGGTTTCTGAAATAGTGCCACTGAACGAAATGTTGGCATTTACGATTGACATCGGACTATACTCTGGCGTATCATCGCCTCCATGATTTACTGCCTTACGAGGAAAAATCTCCTGAAATTTTTTTACTGCTCTTGCTTCATTCGTTTTTAAATCGTTTTTGACTAAAATATTTCCAAGCTCGGCTAAGACAACTCTCTTCTCGTTATCCATCTTGCGAAGGGCATTTTTCAAACTTAATATTTCCGATGCTAAACGTTTTTCTTCTTCGATATATTTCTGTCTTTCTAATTCCAACTGTCTCTGTATTTTTCGGATTAAAAACTTTTGATGGCATAAATCACGTCTTAAATTATCATTTTCTTGCGGTTTTCGACTGCTATTCTTTGACTCAAAATTTACTTCTAAATTACTCTTTTTAAAATCTATATCATTGTCTGACGTTTGTGTTGATTGGTTACAAGTCGCTGGTTTTACCGAAACATTATTAATTATTTTACAACGTACGTCTATTGTTTTGGAATATCTACAATCATCGTTTTGAAATCGATTTTTACAGACTTCACGCTCTTTCAAGGAAATCCGAAATTCCAACATAGACCGACATTTAAGGCTACTAATCGCACACTGCACAAAAGAAACATAATTTTCTAAAAATTTTAAAAGTTTTTCCCTTTCTTTAAAGCAAATAGCTTGAGTAAATATTTTACGAAGGCCAATGTTTTCACACAATCGACTATCAAAGGATTGAAACATTATTTTGATTACATGAACTTTTTTATCTGCTCTGTGACACTTAATTAACCGAGGTTTTAAATCAAATTTAGACAATTCCTCAACTATGGTTACAATTTTATTTTCGAAGTCTCCTTTTCGAAGCTCTTTCCACGGAACTGAATCAACTACGTTCAGAGCGGTAATGCGTCTCTTAAACTGAAATTTCAACAATATTCGTACATTGGGATTGTCATGACTTTCAGTTTTGATACGATCGCAGAACGTATTTTTAGGCTTTTCCAAGAAATGACGGTGTGACATCCTCTATGCATTACCTTACTGATGGTTGAAGATGGCACCTGTTTGCGAGAAATTCTACCCAACAATGTAGACGGTATCATCGATTTAAAGACTTTGTTTAAGATCTACCAGACACCCACTACAATTGCATCGTTGACAATTTGAATCGTCCAGTGTCATTGTCCCGCGACAACGGCTGTAATCGTGAAGGAAAAACAAACTTTTCTTAGCCATGTGTTGTCTTTACCATCTTTAGAAATCAATAAAACATTTAGACTGCTTCAGAATGAATGGAAAAGATCAAATGATGTTACATAATAATTGTATTTCATTTCGTTGTGTATTAATGTAATGAGTTCTCGTTGGCTGATAGCACATTTCTCATTGGCTGATAGCACATTTCTCATTGGCTGATGGCACCTTAAAAAACCACACCCATCGCGTGCATTGCCGTCACTCAGCTAGTCAGCCGCACGTGTTTACTTTTCATTTGTTGTGCTTTAAAAGCACCATCGATGGTTTGCATTGTTAAATTTAAAAGTGAACATTTAATGAAGTTTCTACTTCAACTTGGACATAAACGTGTGTTTTTTGTATTAGCTACACATGTAATAAATTTATACTGAGTTTCATTAAATTTTGACCGTCTGATATTTCACTGCTGAGGGGTCTCCTCCATACCTTGTTCGTTGTTTCACTTAATTTGAAATGTTTTCTATTCGGCTGAATTCAGCCTTAAGGCAGCGAAAGAGAATGGAAGTAATTTTATTGATTCGCATTATCGTCCATCAACGCAGTCAATCATGAAATAGCAATTTTTTACACGCACCAAGAATCTTCAGTTAAAAATATTTAGAACTAACCTTTAGCTTTCTTCGTCGTATATAATTATAGAGATTATCGAACTCTCTTATTAAGTGTTCTCTTAACTTCCCTTGTTATGACCGGGCTAATCGTTTTTGTAGTTTTGCAATTTGTATCAGCCTCGTACCCAAGCGCTTTTGTGAAAAACAAAAGTTATAAAGGTTGCATTCAGTTTCTATAAAGAGATCTGTGGCCAAGGAAAGCGCGCGAAGGTGCTTGGTATATATATATTAAAGCAACCAAGAATATGAAGAGTTTTTCATTCACGTGCTAAGATCGCTTCAGAAGTCGTTTCGGAGTTTAGATATATACACGTCCGAATAGAGAGAATTTTTGGGCAATCGTACCGAAGTTAATTTCGGTGTATTGCGCAAAAACAGATATTGAGTATGTTAAGATATTTCGATATTTTTAATTTTATAAATATGCAAATGACCTTTTTGCACTAATTGCACTTGTCCGGAATGGGTTTCTAAACACTTAGTTACATTTTACATTAAGTTTGTTAGTTGGAAGCCAAATCTGATGGGGGTACTTATATACCACTTGGTATAGGAATTTCCATTGGAAGGTTAGGAATTGGAACTTCCAAGGTGAACAGAATGCATTTCGAGACACATCTACACATTTTCAGTATAAAAGATGCTATACATGCAGTATTATTATAGTGAAATTATAATTACTGATCATGAAAATAATATGGTTTAATATGGTGTAGACTAGTGTTATTTGTGTTCTGTATTCTATGAACAGTGAAGTTTGAAACAAGACGTTTATACGTGCGTCTATATTTGTCAAAATCGTATGAAATAAGCAACAAATCATGTTGCACGTTTCGTGCGCAAGAAGGCTAAATCAAACCAAACGACTGGCGTTTCCCTCCACAGTTTGAATCACGAAAGCATAAAATATTTTAAAATAAAGGCAGAAGTGGCCGCAAATATACAATCAATACATGGTGCTGCCTGGATCTAGCGATCGAAATTGGCAGACTGGAGAAGAATAAAGGATTTACAAGAGAACAGTGCCATATTGTAAATCGGTGATCCGGAGATCGGTGTAAAATTGCAATAACTTGAAACATTAGGCTGAAACAAACGTCAATAATTAAAAGTGTTCACCAGTTATAGGGGCGCAGGTTAATCTGCTTGTATAGTATTGTATTGTATTGGTCTACTGCAATGCGGGCACGAAATATTCAACCTAATCACGAAAAGATTTTATTAACCTCCAAGATTGTACTTTGAAACCCATGCATGCATATATCATAATCCAAATGTTTCAGTTTATATATACAAAAGCGTGATAGCCGGAAGAAACTGAGATAAAACGGAAGACCTACTCTGCACCTTTTGAGTGGCCTATAAGCTATTTGGAATTAATTTGATTCACTTACGGGGTGGCTGAATTATTTGCACCTAAAAGGAGACAAATCTGTCTTTTCTTGCAATGTAGTTGATTGTTTTAAATTTTTATATATTATTATGTGGGGCAGCTAAGTTCACGTATAATAATCTATAGATAACTATAAAGTCCGTTTCCCGGGTCTTTCCCGATTTCCTTCACACAAAATTGTTAAGTGTATATTCCATGCATGCAAATTGCTAAGTGTATATATGCATGCATGCAATGATGTCGAGAGTGGCTAGGCATTTTCATTCTGCAATGATCAAATCTGAGCTGAAGGTTGCGAATTCTATTGTCACAGGCTATGTGCATATGTGTTTTGCAACATGACCCTACTTGTCTGATTGTAAATCCATATTGGCTGAATCTAAATATGATGTTGTAAATTTTAAAGTCACAAGACTTATTCTTGAGAAAAGCTAGCTCCACCTAATATATTCAAAAAATAAACATTGCGATTTGCGGAAATCGCAAAACTTACCTTGATCGAATATGATGACTATTTTACAGGCCTCTGTGTGGTGTATCTTGTAATTCAGACTTTAGCATATTATGCGCTCTGATAGTTGGCAATTGACCTTTTTATATACTTTTGATGAAAATTTCAAAACCCCCTATGGGCGAGAGGGAATTTTTCAATTGAATACGTCAGATTACTAATTAGGCACAAGATTTAGGTATGCTGGAGAATATGTATCCTGTTTATAAAACTAATATACATTCAACAAGAAACATTTTTATTGCATGCAACTAAGCAGAGCAGTGCAAATCCAATTCATTTATGAACAAGTATTATTTTCAAATGGTTTATCTTTGAAAATACTAACTAAGCAGTTTTTAGAGTTTGCTTACATCATTCCGTTTAGCGGCGGAAATTAGACGGGGCGTGACTTTGATGTATTGCAATGAGTATATAACATGACTCGGTCGTGGCAGTCGTGTACTCCTCCCGACAGTAGCATGCACTTGTTGGTTTCAGAAAGTTTTTTCACGCAGTTTCTCACGCGTCATTGAATTTCAGTCGGGTAAGCGGGTACAAGTAAACAGCTACTTCAAAGAGAAACTGGGGAATACCCTAAAACACTGAGTTGCAAAAACGCTGAGGTACGCAGATACCACCCGGAAGACGGTTTTCTTTGAATGACATTTTTGAGGAAGGTACAAAGTTAAACACTCTAATTGATCACATGCATGTAACAAAAAAACAAATATTTCTTTATGCTGTTTGCCACTTGACTCAGTGACGTAACGTCATTTTGAGGAAAGTTTACAAAACTTGAAATCCTACCGGAGAAAGGTTGAACTGTTGATGGTGTTATGACGACAATTTACCCCGTTTAGTGCAGCGTGTTCAAAAAAATCTCGTCAAGTATTTCTGAATGAGGAAATTCTTCACTCTGGATATTGGTTAGGACTGACAGTTGCACGGCCATCAAAAGAGCGAGTTATTGCAGGAACACGACATTATAAACAACAATCAATTCCACCGAACATGAAAATGTGCCTCAAATTTGTCTCAAACACCAATTTTAGGCTTCTATATCCATCCTGTACTGACATAGTAAACGAGCTCTACCCATTTTGCACCAACCCTGCATGGAGTGATTGGCCCACAGGTCCGTCATTCGTTAATTAAAATCCAGTTTGTTATCGTGTTCACAAAAATCGTCAATTTTCCACAATTGGGTGTGTTTGATCTGGGTAACTATAGTGATCGAAGGCTCTTACAATTGTTTTTTTCACTCAGAGAAACTTGGCTTGCAATATGCCATGAAAAGATTTTTATATTTTTAAAGATAAAAGAAATTTTTTAATGTACTTCACTACCTTAAAGCCTATAGTTTACATATTATGTATACCTGCACGATTGCAAATTTTACCGGTCTGGAAATACTTTTTGCCAAGTAATCACTTTTTTTATTGCTGGCAGACAGATTGATATGCTTGTTTATGGTTAGTCAGTGAATTCCACGCAGACCACTTTACATTTACACAGTTGCTGATTTTGCATGACTTGCAAAAATTTTATTCATTTTGCATGACTTTGCAAAAATTTCATTCATCAAACTTCAACGGGGATTTCCCTTTTCCCCTGACTATATCAGCGACAACTCATCATGCCTTGAAAATTGAAAAAAAGGTCACAAAAGATCACGAAGGGTCGCAGAATTTTGATTCGACTGCAAAATTATAACAATTCTAAACCTGGGAATTCCCCGTTAATTGCAGCTATTTTTGGCGACAATTTAGCGTGATTACAAACACAAACCAATAACTTTTGACAACATAGCAATATTGATGATTGTTATGGTTTGAATAGGGATTTAGAATACCTTAAAATGCTGTCAGAACAGATAAACAAACACATTAAACCACCGGATTAATAAATATTAGAATGGTAATAAAATTAAATATGATACGTGGTGAATATGATCATCCAAATGTATTTATAAACTTGCGTACCTGCACATGGCAATGAAAAACTCACTTCGTTTAAAAACACTTCTGCGCCAACAATCTGGATAATATTGTCAGTTGGCAGTAATCAACATGACATGAGTATTAAGAAACAATATCCTGTTGAAAACTTCCCTCTGACAACAATAATGATTGTGTACGTAATCCTTTGTAAAGTTGATAAAAAGACAATTCCAACGGAGGTGAGCTTGGTCCGACTTCACCGTCATTGCTTCTTTTCTTAAATTCGTCTCTGACTAGCTGTTGCTTATTCACCAGCTCCGTATCCAGGCGCTTCAAATAACTATAAATATAGGCAGACTAGAGGCTTTTTCATAGATCAGTGTTTTATACAGCTTAGCCACTGATCTATGTAAAAGCCTGTAGTGTGCCTATATTTACAGATTTAAAGCGCCTGGGTACGGGCTGGTGATTCACTATGAAGACCTAATCACTGCAGCATTTTCTTTTGGAACATTTTGGAGCTAATTTGATACCAGAGATTGAATTTGCGCCAGGGAAAAATATGGTTATCTTTTCGTGTGTTTGAAGTCGCTGTTTCCTTTTTACCACGTCCTCCATCACTCTCACCGGAAACAACATCTGATTTTACAGGACAAAACAGCAATTAGTATGCTGGGTTCACAAAAATCGTACATCTACATAAGTCAAACTGAGATGCTACCGAACTGAAAATGTTATCCGATTGAAATCAAATGCCTTATCGCATCGTGCAGCATGCCCTAAGGTGGTGCAGTGGTACTAACTAATTTGGCCACAATAAAGAACTGAATATTATATAACAATATCTGTATAGTTACCTTTCATTTTAATCCTTCGATAATGTTTTCAAATACTAAACAACCAAACTCCGTAACTTAATCATCAAGTTAAGTGGCAGAAAATTCCGACACTGAAACTATACCTTATTGTTGTCCTTTGATACTCAACATTGAAATTAGGAAGACAAGAAAAAAAATGAAAGATACATCTTGGAATCTACAATTGCTATATCCGAGGATTGCAACATCCAAGAATTCTTAAACCGCGCTGATAAAAGGAGGAGTTTTGTTTTATTCTAACCAATCAGCGCGTTTGTTTACAATTTCTTTTTAAGACCAATCATAATGCAGGTGCAGTAATAACCTTAGTGGATTTGTACGGATGGGAATTCTCGTGTAAACAAATGACCTACCTCTTGAGCTGCACGATTTTTTTACAAGTTGAAACATTATATGGTCCAGTTTTCTGCGATTAGATCAACTAATCAACTTCTTATATATAAAAAATATACAGTAAGTTTATACGTAGTTTATACACATATAAGTTTAAACGTATTGCCTAGCTCATTCAATTTATCAAATCTTCTTGCAAAGAAACTGAAGATAATAAATTATTGCCAATTGGCAGTAATCAACATGACATGGTTTGAAACCCCATGTCTTGATGATTACTGCCCACTGACAACATTGACATGATTTTTTCCTTGTTCACTGCATGGCATGTCTTCTTCCAGTACGCTTCAACTCTATTGACTTCCATCGCAATTCAGATTCTGAGAGCTTTGGCCATCATTTACACGTTTAGGATAGTTCAGAATATTTTTTTACATTTCAAGTTGATTACACTACGATAGAATAGAAAAAAGTGTTTACATAGAAGAGAATTCACCTAAAATAATAATTTCTGTTTTATAGGTGCAAGCCGTAACAAAAATTCGGAATTCTAAAATTTTCCGGAAATCAAAAGACATGCCTTCGTAGGCTCCTCCGCAGGCATCTCTTATGTACTTATATTAATTATATCGTAGGCATGGGTTAGCCTAGCCCAAGTCAAATATGCATGTAGATGTATTTTGTTGCAGAGCAATCCAATGTCCATAGATATTGAAGGCTTACTCCGACAATAATAAAATGGCTTTTTCTCTGAGGTTGTAATGTTGAACTAATATTTTTAATTGCAAAATTTTGCATCAATTCTTTTCCACAGGCACACATTAGCGGTGGGGGTGTGTCACCCCATCTTCTCTTGGGACAACGAAATTTGGTGTGGATCGAAAAAAGCCGTGTGGGTAACGTCCGAAAAGCATCGACTTGACAGCAACAGCAACCACAACAATGAACAACAAAAACAAGATTAGCAGCGATTGGGGACCAGTTCCTGGTCCATCAAGTTATGTTTCCCACATGAATATTTAAAGAAACTTCCATCTGTTAGCAAAGCATAACTCTAATGGAACGCCAGCTTTTCTTCTGCTAAAATTTCAAAATCATTTGTTTATGTTCAAATTGTAGCTAAAGAACTGAATACAGTACAAAACAAAGGTGCATTGAACGACTAAAGTGCTAGTTAAACTATCGATTTGGAATTTTGGTTTGGGAAATTTGACCAGCTTCGTTTCGCGTAACGCACAACATCCGCTCCCTTTTTTTCAAATAAGTCTTGTGCCAAGTTTTTCATTCGTATATTGTTAGAAAATGTTATGCCTGACTGTAAAGGGAAACAAGTGCATTCGTTATAGACAAAGGAAATATTTTAGAAAAAGGCATCATAGTCAACAATAGATGCGCTATCTTTTACAGATAAGGACCAGCAACACTATATGCATGTTGATTGTTGAATGTCAATAGCTTGTAGTGGTCAACCTGTGCCAAACTTAAATTGAATTGAAGTAATCTAAATGGCATCTGATAGGCGCCAACGCGGCTAGAAAACTCCTTTGAAGTGATGAAATTAATTGATTCTCGTGTATTTATGCATCGGGGAAATCCCTAATGAAAGAGGTTTTCCCCTTAAGTATAGACCGCAATATAAACAGTTTTTTATTCACATTTATTATTGAAACAAATACTATTGAATAAAATATCATGTTGTTAAAATATATTTAAAAACTAACTTTATGACAAGTATTAACTGCCTTTATGATTCAGTATTGATCAGTTATAGGAGAGATACTAGTGATAGAGAAGCTAGATAGTGTATAAATCTTTGACAAATATAACTAATTTAAAACGATTAAAACGAGGATGTCCCGTCAGACCCCATCGAGGAGGGAATCAAAAGTAGCCTAATAGACAAACTTGTAGTACTTACAGCATTTTGTCTGACCATTGCTTATATCTTGTTTAACACTTATAGCATGTATATCCTTTCGAAAAATTTTGCCTTATTGCACTCTGTATTGTGTTGTGGCTAACACTGATAAACTCACTGATTTCTTCTCTGCTTTATATATACACGCGCAAGCCTACTAACTTGCAGGAGCTACAATTCGCGGGTAATCCCCAAAACTCGCTGATGAACCAAAGCTTTTTCCCAAATAAGCGCGTTATTGAACGTTTCAGCAGTTGCATTCTATAGTGTAGTTCAAATCGCTGCATGGGTTTCTTCGTGATGAAATTCCATATTTGCCCAACATAGACTAAGTGCATGGAACTTACCAAGATGCTCCTTCACCTTTCACGGTCACAACATATATTCAGACATAATTTTCCTTGCCTATATTTTTTTACCTACACACAAAGTTTGGGGGAAATTTCGCACATTCTATACGAGAATAATCAGAAATCAATCTTAAATCACCATTTTATTAATTTTTCTAGCATATTTTGGCATTTTTGCCCATGAAATATGTTTTCCATGACTATAAGTATATTTTATACAAACCGATAAACCACAGAAGGCGGTATATTTGTAAAGAATTGAACACGCGTTGCACATTCTTAGTACAACCTCAACACGGCCGGAATGAACTGAATGAAGACACCAGCACATGTATTTAACACATAAATTATGTAGGTTAAACACTTAGAGTTTGGGGAATTCCGCCACGATTACGGGGAATCCCCAAACATTCCAGACATGGGGTTTTCCCAGTATAAATCTTGTGGCTTATTTATTGCGCCCACGCTTATCACTTTTTATGCTTATTCGACAATTTTCACAACCTAACCACCCGCCCCCGCAGAGGCTGACAGAGCCAAATAAGGAAGACACCTCACATAACAACATGTTATTTCAAAAGTTAAAAAATGAAAAAGCTGGCTTTCTTAAATTCTAATACATGCCAGCACTTTCAAGCAAAGAAAAGTCGTTCAAATAAATAACTATAGTATATACGCAATCAAAATTGTCAGTCGATATTCCACCATATTAGATGCAAGACACACACAAATACTCCACGTTAATTATCAATAAAAGTAATAAGAGTAGTTCTATTCTATGATACATTTTTTACATAATAATACTAAAATAATGCTACGAAATACCATGTAGGTTTTCGGCTATTTAAGGCAAGCATGGCAGTAGCTCATTGAACCGTAAAACGGAACGTTGATTATTCAGGAAGAAGCATCCAAATATACAGTATTCAATTCGGCAAGCAAGCACAATATTATGATGCAGCAAATTATGAAATGACAATAAAAATTAAAAGACTTTGGCTTAGCATGGTCGACGTGACCAATTTAAAAAGCCGTGAATTATGATTTCGGATCACAAGATAGTTCTAAAAGCGTAGACCATTTTAAACCTATGATATTCTCACCCAGGAAAGGATCGAAAGTAGTTACAAATGAATGGCAAGGTATATACAATGACAGATATAGAATATTGAAAAACAATGCATGCAGCTCCTAATTGTTAAAACTATGTACAGATTCAATCGACACCTTGATATTCCCTCTCGAGTGTTGTAGGGAAAAGCCCGAAATTCAGCATTTCCTTTCTAGCTCATAGACCAATTCAAAAAAAGCAGGTCTCAGTTGCAAGTTGTTGGAAAATTAGGCTACTAGTATGACACGCGCGCGCGTGTACATAATATTATTATGTCATAATAATAGACCGAGTAGACTCTTGTACACGCGCGAGCGTCACGAGAACGAAAATAATTCTGGGCTACTCCTATTTTCTCCACTCACAATATTTCAAAATTTTTGGGGGGGGTTATTTTGCCAGGAAAAAACTTATTATCTTCGTTTTGGGTATGCATCTTGCCGGCCCAACTATAGTCAAAAGGAATTGATTATTTTATAAATGATTACTAAAGCTAAACCAGAAACCTCCCACACCAAGTTCTCAATTAAAACCAGAGATTCACGACCAACCAAGCGTCTGGCAATCGCTGTCTTACCTGGAAAAAATCGATTTACAAGCACTAGTACATAACAAAACCATGTGCGACGCTCAAGTAAATATCTTGGAAGAAGTGGTTAGAACGTTAACCGGTATGGATATTATTATTCCAATGTCCTCCAAACTAATCGTTGTAAACGAACCCTCCTGGATAAACAGGTCTCTAAAGAAAAAGATCGTGCTCGGCAGAGGGCCTTCGATCCAGGAGATAACGACACGTTTCAATCCCCGCGAAACCAAGTGAATCTACAAAGAAAAATATATCGCGCTAACTACTGCGACTCGAAAGTGAAGCATTTACAACATTGCAAACCGGCGACGTGGTGGAGGGAAGTTAAGAAATTGAGCGGCATGTCTTCGTCAACATGGAAACGCGAAATAACATCTGTACTAGAACACATAGCCCGCGATCAGGAAGAGAAAAGTCAAAATAACTTTGCTAACATTATTAATAAAGTATTTATCTCTCCGATGACAGAATACAACCCTTTATCCCCTCGTAACAATGCACTAGATTCTGTCTTGGAAAGCGACCCTATCGTGACAGAAGAATAAGTTTCTAAAAAATTATCCGCTCTTTTTCCAACGAAACCATCCGAAACCATCCATTACGTACCTGGTTGGCTTTTAAAGGAAAACGCAGATATGGAGACGGAAAGAAACAAAATCATTCCAATACCCAAGCCAAAACCTGTCTCGGACGACAACAAACACCTTAGACCTATCTCCTTGACACCAATTCTATCCAAACAAGCGGAATATTTCATCGTTGATGAATTTGTTGAGCCATGCAGCCGTGGTTACCGCCTTTTTGACTTGTCGTCACCAAAGAGTTAACCTTGGCCAGCATGCAGCGTTACTCGGAGTA
Organism: Dendronephthya gigantea; assembly: GCF_004324835.1. Lineage (NCBI taxonomy): Eukaryota > Metazoa > Cnidaria > Anthozoa > Malacalcyonacea > Nephtheidae > Dendronephthya > Dendronephthya gigantea. Next base: position 376,894 of record NW_021163062.1, on the reverse strand, counting down.
GGGTGCAATACCAGCGTGGGTACCCCAAGGCACAAAACGTGGGTCGTGGCTGTTCGTTATTTTGATTAATGACCTTGTCTTTATTTTTATTATTATTATTATAAATTAATAGATCTCCCAAACGGGCTTTTCAGATCAATTTACAAAACTATATAAAATACTATATAATATTTACATAAACTATAATAAATATTAGCTAATCTTTAGAAAATTGACTTGAAAGCATGATCTGCTTTAACTTCTTTTTAAAAGTTATAAAATTAATGATGTCTTTAAGTTCGTCGTCTAAGTCATTCCAAAACTTAGTTGCTCGAAATTTAAAACTCCTTTGCCCAGATTTCGTTTTGAAAAAGGGAATGTCTAGCTCGTTCATATTACGTGTTTCCCGGTCGTGGACACTGGAACGGGTAAAAAATTAATCACTTAGGTAGCTTGGTGCCATACCATTACGGCATTTAAACATTATCAATATAGGTCTCTGTAAATTAAATGATCTTTTACTGGAAGCCATCCTAGAACCTGCAGGTGAGGAGTGATATGGTCATACTTCTGTGCACCAGTTATTATTCTTACTGCGAAGTTTTGGACTAATTGTAGCTTTTTGATGTTTGAGTCCGACGTGTTTGCCCATACTGTCGAGCAGTAAAATAGTTTACTTAAAACCAACGACTCTATGATTAACTTTAAAGTTTCTTGATTAAAACAGGTTTTCACTCTATAAATTTGACATAAATTCGACATGCATGTTGATACCAATTTGGTTATGTGTTCATCATATGATAGTACTGGATCAAGAACTATACCAAGGTCCTTAGCGGAAGCGACGACATTTAAATTCTCACCCAAAAAGGAGATAGTTGGATCTATGGCTTCAATGTGTTGCAATTGTTGTCTTGTTCCAATTATCAAGAATTTAGTTTTACCGGGATTCACTAAAAGACTATGTCCACAACACCAACGTGTGACCTCCAATAGATTTTGTCTCATGGTTTCTAAGGCTAAGTTTGCATCTTGAGTTGAGAAGGAGAGGAACAATTTCGAATCATCAACATAAGATTCAAAATGGCAATTCGGTGTAATTGATGGCAAGCCGTCTATATATATACAGAAAAGCAAAGGAGAAATAACTGCTCCTTGGGGAACTCCATGTGTCACCGGACGTCGTGACGAAAGGGTAGAACCAATCCGCACCATTTGACTTCTTCCGGTTCAATAGCTTTCAAACCAATTCACCACTAAATTTGATGCGCCTACGTTGGACAGTTAATGTAATAGGATTCGATGATCGATGCTATCGAAAGCTTTCGAAAGGTCTAATAAAACCATGGCCATCAACATTTTTTTATCCATTGCTTCAAGAATCTCATCAGTTACCGCAACATTAAGTGTTGCGGTAGAGTGAAATAATTTATTACCGCTCTGGTGAGAAGTAAGCCTCTGCTTTGAAAGTAAATAGCTATTGAACTGCTTTAAGACGATCTTTTCACAGATTTTTGAAACCATTACCAGACGTGATAGTGGGCGATTATTGCATGGTATCTCGTGGTCGCTTTCTTTAAGTAATGGGATTGTCATAGACGTCTTCCAATTTGTAGGGAAAGTAGCAGAGGTCAAAGAGCTGTTGATAATGTTAGTTAATGCGGGTAATATAATAGGTAAACAATCTTTAAGTACACGTATCGGGATGAAGTCGATACCAGGTGATTTATTTAGTGGCATTTCTAAGACAATTCGTTGAACATCTGCGGTATAGAGACATGTTCGAAGTGAAATTGTTCATCTACTGGAAACACCATGGTTCGTCGTGAGGGATCAGTCAACTGCAAGTTATGATCTTTGGCGATGTTCTCTGCTGCAAGGGCGGTAGACGAACCTACGGAGGTGAAGTAGTAGTTAAATTCTTCTGCTACCAGAGTTGAATCTTTTGCATAGGTAAGAGTGTTTCTCTCCTTCGATGGGATACAATTGTTAATTATTTTCCATAAAGAACCCGAATTGTTCTTATTCTTTAATACTTCAGACGTGTAGTTATCCTTTTCAGCGTGTCTTAGTGCGGACTTAACAACATTACGGGCAGACACGAACTCCATCCAGTCAGCTTGACGGCGAGTACTTAAGAAAATTCGATGCAAATGATCTCTGTTTCTCATCATGTTTTTTATCTCATTAGTTACGAATGTGCAAGGCCGATTCTTTATCTTAACTGTAATTAGCGGGGCGTGTTTTTCCAAGGTGCTCTTTAACAACTTATCGAAGATGAATACCTTATCGTTGACGTCGACGTGTTCGAGGATCGAGTCCAATGTGTTATGTTGACGAAGCAGGTCAGATCTAAATTCCATTGGATTATATTTCTTGAAACTACGAATAGTTTTAAAGGATTGTTGTGGTTTAGGAGCTTTCAATTTAACAATAGCATAAACTGGGAGGTGGTCGCTGATGCAGGTACCAACTACGCCACTTGACTCTATTAAAGAAGAAGACGACGACATGATAACATCTAATAACGATGCACTTTTATCCGTGACTCTTGTATAGTCTTCAATAACCTGTGTTAAGTTTAACTCAATGTTGAAGATTCACCCATTAGTGAAACCATCCTGAAAAATGAAGTATAAGTCATTTTAAAGATGCACTGGACGACCTTGCCAACCAGTCCAGAGCAGATAAATTCCAACTTAATGAATCTAAGTGCAATGAAATGCGAATCTGCTTTTCCAAAGTGAAGAAAGACCTGGGGGCGGTTGAATCAAGCCCGTTTAGCTTGAACGGCGGATAAGTTCAAAATAGAAAGCAAGTCTAACGTTTTATTCAACAAGGGACTGACTAAATGGTTTTGTCCTTAATACAAAGATACTGTTTACAACAACATATTCAGTGCATAATATTCAAGTTGACTCGTTCAAGAGAGATGTCAAGAGTGTTATTTAAGCTAAACGAGCTTGATACAACTGGCGCATGGAACCTATCACAATAAATGATAAAGTTCTGGAAATTGTAGTCCATGCTAAGATCTTAGGTCTGAGAGCATCAAGTAATAATTTGAAGTGGAACGAACATGTTACTGAAATTGTTAAAAAAGCGTCCAAGCGACTTTATTTTTTTATCTCAGCTAAAACGTTCTAATGTTGGTACTAAAGAATTGGTTCAATTTTTTTAAACCGTGTATCAGATCTCTGTTGGAATATGCTTGCCCAGCATTTTATGATAGCTTACCCGAGTACCTCTCACACGATCTCAAAGAATGCAAAAGCGCGCTATGCATATAGTACATCCATCAGGCATCAACATCATACCAAGAAGCATTATCAATTGCTGAATTCGTTTGGTCCCTTTCGTCGTACGCCGCCAGTACCTTGCAGATAAACTGTTTTAAACAGATTTCAAACGATGAGAATCATAAGCTTACAAATAGAATAAAAATTATTTATATATACATAGATATAAAAGTTTTAAATGCATGCATGTAGATGAGTAGAGAAAAAATTAATTACTGATTTGACAGAGTTAGCTACTAATTATAAAACTGGTTTTAAAACGGTTCATCTTAACTTTAGCTATGTCAAATTTACACCTATTTCTCAAATTCACTGAGGAGCTATTAACAGATGGCAGCAGTTTATTAAACTAAACTGAACTCAGCCAATAGCTGTAATGTTTTAGTGAAAATTAATATACCATCTGATATCTATCTATCTATCATAGAAAGTTAAATGAGAATGATCGAAAGCTTCCAGCTTGATTATACTCTCATATTAATGGAGACTTATTTCTTCATGCCTTAGTTTGAAAATTTTTAAATCGCTAAAATACTGCGTGTAATTCTATATGCGAAAAATTAAAAAATACCCTAAAATTACGATTAGATTGATAGTTCCTTTACTCGCTCTTCATTGCCTCCCTAAAATGTATTTTCTGGTCGATCTCTGAATGAATCCACCCAACCAACGTGCCATGCACGTGCATGTTAAATTCCATCCAAGATCTTCATTTATTTACTTGCTCACGCCTGCATCATGTGGTTTGGTTTCAGATAACGAGTTTTGCCACACTCGCTGGAAACGAAAATTTCTGCCTTCTGGAGTATCTGATAATGGTCCAGTGACGTCAAAAATACGAGAATTATACTATCGTAATCATCTGCATGTCCCAATCAGTCTAAAAATCTTCAGTTCACCCCATAATTCCAAGAGATCAGAGTGGTTTACTGACTTTAATCACCTTGTTTTTATTGTTTGTTTTCTAACTGGTTTTCTTTGAAGTTTGTGCGCAAAACTTTCTCGGCATATTGGGCAGCGAGTCCTGAAAAAAGAATGAAAAAGGTTGTAGAAATAGCATGAAAAAAGACTTTTACGGTCACACACCAAAACCAATTTTCATACGTCAAAATGACATTCGTATACAACTAAATGTAGTGTTGTGAACGGGGATTTTTTGCCAGCAGGATAGTCGTAACTATGGGGGGTGTATATTATAATGTAACTTTCAGCTTACATTCCGTTTTGAATCATTAACTTGGAGCATTCTTTATGAACTTTGTGGGAACATGGCAAAATTTGACATCCCGTAAACGCATCCTGCAAAAAAATGAAGGAAATTTTTAAAATGCATGGATATATTTAATTACACGAGAGTACCCAAGTGGCCCAAGTTTGTTTCACTGAAATTAATAGTAAATAGCATGGGTTTCTTAAGGCAGAAAACCTAAACTGAAAAATTATGTCCGGAAACAAATTACTGTGACGTGAAGTCATCAAGGAGGGTTCCGATTTTGATTCCTCCACCGCTACTATTCGCTGACCTCTTGCCTTTTTGATTGGTCAATGTGATAGCCAGATTGGATTGGTTATGCGTTCCGGGCGAAGATAGGACAATGGTATAATGAAAGTAATTTTTTTCACATCACTTATAGTTACCTCGAGGCAGATACCACAGTTGTCATGAGCGGAATCTGGACGACATTTATGATTTCCTCTGAGTTGAACATCAAGACAAACACCACAGACGTCGCAATGAAATGAACGATCTCCATGGATCCTGCAATAATAAGTTGTCATAAAGTTAGTTGTGATATTGTAATTGAAGAATATGATTATTTTTTAAGTTGCTCTATAGAGTTTATCTATATAGCAAAAATTCTTACCTGCAAATTCCACATTTCTCGCAATGATAGGGATGATCATCTCTTCCAGTAAGATGCTTGCAAAGACCACAGTAAAAATCAGCGAATTGAGTGTTACATGAAACACAAAATTGACCGAACTATAAGAAGATAATGGAGAAAAATTGCTATAGAAAAGTTGCAAAAAATATACGGCAAATTCAAGGGGGGGGGAATTAAAAATCCTCACAAGTGCGTGAATTTTCCATATGAAATAAATTAGCTATTATCCTATTGTTCATTACCTGTTGCTCTTTACCGCATTCCATGCACTTTACCATCGTCGTATCACGTGATTTCAGTTTCTTTTGCTGACACGTGCTCGTCTCGTTGTGGCAACGATGACAAGCCCAGTATTTATCACAACATTCAAATTTCACCATGCAACGTCTTTTGTAGTGATTACACAACCACCTATCTGGTTGTTTCTTCACATTGTTTGATCTCTCAGACCGACCATTTGGATTATTTGATGTGGATGGAAAATTAAAACGTGCGTTTTGGTTACGAGCACGTGTTCGGTGCTCTTGATGTCTTGAATTCTCTGTAGTACCATTGCTTGCTTCTCTTGATCTACTTTCGTTACCTGAAAATAATTGCAAAAATTGTAGCTTTATAAGTTAGTTATTCTTACGAAAAAAATATCGCTAAGCAAAGTACATCGGTAGAAATAGTGCCCAACTTTGCTTAATGGTCATTTATTCCGAAGTGGCACATCTAAAAGCAACAAAATTTTGAAGTAATTGTGAAATTAGATAAAAGTTATTTCAAACCGACCTCTTGCTGTATCTCTTGCACGGTCATTAGGGACATCTTCATGCGTGGACAATCTATTTCGTCTTGAGAGAGTTTCGCTGGGCTTCTGATGATGAACATTGGCCATATCATGTTGATTACTGACAGGAGGCATGACCATAGTATCTGTACGAACAAGGGGAAAGTTTTGTTCAGATATCTCTCGTTGAGACGGAATTCTACGAGATGCGTACGCCCGATTGACATCTCGTGTGCTGCTCACGCTCTTTTGCTTAATTTCAACTACCATCCTTCTCAAATTAACATAGTTGCCGCTGTGGTATTCATCGATGAGGTGAACTAAATCAATTCTCAGAATTGACTTGAGGAATTCGCGAAGTACGCTTGTATTTGATGCGTTTATAACACCTTTTCGGTCCAATTGAAGAATGATTTCGGTTGAAGTAAGATTCGTTTCGACTAAAAACTGTTCATGAACCCAATCTTTTAGCTTCATGATATCACCGGTGAGCAAATTATTGGCAATGGCTAGCAATAGTTGTTTATATGCATTATGGACTGAAGATATTGCTGACGAAAGAGATGTATTCCCTCCATCAGCACCATCTGTTTCTTGTATTTGGACTGGAAAACGCAGCGGTTCAGATGAACCATTGCTTTCATTTGAAGGAAGCACACCTGAACTTGATCCAACACGGTCTGGTTGGTTTTGATTTCGAGGAATATTTTCTTCAGTGCGATGATTATCAGGAGACACGACTATCTCAGCGGATTCTTCACTTGCGTTTACAGATACAGCGGATTTGCTGGGAAATATTTTCTTAAAAATCTCGATATCTTTTTCTTTGGTCATTTTGGAGTCGATCTCAACCGAGAGTCTTCCTACATCGGATAACAGATCTTTTTTCTCGTCTTCAAGTCCCTTTATATGTTCCTCAAGACCGAGGATTGTTTCCTTGAACTTCAGTATTTCATTTTCCAACAGTTTTTTCTCTTCTTTGAAGTGACTTTCTTTTTCTACATACTCTTCCAGAAGTTTTTCAATGAGGTCATTTTTTTCTTGTAATAACTGTTTTACCGACTCATTTTCATTAAACAACCTTTGATTTTCCAATATTAAATCTTCACTTAACTTATTACAATAATCTTCCACGCTTGGTGTTAACATTTCAGTTAACTTCGATAGAATTTGTAAATTAGAACCATCAATTTGTTGAGAAAGGCGGTCCTTATTATATTGTTTGCTGTTCTCCCAACAAAATATGAAAGGGTTAGCGTTTCTGAAGATGATTTTTAAGTTTTCAACGTCACTGATAAAGATGCATAATGAAATATTTGGTGTCATATTTACAGTTTTAAAGTCCAAAAGCCATAACCTGAATTGTTCGTAACTCAGCATTATAGGTATAGCATGTATTTTAATAACCGAGAACGATTCTATTTCTCCCGTTAACCCAATTCTAATGTGTGTCAGGAAATCATCACATGTGAGAAAATTTTTAGGGATTGGAAAATTTTTCAAAGTGAAAATTAACGCGTCGCCCAATTTGTGAAACAAGACCCAATGATGAAATTCCGTTAATTGCACCTGTTCCTCAAGTTCAATCGAGATGTGTATAATCCACTTTTGCATTTTCAGTAATTTAACGGAGAAAATAAACTCCAGAGACCCGTTCCTTTTCTCGGAATACTTATCAAAAGAACTAGCGACATAATTCACCATGAGACGGTAGAGTAGCTCGGACCAACTTGAGTATTTCCTTAATACTGCAGAAAACCTGCTGTTTTTGAAATAAATGGGTAAATCACTACCGGAAATGTTTGGCGTCAGGTTCATATCGCATAATTGATAAATGCTGTGCTGCCCTTGTGCACTTCTAGCTTTATCAACTGTGTTTCTTCCAATACGACTGGCATATTTACGAACCATGCTTCCCATACTCAGTTGAAAGAAGCACACTAAAATTGAAACAAATAGAACGGATACATAACTTTCAACACTTTATAAAAGGTAATTCAAAATTATACCAAACGAATATATCGCAGACGATAATTTGTAATATTTTTCAAAATTACCCGTGGACAATAAAGAAATAATTTACAATAAATCAAAGGTTCGCATAGACAGTCAAAATAACATTCCTATCAGGAATTGCAAAGTTCTCAAAACGTTTTATGGATAGAAGTTCTACAGACATGAAATATAACGTATCACTGAAGTAACAAATAAATAGTAACTATAGATACTAGATCGTTTTTAAATCCTTACTAAGGCTTACCTTCTTAAATTAAAAATGTCCTATATCTGCTTATATCTAGCTTCTTCTTGAAGAGGGTAAGTTAGCTTCACCTTTTCAACAATCTCAGTTACTTTCTGACTTGTATTCAGTCATGACCACTATTTATATAATCAGCACAATGCATAGCTGGGGAATTCCCTAACTACACGGTGCATTCCCGAATAATAAAAAATTCAATAACGAAATGATGCATGTAATATATATCAGTTATCCGGCCTGAAAACTAGTAAACATGTCCTACTTTGACTTCTTACAAAACATGTATGCGGATGGAAAGCGCCCTCATGCAGTTGCAAAAGACAAAAAGTTTAAAGCAAGATAAGAGTCAAGTTTGCTAGACAAACTGACCGGAACAATATACCTGCACGGGTCGGCTAAAGAAAACAAGGATCATTTAAGTACTCGCCACAGCTGCTCATCTAATTTTGGCAAAATTTCAGTTCAAACATGCATCACCGTACTATCAGTAATTCCGAATTGTACTCGCCATCGCATGATATTACCTATAGCTACTTAGTGCATTGAATAACGTGATCTAAACGTTAGCAGACCTATTAATTGCAAAGCCAGTAGCAGTACCCAGGAAACTTAAAACGCCTGAACAAATTCGGCAACAAAAGGCTCACTTTTTCTTGCTCTGAGTTACCAACCGGGAAAGCTGCAAAACAGTTGGCAGTAGCTCATTTGGAACAACATAGGACATTTCCACTAGCAAACTGAAGGTCGCATGTTCCATTCTCACTGTGGTAAAACTATATGGCTAATCAGTTTTAAGCTTGCCCGGTTGGCAACTCAGGTCGCAGCATCACAATATTTCACGCGATTATTTAACTACTAAACCACGATGCTATTTGCCCGAAATATAGCATGTACTGGCGAAATAATATATAAGAATTAATATAAGTATTCTGGAGCGGTTTTATGAATCCAAATTATCTAAATTTTGAGAAGAATTTTAAGTTACGAACTCATATCAAGTAGGGAAAGTCTGGTTCTCCCACTATGTCTATGGGTATTCCCCCTTTTCACACAGCTGACAGTAATTTGCATAATTTAGCAGGTTTCACAATAAGTAATGCAAGAAGTTCAAAGGCCATATAGAAGCTAGACCGCGTTGATTTGTTTCTTTCTGCACATTCTATGCCTATGGCTTCAAAATTGCCGTAAAATAAGACAGAGATAGCTACCTATATACACACGAAATATTCCGTGGTGCATAATGAATTGTGACTGATTATTTACCTTTCACTTTCACTAAAAACAGAGTCATAAGACATACATACATGCATGTCGAATTTATCTACGAGTTGCAAAGTAAATTAAATGACCTCATTGAACATATATAACTTGGAACTTGACTTTCACAGTAAACGGGCATCCGTTTCAAAACATCATAATAATCACCATGTTCATAATCATGCATCTATAGGTATTGACACAGACGTGCTTTTATCTAATTCACTGAACTAGGCTCGAAATGGGCGCACGGGAACTTAGTTGTATTTATTATTATTATATGGATGGGGGTATTTTATTGCATGAGGACTAAAACACTCGTAGAACGCATACGCCACTACATCTGTGATACAGTGCGGATATTTTCAGTATTTCATATTTAGGGGTGACATAAGGAGTTCGAAAAATTTTCCCGTCTTTTTTATTGCTGTTGTTGTGAAAACACAAACTGTTTTTTGTTCGTATATAAAAGGAAATTAACGTTAGAAATGCAAACGAAAACACTTAAAATATATCTATAATTAGGCTATAATTAGACTATAATTTAAAAAACATTCGCTTTCATAATGGTCTTTCGCGGTTTATTTACTTGTCGTCTTTGCATGTGTATTTTTGTCGCTCATAATTTAGTCTGTATAATAAACAGAACATTACACTGTTCGCTCGAAGATATGGCTTTTATGTTCTTGTGTCATCTTATTCGTTCGCTTCAACCGTGTAATATCCTATATATACTATAAAGGAATTATTGGCATACCAATAGAGCCGGAATTTATTGCTTCCTGCATTTGAGACTTAAAGTAGATTTAATTTGACGTGCGGGTAATTTCCCTATAATGTCACCCTTGAATTTTACCTAGAGTATAATAATATTGTGCCGTTTACACTAGTCTATAAGATCTAGTTCACAGTTTGGCCTTAGCCAGTCCCAGGCTCGAGATCCGGACAAACGACTTTGTGATGCGCTTGCCCTGACCAGGCGAAAATATAAATTGCTGACGTTCCCTAAGGCTAATCGTTTGTCCGGTGGGGGTGAAAATGTCTGTCAGATTATTCATTTTGCGCAACATATAGATATATTATAGCCAAATATTAATACCATAGGCATAGGAATGTCTTATTCATATTTATCTATTTCAGATATTCATTTCATTCAGCTCTTATTTTGTGGCCATTGAGAAGAAAGACAATAACACCATATGTTTGCTCATGCAGTCTAATCTACACGCGTCACTATAGCTGTCGTTGTTGGCTGCCGTCTACCGACGTTCATCACACTATAACCCTGCAGATTTTTATAATACATCGTCACTTTAGGCTTTGTAATAAAATATTTTTTACTATTACGACATACAATTATGTATGATAATTGCAAAATCCGCGCACGGGAAAGTCCCTTGATTTTTATATTGATAATTTTTTCCTCGGATTTTCCCTGACCATAGCTCTGTTTATTCATATGATCCAGCCGTTCCTGAGTGTAGCCAGTGTAGGCCTATCGTTTTTTTTCGTTACCTGCTTGCTGTCCCTGAATGAAATAGCTACTGCATTATTGTATATATTTTCGATCAAAATCATTCATATATAATATTTCCGTGACTGGAATCAGCTTTGCGCATGGACGCCGGAGAAGGGGGGGGGGGAATTCGCCAATTGTCTCTTGGTTTTCACTTGTTTTTACTAATTTCAACTCTATCAGTGCCCCTCAAATCTCATTTTCGAACCCCTAACCGAACGTGATCCTTCCGGCGTCCCTGGCCCAGTACCGGGCAACACTGCCTCATATATAGAAGCTCGTAATCTAAAGCTTTGTTAGATGTGAAAAGAGTAATGAATACACTTCACACTTGCTACGTGAGTCTTATATTTTGTTACACACTGATCGCCTTTGGTTGATAATATCATGGCTGATATTAGCGATATGGAAACCACGCTATGGATTACGACGTTAAATTTCTGTTCGTTGGAGCTATTAATAAACTAACTATTAAGACTGAACGAAAAGGAACAGTATACGTCAGTAGGGAACATGTTGGCGTACGCAGGGGCGTATATATAGCAACCGGGTCGAAGTACTTTCATCCGAAAAGTGCCAATTTTCGAGTATTTGAATTTGCTTGTCAGCTGTTTCATGATCACCTAAACACAAGAGCACCAGCACGTTTCGTTCTATTCCCCTTAAACACACGCATGCATGCTTAGTTAGTTAATCTTAAGACGATAACATAATGGAGGGTATCTCCCGGGATGCGAACCGCCCGATCACAACGTCCGGAGAGAAAAAAAAATAAAGATATGAGTATAGGCTCTTACATATATTTCCATGCTAATTATAACTGCCTCCATAGTTTGAAAAAAAGGGGAAAAGTACCAATATGTACGGGCAAGTGGCAAAGGTTCAAACAAGAAATTATTTCGTGCGCTTATAACATGACAATTGGCCGTTTTCACCCTAGAGACGGATAATACGTCTGGACGTATAATGCATCTTCAATATTTTTTGTCTGCTTATTCGTCTTCAGTATAAAGACGGACAACAGACGCATAATACGTCCAGACGTTTAATGTTCGGTTTTTCGTCTTAGAGACGCATAACCAATGGTAGTTCGTCTGGACGAATAGAGAGGTTAAGATACCCCGGTTCCGGTGTACGGGTACGGGTAGCCTTATTTTGTTCAATGAATTTCCATTAGTGTTTCCCCTTTTTAGACATTAACTCGACAATTCTTTTCCAGTACACTTTAGCCTCTTGAGGTAAGCATTATTTGTATCTTGAAACGTGAAAACAACAAGAAATTCCAATGAACAAAATGTGGCTATCCGTACCCGTATACCGAAATCGGGGTATCTTAACCTCTCTAATAATTCCTCTGTTGTCCGTCTTTATAATGAAAACGAATAACCAGATAAAAAATATTGAAGACGCATTATACGTCCAGTCCCATTATGCGTCTCTTGTGTGAAAACGGCCATTACCAAAACATCTCCCTCGGCGAACTTATACTGATTTTTAAATTTACCAAATTTAACAAAGTAATTAAAAAGAACCGTATTATTAGCCTGCGTGCAGTCCCAGACTTCCAAAGGAAGAAAGGACTGCGCAACTTGGGCCGAAAGCTTGCTACGCCAGCTTTCCCGATTTTGGGGAAAATAATTTATGCAAGATAATTAATGCGCTAAATATGCAGCCGCTCGAATATGTAAACCTAATAATATGGCGGCAAGCAAAGAGTGTTTTGGCGTGCCATAGTTCGCGAAAGGTAATAAATTGTTAATATGTCCTCCAAAATTTGTGTTTTATGTTTCGAACCGTTGTTAAAGCCAACAGATCTTAATTTGGTTCATGGAAAAGCTAATATAAACGCTGAATTAAACGATTTGCCGTTTGTTGTTCACGGTTCGTCGCCTTATATATGTAAAGGATGTCTCCGGCTGATAAAGAAACGTAAGATTTTGAAGGAAAATTTGCTTAACATCGACGAACAGCTAATATTATTATATCGCCAGAAATGTGGAGATTATGGCTTTTCGATGAAACGAAGAGAAAGTGGATCAGCAGTAACCAGAAAGTTAAGTTTTCCAAACAACCCAACCAATACAACGAAACACATGCAGCATGACATTCAAGTTCAGTGTGTTGGAATCCACAACGAAGCAATGCTAAATTTAGAAAATAATCAATTCAGATCAAGGTACTGTTGTAAAAACTGTTTACTTCCATACACATCAATATTTTACACCAAATAATTTTACCAGTCAGTGAAACATTTTTATTACTTCCAATTAATGGGTGTATGGGTTACAGAACCAGTATCTTCTGATAAATCAATTAAAATAAATTTTCCCAAATATGCCCGCTTTAGTATTTTATTGTGATTTTTTGTTTGTTTTAGCCCACCCAAGTCCGAAAAACAAAACCAAGGATGTGCATCAACACCAGTAAGCAAGGGCTCTGTATTAATTCCTGAAATTCCGATATCACCAATCCACACAGAAGTCAATGTACCAAAGCTAATGCCAAATGAATGTCCTGTCACTGTTTCAATCAAGTGGGCCGACCGAATTAAGACAAAAGTCTTACCACCTGAACTGAGTGCCTTAGGGAAAATGTTATGTCGTGGTACAAAGAAACAAATAGCAAGAGCTGCATGGCGTTGCGAAATGGTACGCAAGCATATTTATGAAGAAGTTGTGAAACAAATACATAAAGAATGTGTGGCCATGTGTGCAAAAGCCTGCACCAAAAAAATGAAAAAGAGAGAAGATAGCTGCTTGAGGAAAACTGATAAAGAAAGCATTATAAACTTTTCCTTTGACAATTTAATAACCGAATTACAAGAAAGAGCCCCCTTGCTTCTCATGGTGCTGAAAACTGCTGCTCTTAAAGCAAATGATGATGAGGAGAAATTCCCTTCTTCCTTTGGAAGTCTGGGACTGCACGCAGGCTACCGTATTATATATTTGAATAACAATCGGATATTTTGTTTTGACCCCGCTGCGTCGCGCCACACAAACTAATCTTGCTTCCCAGAACACCTTGCATGTTCGTCATTGCTTTTCAACTCTTTCATTTTATTGCTATATTTTTGAAGACAACGAATATTAAAATACACACCATAGTGCCAAAGCATATTTCAATCGCCTCATTCATGTATGAATAAGATGTTTTTGCGTCACACGGATAGTGTACTCAGAAATTCTGCATGTCAGGTAAGTAATAATAAACATTATAATTATTTTGGATTCATTTTCCAATTTTTTCAGTGAAACAGTCTTGTTAAGATGACAATGGTTATTTAAAGGTTTCCCATAAAGGATAACCGGCGTTGAAAGATTATATACAGCTATATATACAGCTACAAACAGCTATAGCTATACACAGATGCATCTATATCATTCAAATGTTACGACCGAACGACTCCAAATTATATACTCATACGCTAATATATTACGAAACGTTTGAAGGAGAAAATAGAGTCTAGAGAGGTTAAGATACCCCAGTTTCAATTTGCGAGAGCGGAACTGAAATATTACTATACACGGTACCTGTACCTTGGGAATCAAAAAAGGAATTGTAATTTGAGAACTGATTCAAAATATTTCGAAGTAAGGCCGATCAGAAAATAGTAATACTAGATTGTTTAACACTAGCTGTAACAAGCATTGTTAAGTTTTTGCAAGTTAAATGCAATAGTAAATATACAGCACCCTAACCCATTTGCCGTTTACGTTTAGCTATGGTTTACCCAGGGGAAACGGCCAAACGGGTAGAAATTACAAGTAAAGACGCTTGCATCAGCAGACATTAGTGTTATGTAAACAATATTGCGAACTCGTACCCGGGACCGGGTGTCTTAACCTCTTTAATCATGTTAAGGCTTACTGATATAGCCGATATGAATAAATTAACAGACATTTTCTCGTCCGAACTTTCCCGTGTAGCTCACTACAAGTACGTTATTCTGGTTATGCATTTGGCCAAGAAACTTGCCATAAATTCGAATTTATACGGATAAATTATACGAGTTACTCATTTATGCTAATAATGGCTCAATTTATACTGAGACGGATCTTCCGTCTAGTGGCAAGCGAAAGATAGCGGTTTGTCTTCTACTTCGTCTGTGTGCAAAAAGGGAAAACAGACGGATCGATATCATCCGCCAACACGAATTATATGCATATATACTTCGTCTATTTAGACGAATTAGAATGGGTAGTTGGTCTTGCATGACTTGCCGGAGAGACAACTTCAGAGACTGTCGCTAATTTACACAAGCTAATTTACACAAGCTGAACGGAATACGCTTCTCAGTTAGGTTCAACTCCAAGCCAAAATTCCTTTAAAGTCAGCCATAAATCCTTGGCTCTTTCCACTTAATTTCGAAACTTGCACGAAAGTAAAGGGAGTGAGAACGAAAAGCGACAAAAAAGATTTTGCATTTATATTCAAAAAGTTTAGGTAATTTAGAATAAGCCAATCAAATACTTTTGTTTTCCCATGATCAATAAAACTTTTCTTTCTTTATGCGTCTTTTTAATCCTTTCTATATTTCTTAGAGAAAAATAATCAGGATGGATTGGGGGAAACCTTTAAGTTTGTATCCCTTATAAATCGGGGGTTTTTGTTGTGGACCGCCTTTTTCTAGTGTGAGAAAACCTTTGTTTTAGTTTTCGATTACTTAATTTAATCTCCGCGCTATTTCGGTTGCTAAATCAGAATTTGAGCGCCAGTGTGTAGAATCCTTTATCGGACCTATTTAGTTGTCGATAACTTTTAGTTGTCGATCACAAATAGTCGTCGACAACTAAATCTCTAGTCTTAATCCCAACAACCCAAAATAACACTGCAACTTTGGAGTTGTTGCAATCATTTGTTGCAATTCTTGTTGAAGCTATTTTTTGTGCCTTTGTCAAAAACAAGAATTTCACATTTATTATCCAGATATGATAACAATTTCAGATCATAAATATTTTTATATCTAACTCCACAGGTCCATGTCAATGGAGTACTATCAAAAGGCATTTGAATTAGCCAAAAAACGCAGAGATGACCGTCAGGTTGGAGAGGCATGTCTTGGATTAGGATATGCTTATACTGAATATGCAAAGGATTTTCCAACAGCAATCAATTACTATGACAAAACATTGCAAATTGCAAACAAACGAAAAGATGAAGAGCAAATGATTAAGGCCTACCTTGGGCTACCAGTTTCTTATAAACTGAATAACCAATACCAGACCTCGATTGAATACTATCAAAAAATCTTAGAGGTAACAAAGGCTAAAGAAGATACACAGCTAAAAGCGAAAGTCTATATTGGTTTGGGAGATGCTTTTCAGTTGAGCAATCAGATTGAAAAAGCAGTTGCGAATTTTACGGAAGCCTTGAACACTGCAAAGGAGCAAGAAGATAGTTTACATGAGACCGAGGCTTACATTTGGCTAGGGAATGTATATAGGTTGAATAATGGAATTCAACCAGCAATTGATAGCTATGAGAAGGCCCTAAAAATTGCAAAGGCGCGTTACGATACGAGACAACAAACAGAAGCCTACTTTGGATTGGGACATGCTCATAAAATGAAACAGAACGTACAATTAGCAGTTAATTACTACAGAGAAGCCTTAGAATTGTCGATCGAACGAAAAGATAGAAGACAGGAAACTGAAGCTTATTTTGGCTTGGCAGATAGTTATCGATTAAACGATAAAATGCAACAAGCAAGAGAGAATTATCATAGAGCCTTGGAAATGGCGAAGAAACGTGGAGATATGCGGCAAATGACAGACGCACACCTATGGTTAGGACATATTTTTAAGTCGGAGAATCGACTTCAACTGGCAATTAAGGAGTACGAGATCGCAATGCAATTTGCCAGAAAGCAAGGGGATGAACGACAGGAAACCGAAGCTTTGCTTGGTTTGGGAGATGCTGAAAAAGTCGCAAACGAAGAGGGAGATGGAAAGATGAGAGCAATTGGTCAAGACATTTCTAGTAGAGATGAGGTACAACTTGAACAAATACCTCAGATATCAGGTGAGCTTAATTTAATCTGGTGTTCTTGTAATACCAAGAACATTTCCGTAAGTGGGCCAATTGCGGCGAAGATCTTGATCGATTATATCTTTCTCTGGAACTTTACATATTTTTATGAAACTAGTCGATTTTTGTGATTATGTTTAGTTTCAAGAGCTCTGACATAAATTTGAAATCGAAACAAAGTATATTTCTAGAGATATTACGTTGTTTCAATCGGGAAATGGATTCAGTTTTATTTGATGACCAGTCCCTCTTCTCTCCTACATTAAAGTGCCTATATCACTCGTGGAATCTTTATGCATTTGAAAAGAATGTAAAAAGTTAGTTAATATATTAAAAAAGTTTTTTGATTTAGTGCAATAACTTTGAAGATACCAGCCTTTAGACTACCTGCAGTTCCTGAGTCCCAGGCTCCAGTAAACAATGGACAGTTTTAAATTGAATAGCCGTGTTTAAACCAAGGAGGTTGGGACTCAGGAACCGCAGGTAGTTTAGAGGCTTGTATCTTCGAAATTATTGCACTAAATCAAAAAACGTTTTTTAACATATTAACTAACTTTTTACGCTCTTTTCAAAAGCATAAAGATCCCACGAGTGATATCACTGATATAGGCACTTTAATCACCTGGATTGATCAATAATTTTTCTCTCTGCTTTCCTTCGGACTATCATCGCATATAAATGTCAGTTCTTTACTGATGTTTCATTCATTTTTGAGAACATTAGTAGAAGATATGGGTAGTGTCGCAGCTCCTCGTAGGAATAGGAATGATTTTCATTGGCTGAACTTTACAATACATTTCTGTTTCAACGAATAGCATAGCTTCGTTCTTTAGAAAGCATAGAAAAGCATTATCCAATTGGACGAAAGCTTTCGAGCACTGCGACATGTTCCGAAGATATAAAGTAATCTAAAATACTTTGCCGTGAATATCACAACAAAAATATCATTGTACGGAAATACAGCCAACCTCGCGTCTACCCGCATGTTGCATCCAAATAATAAGATAAATTATTAATATAGTCAAAAAACAAATAATTCTATAGTCACTGCTGAAAGTTGGCGATTGCGATAACGCGTTTCTGAAATTAAGGGCATGAAATGTTATTTAGACGCCCACTTTAAAACCAAACAGCGAAATTTTCCGACGATTTCCGAAAATAAATTATTCTCATTGCGGCCAAGCGTCCGCAGGCTGAACGCAACCGCAAGTGCCCGAGGACGCGAAGTGGACGCAGAGTGGACGCAAAATGCCCGCGAGCTCGACGCGACCGCAGGCATTTGTAGACGCAAATTACCCGCGTCTTAGATGCGGATTTTGATAAGTTATTTCTTGGCATCTAGTATATGCTTGTATCTACAAAAAATTGCCTAACAGGAGTCTCTTAAGTACACGCTTCCTATTTTCAGTATAATAATATGCGCTAAAACTGATTTCAAAATTGTATAGTTAAACAACATTTACATACATAATGAAATAAAATGTGATTAAAATGTTTTCATTCTAATAGAGGTTTTGATAGTGCCGCAACAAGCAAAGGAAAAGGAATTGTCTGGTAGTGAAAATTTGGTTCGTTTGGAAGAATGCACCACGGGTCTGGTTAGCCAGTCGGCCACATTGAAAGGAGCTTTTCGCGAAAACTTGAAGGAAAAGGAATGCCAAAATTTTGTACACGAAGATGGTTCAATATTAAACCTTGCCAGCAGCCACCTACAAAAAAACAAATCAACTAAAATACCAGCAATACTGCTGGAAAAATTTGGACATTACATAAAATCAATTGGTCGAATTGCATGTGGAAAGGTGGTTGGAACTTGCTTCCTTGTCACCGATGAATTAGTGATAACTAACCATCACGTCTATGACAATATAAAACGTGAAAGATGTCAGCCTCAAAATGAGAATTTGCCCATCATAATTTCATTTGATTATTATTACCCGGGACAAACAGAAAATTTTGTCGACGTAGAGGTTGATGAAGCACAAGATCCTCAAATTGAGAGCAAAGAGGTTGACTATAAATTATTAAGAATGAAAAAGAGGCAAGAGGACAAGAGGCTTGAGAATCGCGATCAACTTGGTGCGCTGATAAGAGGTCGTCCACTGCAGGAAAGACAAATTGTTATTATCGGCCATCCAGAAGGGAAACAACTTCATCATGAAACATGCGTTGTTGTCAGCGATCACTCGATTTCAGAGACACTAAACCAAAGATACAAAATTATTTCCGGTGAACCCATGAGCGAGCAGAAATCAAAGGAATTTTACGAGGAGTACAAAGAAAGTCTTTCTTACGACACAAGTCTTTTTTCAGGTGCGAGTGGTTCTCCTATATTTGATATGGATGGATATATTGTCGCTATGCACTCCAAAGGACACACACTGAAGAACCTGGCGGACGGGAAGACATATTCCCTGATGGAGTTTGCTGTTCCGTTCAATATGATATGCAAAGACTTAGAACGTACCAAAGATGAAAACTTTGTTAAAGAAATCTTTCCTCACTACGATTTAGATCTGCGCGAAGTTCCAATGGATCACTGATTGTTTTCTTCGTTGAAAATAATGATTCACGCAGACATGCTTATATCGAACAGTATACTTCTAAAGACACGAATAACATTATACTAAGACTGGCTACGCCACTGTGTAACATATTCGAATGGTCAACTAACTTGATATAGTCAATGTGTGTATAACTTCAAGAAACAAACTAAATGTTTTTAACCTTAATTCAAAGATACTGTTTACAACTACATATTCAGTGCATAATATTCAAGTTGACTCATTCAAGAGAGATGTATGAGTGTTATTTAAATTTGACTTATCCATCGTTTAAGCTAAATGGGCTTGATATACAACCGGCCCCAGTTAAATTAATATTTACTCCAAGGACGTGAATATCAATAATAAACCCAATTCTAATAATAAACTCAATCATTTAATTCCGGCGAATATTTGTAGTAAACAATGATTTGCGCCTATCGCAAGAAACTGAACGTTCCACTTGTAAAGACAGAACGTTTTTTAAATTTCTTTATTATTACAGCAAGTAGTAATCTATAAAACTCATCATAGTGCATTTATCTCTTGTATTTTAACATTCTTAACCTACTGTAATTTTTATACTTATATGGTTTTTATAATGGTGTAAAATTCACCATTTCTCATTAAATAATCTATCTATCAAAAGAAGAATAATCTATCTATCAATTAAGATGACATTAAAATGACGAATAAATGCGGTGATGCGACAACTTTACCTTTGATTATACGAATGGCATTCTAGTGGCAGCAAACCTAAGCGAAGAGTAAAAGCATGAAATCTGTTAAGAAAGCAATTATTCTGATATTTTTCATACAATATCAGCAATTACTAGTTTTCTGCCTTTTACGTGTAGCGCATGCGCGTAACTCAACATTGACGACATGATCCGCAACATTGATTTCACAGTTCGTTCACTATACCCGGGTGTAACTGAATCTCCGGTCAGAATCAGTACCGTCGTTTAGGAAAGGAAGCACGCCTGAACTTGATCCAACACGGTCTGGTTGCTTGGTTGGATTTCGAGGAATATTTTCTTCAGTGCGATGATTATCAGGAGCTAGAGAAGACTATCTCAGCGGATTCTTCACTTGCGTTTACAGAGGAAGCGGACTTGCTGGAAAATATTTTCTTAAAATTCTCGTGTTTTTTTTCTTCGGTTATTTTGGATTCGATCTCACATGAAAGTCTTCCTACATCGGATAACAGATCTTTTTTATCGTTTTCAAGTCCCTTTATATGTTCCTCAAGACTGAGGATTGTTTCCTTGAACTTCAGTATTTCATTTTCCAAATGTATTTTCTCTTCTTTGAAGTGACTTTCTTTTTCTAGATACTCTTCCTGAAGTTTTTCAATGAGGTCATTTTTTTCTTGTAATAACAGTTTTACCGACTCATTTCCATTTAACAACCTTTGATTTTCCAATATCAAATCGTCACCTAATTTGGCGCTTAGTGTTAACATTTCAGTAGAGACAATCGTTATCCTGCTGCATATGTATCTATCACACGATGGAATTTGTAAGTTAAAACCATTAATTTGTTGAAAAAGTTGATGTGCCCAAATACAGAATAGTCAAGACGAAACCTCCGTACGGTGGCACGGCATAATGGCAGGCAATTTGCGACCTAGGGTACAATACCCAAACCAGCGCGTACCTCCTCAACAAGACGAAGCTTATAATTAGGAGCTGTAACCAGAAATTGACCAACTGCCACAACAGATACACGACCAGGAACCGGTCGAAGCGCCAGCTCGAGTAGCCAGCCAAACTACACCCAGTTGTCGCAGAACCACAGCCAGCCGCTCACTGCTCAGCCACAACCAAAAGAAGA
This sequence comes from Dendronephthya gigantea, assembly GCF_004324835.1. Classification (NCBI taxonomy): domain Eukaryota; kingdom Metazoa; phylum Cnidaria; class Anthozoa; order Malacalcyonacea; family Nephtheidae; genus Dendronephthya; species Dendronephthya gigantea. The sequence continues at coordinate 355,519 of NW_021163062.1, read as the reverse complement.
GCTTGAGGTAAGAATCTATAGTATTCGCCTTTTATATTCGAATTCGTGGTCGAACCTGAGCGCTTCATACGCCCTCGTTGTTTTTCAAATGGGTACCGGATAGTTCCTGTGCTTTGGTAGATCTGCGAACACCTTACTTTGGCATTTAACATACGATCATATAATGTTAGTAATGCAACTGCTCTATAGTCGTCGTCATTTATATCACATCGTATGTCGCCAATAATCTGAGACACATGAGTGAGACTTACTCTTTCACATCAATGACCGACGTTGATCATTAGCCCCAGAATTAGTGAAAATTCATCCTATAACTGGCGAAAACTCACCCAAACATTGCAGAATTATAACATACCACGTGTAACATACCACGCAATCATCAAGTTTCGCTACATTTTTGTTGCAGCAACCAATCACGAAGTAGAATCAAGTTCTTCTACGCTTTTCGCAATGATTGCGGCAACGCAGTAATGCTTTTCTAGAGCATTGCGCATGCAGTGTAACATCTCTCTTGCAACTTGTCTCGCAGTTGAGCTGCTAAGAACAGCGGTTTATTTGACTCGTGATTTTGACAAGCTCCCAGGAGCACAGGGCGTTCTCCATCTAGAAACAAAATGGATCACAACAAAAATATCATTGCATCATCAGACTCCTGTTATTAATTTAGTGTTATTAAGTGTTTAACGGAGCAGCCACATTGAAAGTGCGTTTCCAAATCCTATAGTAATATATGCTTTGATTTACAGAAAGTCTTTTACCTACAAAACTTCCTATTTTCGGGATATACGCGCTAAAATCCAAATTATCATAGTTGACCAACATTTACATACATAATGATATATAAAGTGTGATTGAAATGTTTTCATTCCAATAGAGGATTTGATAGTGCATCAACAGGAAAACAAGAAAGAATTGTCAGGTAGTGAAAATTTGGTTCGTTTTGGGGAATGCAACACGGTTATGGTTAGCCAGTCAGCAACATTGAAAGTAGCTTCAAGCGACAACTTGCAGAAAAAAGAATGCGAAAATATTGTACACGAAGACGGTTCAATATTAAACCTTGCCAGCAGCCACCTACAAAAAAACAAATCAACTAAAATACCAGCAATACTGCTGGACAAATTTGGACATCACATAAAATCAATTGGTCGAATTGCATGTGGAAACGTGGTTGGAACTTGCTTCCTTGTTACCGATGAATTAGTGATAACTAACCATCATGTCTATGACAATATAAAACGTGAAAGATCTCAGCCTCAAAATGAGAATTTGCCCATCATAATTTCATTTGATTATTATTACCCGGGACAAACAGAAAATTTTGTTGACATAGAGGTTGATGAAGTACAAGATCCTCAAATTGAGAGCAAAGAGGTTGACTATAAATTATTAAGAATTAAAGAGGACGAGAGGCTTGAGAATTGTGATCAACTTGGTGCGCTGATAAGAGGTCGCCCACTGCAGAAAAGACAGAGTGTTATTGTCGGTCATCCAGAAGGAAAACAACTTCATCAGGAAACATGCGTTGTTGTCAGCGATCACTAGATTTCAGAGACACTAAACCAAAGATACACTGTTCCGTTCAATATGATATGCAAAGACTTAGAACGTACCAAAGATGAAAACTTTGTTAAAGAAATATTTCCTCACTACGATTTAGATCTCCGCGAAGTTCCAATGGATCACTGATTGTTTTCTTCGTTGAAAATAATGATTCACACAGACATGCATCGGACCATAGAGATTATAAATAAAACAAGAGGGGGCATCGAGGAGAAATTGGGGAGCGCGGTCAATATGGCGGAATTTTACATCTAACGTATGTTAGGACTTGAAATGCTTAAACAAGAGTTGAAATATCAACATTTTCGAAATTTGAAACGATTATTTAAACTTATGTGTAGCTATACGCAAAGTTTTTATTGAATAAACGCGAATATAATAATTATATATGTTGTAAGATATATGTAGCAGGTACTGTTTACCATCCAACAAGCGCAGTTGACTCCCTCGTGTTAGACTACCTTCTTAAAAGTATGTCATTGATTGAAGCACAGTACTTCAATAGTGGAATACTGGAATTATCCTACTCGGTGATTTCAACATGCTATAGACATGACTAGATTGAAAAATGACTTTAAGCTGAAAAAAATATATAATCAAATTTGCATGCATGCAACTCGGGGACAAAATAAGTTAGATATTATCCTTACTAACCTAAACCCTTATTAAGACACCCCAGTAAAGCTCTCCCGATTTTGGCTCTCAGATCATGTCACAGTTAAAGTCCAAACTAAAGTTAAACCAGAAACCTACCAGACCAAGTTCTCAATTAAAACCTGAGATTGATAACCAACCAAGCGTCTGGCAATGTAGTTGCACTAGTACATAACAAAACTACGTGCGACGCTAAAGTAAATATCTTCGAAGAAGTGGTTACAACCGCACACTAAAAAAAGGTGTGTTAAATTTACACACCTTTTTTGTCCAAATTTTAACACACCTAAAGGTGGGTTTTGAAACACACCTAAAGGTGTGCTTAACACACCATAAGGTGTGCAAAAAGCATCTTCAAAGGTGTGTTAACACAAAGCAAGGTGTGTTTTTGTGCACACCAAAAGGTGTGTAGAACACACTAAAAGGTGTGTCAAAAAACACACCAAAAGATGTGTTTTTGGCTTGTCCAAATTTTAACACGTTCTAAGGTGTGTTTTCAAAGAAGGTGTGTTTTCATACACACCATGGTGTGTTTCATTACACAGCTAAAGCTGTGCTGGAGAACACACAAATTGTTTAAGTAAAAAGTTGCACACCTTTCCTAAAAGTAACATATAAACAGGGCTAGAAAACACACAAACACAATATTAATTTATAAATATATTTTAAGTTCCAATACTATTAAGAATTAACATGAAGTCACAGTAATGAATTATATAAATATCTTGAAGCATGCAGTTTATTTTAAAATAATGTCTTACTCTATAAACAGTTTATTGACTTGATGTCGTCTCGACTTGACACTTGGTGGTGTTTTCTTGTCTTGTTGGTCACCCTTGTTCTTGTTTGTTGGAGTGTATGGTGCCTGCTCAACTGTTGCAATAACATCATCGCCTTAATTCATGATCTTCATAATCAACAAAGGTCACCTGAAAATATAAAATAAATGCATAAGAGGATCTGGTATTTAGAATTTTCCAATTTAAGATGTGCACAAGCATCTGTTAATTAATGGAACATGCTAAATGATACCCAATTTATGAGTTAGATTTATTTTTGGTAAAAGAATTTAGGATGTATTGTCAGGTATAGGCAGGTATAATTACATGAATTATAACCTTCTGTTGAAATTTGAAAAATTGGGGTCTAGGCACATTTCCTATAGTTTCTTTAAAATGGGAAAGATTTATTTAAATATGTATATATAGCTATCTTTCAGGATAAGTAGTCAAGTCTATAGTATTAAAAATCATAAACCATTCTGGAACACTCAAGTCAAATCAACTATCTAATATTTACAACATTTAGAAAGCAAATGCAGTATAGTGAGGACAAAAATTGGTCCTTTGGAATGTTACTAACCCCCAAAAGGAATACAAAATATTAAACATAAATTAAGACACAAAACAATTCATCAAGATTACACCTAGCGAATTATATGCTTTCTTTATACCAAGCATAAACTATGGCATAAACAGCCTTATGTATACACCGATATACGTGTAAATCTCCTTCTAAAAGCACCTAGAACAATTCAATTTTGAAAGATAAAACGTAACACTCACCAAGTCTCTCTTGTGATGTCGAATCTGTTCGCGTCGCCATGCGCTTCGGTGGTCTCTGAATTATTAGAATGAAGCAGACTTTTCACTTTCAAGCTATTCGGGACCTTCGAAGTCTTGAATTTCTTTGCATCGTTTGTAACGGAACCATCAATTTATTCGCTACAAATAGATAGAGACAACCATATTGATTACACTCGTTGGCCATATTGAAATTGATACAAATGTTTGACACAAACGATTTGAAAAGCACAGCAATACAACTTACCCTCTTATAATTTCTTCTTTATACAACATCATAAGCTCTCGTGTGTTCATCTCCAAAAAAATCTTAAAATCGCCTTCACAATAAACATAATTTAAACTTGTAACAGACTCGAAGCACAGTTGTCACAGTAGAGAAGGAAATGTAAACACTAAACAGTGGTTTGTAATTTGTATTTCGTGCGCGTGGGTTTCACACCTCGCGACATTCTTATTGGTTAAAAACGTATGACGTATTAGATCACTGACCTGTATATACAAGTCTGTATGGCAGATCGATATTCAAAAACAACCCACGTTAATCATTCTTACTTAAGTAAACCACAACGATCTGTAAATTCCTTAAATTATGTCTTATGCAATGTTTGGAGTTTTTAATACTGATCAAAGCTGAAACGCAGGCCAAAGATAACAGGAATTTAATTAAAGCAAAAAGTTAAATTTAAATGCGATGGAAAGCGTGAAATTTCCTGTGACTTGTGTAATTCCTCGTAAGGCTGACGCTTTTATCGACGCACTAAAATACTATAAGTATAATAAATAAGGCCAATCAAGCATATTGTTAATAATTTAAAGGTGTGTTTTATAACACGCCAAAAGATGTGTTTCTTGGATGGGTCAAGGTGTGCTGTCAAACACACCAAGGTGTGTTTTCAGTGAAAACGTGTGTTACTTAAAACACCTTAATGAGTAAAAGAAAAGGTGTGCAAAAGGAGGTGTTTTCGCTAACACACGAAGGTGTGTTTTCGAACACACGAAGGTGTGTTTGCGTACACACAAAGGTGTGTTTCCATACACACCAAGGTGTGTTTTCTAAAAGCGCGTAGAAAGGTGTGCAGAAATTACACACCATGGCGTGCAATTGAGCACACCTTGGTGTGTAGTCAAACACACCTTGGTGTGTAATTCTACACACCTGTTTTTTGTGTGCGTTATGGATATTATTATTCCTATGTCTTCCTAAACAATCGTTGTAAATGAACCACCCTGGATAAACAGGTCTCTAAAGAAAAAGATCGTGCTCGGCAGAGGGCCTTCGATCCAGGGCCGTAACTAGAACTATAATTGGGGGGGTGTTATTATTATTATTATTATTATTAGTTTATTAAAATCGTATCGCAGTACAAACTGAATTACACGATTATCGTTACATAGGGTATTAAATATTGTAAAGTGTTACAGAATATTAATAATATAAATATAATAATCATCAATATAGTCTACATAGGTAGGCCTAATTGAGAAGTTATATACAACGGTAAAATGACTTATTTACATACTTAGCTAGATTAAAATGGAATTGAATATTGTAGTTCAATATTATTTTTTTAAATATTATACTTTAACTGTAACAAAGTTACGAAACGCTCAGTGCATATAAGCGGTGGAGATCGAATATTGTTTGATTTCGTAGATAATAATCATGAGCGGGTTTTGGGATTCTACTTTAACAATAGATTCTAATGGATTACAAAAGTGTGTCTTGGATTCCTTAACCTATGAACGAACAGTTTGCAAGCCATGTCTCTACGATTTATCAAATTATCAAGTCCTGTAACAACAAGCGCATCAGCATATGACAACGTCGGGTAAATATTTGAGAGCACGCCGTTGGATAGATTCAATTTCATCTGACAATGCGGATGACAAGGTAGCCCACGATGGCGATGCATATCCAGTAGCGAAGACGAAGGAACAATATACCATGGACAGGTCGGATTGTTTTAAACCAGCTTCCGTAATTTGCGAAGAGAATATAATCGTGTGAATTAGCCTTTTTAATTATATAATCAACGTGGGTATTCCATGTAAGATCATTAGACAAATGAACGCCGAGTAACTTGAATGTAGACACAAGCTCTATAGGAACGCCTGCAACGTAGATAGGACTGAAGGAGGTATGGTTATATTTCAAGAAGCTTATAATCATCTCCTTACATTTTTTTGGATTGAGTTCCATTCCTCTTTTCATGGCGAACAGGGAAATCTCATTTACAATTATGGGTAGAAAACTAGGCGAACCCCGCGGAATGATCTCAAAAGCTGTCGAATCGTCTACAAATTTGATACGGCCTGCCAGTTATTTAGAAGCTGGTTGACGAGAATTGCAAACAAAATGGGTCCAAGTTTGGTACCTTGCGGTAAACCACCATTAGTTTTCTTCCATGAGGAATAGCAATTGTCAATTTTTACACGTTGTTCGCGGCCAGTAAGAAAATCCTTGATCCACCGAACAATAGAAGGATGGACATCGAGACGCTTTAATTCTTCAATTATAATATTATGGTCAACCAGGTCAAAACCTTTTCTAAAATCTGCAAAGAATATTCTAATAGAGCACTGGCCTGACTCGAGAGCTGCTAAGACTGAGTGTAATAGGTAGACCAAGGCATGGGTTGTGGATTTTCTCGGAAGGGAAAATTGTTTAGGGTCCATTTTGTTAGCAACTTGCGACAACAAGGATTTAAGGGTAAAACCTTCTAAAACCTTTGCCACTTGGGATGTTAGAGAAATTGGACGCAGATCGTTCTCGAGGGTTGCTGGGGGTGACACTTTCGGAACTGGAATAACGACAGCACGCTTTAGTTGATGTGGAAAAATTCCTTGTTGTATTGATGAATTGTATATATCAGCCAGAACAGGAGCAAATTCGATAGCAAACATTTTGAGCAGTATATTAGGAATTCTATCTGGTCCTGTGGACTTATTGGTCTTAATCTGACGAAGGGATGACAAAACAATCCCAGGATTGACGAGGAACTGGTGTGGTACGTCGGGGTCGATGGAGCTGGTATCACGTGTAAGCGGGGAAAAGTGAGAGGTAAGGTTGACCAGGAAATCATTAAATGACTCAGCCAGATGTGTTACAGAAGGGTCATCACCTATTAACTGTTGGTGCCATGTATTAGTAGACGACAAACCACCCAAGCTTTTAACTTCTCTCCACCACTTAGATGGATTACCGTCTTTCAGTTTTTCTACTGATTTCCAATAATATTTAGCCCGTGCAATTTTAACATCATGTTGGACTAAATTTCGCCAATATTTAAAGGCTTTCGACGTCTTCCCAATATTTGAAAAATGCTTTTTGACGTTTGGATATTGCAACTTTTAAGGCAGGGGTCATCCACTGTTTGTCTGACTTTTTAATTTTAGTTTTCTTAACTGGAAAAAAGTAATCAACTGCGAAAGTAATCATTTCATCAAATTTAGCATACTTTTCTTCACAGTCTGAAGTTGATAAAACATCAGACCAATCGTAAGCAGTAATCCATTGACCAAAAAGTCGTAAATTGCTATCTCTAAGATCCCTTTTCAGCACAGATTTGTTCGCTTGAATAGGTTGTTTATTTAAGTAAGGTTTAATTAGGATGGTGTTATGATCACTAAGACCAAGAGGGGCAGTTTAGAAACATCCAAGGTAGACTTCTTTGCATTAGTTAGACACCAATCCAATATAGCGTTTTCTCTAGTACCCACGCGTATTATTTGAGAGAGACCTGTTAGCCTCTTAACACGATTAACGTCGAAGCCAGTGCTGGTTGGATTGAAATCACCTGTAATCAAAACAATGGCATCGGGGTGGTCTCTAAGAAATATGTCGACGTTACTTTGGATATGATTGTATAAATCCCAGTTCTCAGATGCACCAGATGATGTCGTGTGGTATATAGCAGCCACAAGAATAATTGAGATGGATCTGGGTAGTCGTTTAGGTCTTAACGACAACCACAAGGATTCAATATTGGGGTTCTCAAACTTTTTAAGTCTCGTACAGGAGATTTCACAGCTGACATAAATACAGACACCGCCACCACTCGAAAATTCACGGTCATTACGAAATAAAAAGAAATTAGGTAATAATAAGGCGGAATCAGGTATATTCGGCGACAACCACGTTTCGGTAATACAAATAATATTAGCCTCATTCAATTTCGCAACCTGTTCGAGTTCATCAATTTTAGGGGCTAAGGAACGAGCATTTGATAACAATAGCTTAGGCAAATATAATTTAGACGATTCAACATCCTGTCTTGGGGTGGTGGAAGTAGACATGTTAGGGAGACACATAGTATCATGGGGTGGTGTAGAGCTAGGCATCTTACCATTACCGACCGTGAGGGTTTTAGTAATGAGGAGGCCTTGTAGGGATTCCCATTAGTGGAAGGGGATGGTAGGGGTAGTCCATACAAGGGTGGAAGATAGGTGGCCTCGTACCGTTGAATGGAGGAAATCCTATTTGCGGTGGAATATATGGGTAGTTCATGTGGGCCCGAAAAAAAGGGGGACTCATTCTTGATGAAGACCAGGTGGGGAAAGATGACATTGGATTAATAGACAGAGGTGCTGTACTATGTGGTTGAGAGAATTTATTGCGCCGATGTGGGTCTAATTGATGGAAAAAATCACACTTTGAACCTTTTAGACAATGGCCTTTTCTGCGAAGGAAGGGACATGGTGTCAAATGTTTCGGTAGGGGAGCAGTAGTGGTAGCCAACTGAGTAGGTACATTTAAGTTGTTTTTTCTAGTTGCGTTGCGACTCGGTATAAACTCAGTAGCCATAGACACACTTTCTTCAGTCGAGTTTGGACTCTCGATTACGTTTTCCAAAAGAGGATCTGGGTTAGTCTGAATTTGTACCGCAGTGTTTTTGATCTTGGGTTCAATAGAATTAGTTGCTTCAATAATTTCTATTGTCTCAAATGTGTTTTGTTCATTATCAGATATATGCAATTCAAATTCGTGAAGCGATTCATGTAGGCTCTTAACAGCGTGAGACTTGTTTTTTCGTTTTGGTTCAATGTAGGACTTCCCGTGAAAATCAGCACAAGTCTCAGCAATGAGATCAACAGTTTCTGACAACGCCTGAATAGCCTCATTACTAGCACTTTGACTCGACTTAAGATCTTTGATATCGCGACAAACATCTACGCATTTGCATAAACAAGGTTGCAGATCGGCCGCCGTCTGACATGAAAAGTCTGAGATATTTGTGTCTTTATTAGTGTCGTTAGGTCTACTTACAGCATTTAAACTTCCCACAATTTTGGAACATATAAGCTGTGTGATATCGCTCGCTTCGGGGCCATCTATGTAGAGCAAACATTTAGATCTTCGCCAAGAAATCGAAGTATTAGATGATTTAAATACTTTCTTGTCGCCGCCTGGTTGATCCCATACTCCAATTAACTTTAAGTCTTCAGATACAAACTTCTTTAATAGATCGTATTCTCCCGTCCAGGCAAGACACACATTGTCTGACAACGACATATTACAACTCAGACCAAGGTATATATTATAGATGAGTTATAAACTTGTAAAATCGGTATAAAAACTGTAAAATGCAGGAGCTCAAAAGTACACGTCTTGCTTCAATGAGTTGGCTCATTCATATATTCAGTTCTACCCGACGGATTTCCATTGTGAGCTATTGCACTTACAAAAGAAATCCGTCGGGCAGAACTGAATATATGAATAAACACCCCCCCCCCCCCAATTATCGTTCTAGTTACGGCCCTGCTTTGCTCGCGGGGATCGAAACTTAACTAGCAAAAGATTTCATCGTTGATGAATTTGTTAAACCAGCCGTGTTAAAAATGTGGATTGCCGACTTTTTGACTTGTCATCAGCAAAGAGTTTATTGGCCAGCAGTGTTATTCGGAGTTCGGTGCAATACCATCAGGGGTACCCCAAGGCACAAAACTTGGGCCATGGCTGTTCGTTATTATGATTAATGACCTTGTCTCTCTGGGTAAAGATATGCGGAAGTTTGTTGAAGATTCAACCATTAGTGAAACCATCCTGAAAAATGAAGTAAGTCAAATAAAAGATGCAGTGGACGACCTTGCCAACCAGTCCAGAGCAGATAAATTCCAACTTAATGAATCTAAGTGCAAAGAAATGCGGATCTGCTTTTCCAAAGTGAAGAAAGACCTGGGGCCGGTTGTATCAAGCCCGTTTAGCTTGAACGGCGGATAAGTTCAAAATAGAAAGCAAGTCTAACGTTTTATTCAACAAGGGAACTAAATGTTTTTGTCCTTAATACAAAGATACTGCATGTTTACAACTACATATTCAGTGCATAATATTCAAGTTGACTCATTCATGATCAAGAGAGTTGTAAGAGTGTTATTTAAGCTAAACGAGCTTGATACAACTGGCCCATGGAACCTATCACAATAAATGATAAAGTTCTGGAAATTGTAGTCCATGCTAAGATCTTAGGTCTGAGAGTATCAAATAATTTGAAGTGGAACGAGCATGTTACTGAAATTGTTAAAAAAGCGTCCAAACGACTTTATTTTTTTATCTCAGCTGAAACGTTCTAATGTTGGAACTAAAGAATTGGTTAATCGATTTTTTTAAACCGTGTATTAGATCTCTGTTTGGATATGCTTGCCCAGCATTTTATGATAGCTTACCCGAGTACCTCTCACACGATCTCAAAGAATGCAAACTCCGAGCGCGCTATGCATATAGTATATCCATCAGGCATCAACATCATATCAAGAAGCATTATCAATTGCTGAATTCATTAGGTCCCTTTCGTCGTACGCCGCCAGTACCGTATACAGATAAACTTTTTAAACAGATTTCAAACGATGAGAATCATAAGCTTACAAATGGAATAAAAATTATTTAGAAATATATATAAAGGTTTTAAATGCATGCATGTAGATGAGTAGAGAAAAAATTAATTACTGATATGCTTTGAAAGATTTAGCTGCTAATTATAAAACTGGTTTTAAAACGGTTCGTCTTAACTTTAGGTATGTCAAATTTACGCCTACTTCTCAAATTCACTGAGGAGCTATTAACAGATGGCAGCAGTTTATTAAACTAAACGTAATTCAGCCTAAAGCTGCAATGTTTTAGTGAAAATTAATATACCATCTGATATCTATCTATCTACCATGGAAAGTAAATGAGAATGATCGAAAGCTTCCATCTTCATTATACTCTCATATTAATTAAAGGAGACTTATTTCTTCATGCCCTAGTTTGAAAATTTTTAAATCGCTAATATACTGCATGTTATGCGAAAAATTAAAAAAGACCCAAAAATTACGATTATATTGATAGCTTCTTCACTTGCTCTTCATTGCTTCCCGAAAATGTATGTTCTCGTCGATCTCTGAATGAATCCACCCAATCAACGTGCCATGCGCGTGCATGTTAAATTCCATCCAAAATCTTAATTTATTTACTTGCTCACGCCTGCATCATGTGGTTGATAACGAGTTTGCCACAAATTTCTGCCTTCTCGGGAATCTGATAATGGTTCAGTGACGTAAAAATACGATAATTACGCTATCGTAATGATATCACTGCATGTCCCAATCAGTCTAAAAATCTTCAGTTCACCCCATAATTCCAAGAGAGCAGAGTGATTTACTGACTTAAATCACCTTGTTTTTGTTGTTTGTTTTCTAACTGGTTTTCTTTGAAGTTTGTGTGCAAAACTTTCTCGACATATTGGGCAACGAGTCCTGAAAAACGAATGAAAAGGGTTGTAGAAATAGCATGAAAAAAGACTCTTATGTCACCTCTCACGGTCAACCGTATAATTACATCATTCCTTCTAAAAATAGTAATGAATGATGCAGGCTATTCTTAGCAATTTGATGTTAAAAAGGGCTGCAAGTAAGATTTATAATTTTCCAGTGGCGTAGCCAGCCTGACGATTTAGTCATGCTATGCAAATTTTATGTTATTATCATTATTCATTTCTTTAGAAATTCATTGTTTTCACAGTCAATGGACACCAAAATATTAGCATAGCATGACTAAATTGTCGGGCTGGCTATGCCACTGTAATTTTCACAAAATTGTGGCAACAATTTTGACACCAAAACCAATTTCCATACGTCAGAATGACATACGTATACAACTAAATGTAGTGTTGTTAACGGGGATTTTTTGCCAGCAGGAAAGTCGTAACTATGAGGGGTATATATTATAATGTAACTTTCAGCTTACATTCCGTTTTGAATCATTAACTTGGAGCATTCTTTATGAACTTTGTGGGAACATGGCAAAATTTGACATCCCGTAAACGCATCCTGCAAAAAAATGAAGGACATTTTTAAAATGTATTGATATATTTAATTACACGAGAGTACCCAAGTTTCCCAAGTTTGTTTCACTGAAATTAATAGTAAATTGCATGGGTTTCTTAAAGCAGAAAACCTAAACTGAAAAATGATGTCCGGAAACAAATTACTGTGACGTGAAGTCATGAAGGAGGGTTCAGATTTTGCAAGTAAATTTTAAATATCGCTTATAGTTTTATACCTCTAGACAGATACCACAGTTGTCATGAGCGGAATCTGGACGACATTTATGATTTCCTCTGAGCTGAACATCAAGACAAACACCACAGACGTCGCAATGAAATGAACGATCTCCATGGATTCTGCAATATTAAGTTGTCATGAAGTCAGTTGAGACATCGTAATTGAAGAATAAAATTATTTTTTAAGTTGATTTATAGAGTTAACTATATAGCAAAAATTCCCACCGGCAAATTCCACATTTCTCGCAATGATAGGGATGATCATCTCTTCCAGTAAGATGTTTGCAAAGACCACAGTAAAAATCAGCGAATTGAGTGTTACACGAAACACAAAATTGACCGAACTATAAGAAGGTAATGGAGAAAAATTGCTATGGAAAAGTTGCAAAAAAATATAGGAAATTCGAAGCTGAAAAAATTAAAAATCCTGAAGCGGGGGAAATTTTCCATATGAAATAAAGTAGCTATTATGCCATTGTTCATTACCTGTTGCTCTTTACCGCATTCCATGCATTTTACCATCGTCGTATCACGTGATTTCAGTTTCTTTTGCTGGCACGTGCTCGTCTCGTTGTGGCAACGATGACAAGCCCAGTATTTATCACAACATTCAAATTTCACCATGCAACGTCTTTTGTAGTGATTACACAACAATCTATTTGCTTGTTTCTTCACATTGTTTGATCTCTCAGACCGACCATTTGGATTATTTGATGTGGAAGGAAAATTAAAACGTGCGTTTTGGTCACGAGCACGTGTTCGGTGCTCTTGATGTCTTGAATTCTCTGTAATCCCATTGCTTGCTTCTCTTGATCTACTTTCGCTACCTGAAAATAATCGCAAAAATTGTAGCTTTATAAGTTAGTTATTCTACATCGGTAGAAATAGTGCCCAACTTTGCTTAATGGTCATTGATTCCAAAGTGGCACATCTAAAAGCAACAAAATTTTGGAGTAATTGTGAAATTAGATAAAAGTTATTTCAAACCGACCTCTTGCTGTATCTCTTGCACGGCCATTAGGGACATCTTCATGCGCGCACAATCTATTGCGTCTTGAGACCGCTGTGCTGGGCTTCTGATGATGAACATTGGCTATGTCAAGTTGATTACTGACAGGAGGCATGACCATAGTGTCTGTACGAACAGGGGGAAGGTTTTGTTCAGATATCTCTCGTTGAGACGGAATTCTACGAGATGCGTACGCCCGATTTACTTCCCGTGTGCTGCTCACGCTCTTTTCCTTAATTTTAACAACATACCTTCTCAAATTAACATAGTTTCCGCTGTTGTATTCATCGATGAGGTGAACTAAATCAATTCTCAGAATTAACTTGAGGAATTCGCGAAGCACGCTTGTATTCGATATGTTGATAACACCTTTTCGGTCCAATTGAAGAATGATTTCGGTTGAAGTAAGATTCGTTGCGACTGAAAACTGTTCATGAGCCCAATCTTTTAGCTTAATGACATCACCGGTGAGCAAACTATTGGCAACGGCTAGCAATAGTTGTTTATATGCATTATGGACTGAAGATATGGCTGACGAAAGAGATGTATTCCCTCCATCAGCACCATGTGTTTCTTGTATTTGGACTGGAAAACGCAGCGGTTCAGATGAACCATTGCTTTCATTTGAAGGGAGCACACCTGATCTTGATCCAACACGGTCTGGTTGGTTTTGATTTCGAGGGATATTTTCTTCAGTGCGATGATTATCAGGAGAGACGACTATCTCAGCGGATTCTTCACTTGCGTTTACAGAGGAAGCGGACTTGCTGGAAAATTTTTCTTAAATTCTCGATATCTTTTTCTTTGGTTATTTTGGAGTCGATCTCAACCGAGAGTCTTCCTATATCGGATAACAGATCTTTTTTATCGTTTTCAAGTCCCTTTATATGTTCCTCAAGACTGAGGATTGTTTTCTTGAACTGCAGTATTTCACTTTCCAAATGTTTTTTCTCTTCTTTGAAGTGACTTTCTTTTTCTAGATACTCTTCCTGAAGTTTTTCAATGAGGTCATTTTTTTCTCGTAATAACTGTTTTACCGACTCATTTTCATTTAACAACCTTTTATTTTCCAATATTAAATCTTCGCTTAACTTAAGCTTATTACAATAATCTTCGGCCCTTAGTTTTGGCATTTCAGTAGAGATAGTCGTTATCTGGTTGTATAATATGTATATAACACGCGATAGAATTTGTAAGTTAAAACCATCAATTTGTTGAGAAAGTTGATGTTGCGAAAATTTCGTTAATTGCCCCTCTTGTGCAAGTTGAATGGATATGATGTGTATAATGCCCTTTCGTATTTCTAACTTCAAAAACCTACTTCTTTTTCCGGAATGCTTAGCATCAAAATTGAACATCTTCTGGCGACTTAAGTATTTTGTTAATACTCCAGGAAAACTGCTGTTTTTCGAAAATTTGCGTAGAACACTATTAGAAACGCTTGGCGTGAAGTTCATGTCCTTCAAATGATAAGTGACGTCCTGCCCTTGTGTTTGAGCACATGTAGCTTTATCATCAACTGGGTCTCTTCCAAATATCTGACTGGCAGATTTGCGAACAGTGCTCCCCATGCTCAGTAGAAAGTATTCTAAACGTGAAATAAATAGAACGAATATATACAATTTATATGGTTTTTAAAACGTAATTAATAATTATACCTAAATTTTGCAAAGCTACAGACAGCAGAGAAATAATTTAAATAAAAATACGTTCGACTAGGCAAATGAAATTGCGTTCCTGTCTGATAGATAGAAATATCGCATATCACCATGCATGCTTCTTAGTCGTAGTCTTACTAATAAAGTAACAAATACTAGATCACTCTTTAAATTCCTATCTTCTTAAATTAATAATATCTTTAGCTTTAGGTGGTGGGTAAACCTTTCCAATTGCTATTTGGTTGATACTGCTGCTATTCACAACCCTTGCACTGATGATATGCACAGATATCATAAGGTCAAGTACGTAATTTAAAATGCATCAGGTATAGGCTAGAAAAATACAGGAGATCGAGGAATATGCAGGAACGGGTAACCATTCTTCTCGGTTTGTCAATCGGTCACTCAGGTGTCTGTCCAATTAATAAATTGGAAAACGAGTCCGAGTTATCTATGAGCGAATAGTCAACGACGGAGAAGCCTGAGTTGACTATTCGCTCATAGACAACGAAGGCGAGTTGTTTATTTATTTTAGTATACACCCTGTACCTAGATATATTAATTTCGAGAAAATAATCAATACACCGCAATTACACCGAAAAATAATTTATTTAATTCAATTTTATACGGTCGTGCGAGCGAATTTTTCCCAAACGTTCACCATCACGAATAGACAATGGTTGAGTAGCCAATCAGAATGTAGGATGTGTAATAGACAATAGTCGGGTGTATACTAAATACAGAATAGTCAGACGAAGCCTTCGTACGATGCGGACCGCATAATTGCAACATAATTTGCGACCTATTGTTCGGCACCCAAACCAGCGTGTACGGTGTACCTCCTCAACAAGACGCAGCTTAGGAGAGGCAAGTGCGACAACAGATACACGACCAGGAACCGGTGTCCTAGCGGATAAAGTAATTAAAGGGGACACTATCCGCTAGCGGATAGTGTCCGGGGGGACACTATCCGCGGGGGGACACTATCCGCTGTAACACCGGCCGAAGCGCCAGCTCATGTGACAGCCCAACTTAGCCAGTTGTCACAGAACCACAGCCAACCGCCCAGCCACAACCAAAAGAAGAGCTTGAGGTAAGAATCAAAAGTATTCGCCTTATATATCCGCGTGAACAAAAATACGGCAGCACCGACCTCCTTACACCGATGTTGTAAGGCCTCCTAACACTCGAATTCGTGTTCAAACATGACCGCTTCATACGCTCTCGTGTTTTTTCAAACAGGCACCTGATGTTAGTTCCTGTGCTTTGGCAAATATGCGTGTAATAACACCTTACTTTTACATTAAACATATGATCATGCATATAATGTTAGTCCTTTCGTTATAGTTAATGCGACTGCTTTAGTCGTCGTCATCCATATCACACTGTCACCAATAATCTACAGGAACACATGAGTGAGACCACAGGTGAGACCAACTCGCCCACAATATCAAAAAGTCAAAAACCGACATTGATCATTAGCACCAGATTTAGTGAAAACTCACCCTATGTTACACTGGTAAAAACGTACCCAAACATTGCATAATTATCTCAAATATGGAGTGGCATAGACATTGCAAGCGCACTCAAAGATATGCCGGTGAAGCCTCACCCAAGCCACGTGTGTGCTCGTGTGCCTCGTGTGTTAAGTCGTCCTCGCCGGTGAACAACTGACTAAGTGTCAATTTCATAGTGCATGCGATCAGCTATCCAAGTGATCCGGTAGATCGCATGAATATTGTCACAATCGTCGTAGGTGGCAATAAAGTAATGCAGAATTTTTGCATAAAAGATGAGTAAACGCATCTTTTCCGTCTATATATAGAGTCTATAGATACTGCGAACAGAGGTGGATTTATTAAAACGGTCCCTGCAGCAACTAGGCAATTGAACGTGGCAGAACTATTAAAGAAAGCCATAAATTACGCCAACTGTCCACCAACGGAATTCGATAAATACACGAGCGTTAGCCATATTCGAAACCTTACAAAAGACGGCACACAATACCGGCCAACCAGGCATGAACGGAAGGATTATACTACCGGCTGGCGTTCCAAACTGCACGAGCAATAAGCGACATGCTCCAGGAATATTTTAAATCGCTGATATTGCGGCTGTTGGGCGATAAAAACTATCAACAAATGTTTGAAGCCGTCGATAAAGGATGTCGCGTCGCGAGACTGTGCAAACTGTTCAACCACGCACCCTCTGTCGTGTTGTTTACATTATTAAATTGCCCCATAGCATAGGCGACACTGGTTTTGGTATAGGAACACGATCCAATATGTGACGACAACTGAGTATATAGGGTGTCTCAAAAAAAACGCAAACCAACCAAAAAAACCCCCCTTAAATATGCAAGAATATTAATATTGTTCGGGTTTGCACCATAGTTCTGCCATAGTTCTGCTTTTAGCATTGTAAATGAAGGATTAAGAGCCATTTTCAATTCCCAGAGGTGCTTATCTATTGCACTTAAGAGCTGTATTAATGTTCTGCATATTTAAGTGGTTGCGTTTTTTTTGAGACACCCTGTAGTTGCATTTGTTCTATCAAAATTCAAATTACGCCCTCAAAAACACGCAGTGGCGTACAGGAGACGATAATTGGGGGGCACATTTTCATATATTCATTTTAACATACGGAATAAACAAAGTAAATAGGTATTCGCTTATGTAACTTTTAATCTTTATCTTTTTTACACACTTTATTTTTTTACTTTTAAACTGCTGACGTTCCCATTAAAATGTAAACTTTCCGTCTTAGCCAATAAGAACGTTCTTGATTACCAGTCTTTACTCGTCAAGCTAATTTTTTTGCCAGTGCATGGCGGTCAAATTTCTGCGCATCATATCAGTAGATATATAGTCAATGATTAATACCACAGGAATGTCATGTTTATTTTAGATATTTATTTCATTTAGCTCTTACTCTGCTGAGAAGAAAGGTAATAACAACATATTTTTGTTCAGTCTAATCTACGCGCTGCATTATAATTGCATGTCGTTGACGTTCAACACACTGTAACTCTGCAAATTTTTATAATACATCGCCACTTTAATGTTTGTACTAAAACATTTCTCACTGCATTACGTATACAATTATATATGATGGCAAAGTATATGTATCTATATATATATTTATATATATTGACATTTACTTCTTGGGGGTTTTCCCTGAAGCTGTTTTTGCAAGTCAGTCATATGACCCGGCATACATTCGAGGGAAGCGTTTATTCGAGTAATTACGGTATTCCGATTGTGGTGTAGGCGTATAATTGTTTCGCTACCTGCTTGCTGTCGCTTAATCAAAACTCGTGTGAAATAAAGTGAAAACTGAATGAAATAGCTACTGCATTATTGTATTATTCGATCAATATCATTTATAATAATATATTAATCAGCCCAGTGCCGGGCAAGACTGCCTCATATAAACTGCTAAAAGGCCTAAAATTGTCACTAGAAGTTAAAATCTAAAGCTTTGTTAGAAAATAATACACTTTACACTAGCTGCGCGAGTGTTATATTTTGTTACACACTGATCGATATACCTTTGGTTGATAGTATCATGGCCTCAAAAAGGGTTTACAGCAGCTAAGTTTCTGTTCCTTGGAGCTATTAATAAACTAAATAATCGGACCGAATGAAAATGAACAGGGATCCGAGGAACAGCACGTCAGTAAGGAACATGTTGGCGTACACAGAGGCGTATGTATAGCAACCGGGTGGAAGTTTGAAAAGAATTCGCTTGTCAGCTGTTTTAGAAACATCCCTAAACACAAGAGAGCCTGCACGTTTCGTTCTAACCTTACAGGGGCACGCATGCATACAATCTACAGAAGATAACATAATGGAGGGTATCTCCCGATGCGAACTGCCCGGTCACAAAGTCCGGAGAGAAAAGAATAAAGATATGAGTATAGGCTCTTACAAATCTTTCCATGCTAATTAAATGCCTCCATAGTTTCAATAAAACGTGAAAAGTACCAATAAGTACGGGCAAAGGAACTAGGTTCAATCATG
Source organism: Dendronephthya gigantea (assembly GCF_004324835.1). Lineage (NCBI taxonomy): Eukaryota > Metazoa > Cnidaria > Anthozoa > Malacalcyonacea > Nephtheidae > Dendronephthya > Dendronephthya gigantea. The sequence goes on along the minus strand of NW_021163062.1, from coordinate 336,490 downwards.
AAATTATTTCGGGCGCGTAACGTGACAAATTTTTTACCAAAACATCTCTCTCGGCGAACCTATACTGATTTTTAAATTTACCAAACTTTTATAACAAAGTAATTAAAAAGCACCGTATTATATATTTGAATAACAATCGAATATTTTGTTTAGACCCCGCTGCGCGCCACATAACTAGTCTTGCTTCCCAGAACACCTTGCATGTTCGTCATTGCTTTTCAAGATTTCTTTAATTCTTTCATCTTATTGTTATATTTTTCAAGACAACGAATATTAAAATATACACACCACAGTGCCAAAGCATATTTCAATCGCCTCATTCAAGTATGAATAAGATGTTTTGCCGTCACGCGGATAGTATACTCTGAAATTCTGCCGATGTCAAGTAAGTAACTGAATAAACATGTATAATTATTATGAATTCATTTTCCAATTTTTTCAGCGAAACAGTCTTGTTAAGATAACAATGGTTATTTAAAGGTTTCCCATACAGCTATATACAGCCACAGACAGCTATAGCTATACATCTACACTTGCATCTATATCATTCAAATGTTACGACCGAACGACTTCAAGTTATATAATCATATGCTATGATGTTACGAAACGTTTGAAGGATAGAATAGAGTCTATAGAGAGGTTAAGATACCCCAGTTTCAGTTTGCGAGAGCGGAACTGAAATATTATTATACATACCTGTACCTTGGGAATCGAAAAAGGAATTGTAACTTCAGAAATTCAAAATATCTCGAAGTAAGAAAACCAGTGGCGTACCCAACCCGACAATAGACCTTTCACTTTTAGAAGCACGCGCGCTAAGCATGACGGTAGTTGATTATCGAATTTCATTTTAGTTGTCATGGCGTTAAGCGTAGGAGCGATATTTTTTCCGAAAGAAATCGTGCCGATTTTAGCCCTTTTTCTAAACGAAAGTAAACATCAATCGTTTCTTACGAAAAATATGAGTCGCAGGTATACGCAAATCTAAATTTAGAAGCAATCGGGCTAGTTTAAACGACAAAACGGCCTTTCAAATGCCAAGGAGTGAACCGCCAATTTGACGAAAATGGCCTTCGAATCAAGGCTCCCAGTCACTTCCAAGTGGTGAGTTACTCTATCAATACGCGATAAAAACATTATTCTAACATGGAAATAATCCCCCATATTGTATCGCTAAACCTTCAATTTTAGAATTATAACACTTTTCTTCCCCTGTTTTTTGAGCTTTGAACATGGCATGTTCTTTCTACATTCGGTGACTATTTCATACAGATCTAGGCTTGCTTGGCTTTGCATATTTTTGGCGCGAAAAATGTAAACAAACGCAGTCAAAGTTGCGTTAGTCAGTCTAGTGAGTCTACGACGTTGTATTTTCACTTGTTGTGTAAAGTTTTGCTTGTTTTTGTTCTGCAAACCTTTGTAGAAGTCTTGGTTCTTTCTTTCTTTCTTGTCTAAGGCATTTGACACTGTGAATCACCAAATTTTATTGCAAAAACTTGAATATTATGGTATAAGGGGCATTACCAATGATTGGTTCAAATCATATTTATGCAATAGGAAACAATTTGTCTCATTGAGTAGTTTTAAATCAGATATGAAAAGACAAACTAAATCCCGTTTTAAGGTTGGTATAAAAAACAATATATTTCAACAATATATATCAATTCTAGTTGATCTTTTATTGTATATTTGAATTCTTTAATGTCAGTATTCTTTAATTGTTTCTTTGTTGTGTATTCTGCTTAATTGTTATTATTAATTGTAATTTGTTCTCTTATGCTGCTACTGGTTTATTATGTATTATCTTATTTTGTCTAAAGTAATTGCTATTCTAGCTCTCCAGTTTATTAAGTAAGTTCCTTTTTCTGACTGGCTAACTGTCCAGTTTAGCCCTTTATGGTTATAACAGTTAGCTTGTCACCTTTATATATTTTTTCATTATATTCTATTGTACTGTATTCTATGTAATTCTGGGTGACAAATTCTTAATAAATGTCTAAATGTTTCTATATTTGCCAGCATAAAGTACGTTCTAAATTTATTGACTACGTGGTCCGCGCGCGTACACGCTACTCAGTTCTACTCGTTCTAACCTTACAGGTGCACGCATGCATACAATCTACAGAAGATAACATAATGGAGGGTATCTCCCGAGATGCGAACTGCCCGGTCACAAAGTCCGGAGAGAAAAGAATAAAGATATGAGTATAGGCTCTTACATATCTTTCCATGCTAATTAAATGCCTCCATAGTTTCAATAAAACGTGAAAAGTACCAATATGTACGGGCAAAGGGACTAGCTTCAATCATGAAATTATTTCGGGCGCGTAACATGACAAATTTTTTACCAAAACATCTCTCTCGGCGAACCTATACTGATTTTTAAATTTACCAAACTTTTATAACAAAGTAATTAAAAAGCACCGTATTATATATTTGAATAACAATCGAATATTTTGTTTAGACCCCGCTGCGCGCCACATAACTAGTCTTGCTTCCCAGAACACCTTGCATGTTCGTCATTGCTTTTCAAGATTTCTTTAATTCTTTCATCTTATTGTTATATTTTTCAAGACAACGAATATTAAAATATACACACCACAGTGCCAAAGCATATTTCAATCGCCTCATTCAAGTATGAATAAGATGTTTTGCCGTCACGCGGATAGTATACTCTGAAATTCTGCATGTCAAGTAAGTAACTGAATAAACATGTATAATTATTATGAATTCATTTTCCAATTTTTTCAGCGAAACAGTCTTGTTAAGATAACAATGGTTATTTAAAGGTTTCCCATACAGCTATATACAGCCACAGACAGCTATAGCTATACATCTACACATGCATCTATATCATTCAAATGTTACGACCGAACGACTTCAAGTTATATAATCGTGCGCTATGATGTTACGAAACGTTTGAAGGATAGAATAGAGTCTAGAGAGGTTAAGATCCCCCAGTTTCAGTTTGCGAGAGCGGAACTGAAATATTATTATACACATACCTGTACCTTGGGAATCGAAAAAGGAATTGTAACTTCAGAAATTCAAAATATCTCGAAGTAAGAAAACCAGTGGCGTACCCAACCCGACAATAGACCTTTCACTTTTAGAAGCACGCGCGCTAAGCATGACGGTAGTTGATTATCGAATTTCATTTTAGTTGTCATGGCGTTAAGCGTAGGAGCGATATTTTTTCCGAAAGAAATCGTGCCGATTTTAGCCCTTTTTCTAAACGAAAGTAAACATCAATCGTTTCTTACGAAAAATATGAGTCGCAGGTATACGCAAATCTAAATTTAGAAGCAATCGGGCTAGTTTAAACGACAAAACGGCCTTTCAAATGCCAAGGAGTAAACCGCCAATTTGACGAAAATGGCCTTCGAATCAAGGCTCCCAGTCACTTCCAAGTGGTGAGTTACTCTATCAATACGCGATAAAAACATTATTCTAACATAATAACACAATAATCCCCCATATTGTATCGCTAAACCTTGCAATTTTTAGAATTATAACACTTTTCTTCCCCTGTTTTTTGAGCTTTGAACATGGCATGTTCTTTCTACATTCGGTGACTATTTCATACAGATCTAGGCTTGCTTGGCTTTGCATATTTTTGGCGCGAAAAATGTAAACAAACGCAGTCAAAGTTGCGTTAGTCAGTCTAGTGAGTCTACGACGTTGTATTTTCACTTGTTGTGTAAAATTTTGCTTGTTTTTGTTCTGCAAACCTTTGTAGAAGTCTTGGTTCTTTCTTTCTATATTTGCCAGCATAAAGTACGTTCTAAATTTATTGACTATGTACAATTAGAACTACTAGAGCTCCCAGATGTTTTGACATGTACCCAGGTTTTGCAACAATGGAATGTTCCTAGTGGGCAAGTCACTGATGACACTGTTCTTTTTGAAGATATAATATTAAAGAAATCAACCTAAGATTCAAAGCAAAAACATAGAAATGAGAGAAATTCTGACTTTAATCCAACACCATCTAATGAAGCTATATCACAAGACAACATCAAAACATTGGTTGATAGTTTAAAATGCAAAGGAAAGGCTGAGTACTTAAGTACTGTTTTACAATCTAATGATTGTCAACCAGTTTTGTTTGAAGAAACACACAATAAGCTTCCTTCTAAAAAACATTGCACTAAACAAGCTCCATGCAACCTAAATGACACTCATGTTCGAAACCAAACACTGAAGCAATTGGGACCCAAAAATATTGATTTAACAGATGTTCCTTCAAAACATAAAGCACATGCTGCTGGTTTGGAAGTAAACCATGACCAGTTTTTGGAAATAGAAAGAAATACGCGCGGACAGGCCTCTTGTGATAAGTGGCACGATGAAAAAACAATTGTATCACTGCCTCGAATTTTGGATTAGTGATAAAAAGAAGAAAAACAATTTTGCCAAAATCAATAATTAAAACACTAACAAGTAGTGCAAAATCATCCATCATGCCGTAAGCCTTGTACATGGGGAAAACAAAATGAAAGTGAAGCATTGAAACAGTATATTTCACATAAACAAAATTGTGTGAATGTCTGCTCATCCTGTGGTTTTATTGTTAATAAAACGTCACCTTGGTTGGGGGCCAGCCCAGATTTTCTTGTGCATGATGCTAGTGAACCCAATCAGTCGATCAGACTTGGAGAAATTAAATGTCCATATTCAAAATGTGATATGACTATAGATGAAGCTTGCAAGGACAAAAACTTTTACCTTTCTAAAATTGATGGTAAATTATTATTGCATTGTGGAACACAGCAGTTGACCCCTCCACTTTTACCTTTGCAGGCACTTGTGCTTGAATTAGCTTGCGTATTGTCTACATACTTTGAGGTGCTAGGCTCATCTCCCATTTTGCCAGATATATATTTAAATTTATATCTCTATATTTATATTTTAAACTATACTATTTAATAACCGGAATAATTTACCTATTCAATTAATTTAAAATACTACATTTAAAATGCTACCTAGAATATACTATAGAACTTATTTAAAAAATTTAGCTTAACCTACAATTATATTTTAAAAACCTGACCACGAAAAAAGGATTTTGTGGCCGAAATTCTCGAATTTAAGAATAAATTTAGAACGTACTTTATGCTGGCAAATATAGAAAGAAAGAACCAAGACTTCTACAAAGGTTTGCAGGACAAAAACAAGCAAAACTTTACACAACAAGTGAAAATACAACGTCGTAGACTCACTAGACTGACTAACGCAACTTTGACTGCGTTTGTTTACATTTTTCGCGCCAAAAATATGCAAAGCCAAGCAAGCCTAGATCTGTATGAAATAGTCACCGAATGTAGAAAGAACATGCCATGTTCAAAGCTCAAAAACTGACAGGGGAAGAAAAGTGTTAATAATTCTAAAAAATTGCAAGGTTTACCGATAAAATATGGGTGATTATTTCCATGTTAGAATAATGTTTTTATCGCGCATTGATAGAGTAACTCACCACTTGGAAGTGACTGGGAGCCTTGATTCGAAGGCCATTTTCGTCAAATTGGCGGTTCACTCCTTGGCATTTGAAAGGCCGTTTTGTCGTTTAAACTAGCCCGATTGCTTCTAAATTTAGATTTGCGTATACCTGCGACTCATATTTTTCGTAAGAAACGATTAATGTGACTTTCGTTTAGAAAAAGAGCTGAAATCGGCACGATTTCTTTCGGTAAAAATATCGCTCCTACGCTCATGACAACTAAAATGAAATTCAATAATCAACTACCGTCATGCTTAGCGCGCGTGCTGCTAAAAGGGGAAAGGTGGGAAAGGTCTATTTAGTCATTGCAATGCTATGCTAATATTTTGGTGTTCATTGACTGTGAAAACAATGAATTTCTAAAGAAATAAATAACATAAAATTTGCATAGCATGACTAAATCGTCAGGCTGGCTACGCCACTGAAGAAAACCGATTAGAAAATAGTAATACTAGATTGTTTAACACTGTAACAAGCATTGTTAAGTTTTTGCAAGTTTAATGCAATAGTAAATATACAACACCCTAACCCGTTTGCCGTTTACGTTCAGCTATGGTTTACCCAGAGGAAATGGTCAAACGGGTAGAAATTACAAGTAAAGACGCTTGTTAAAGAAAAACTGTCGCTATTTCACTCAAGCTGAACGGAATACGCTTCTTTAGGTTCAACTCCAAACCAAATTCCTAAAGTCAGCCATAAATCCTTAGCTTTTTCCACTTAATTCCGAAACTTGTACGCAAGTAAAGGGAATGAGAATGAAAAGCGACAAAAAAATTTTGCATTTATATTCAAAAATTTTAGATAACAACTAGAACATTAAACAATAGAATCGAATAAGCCAATCAAATACTTTTGTTTTCTCGTGATCAATAAAACTTTTCTTTCTTTATGCGTCTTTTTAATCCTTTCTATATTTCTTAGAGAAAAATAATCAGGATAGATTGGGGAAACCTTTAAGTTTCTATCCCTTATAAATCGGGGTTTTTTTCTGTGGACCGCCTTAATTCAGATATATACAGGGTGGGCCCCAAAACACCAAACCGGCATACATAATGTAGTTATTAATAGAAAATGACTGGTTCTTATAGGTTTGGTTTGTTTTGCGTTCACTAACACTGTTACAGTACAAAATATATGAAATCTCAGAGCCCCGGAAATGTCAGGTTTATTAAAAAGTATCAACATCCAATCTGATTCCAGTAAATAATAGTTTCAACGAATACATAACTATTAAAGCGGATTCCGTTGTTTTGGGGACACCCTGCAGTTTTGGAGATATGCACTTCTTTTTGAAAATTGCTGTCATTCTACGCGACGTTTTTGTAAAATCTTTTTGAATTAATCGAGGTTTGGGCCGCCTGTGTGTTAGAACTTTCAGTGCGTTATTGTTTTGATTTGTATGCAATTCTTGCATTAGCTTGGAAATTTTGCGAAAGAAACGTTTTGTGTTAACTTTATTGAGTTCATTCCGCAGACTGTGTTACTCTAAATTAAAGTTTCCGACAACTAAGCAGTTTCCCTTTTCGAAAAGGGGAACTGCGTAGTTGTGGACAACTAATAGTTGTCGACGGCCTCATTTTCTGGCGTTTTTCTAGTGTGTGAAAACCTTTGTTTTAGTTGTCGACTACTTTTAATCTCCGCGCTATTTCGGTTGCTAAATCAGTATTTGAGCGCCACTGTGTGGAATCCTTTATCGGACTTATTTAGTTGTCGATAACTTTTAGTTGTCGATCACAAATAGTCGTCGACAACTAAATCTTTAGTCTGTGGAGGCCCTTAATCCCAACAATCCAAAATAACACTGCAACGTGGGAGTTAGAATCATTTGTTGCAATTCTTGTTGAAGCTATTTTTTGTGCCCTTGTCAAAAACACGAATTTCACATTTTATTATTCAGATATGATAACAATTTCAGATCATAAATATTTTTATATCTAACTCCACAGGTCCATGTCAATGGAGTACTATCAAAAGGCATTTGAACTAGCGAAAAAACGCAGAGATGACCGTCAGGTTGGAGAGGCATGTCTTGGATTAGGATATGCTTATACTGAATATGCAAAGGATTTTCCAACAGCAATCAATTACTACGACAAAACATTGCAAATTGCAAACAAACGAAAAGATGAAGAGCAAATGATTAAGGCCTACCTTGGGCTAGCAGTTTCTTATAAACTGAATAACCAATACCAGACCTCGATTGAATACTATCAAAAAATCTTAGAGGTAACAAAGGCTAAAGAAGACACACAGCTGAAAGCGAAAGTCTATATTGGTTTGGGAGATGCTTTTCAGTTGAGCAATCAGATTGAAAAAGCAGTTGCGAATTTTACGGAAGCCTTGAACACTGCAAAGAAGCAAGAAGATAGTTTACATGAGACCGAGGCTTACATTTGGCTAGGTAATGTATATAGGTTGAATAATAAAATTCAACCAGCAATTGATAGCTATGAGGAGGCCCTAAAAATTGCAAAGGCACGTTATGATACGAGACAACAAACAGAAGTCTACTTTGGATTGGGACATGCTCATAAAATGAAACAGAACGTACAATTAGCAGTTAATTACTACAGAGAAGCCTTAGAATTATCGATCGAACGAAAAGATAGAAGGCAGGAAACTGAAGCTTATTTTGGCTTGGCAGATAGTTACCGATTAAACGATAAAATGCAACAAGCAAGAGAGAATTATCATAGAGCCTTGGAAATGGCGAAGAAACGTGGAGATATGCGGCAAATGACAGACGCACGCCTATGGTTAGGACATATTTATAAGTCGGAGAATCGACTTCAACTGGCAATTAAGGAGTACGAGATCGCAATGGAATTTGCCAGAAAGCAAGGGGATGAACGACAGGAAACCGAAGCTTTGCTTGGTTTGGGAGATGCTGAAAAATTCTCAAACGAAGAGGGAGATGGAAAGATGAGAGCAATTGGTTCAGACATTTCTAGTAGAGATGAGGTACAACTTGAACAAATACCTCAGATATCAGGTGAGCTTAATTTAATCTGGTGTTCTTGTAATACCAAGAACATTTCCGTAAGTGGGCCAATTCCGGCGAAGATCTTGATCGATTATATCTTTCTCTGAGACTTCACATATTTTAATGAAACTAGTCGTCAGACGAGCGCAACCGCAAGTGCCCGCAGACGCAAAGTGGACGCAAAATGCCCGCGGATTGGACGCGACCGCAGGCGTTTGTAGACGCAAATTACCCGCGTCTTGGACGCGGATTTTGATAAGTTATTTCTTGGCAGCTAGTATACGCTTGTATCTACAAAAAATTGCCTAACAGGAGTCTCTTAAGTACACGCTTCCTATTTTCGGTATAATATTATGCGCTAAAACTGATTTCAAAATTGTATAGTTGAACAACATTTGAAATAAAATGTGATTGAAATGTTTTCATTCCAATAGAGTGTTTGACAGTGCAGCAACAAGCTAAAGAGAAAGAATTGTCAGGTAGTGAAAATTTGGTTCGTTTGGAAAAATGCACCACGGGTATGGTTAGCCAGTCAGCCACATTGAAAGGAGCTTTTCGCAAAAACTTGCTGGAAAAGGAATGCCAAAATTTTGTACACGAAGACGGTTCAATATTAAACCTTACCAGCAGCCACCTACAAAAAAACAAATCAACTAAAATACCAGCAATACTGCTGGAAAGATTTGGACATTACATAAAATCAATTGGTCGAATTGCATGTGGAAAGGTGGTTGGAACTTGCTTCCTTGTCACCGATGAATTAGTGATAACTAACCATCATGTCTATGACAATATAAAACGTGAAAGATGTCAGCCTCAAAATGAGAATTTGCCCATCATAATTTCATTTGATTATTATTACCCGGGACAAACAGAAAATTTTGTCGACGTAGAGGTTGATGAAGCACAAGATCCTCAAATTGAGAGCAAAGAGGTTGACTATAAATTATTAAGAATGAAAAAGGACAAGAGGCTTGAGAATCGCGATCAACTTGGTGCGCTGATAAGAGGTCGTCCACTGCAGGAAAGACAAATTGTTATTATCGGCCATCCAGAAGGAAAACAACTTCATCATGAAACATGCGTTGTTGTCAGCGATCACTCGATTTCAGAGACACTAAACCAAAGATACAAAATGATTTCCGGTGATCCCGTGAGCGACCAGAAATCAAAGGAATTTTACGAGGAGTACAAGGAAAGTCTTTCCTACGATACAAGTCTTTTTTCAGGTGCAAGTGGTTCTCCTATATTTGATATGGATGGATATATTGTCGCTATGCACTCCAAAGGACACACACTGAAGAACCTGGCGGACGGGAAGACATATTCCCTGATGGAATTTGCTGTTCCGTTCGATATGATATGCAAAGACTTAGAACGTACCAAAGATGAAAACTTTGTTAAAGAAATCTTTCCTCACTACGATTTAGATCTGCGCGAAGTTCCAATGGATCACTGATTGTTTTCTCCGTTGAAAATAATGATTCACGCAGACACGCATATATCGGACAGTATACTTCTAAAGACACGAATAATTAAACGAAGGCTTGCTACGCCACTGTGTAACAGTATTCTAATGGTCAACTACCTTGATATAGTCAATGTGTGTATAACTTCAAGAAACAAACTAAATGTTTTTAACCTTAATTCAAAGATACTGTTTACAACTACATATTCAGTGCATAATATTTAAGTTGACTCATTCAAGAGAGATGTAAGAGTGTTATTTAAATTTGACTTATCCATCGTTTAAGCGAAACGGGCTTGATACAACCGGCCCCAGGTAAATTAATATTTACTCCAAGGACGTGAATATCAATAATAAACCCAATTCTAATAATAAACTCAATCATTTAATTCTGGCGAATATTTGTAGTAAACCATGATTTGCGCTATAGCAGGAAACTGAACGTTCCACTTGTAAAGACAGAACGTTTTTTCAATTTCTTTATTATTACAGCAAGTAGTAATCTATAAAACTCATCATAGTGCATTTATCTCTTGTATTTTAACATTCTTAACCTACTGTAATAATGGTGTAAAATTCACCATTTCTCATTAAATAATCCATCTATCAAAAGAAGAATAATCTATCTATCAATTAAGATGACATTAAAATGACGAATAAATGCGGTGATGCGACAACTTTACCTTTGATTATACGAATGGCATTCTAGTGGCAGCAAATCTAAGCGAAGAGTAAAAGCATGAAATCTGTTAAGAAAGCAATTATTCTGATATTTTTCATACAATATCAGCAATTACTAGTTTTCTGCCTTTCACGTGTAGCGCATGCGCGTAACTCAACATTGACGACATGATCCGCAACATTGATTTCGCAGTTCGTTCACTATACCCGGGTGTAACTGAATCTCCGGTCAGAATCAGTACCGTCGTTTAGGAAAGGAAGCACGCCTGAACTTGATCCAACACGGTCTGGTTGCTTGGTTGGATTTCGAGGAATATTTTCTTCAGTGCGATGATTATCAGGAGACACGACTATCTCAGCGGATTCTTCACTTGCGTTTACAGAGGAAGCGGACTTGCTGGAAAATATTTTCTTAAAATTCTCGTGTGTTTTTTTCTTCGGTTATTTTGGATTCGATCTCACATGAAAGTCTTCCAACATCGGATAACAGATCATTTTTATCGTTTTCAAGTTCCTTTATATGTTCCTCAAGACGGAGGATTGTTTCCTTGAACTTCAGTATTTCATTTTCCAAATGTATTTTCTCTTCTTTGAAGTGACTTTCTTTTTCTAGATACTCTTCCTGAAGTTTTTCAATGAGGTCATTTTTTCTTGTAATAACAGTTTTACCGACTCATTTCATTTAACAACTTTGATAATTATCAAATCGTCACCTAATTTGGCGCTTAGTGTTAACATTTCAGTAGAGACAATCGTTATCCTGCTGCATATGTATCTATCACACGATGGAATTTGTAAGTTAAAACCATTAATTTGTTGAAAAAGTTGATGTGCCCAAATACAGAATAGTCAAGACGAAACCTCCGTACGGTGGCACGGCATAATGGCAGGCAATTTGCGACCTAGGGTACAATACCCAAACCAGCGCGTACCTCCTCAACAAGACGAAGCTTATAATTAGGAGCTGTAACCAGAAATTGACCAACTGCCACAACAGATACACGACCAGGAACCGGTCGAAGGGCCAGCTCGAGTAGCCAGCCAAACTACACCCAGTTGTCGCAGAACCACAGCCAGCCGCTCACTGCTCAGCCACAACTAAAAGAAGAGCTTGAGGTAAGAATCTATAGTATTCGCCTTTTATATTCGAATTCGTGGTCGAACCTGAGCGCTTCATACGCCCTCGTGGTTTTTCAATGGATACCGGCGGATAGTTCCTGTGCTTTGGTAGATCTGCGAACACCTTACTTTGGCATTTAACATGCGATCATATAATGTTAGTAATGCAACTGCTCTATAGTCGTCGTCATTTATATCACATCGTATGTCGCCAATAATCTGAGACACATGAGTGAGACTTACTCTTTCACAATATCAATGACCGACGTTGATCATTAGCCCCAGAATTAGTGAAAATTCATCCTATAACTGGCGAAAACTCACCCAAACATTGCAGAATTATAACATACCACGTGTAACATACCACGCAATCATCAAGTTTCGCTACATTTTTGTTGCAGCAACCAATCACGAAGTAGAATCAAGTTCTTCTACGCTTTTCGCAATGATTGCGGCAACGCAGTAATGCTTTTCTAGAGCATTGCGCATGCAGTGTAACATCTCTCTTGCAACTTGTCTCGCAGTTGAGCGGCTAAGAACAGCGGTTTATTTGACTCGTGATTTTGACAAGCTCCCAGGAGAACAGGGCGTTCTCCATCTAGAAACAAAATGGATCACAACAAAAATATCATTGCATCATCAGACTCCTGTTATTAATTTAGTGTTATTAAGTGTTTAACGGAGCAACCACATTGAAAGTGCGTTTCCAAATCCTATAGTAATATATGCTTTGATTTACAGAAAAAATTGCCTAACAGAAGTCTCTTACCTACAAAACTTCCTATTTTCGGGATATACGCGCTAAAATCCAAATTATCATAGTTGACCAACATTTACATACATCATGATATATAAAGTGTGATTGAAATGTTTTCATTCCAATAGAGGATTTGATAGTGCATCAACAGGAAAACAAGAAAGAATTGTCAGGTAGTGAAAATTTGGTTCGTTTTGTGGAATGCAACACGGGTATGGTTAGCCAGTCAGCAACATTGAAAGTAGCTTCATGCGACAACTCGCAGAAAAAAGAATGCGCTGATAAGAGGTCGCCCACTGCAGGAAAGACAGAGTGTTATTGTCGGTCATCCAGAAGGAAAACAACTTCATCAGGAAACATGCGTTGTTGTCAGCGATCACTCGATTTCAGAGACACTAAACCAAAGATACACTGTTCCGTTCAATATGATATGCAAAGACTTAGAACGTACCAAAGATGAAAACTTTGTTAAAGAAATATTTCCTCACTACGATTTAGATCTCCGCGAAGTTCCAATGGATCACTGATGGTTTTTTTCGTTGAAAATAATGATTCACACAGACATGCATCGGACCATAGAGATTATAAATAAAACAAGAGGGGGCATCGAGGAGAAATTGGGGAGCGCGGTCAATATGGCGGAATTTTACATCTAACGTATGTTAGGACTTGAAATGCTTTAACAAGAGTTGAAATATCAACATTTTCGAAATTTGAAACAATTATTTAAACTTATGTGTAGCTATACGCAAAGTTTTTATTGAATAAACGCGAATATAATAATTATATATGTTGTAAGATATATGTAGCAGGTACTGTTTACCATCCAACAAGCGCAGTTGACTCCCTCGTGTTAGACTACCTTCTTAAAAGTATGTCATTGATTAAAGCACAGTACTTCAATAGTGGAATACTGGAATTATCCTACTCGGTGATTTCAACATGCTATAGACATGACTAGATTGAAAAATGACTTTAAGCTGAAAAAAATATATAATCAAATTTGCATGCATGCAACTCGGGGACAAAATAAGTTAGATATTATCCTTACTAACCTAAACCCTTATTAAGACACCCCAATAAAGCTCTCCCGATTTTGGCTCTCAGATCATGTCACAGTTAAAGTCCAAACTAAAGTTAAACCAGAAACCTACCAGACCAAGTTCTCAATTAAAACCTGAGATTGATAACCAACCAAGCGTCTGGCAATGTAGTTGCACTAGTACATAACAAAACTACGTGCGACGCTAAAGTAAATATCTTGGAAGAAGTGGTTACAACCGTTATGGATATTATCATTCCTATGTCTTCCTAAACAATCGTAGTAAATGAACCACCCTGGATAAACAGGTCTCTAAAGAAAAAGATCGTGCTCAGCAGAGGGCCTTCGATCCAGGGCCGTAACTAGAACGATAATTGGGGGGGTGTTCATTCATATATTCAGTTCTGCCCGACGGATTTCCATTGTGAGCTATTGCACTTACAAAAGAAATCTGTAAGTCTGATATCATCTGATATCTATCTATCTACCATGGAAAGTTAAATGAGAATGATCGAAAGCTTCCATCTTCATTATACTCTCATATTAATTAAAGGAGACTTATTTCTTTATGCCCTAGTTTGAAAATTTTTAAATCGCTAATATACTGCATGTTATGCGAAAAATTAAAAAAGACCCAAAAATTACGATTATATTGATAGCTTCTTCACTTGCTCTTCATTGCTTCCCGAAAATGTATGTTCTCCTCGATCTCTGAATGAATCCACCCAATCAACGTGCCATGCGCGTGCATGTTAAATTCCATCCAAAATCTTAATTTATTTACTTGCTCACGTGCATCATGTGGTTGATAACGAGTTTGCCACAAATTTCTGCCTTCTCGGGAATCTGATAATGGTTCAGTGACGTAAAAATACGATAATTACGCTATCGTAATGATATCAATGCATGTCCCAATCAGTCTAAAAATCTTCAGTTCACCCCATAATTCCAAGAGAGCAGAGTGATTTACTGACTTAAATCACCTTGTTTTTATTGTTTGTTTTCTAACTGGTTTTCTTTGAAGTTTGTGGGCAAAACTTTCTCGACATATTGGGCAGCGAGTCCTGAAAAAAGAATGAAAAGGGTTGAAGAAATAGCATGAAAAAAGACTCTTATGTCACCTCTCACGGTCAACCGTATAATTACATCATTCCTTTTAAAAATAGTAATGAATGATGCAGGCTATTCTTAGCAATTTGATGTTAAAAAGAGCTGCAAGTAAGATTTATAATTTTCACAAAATTGTGGCAACAGTTTTCACACCAAAACCAATTTCCATACGTCAGAATGACATTCGTATACAACTAAACGTAGTGTTGTTAAAGGGGACTTTTTGCCAGCAGGAAAGTCGTAACTATGAGGGGTATATATTATAATGTAACCTTCAGCTTACATTCCGTTTTGAATCATTAACTTGGAGCATTCTTTATGAACTTTGTGGGAACATGGCAAAATTTGACATCCCGTAAACGCATCCTGCAAAAAAATGAAGGACATTTTTAAAATGTATTGATATATTTAATTACACGAGAGTACCCAAGTTTCCCAAGCTTGTTTCACTGAAATTAATAGTAAATTGCACGGGTTTCTTAAAGCAGAAAACCTAAACTGAAAAATGATGTCCGGAAACAAATTACTGTGACGTGAAGTCATGAAGGAGGGTTCAGATTTTGCAAGTAAATTTTAAATATCGCTTATAGTTTTATACCTCTAGACAGATACCACAGTTGTCATGAGCGGAATCTGGACGACATTTATGATTTCCTCTGAGCTGAACATCAAGACAAACACCACAGACGTCGCAATGAAATGAACGATCTCCGTGGATTCTGCAATATTAAGTTGTCATGAAGTCAGTTGAGACATCGTAATTAAAGAATATAATTATTTTTTAAGTTGATCTATAGAGTTAACTATATAGCAAAAATTCCCACCTGCAAATTCCACATTTCTCGCAATGATAGGGATGATCATCTCTTCCAGTAAGATGTTTGCAAAGACCACAGTAAAAATCAGCGAATTGACTGTTACACGAAACACAAAATTGACCGAACTATAAGAAGGTAATGGAGAAAAATTGCTATGGAAAAGTTGCAAAAAAATATAGGAAATTCGAGGCTGAAAAAATTAAAAATCCTCAAGCGGGGGAAATTTTCCATATGAAATAAATTAGCTATTATGCTATTGTTCATTACCTGTTGCTCTTTATCGCATTCCATGCATTTTACCATCGTCGTATCACGTGATTTCAGTTTCTTTTGCTGACACGTGCTCGTCTCGTTGTGGCAACGATGACAAGCCCAGTATTTATCACAACATTCAAATTTCACCATGCAACGTCTTTTGTAGTGATTACACAACCACCTATCTGGTTGTTTCTTCACATTGTTTGATCTCTCAGACCGACCATTTGGATTATTTGATGTGGATGGAAAATTGAATTGTGCGTTTTGGTTACGGGCACGTGTTCGGTGCTCTTGATGTCTTGAATTCTCTGTAGTCCCATTGCTTGCTTCTCTTGATCTACTTTCGTTACCTGAAAATAATTGCAAAAATTGTAGCTTTATAAGTTAGTTATTCTACATCGGTAGAAATAGTGCCCAACTTTGCTTAATGGTCATTGATTCCAAAGTGGCACATCTAAAAGCAACAAAATTTTGGAGTAATTGTGAAATTAGATAAAAGTTATTTCAAACCAACCTCTTGCTGTATCTCTTGCACGGCCATTAGGGACATCTTCAAGCGTGCACAATCTATTTCGTCTTGAGACCGCTGTGCTGGGCTTCTGATGATGAACATTGGCTATGTCATGTTGATTACTGACAGGAGGCATGACCATAGTGTCTGTACGAACAGGGGGGAGGTTTTGTTCAGATATCTCTCGTTGAGACGGAATTCTACGAGATGCGTACGCCCGATTTACTTCCCGTGTGCTGCTCACGCTCTTTTCCTTAATTTTAACAACATACCTTCTCAAATTAACATAGTTTCCGCTGTTGTATTCATCGATGAGGTGAACTAAATCAATTCTCAGAATTGACTTGAGGAATTCGCGAAGCACGCTTGTATTCGATATGTTGATAACATCTTTTCGGTCCAATTGAAGAATGACTTCGGTTGAAGTAAGATTCGTTGCGACTGAAAACTGTTCATGAGCCCAATCTTTTAGCTTCATGACATCACCGGTGAGCAAACTATTGGCAACGGCTAGCAATAGTTGTTTATATGCATTATGGACTGAAGATATGGCTGACGAAAGAGATGTATTCCCTCCATCAGCAACATCTGTTTCTTGTATTTGGACTGGAAAACGCAGCGGTTCAGATGAACCATTGCTTTCATTTGAAGGGAGCACACCTGAACTTGATCCAACACGGTCTGGTTGGTTTTGATTTCGAGGAATATTTTCTTCAGTGCGATGATTATCAGGAGAGACGACTATCTCGGCGGATTCTTCACTTGCGTTTACAGAGGAAGCGGACTTGCTGGAAAATATTTTCTTAAAATTCTCGATATCTTTTTCTTTGGTTATTTTGGAGTCGATCTCAACCGAGAGTCTTCCTATATCGGATAACAGATCTTTTTTATCGTTTTCAAGTCCCTTTATATGTTCCTCAAGACTGAGAATTGTTTCCTTGAACTGCCGTATTCCACTTTCCAAATGTTTTTTTTCTTCTTTGAAGTGACTTTCTTTTTCTAGATACTCTTCCTGAAGTTTTTCAATGAGGTCATTTTTTTCTCGTAATAACTGTTTTACCGACTCATTTTCATTTAACAACCTTTTATTTTCCAATATTAAATCTTCGCTTAACTTAAGCTTATTACAATAATCTTCGGCCCTTAGTTTTGGCATTTCAGTAGAGATAGTCGTTATCTGGTTGTATAATATGTATATAACACGCGATAGAATTTGTAAGTTAAAACCATCAATTTGTTGAGAAAGTTGATGTTGCGAAAATTTCGTTAATTGCCCCTCTTGTGCAAGTTGAATGGATATGATGTGTATAATGCCCTTTCGTATTTCTAACTTCAAAAACCTACTTCTTTTTCCGGAATGCTTAGCATCAAAATTGAGCATCTCCTGGCGACTTAAGTATTTTGTTAATACTCCAGGAAAACTGCTGTTTTTCGAAAATTTGCGTAGAACACTATTAGAAACGCTTGGCGTGAAGTTCATGTCCTTCAAATGATAAGTGACGTCCTGCCCTTGTGTTTGAGCACATGTAGCTTTATCATCAACTGGGTCTCTTTCAAATATCTGACTGGTAGATTTGCGAACAGTGCTCCCCATGCTCAGTAAAAAGTATTCTAAACGTGAAATAAATAGAACGAATATATACAATTTATATGGTTTTTAAAACGTAATTAATAATTTTACCTAAATTTTGCAAAGCTACAGACAGCAGAGAAATAATTTAAATAAAAATACGTTCGACTAGGCAAATGAAATTGCGTTCCTGCCTGATAGATAGAAATATCGCATATCACCATGCATGCTTCTTAGTCGTAGTCTTACTAATAAAGTAACAAATACTAGATCACTCTTTAAATTCCTATCTTCTTAAATTAATAATATCTTTAGCTTTAGGTGGTGGGTAAACCTTTCCAATTGCTATTTGGTTGATACTGCTGCTATTCACAACCCTTGCACTGATGATATGCACAGATATCATAAGGTCAAGTATGTAATTTAAAATGCATCAGGTATAGGCTAGAAAAACACAGGAGATCGAGGAATATGCAGGAACGGGTAACCATTCTTCTCGGTTTGTCAATCGGTCACTCAGGTGTCTGTCCAATTAATAAATTGGAAAACGAGTCCGAGTTATCTATGAGCGAATAGTCAACGACGGAGAAGCCTGAGTTGACTATTCGCTCATAGACAACGAAGGCGAGTTGTTTATTTATTTTAGTATACACCCTGTACCTACAATCTTGGAAAAAATATTGGGAGACTTTTTTCGAAGTCCAATCAGATTTCCAGTTATGTACAGCAAATGTACCAATTCTCTCAACTAAAAGACAAGTTGCCATAAATTCCCCCCCCCCTCCCCCAATTACAATGTTGTTCAGTTTAATGACAATTTGGAAGAGATACAACACTAGTTCAACATTGTAATGGGGGGGGAGGGGGGAGGAAATATCAAAATTAGGAAAGTCTACGAATTTTTTTCCAGGATTGTCTGAAGAATGGGAAATAGCTAAAAGTTTGTAATGGTAATTAGAAATAAATTTGAAACTATAATTCCACAATTTTGCAGTGATATAATCGTGGCAACTACTTTTCGGTTGCAGTAGGCATTTTGGGGATGATGGAGGAAAATCGGGGGGGGGGGGGACGGTTAATTTGCGTTCAATTTTCTACATAAATGATATTTTCTAAAATGAGCGTTTTGTATACGTTTTGATTTTACTGGCATAAAAGGTCGCGAGTTGGCAATATTTAAAAAAACTCTTATTGCAATTTCTTATTTTATGTATCTTGTACTTTAGATGGTTAAAAAAACTGCCAAAAAGGTGTCTTTGGCGCATTCTGCTCAAATTAGGGCGGCATATCAGCTTTCAAAAGTCCGCGGGTCGAGGCTTTTAAAAATGTTTCCTCAGTACTCTAAAGCTGCTATATATAAACATGCCAAGAAACCTTTAAATGGTGAGCCTGTTTTTGATAAAAGAAGACAAAATAAAGGAAGACCAACAAAGTTATCCCCTCAAGACAAAAGGAGTGTGGTACGCTCGTTAAAAAATCTCCGAAAGAATGAAGGTTCGTTTACGTCCAAGCGTATTCAGCTGGACAGTGGTTTAAAGCATGTAACCAGCCGTACGGTACGGAATCATTTAAATGCAGAAGGCTACTGGTATTTACAAACAAAAAAAAAGGTCTTCTTCATGCCAAGGATCTGAAATCTAGAGCCAGTTTTTGCAGAAAGATAAGAAGGCAACAATTAGGTGTCGAATTTTGGAGAACTGGTATATCCTTCTATTTAGATGGGAAAGGATTTCAGTACAAACGTAATCCTTACGACCAAGCACGTGCACCAGGTGCTCGAGAATGGAGGAAACGGGGAGAAGGTTTAAAATTCAATTGCACAGCCAAGGGAAAAAAGGAAGGTGGTATTAATGTCAATTTCATGGTTGCTATATCTTACGGCAAAGGCGTTGTCTTGTGTGAGCAATATGATGGAACGATTACTGGGAATAAGTTTGCCGAAATTGTTAAGTCATCTTTTCCCGAAACATTTAAAAAATCTTCAAACCCAAAAGGAAAACGATTCCTCATGGATGGATGCCCAAGGCAAAATTCCAAGATGGCAAAGCAAGCTATCAAAAAAGTCGGTGGTTTAGTGTTTAAAATTCCTCCTAGAAGCCCTGATCTTAATCCAATTGAAAATTTTTTTCATTCGCTTACTGTTCGTTTAATCAGATGCATTTTGAAAAACAAATCGTAAACGAACATTAAAGAACTGTCTAATCGGGTCAAAACAACCATGCTGAATTTCAGTCCTGAGGAAATTGATAAAATCATTGACAGCATGGATGGAAGGATTACGGCGGTTATAAGAAAAAGGGTCAAAGAACCAAGTACTGAGTGGATAGTTTAAAATGTCATTTATCCTTTGTAGTCTTTGACAAGAGTGTTGAACTTTTACCAGTGTAAATAACTCAGCTAATTGCACATTATACGTGCTTTAATGCTAATTTTAACTCATGTATAACTATTATGCAGAAACATTTGCTTTTTATAAACTTTTCCATGTAAAAACTAATATTAGTTCTAGCAACACTCTAAGCATACAAGGCTTAGACTAAAATTATCGCATGTTACATCATGTTACACTGTGTGTTACACAACGTGTTACACCAAAATTACTATATTTTACTATAGTTTTTGATATGTTACAACATGTTACACCTACTTTTTAAAGAAACTATAGTTATTTAAAGACTAGGTGTAACATGTTGTAACATGTTAAAAACTATAGTAAAATATAGTAATTTTAGTGTAACATGTAGTGTAACATGTAGTGTAACATGGCGTAACATGTATATTTTAGACTTCTTATAAAGTGTATATAGTATAAAGCACGAAAGTAATGGTTATTAAATTAATGTTTCTAGTCCAAACAGTATCTCACACACGAGAATTAAAATAAACACAACAGTATCGTAGACTCCATTGTTACCGTTAGCGCTTACTAACAGAACAGCTTATGAAAGGTGTAAGTTTATAACGTACTCTAGTTTATTTCACCTAAGAGAGCAAGCTCAGCAAAGCATTTTGCACAGGGTGCCATATCTTTCTGCTGGCTTTCCGGTATACCATATGAAAAGTAAAACACTTTCCATCTTGACGCCATCATTGCGTCCTCATTTTGATCTTCTGAGTTGTAATTGCCCCTGTACTTAATTATGCACTTTGAAGTAGCGAATACCGGAGTGTCCTTATCGATACAGACATCGGCGCTGAAGTGGTTTTTTGGAGCAGGTAGTTTTACAACGTCTCCTTCCAACAGCAACAACAAGCTCTTCCATTCAATAACCTCTTTGCTCCATCGAAAATCATTCAACAAAATAATCTCGGCGGTGTCGGCTCCAACCCAAGCGTATTTGTCGGCTGCAGGGTTTAAGAATGTCTTAAAAATTAACTGCAATGGCTTCAATAGGAATGTTTTGCCACAGTTCGTCGGGCCAACTATAATAATATTCCTATGTTTTCCTCTTCCCAGCAACAGTAGGGAGGTTAAGATCTACTTCCACTACCAGTACCGATACAAAAATACATGACGTATTACTGTTTGGCAGCGCGGAAATCTAAAGCGTTAAGATTGTGACTTCCGTAAGAAGTGAATAAACATGGCGGAGTATAGCGGCTGTATTCACATCAAAAACTCTAATCACAATCCTTAAGTCTCAACAAACAAAGCAGAAACATTACACAACTAAAAACTAAATAACATTATTAGAAAAAACTGCAGGAAATGTAATAATACAGTAAATATAATTCGGTACTTCGCCTACCTATCGACTTCCATTTTCAGCCCCAAAACGGTACTCGCGACTTCCAGTGTTATCACATTTTGGACGATTGTTACGTCTGCGCATGTGCGTGACGGAATATTGGTATCGGTACTCGTAGCGGAAGTCGATCTTAACCTCCCTAGTAGCTCTCTCACAGCAGCAGCAAAAACTATCGGATGAACTTTATTATTCATAAGCACTTCGTGAGCACTTTTTAACCATCGGCCTTCACAGGTCGTTACACATTCGCCACTAGCTGCTTTCCGTATTACGTCAATTCGTGATTTCTTTTCTCGTTCTAGGGTCGAAGAGGCGTCATTCATCTTCCATGTTTGCTGGATAAGGTCGTTAAGACATTTAGAATTACGCGACAGCACAAAATCTGCGAGATCTTTCTTTCCTTGTTCGCGCCGCTCATTAGCAATCGCTAACAATTTGGTCTCAGATTTAATCCCTTCGTTGACTAGAAATTCAGCCACTTCTAAATTCGACAGCTTTTTCTTTCTTTTCGAAGCTGTCGAACATTCACCAGCGTTGTTCAACGTTGAACATTGCGTTTTCTCACGGCGCCGTTTGGCATATAATTGTTGACATCTCTTGGTTTTGGGAGAGCCAATTTCCTGCAGGTTTGGGTGGCCTGTGCTGTGATAAACCGTATCATCGCATTTGTTTACATACTGATACGCGCTGTAGTATCCATCGTGGTCAGAGAAATTGACATTATACGGTGTTGTGCTTCAAGACTTTTTTTGGCTTCCAGCCATCTTTTGGGACCACTAAGCTTCAAGGCTACGTGGTAATGAAGACCACCATCTGAGTGCTTTTCTAAGCAACATGCCCAATGTTGTGGAACGACTTTGCTGCGGTTCGATGTAAAAGCCGCGACTACAACTTTAGCAAAAGATTCCCTTGAAGGAAATTTCTTCAAATCCGCTCTACTGTAAGTGACCAAATATGTTCGTCTTGGTTTAGATTTATCAATTTCATCCATTAAACTTTAAATAACATAGCAAACTCGTGAACAAATAGTTTAAAGTTACCACTCAGAATGCAAAACAAAGATCGCACTGAGCCTTCTACATGGTGGTGAGACGTTATGTAATATTTATATAGACATGTATCCCCCCTTTATAAACTCTAGCTCCCCCCCCCTAAAAACGCAAAAACTTGTATTTACGGCACCCTGGCATCTCACACTTAAAAAAAAGACCTACACAGCAGAACTTTATCATAAACAACGAATAGGCTAGCGAAACGTTTTTTAACTGAATATTTAAACTGAGACAATCTTGGAAAAAATATTGGGAGACTTTTTTCGAAGTCCAATCAGATTTCCAGTTATGTACAGCAAATGTACCAATTCTCTCAACTAAAAGACAAGTTGCCATAAATTCCCCCCCCCTCCCCCAATTACAATGTTGTTCAGTTTAATGACAATTTGGAAGAGATACAACACTAGTTCAACATTGTAATGGGGGGGGAGGGGGGAGGAAATATCAAAATTAGGAAAGTCTACGAATTTTTTTCCAGGATTGTAGATATATTAATTTCGAGAAAATAATCAATACACCGCAATTACACCGAAAAATAATTTAATTAATTCAATTTTATACGGTCGTGCGAGCGAATTTTTCCCAAACGATCACCATCACGAATAGACAATGGTTGAGTAGCCAATCAGAATGTAGGATGTGTAATAGACAATAGTCGGGTGTATACTAAATACAGAATAGTCAGACGAAGCCTTCGTACGATGCGGACCGCATAATTGCAACATAATTTGCGACCTATAGCTATTGTTCGGCACCCAAACCAGCGGGTACGGTGTACCTCCTCAACAAGACGCAGCTTAGGAGAGGCAAGTGCGACAACAGATACACGACCAGGAACCGGTGTCCTAGCGGATAGTGTCCCCCGCAGAAAGTGTCCCCCCGGACACTATCCGCTAGCGGATTATGTCCTTCCGGACACTATCCGCGACGCGGATAATGCCCCCTTTCGCGGATAGTGTCCCCCCCATAAAAACAACTAAAGAAGATTTAGTTCTTTGGTCGATCACGATTACGTGATTGAAAAAGTTCTAAATTTGTATTTCGAATTTTAGTGACTAAAAATTTAAACATGTTATTACACAATATCATAACTTTAATATACGACATAAACATGACTAATGACTTGCAAGGCATTCCTCAAAAACAAAAGCACTAAAGCATTTCACGAATGCGACGACATGATTTTGTGTGATTTGTGCGACCATTGGTTTCACTTTGGTGGCGTCAATGTGGAAAGTATGGACGAAAATGAACAGTGGTTGTGCCCTGAATGCACGCCTCCTGCATCCTGAACAATTTATATGCATGACGAACTTTCAAGTACTGTATCATAGTTAAATGTTTAGATAAATTATTGCTATTCTTGTTCCTTTATGTAGTTAAGTATGTTGTTGTGTAGTTAAAATGTATTACTAAGCAAATTTTTTATATAAAATATCTTTTCTAGCAAATATTAACTTTTGTTTTGGACTTTCACATGGGGGACACTATCCGCGGTAAAGTAATTAAAGGGGACACTATGGGGGGACACTATCCGCGGGGAGACACTATCCGCGGGGGGACACTATCCGCTGTAACACCGGCCGAAGCGCCAGCTCATGTGACAGCCCAACTTAGCCAGTTGTCACAGAACCACAGCCAGCCGCCCAGCCACAACCAAAAGAAGAGCTTGAGGTAAGAATCAAAAGTATTCGCCTTATATATCCGCGTGAACAAAAATACGGCAGCACCGACCTCCTTACACCGATGTTGTAAGGCCTCCTAACACTCGAATTCGTGTTCAAACATGACCGCTTCATACGCCCTCGTGTTTTTTCAAACAGGCACCTGATGTTAGTTCCTGTGCTTTGGCAAATATGCGTGTAATAACACCTTACTTTTACACTAAACATATGATCATGCATATAATGTTAGTCCTTTTGTTATAGTTAATGCGACTGCTTTAGTCGTCGTCATCCATATCACACCGTCACCAATAATCTACAGGAACACATGAGTGAGACCACAGGTGAGACCAACTCGCCCACAATATCAAAAAGTCAAAAACCGACATTGATCATTAGCACCAGATTTAGTGAAAACTCACGCTATGTTACACTAATAAAAACGTACCCAAACATTGCATAATTACCTCAAATATGGAGTGGCATAGACATTGCAAGCGCACTCAAAGATATGCCGGTGAAGCCTCACCCAAGCCACGTGTGACGTGTGTGCTCGTGTGCCTCGTGTGTTAAGTCGTCCTCGCCGGTGAACAACTGACTAAGTGTCAATTTCATAGTGCATGCGATCAGCTATCCAAGTGATCCGGTAGATCGCATGAATATTGTCACAATCGTCGTAGGTGGCAATAAAGTAACGCAGAATTTTTGCATAAAAGATGAGTAAACGCATTTTTTCCGTCTATATATAGAGTCTATAGATACTGAGAACAGAGGTGGATTTATTAAAACGGTCCCTGCAGCAACTAGGCAATTGAACGTGGCAGAACTATTAAAGAAAGCCATAGATTACGCCAACTGTCCACCAACGGAATTCGATAAATACACGAGCGTTAGCCACATCGAAACCTTACAAAAGACGGCACACAATACCGGCCAACCAGGCATGAACAAGGATTATACTACCGCCTGGCGTTCCAAACTGCACGAGCAATAAGCGACATGCTCCAGGAATATTTTAAATCGCTGATATTGCGGCTGTTGGGCGATAAAAACTATCAACAAATGTTTGAAGCCGTCGCCAAAGGATGTCGCGTCGCGAGACTGTGCAAACTGTTCAACCACGCACCCTCTGTCGTGTTGTTTACATTATTAAATTGCCCCATAGCATAGGCGACACTGGTTTTGGTATAGGAACACGATCCAATATGTGACGACAACTGAGTATATAGGGTGTCTCAAAAAAAACGCAAACCAACCAAAAAAAACCCCCTTAAATATGCAAGAATATTAATATTGTTCGGGTTTGCACCATAGTTCTGCCATAGTTCTGCTTTTAGCATTGTAAATGAAGGATTAAGAGCCATTTTCAATTCCCAGAGGTGCTTATCTATTGCGCTTAAGAGCTGTATTAATGTTCTGCATATTTAAGTGGTTGCGTTTTTTTTGAGACACCCTGTAGTTGCATTTGTTCTATCAAAATTCAAATTACGCCCTCAAAAACACGCAGTGGCGTACAGGAGACGATAATTGGGGGGCACATTTTCATATATTCATTTTAACATACGGAATAAACAAAGTAAATAGGTATTCGCTTATGTAACTTTTAATCTTTATCTTTTTTACACACTTTATTTTTTGACTTTTAAACTGCTGACGTTCCCATTAAAATGTAAACTTTCCGTCTTAGCCAATAAGAACGTTCTTGATTACCAGTCTTTACTCGTCAAGCTAATTTTTTTGCCAGTGCATGGCAGTCAAATTTCTGTCAAATTATTCATTTTGCGCATCATATCAGTAGATATATAGCCAATGATTAATACCACAGGAATGTCATGTTTATTTTAGATATTTATTTCATTTAGCTCTTACTCTGCTGAGAAGAAAGGTAATAACAACATATTTTTGTTCAGTCTAATCTACGCGCTGCATTATAATTGCTTGTCGTTGACGTTCAACACACTGTAACTCTGCAGATTTTTATAATACATCGCCACTTTAATGTTTGTACTAAAACATTTCTCACTGCATTACGTATACAATTATATATGATGGCAAAGTATATGTATCTATATATATATTTATATATATTGACATTTACTTCTTGGGGGTTTTCCCTGAAGCTGTTTTTGCAAGTCAGTCATATGACCCGGCATACATTCGAGGGAGGCGTTTATTCGAGTAATTACGGTATTCCGATTGTGGTGTAGGCGTATAATTGTTTCGCTACCTACTTGCTGTCGCTTAATCAAAACTCGTGTGAAATAAAGTGAAAACTGAATGAAATAGCTACTGCATTATTGTATTATTCGATCAATATCATTTATAATAATATATTAATCAGCCCAGTGCCGGGCAACACTGCCTCATATAAACTGCTAAAAGGCCTAAAATTGTCACTAGAAGTTAAAATCTAAAGCTTTGTTAGTAAATAATACACTTTACACTAGCTGCGCGAGTGTTATATTTTGTTACACACTGATCGATATACCTTTGGTTGATAGTATCATGGCCTCAAAAAGGGTTTACAGCAGCTAAGATTCTGTTCCTTGGAGCTATTAATAAACTAAATAATCGGACCGAATGAAAATGAACAGGGATCCGAGGAACAGCACGTCAGTAAGGAACATGTTGGCGTACACAGAGGCGTATGTATAGCAACCGGGTGGAAGTTTGAAAAGAATTCGCTTGTCAGCTGTTTTAGAAACATCCCTAAACACAAGAGAGCCTGCACGTTTCGTTCTAACCTTACAGGTGCACGCATGCATACAATCTACAGAAGATAACATAATGGAGGGTATCTCCCGAGTTGCGAACTGCCCGGTCACAAAGTCCGGAGAGAAAAGAATAAAGATATGAGTATAGGCTCTTACAAATCTTTCCATGCTAATTAAATGCCTCCATAGTTTCAATAAAACGTGAAAAGTACCAATAAGTACGGGCAAAGGAACTAGGTTCAATCATGAAATTATTTCGGGCGCGTAACGTGACAAATTTTTTAGCAAAACATCTCTCTCGGCGAACCTATACTGATTTTTAAATTTACCAAACTTTTATAACAAAGTAATTAAAAAGCACCGTATTATATATTTGAATAACAATCGAATATTTTGTTTAGACCCCGCTGCGCGCCACATAACTAGTCTTGCTTCCCAGAACACCTTGCATGTTCGTCATTGCTTTTCAAGATTTCTTTAATTCTTTCATCTTATTGTTATATTTTTCAAGACAACGAATATTAAAATATACACACCACAGTGCCAAAGCATATTTCAATCGCCTCATTCAAGTATGAATAAGATGTTTTGCCGTCACGCGGATAGTATACTCTGAAATTCTGCCGATGTCAAGTAAGTAACTGAATAAACATGTATAATTATTATGAATTCATTTTCCAATTTTTTCAGCGAAACAGTCTTGTTAAGATAACAATGGTTATTTAAAGGTTTCCCATACAGCTATATACAGCCACAGACAGCTATAGCTATACATCTACACTTGCATCTATATCATTCAAATGTTACGACCGAACGACTTCAAGTTATATAATCGTGCGCTATGATGTTACGAAACGTTTGAAGGATAGAATAGAGTCTATAGAGAGGTTAAGATACCCCAGTTTCAGTTTGCGAGAGCGGAACTGAAATATTATTATACACATACCTGTACCTTGGGAATCGAAAAAGGAATTGTAACTTCAGAAATTCAAAATATCTCGAAGTAAGAAAACCAGTGGCGTACCCAACCCGACAATAGACCTTTCACTTTTAGCACGCGCGCTAAGCATGACGGTAGTTGATTATCGAATTTCATTTTAGTTGTCATGGCGTTAAGCGTAGGACGGTAGGAGCGATATTTTTTCCGAAAGAAATCGTGCCGATTTTAGCCCTTTTTCTAAACGAAAGTAAACATCAATCGTTTCTTACGAAAAATATGAGTCGCAGGTATACGCAAATCTAAATTTAGAAGCAATCGGGCTAGTTTAAACGACAAAACGGCCTTTCAAATGCCAAGGAGTGAACCGCCAATTTGACGAAAATGGCCTTCGAATCAAGGCTCCCAGTCACTTCCAAGTGGTGAGTTACTCTATCAATACGCGATAAAAACATTATTCTAACATGGAAATAATCCCCCATATTGTATCGCTAAACCTTGCAATTTTTAGAATTATAACACTTTTCTTCCCCTGTTTTTTGAGCTTTGAACATGGCATGTTCTTTCTACATTCGGTGACTATTTCATACAGATCTAGGCTTGCTTGGCTTTGCATATTTTTGGCGCGAAAAATGTAAACAAACGCAGTCAAAGTTGCGTTAGTCAGTCTAGTGAGTCTACGACGTTGTATTTTCACTTGTTGTGTAAAGTTTTGCTTGTTTTTGTTCTGCAAACCTTTGTAGAAGTCTTGGTTCTTTCTTTCTATATTTGCCAGCATAAAGTACGTTCTAAATTTATTGACTATGTACAATTAGAACTACTAGAGCTCCCAGATGTTTTGACATGTACCCAGGTTTTGCAACAATGGAATGTTCCTAGTGGGCAAGTCACTGATGACACTGTTCTTTTTGAAGATATAATATTAAAAAAATCAACCTATCAAAAAGATTCAAAGCAAAAACATAGAAATGAGAGAAATTCTGACTTTAATCCAACACCATCTAATGAAGCTATATCACAAGACAACATCAAAACATTGGTTGATAGTTTAAAATGCAAAGGAAAGGCTGAGTACTTAAGTACTGTTTTACAATCTAATGATTGTCAACCAGTTTTGTTTGAAGAAACACACAATAAGCTTCCTTCTAAAAAACATTGCACTAAACAAGCTCCATGCAACCTAAATGACACTCATGTTCGAAACCAAACACTGAAGCAATTGGGACCCAAAAATATTGATCTAACAGATATTCCTTCAAAACATAAAGCACATGCTGCTGGTTTGGAAGTAAATCATGACCAGTTTTTGGAAATAGAAAGAAATACGCGCGGACAGGCCTCTTGTGATAGGTGGCACGATGAAAAAACAATTGTATCACTGCCTCGAATTTTGGATTAGTGATAAAAAGAAGAAAAACAATTTTGCCAAAATCAATAATTAAAACACTAACAAGTAGTGCAAAATCATCCATCATGTCGTAAGCCTTGTACATGGGGAAAACAAAATGAAAGTGAAGCATTGAAACAGTATATTTCACATAAACAAAATTGTGTGAATGTCTGCTCATCATGTGGTTTTATTGTTAATAAAACGTCACCTTGGTTGGGGGCCAGCCCAGATTTTCTTGTGCATGATGCTAGTGAACCCAATCAGTCAATCAGACTTGGAGAAATTAAATGTCCATATTCAAAATGTGATATGACTATAGATGAAGCTTACAAGGACAAAAACTTTTACCTTTCTAAAATTGATGGTAAATTATTATTGCATTGTGGAACACAGCAGTTGACCCCTCCACTTTTACCTTTGCAGGCACTTGTGCTTGAATTAGCTTGCGTATTGTCTACATACTTTGAGGTGCTAGGCTCATCTCCCATTTTGCCAGATATATATTTAAATTTATATCTCTATATTTATATTTTAAACTATACTATTTAATAACCAGAATAATTTACCTATTCAATTAATTTAAAATACTACATTTAAAATGCTACCTAGAATATACTATAGAACTTATTTAAAAAATTTAGCTTAACCTACAAATATATTTTAAAAACCTGACCACGAAAAAAGGATTTTGTGGCCGAAATTCTCGAATTTAAGAATAAATTTAGAACGTACTTTATGCTGGCAAATAGAAAGAAAGAACCAAGACTTCTACAAAGGTTTGCAGGACAAAAACAAGCAAAACTTTACACAACAAGTGAAAATACAACGTCGTAGACTCACTAGACTGACTAACGCAACTTTGACTGCGTTTGTTTACATTTTTCGCGCCAAAAATATGCAAAGCCAAGCAAGCCTAGATCTGTATGAAATAGTCACCGAATGTAGAAAGAACATGCCATGTTCAAAGCTCAAAAACTGACAGGGGAAGAAAAGTGTTAATAATTCTAAAAAATTGCAAGGTTTACCGATAAAATATGGGTGATTATTTCCATGTTAGAATAATGTTTTTATCGCGCATTGATAGAGTAACTCACCACTTGGAAGTGACTGGGAGCCTTGATTCGAAGGCCATTTTCGTCAAATTGGCGGTTCACTCCTTGGCATTTGAAGGCCGTTTTGTCGTTTAAACTAGCCCGATTGCTTCTAAATTTAGATTTGCGTATACCTGCGACTCATATTTTTCGTAAGAAACGATTAATGTGACTTTCGTTTAGAAAAAGAGCTGAAATCGGCACGATTTCTTTCGGTAAAAATATCGCTCCTACGCTCATGACAACTAAAATGAAATTCAATAATCAACTACCGTCATGCTTAGCGCGCGTGCTGCTAAAAGGGGAAAGGTGGGAAAGGTCTATTTAGTCATTGCAATGCTATGCTAATATTTTGGTGTTCATTGACTGTGAAAACAATGAATTTCTAAAGAAATAAATAACATAAAATTTGCATAGCATGACTAAATCGTCAGGCTGGCTACGCCACTGAAGAAAACCGATTAGAAAATAGTAATACTAGATTGTTTAACACTGTAACAAGCATTGTTAAGTTTTTGCAAGTTTAATGCAATAGTAAATATACAACACCCTAACCCGTTTGCCGTTTACGTTTAGCTATGGTTTACCCAGAGGAAATGGTCAAACGGGTAGAAATTACAAGTAAAGACGCTTGTTAAAGAAAAACTGTCGCTATTTCACTCAAGCTGAACGGAATACGCTTCTTTAGGTTCAACTCCAAACCAAATTCCTAAAGTCAGCCATAAATCCTTAGCTTTTTCCACTTAATTCCGAAACTTGTACGCAAGTAAAGGGAATGAGAATGAAAAGCGACAAAAAAATTTTGCATTTATATTCAAAAATTTTAGATAACAACTAGAACATTAAACAATAGAATCGAATAAGCCAATCAAATACTTTTGTTTTCTCGTGATCAATAAAACTTTTCTTTCTTTATGCGTCTTTTTAATCCTTTCTATATTTCTTAGAGAAAAATAATCAGGATAGATTGGGGAAACCTTTAAGTTTCTATCCCTTATAAATCGGGGTTTTTTTCTGTGGACCGCCTTAATTCAGATATATACAGGGTGGGCCCCAAAACACCAAACCGGCATACATAATGTAGTTATTAGAAAATGACTGGTTCTTATAGGTTTGGTTTGTTTTGCGTTCACTAACACTGTTACAGTACAAAATATATGAAATCTCAGAGCCCCGGAAATGTCAGGTTTATTAAAAAGTATCAACATCCAATCTGATTCCAGTAAATAATAGTTTCAACGAATACATAACTATTAAAGCGGATTCCGTTGTTTTGGGGACACCCTGCAGTTTTGGAGATATGCACTTCTTTTTGAAAATTGCTGTCATTCTACGCGACGTTTTTGTAAAATCTTTTTGAATTAATCGAGGTTTGGGCCGCCTGTGTGTTAGAACTTTCAGTGCGTTATTGTTTTGATTTGTATGCAATTCTTGCATTAGCTTGGAAATTTTGCGAAAGAAACGTTTTGTGTTAACTTTATTGAGTTCATTCCGCAGACTGTGTTACTCTAAATTAAAGTTTCCGACAACTAAGCAGTTTCCCTTTTCGAAAAGGGGAACTGCGTAGTTGTGGACAACTAATAGTTGTCGACGGCCTCATTTTCTGGCGTTTTTCTAGTGTGTGAAAACCTTTGTTTTAGTTGTCGACTACTTTTAATCTCCGCGCTATTTGAGCCTATTTCGGTTGCTAAATCAGTATTTGAGCGCCAGTGTGTGGAATCCTTTATCGGACTTATTTAGTTGTCGATAACTTTTAGTTGTCGATCACAAATAGTCGTCGACAACTAAATCTTTAGTCTGTGGAGGCCCTTAATCCCAACAATCCAAAATAACACTGCAACGTGGGAGTTAGAATCATTTGTTGCAATTCTTGTTGAAGCTATTTTTTGTGCCCTTGTCAAAAACACGAATTTCACATTTTATTATTCAGATATGATAACAATTTCAGATCATAAATATTTTTATATCTAACTCCACAGGTCCATGTCAATGGAGTACTATCAAAAGGCATTTGAACTAGCGAAAAAACGCAGAGATGACCGTCAGGTTGGAGAGGCATGTCTTGGATTAGGATATGCTTATACTGAATATGCAAAGGATTTTCCAACAGCAATCAATTACTACGACAAAACATTGCAAATTGCAAACAAACGAAAAGATGAAGAGCAAATGATTAAGGCCTACCTTGGGCTAGCAGTTTCTTATAAACTGAATAACCAATACCAGACCTCGATTGAATACTATCAAAAAATCTTAGAGGTAACAAAGGCTAAAGAAGACACACAGCTAAAAGCGAAAGTCTATATTGGTTTGGGAGATGCTTTTCAGTTGAGCAATCAGATTGAAAAAGCAGTTGCGAATTTTACGGAAGCCTTGAACACTGCAAAGGAGCAAGAAGATAGTTTACATGAGACCGAGGCTTACATTTGGCTAGGTAATGTATATAGGTTGAATAATGAAATTCAACCAGCAATTGATAGCTATGAGGAGGCCCTAAAAATTGCAAAGGCACGTTATGATACGAGACAACAAACAGAAGTCTACTTTGGATTGGGACATGCTCATAAAATGAAACAGAACGTACAATTAGCAGTTAATTACTACAGAGAAGCCTTAGAATTATCGATCGAACGAAAAGATAGAAGGCAGGAAACTGAAGCTTATTTTGGCTTGGCAGATAGTTACCGATTAAACGATAAAATGCAACAAGCAAGAGAGAATTATCATAGAGCCTTGGAAATGGCGAAGAAACGTGGAGATATGCGGCAAATGACAGACGCACACCTATGGTTAGGACATATTTATAAGTCGGAGAATCGACTTCAACTGGCAATTAAGGAGTACGAGATCGCAATGGAATTTGCCAGAAAGCAAGGGGATGAACGACAGGAAACCGAAGCTTTGCTTGGTTTGGGAGATGCTGAAAAATTCTCAAACGAAGAGGGAGATGGAAAGATGAGAGCAATTGGTTCAGACATTTCTAGTAGAGATGAGGTACAACTTGAACAAATACCTCAGATATCAGGTGAGCTTAATTTAATCTGGTGTTCTTGTAATACCAAGAACATTTCCGTAAGTGGGCCAATTCCGGCGAAGATCTTGATCGATTATATCTTTCTCTGAGACTTCACATATTTTAATGAAACTAGTCGTCAGACGAGCGCAACCGCAAGTGCCCGCAGACGCAAAGTGGACGCAAAATGCCCGCGGATTGGACGCGACCGCAGGCGTTTGTAGACGCAAATTACCCGCGTCTTGGACGCGGATTTTGATAAGTTATTTCTTGGCAGCTAGTATACGCTTGTATCTACAAAAAAATTGCCTAACAGGAGTCTCTTAAGTACACGCTTCCTATTTTCGGTATAATATTATGCGCTAAAACTGATTTCAAAATTGTATAGTTGAACAACATTTGAAATAAAATGTGATTGAAATGTTTTCATTCCAATAGAGTGTTTGACAGTGCAGCAACAAGCTAAAGAGAAAGAATTGTCAGGTAGTGAAAATTTGGTTCGTTTGGAAAAATGCACCACGGGTATGGTTAGCCAGTCAGCCACATTGAAAGGAGCTTTTCGCAAAAACTTGCGGGAAAAGGAATGCCAAAATTTTGTACACGAAGACGGTTCAATATTAAACCTTACCAGCAGCCACCTACAAAAAAACAAATCAACTAAAATACCAGCAATACTGCTGGAAAAATTTGGACATTACATAAAATCAATTGGTCGAATTGCATGTGGAAAGGTGGTTGGAACTTGCTTCCTTGTCACCGATGAATTAGTGATAACTAACTATCACGTCTATGACAATATAAAACGTGAAAGATGTCAGCCTCAAAATGAGAATCTGCCCATCATAATTTCATTTGATTATTATTACCCGGGACAAACAGAAAATTTTGTCGACGTAGAGGTTGATGAAGCACAAGATCCTCAAATTGAGAGCAAAGAGGTTGACTATAAATTATTAAGAATGAAAAAGAGGCAAGAGGACAAGAGGCTTGAGAATCGCGATCAACTTGGTGCGCTGATAAGAGGTCGCCCACTGCAGGAAAGACAAATTGTTATTATCGGCCATCCAGAAGGAAAACAACTTCATCATGAAACATGCGTTGTTGTCAGCGATCACTCGATTTCAGAGACACTAAACGAAAGATACAAAATGATTTCCGGTGAACCCATGAGCGACCAGAAATCAAAGGAATTTTACGAGGAGTACAAAGAAAGTCTTTCTTACGACACAAGCCTTTTTTCAGGTGCGAGTGGTTCTCCTATATTTGATATGAATGGATATATTGTCGCTATGCACTCCAAAGGACACACACTGAAGAACCTGGCGGACGGGAAGACATATTCCCTGATGGAATTTGCTGTTCCGTTCAATATGATATGCAAAGACTTAGAACGTACCAAAGATGAAAACTTTGTTAAAGAAATCTTTCCTCACTACGATTTAGATCTGCGCGAAGTTCCAATGGATCACTGATTGTTTTCTTCGTTGAAAATAATGATTCACGCAGACATGCTTATATCGGACAGTATACTTCTAAAGACACGAA
The DNA here is from genome assembly GCF_004324835.1 of Dendronephthya gigantea. Classification (NCBI taxonomy): domain Eukaryota; kingdom Metazoa; phylum Cnidaria; class Anthozoa; order Malacalcyonacea; family Nephtheidae; genus Dendronephthya; species Dendronephthya gigantea. The sequence goes on along the minus strand of NW_021163062.1, from coordinate 301,518 downwards.
TAATTATACTAAGGCTAGCTACGCCACTGTGTAGCAAAATTGGAATGGTCAACTACCTTGATATAGTCAATGTGTGTATAACTTCAAGAAACAAACTAAATGTTTTTAACCTTAATTCAAAGATATACAACTACATATTCAGTGCATAATATTTAAGTTGACTCATTTAAGAGAGATGTAAGAGTGTTATTTAAATTTGACTTATCCACCGTTTAAGCTAAATGGGCTTGATATACAACCGGCCCCAGTTAAATTAATATTTACTCCAAGGACGTGAATATCAATAATAAACCCAATTCTAATAATAAACTCAATCATTTAATTCCGGCGAATATTTGTAGTAAACAATGATTTGCGCCTATCGCAAGAAACTGAACGTTCCACTTGTAAAGACAGAACGTTTTTTAAATTTCTTTATTATTACAGCAAGTAGTAATCTATAAAACTCATATATAGTGCATTTATCTCTTGTATTTAAACATTCTTAACCTACTGTGATTTTTATACTTATATGGTTTTCATAATGGTGTAAAATTCACCATTTCTCATTAAATAATCTATCTATCAAAAGAAAAACAATCTATCTATCAATGAAGATGACATTAAAATGGCGAATAAATGACGAATGGCATTCTAGTGATAGCCTGCGCACAGACGTAATGTACCAGCAAATCCAAGCGAAGAGTAAAAGCATGAAATCTGTTAAGAAAGCAATTATTCTGATATTTTCATAAAATATCCGCAATCAAAGAGCTAAGGCAGGAGGTAATACGAGAGTTAAATAATTGCTGATAATCTAGAATTTCATTCAAATACAAAATACTAGTTTTATGCCTTTCGCATGTAGCGCATGCGCGTAACTCAACATTGATGACATGATGGACAACTTTGATATCGCAGTTCGTTCCCATACCCGGGTGTAACTGAATCTCCGGTCAGAATCAGTACCGTCACTTAGGAAAGGTATTTCTTTCGTGATTATATAATAGAGATATAATAAAGCTTTTTCAATTATTAGCTGCACAACAGGGATCCAACAAAATTGGATCGTGTGAACACACCTTAAGAAAAAACGCATACCGCATACTCGACAATATGTACAAAAACGCATAAATAAATCTATATTTTCTAACTTTTCGTCTAACGTACATTAAATTACACCATTCATTAAATATCATATCTATGGTTATCATAGATACTCGTACAACGACTTTTTCCAAAGTCGACGAGAAGCGCGGAATAATATTTTAAGCAATCACAGTCCTAGTGTAAATCTTCTTTCGTGCAGTTTAACACCATAATATGGTTGGTGAAGTAAATATCAAATCCACAGATTTACAGAAACATAGCTATTTCCCAGTCAAGATAAAAACTCTTAGAATCTACATTTCAACCAGTTGTCGATACACATCCTATTCGAAAAAAGGTTGTCTTCTACAAATTTAACCTTAAATAAACGCTAAGCCTTTAAGCTCATGTTAAGACTATTTGAATGCACACGAGCGTTGTTTTCGAGCGTTTTCAAAATCGTTTTTGTCAATTTTAATGTTTACACGCCTTGTCCACATGATCCAAGTAAAAACGGGCTTTACATGTTAAATTAGCTTCAACTTCTATGGTAAATTGACGATGTTTGAAACCGTTGAGGCATGAAAACGATTGTGAAAACGCTTGAAAACGTTACCGTGTGCACATTAACCTTAGACATTAGATGTGAATACAGTATTTATACTGTTTATATACTACAGAATTATTAAATAAACTGACGTTTACAAAGGTAACACAGCCCTTCTTACAAAGGTAAAAAAACGTAAACCTTTAATTAATATGCACACAAAAGTTTCGGCGTCGCTGCAGCAGATACAGTCAGTCCTTCTTATACTCCTTCAGACAGCTCTTCTTACAGACGTCTGGATGCAAATTAAGAACGACGTCGTTAATGTTATGTTTACACGTCGACATTGCAATTCCAAGTTGGGCCAAATAGTACGTGGTCATTATGAGACCTTTTCTGTACACTATTGGCGCATAGAACTTATCAACCGCAATCAACGTATCGGATATTGCAAATAAGATCGCGCCACCGCACGCGCACATGTTGTTCCATTTCCACAGCTTATCGATCTGCAGACGGGTGACCGCGCGCCAACACATCAGCATGATAAGGAATATATAAATTGCGACGCAAATCACCATGATACCCTTAAGTTGTGGGTAAAACATCCAGAAGCATAGCAAGCCATACGTTGAGCACACTAGTAGAGTCTTGATGCTCCATGGACGCATTCCAAAGGCTCGGACATAAATGATCTGCGCAATACCAAACGCCACCACGGCATGAATGAACAGGCGTGGCTTCCAGACCATTAAAGCGTCGCCCAAGCACGAGAACATCATGCCCAACAGTACGTGACGATTGTAGCGGTGCTCTGAACGAAGACTGATTCCCTGCATCCCAATGAAGAAACAAAGACATATAATCGGAAGACATTTCAACGACGCGTGTAAGATGGATGGACTGCTCAGACCTGCGACGAAATACACACAAGCCGTCTTCGCGAATGGAACGAGCTTTGGGCCAATGCTTTTCAACTAGAAGAAAAAAATTCGGTAGTTTATTAGTCACATCTGAGCAGGTGGTTTGGGAAAATACCAACAGGATGGGAAAAAAACGTATACGTTAAAATTGGCGAATAAAAACCCATGACTGGACTGAGTACTGACCCCCCCCCCCATAAATGTTACAACTGGGAGGAATTTTGAAATTTCAGTTGACTTCTATGTTCTACTTACAGTTACACATAAACGTGTATACATACATAAACCTGTATAAACTATATGTCAAAAAGGAATTTAAATTGCAACATACTTTATATTGGAAAAGAAACCTGTTTCATTGCATCTAATATCAAAACATATATATTTATTATATACATGCATGCGCATGCACTTATTTCAGTGGAAGTTAGATATTTCTTCTGAGTTCCGACAAATCTTGGGTATATATAAAATATTTTGGGTACATTATGTTTTGAATCTCAATCGTCACCAAAATAGTACATTGATTCAATTACATTAATAAAATTTCCTTAGCAAAGAGTGATTTCTATTTCATGTTAGTTTCATATTTCATTTTATATTAATCATTTCATATTATTCTTTCATCATACTACAATAACAACATGGTTCTTTGCCAGAATGTAAATGAGTAATTTACAGCACCACAGAAATACTATATTATTACTACAAACTTTCAATGTGAAAATTTATAACTGTACCAGTACGGAAATTAATCTAAAGATTATGTGTAATTCTTTAAAAATCCTCAGTGAGTATCAATAAATATAAACATATTAAATATAAAAGAATATATAATATGCCATATAAAAGACAGTTGTGACAAATTACAACACCACTGAACTTTTTCTGCTTTAAGAAGATGGTATGATTTAAATATTTTATCAATAAATGAAAGCATGTATAAAATCTTTCCATTTAGAATGATTAAAGCACAAGAAAATAAACCTCATGACAGATTTGTTATATATTTGTACAAGGCCATATTTTTCAGGGTGATATTTAGATGTTGGAAAAAAATCCATCACATAAGGTTAAAATCATCCACTCATTTGTAGTATAAATACACTTAGTCAGATCTACATATAGACCTTTACCTATACTGTAGAAAGCCAGCAAAACACACAATAATTTGGAAAACTTTTTAGTGCAATGTTACATAACCCTATATAATTACATTCAATCAATTTCAATCAGAGTGATGGAGAACCAGTTAATTTAAGCATGCTGGTTTATGGTTAAACCAAAAACATTGGCAGGCAATGATACAGGTATGTTATCATGGGGAATTAATAATAATAATACTTAATAAACATTTCTATAGCACCTATACCAAAATGTTCTGAGCTATATAAATTTAAATTCCATTTTAATGGTCTAGCCTCAAGCAAGCCTGTAGCGCAGGAGATGTACAACTGCACAAGCCATATAAGCTGAGCATATACATAATGTTATTATAATAACAATTTTTTTTTCTGTAGCTCTAGAAAATTTTCCTGTGTTCAGAGTGACTGGGCATAACTCAACGAACTGACACTCATACGAATCACTATCATGTTCCTTGACACCTGAGAAGGCTAATCCATTACATTTGGGCTGGTCGAAACAAAGGAGCCTTATCAGATAGCATATTATTAGTCCAGCCTCATTTTAGCAGAAACACTTATATATACATGTCAGTCGGGACCATTTCTTGCTCATGAATGCTTGCTGTCCACAGACGTTTGATTAATTCAATTGCCTTGACTTTGTGTAATTAAACAAGTTATTAATTCCATTTATTAAAAGCCACAAAATGTTAAACACTTTGTGATACTTATGTGCTTGCTGTCTGGCAATTCAAACCAAACTGACATAAGATAACAGTGCTTGCATCAACCTCTACCTAACGAATCAATGAATTGTTCAGCTTTGGTGAACTGTGGGTGTTTGTTTACTTTTGTACAAAATTTTGCATATTCATATATTCCACTTAAAATAACAAAGACATCTTTCTGTAAGTCAAAAATAAATTGGATCATGTGAGGATGAGTAATAAGGCTCCAATTTGAACTAGATTTAGTTTTCACGAAGTAGAATTTGCTATTTGGCAAATCGTGTTTACAAGATCTCTGTAAATATTGAATATTTTTATTAAATATATATTACGATCATCAATTTTGTCGTTAAAATATTAGCATAAAATTTGGCAATATTGAGAAATATTTCATAAAAATCGCAAATTAGGGCATTTTCATGACTTCTACAGTACACTCATATTACATAAATGTACGTCGTGTATTTGTGATTTGTGTATGTGACAAAATCATAAACTGGCAAAACGCATCATTATTACGACGCACGGTTAGGGCCTAACAATCTTTTAGCGAAACAAAAACAAAACTGAAAAAAAATGGGGGGTTCTTAAAATATTTCATACAGTAAACGTGTTTGTTAAATTTTCAATGTAGTAGCGATGACAAGATTTATCACAATTCAAATTAAAAGGAATTCTGTCACTTCTGTGTAGTATTATAAAGGACTTACAACGTCAACAGGGTTTACCAAAATTCGTAGGAATCTCTGCTCTGTGAGCGGCAAATGTGAGTCATCTTCCTCTAAAGTATATTGAAGCGATGTTTCTCCTTCGACCTCATCATCGATAGACTTTTGTTTCGCCATGAAAATCCTCAAAATATCGACGGTAATAATATCACGACCTCGATTAAACGTGTCGCACGTTCAAAATAACAACACTGATAATTGATAAACATTACTGCCGGAAATGACGTCATTTCGTACCTTAAACACGCCCACTTTTATACTGCATGATTGAGTTTAGTTGCACCGAATCTACGACGCGGACGTGATATGAAATCTGCTGTAGTGTTAGGAAACCAGTACTAATTTGTTTTACATACGGCTTTGACCTCGTTTATAAAAAGGCGTCTATAATTTTCATTCCTGTTGGGAAACTGTGGAAATTAGAGCAGTTTTGTTTCACGTCCGCGTCGTAGATTTGGTGCATCTTAAACTCGCTATAGTATCTGGGGCGAGGCGGAGGCGAGAGTAAAAGTCGAGAGTCAAGAATAAAAGTCGAGAGTAAAAGTCGACAGTCAAGAATAAAAGACGAGAGTCTAGAGTAGAAAGTCGAGAGTAAAAGTCGAGATTGAAGAATAAAAGTCGGGTGAGTGATAAGATTAACATTACTGCCGGAAATGACGTAATTCTATACCTTGAACACGCCCACTTTTATATTGAGTTTTTGTAGACACTGACCTATATAATCAGTGGTTTATGTCGGGAGTCGAGAGTCTTAAAAATCCCAATTTTCGCACACAAAGGATATCTTTACGGAATATATTATGTTTATTACTCCGGCGTCAGCGACGGAGTTGAAAATTCGCCTCGGTTTCGTTTTGTTTTTGTTTTTTAAAAGTCGAGAATAAAAGTCGAGAGTCGAGAATAAAATCCAGTGCGTAAGATATTTTCTGACTGGCAGAAAACAAAGAGTGAAAATTGGAGGTTCCACCTCCAGGTCCAGTTACAAGCAAGTCTCAGGCATTAAAATAGCTTGTCCTTGTCACACACTTTGTGTCCCTGTAAAATTAATGTGAAAACCTGAAATTAATGTACATGATTGTACAATTTTTGGTGAGTTTTGAAAACCTTATCATGTCGGGTTTTGCCCATCTTAACGACTATTGAGAACTGAGGGGTATTTTCAATCAAATCTCAAAAATGTTCTGATTGTTCTCGCTCGATCTGCGCCTCTTGAGTGTAGTTCTCAAGATTGTTTGCCAACCTTCTTGGGAAAAATTCTATGCCTCTGAATTTCATATATATATTGTAACTACCAGACTGTGCCAAGGGCGCTTTCACTGCTTCACCAAGACACCAACCCAGGCAAATTTAGTCGCCAAAATAGGGAACTTAGGGAACTCAGTTATTGCTGCCCAAAATGTGTCAACATTTGGAGGGACTAAATTTCAAAAATTCTCCTGGAAAATTTCGGGGGCCGTTTAAGCTTACGTTTATAATTCAGGGGGATTCGGCGAAATATTTCCCGAAGTGATGATATTTCCAGAGGACTTCGATATATTTTACCGAAAAAATATTCTGAGCTTGTGGAATAACGAAACATAGAGTACAAAGGGTCGTAAAAGTGACGTGTGGATTCCGCCCATATTCCGGAGTGGAACGAGCGAGGTACTCAAAAGTCAAATATCCCGCTCAAGCGTGGTATTCGAGTGAATACCACCCCCGGGGAAAGTGTAGTGTTTTCGATTTAATTTTTGTCAACGATACAACTAAACTTCAGCCATTAGGATACTCCTTTTAGGCTAAACGTCAACCACGTGTCCGTCCCTGTTTGACCCCCGATGCATGCTGGGTCATACACTACAGAAAGCACCCAGGGTACGAGCAGTCCGGGGCTTGGTATTCACTCACGAATTCCATGGTCATGTGGTATAAAACAGGTTCGACAAGTGTGATTGGACAAGGTAATTCTGAAGTATAATACTGATTTGAGAATATACGCCTTTTCTAATCACATACAACTGATACAAGCACAAGTCGGTGCCGAAATGTACAAAATTTTCTGGACGGTGCGTCCCTGAATCAGGACTTGCGCATAAATGCATGAAACCTGGCATAACGACACTGCTCAAATCTGCGTCCCACATATTCATTTTCCATGTGATTATTTCCTCTGAAGAATGTGAAAATTCCTTTGGAGAACGCCGGAAAATATTTTTCTATTCGGGCCGACTAAAGCCCGTTTTCCACTAGGCGAATTTATTCGCGCGACGCGACGCGATATTTGAAATCCAGTGATGTTATTGGTTTGCGAGAAATTCGCCGCGAAAAAGTGGAATCGCTTCCTACTTTATTTTTTATCTGTTCGCGCAAATAAATTCGCCTAATGGAAAAACAGGCTTAAATAATCAGTACTTATTTTCAGTTTATCGTAAGGAGCAGTCTTATTAAGTTATGCAGTCAGATTCGACAACGTTCGTATTTATGTTTTCTGCAACATTTTCCAGCTCTTCCGGATAAAAAAATCACTTTTCGTCATCAACCTCGTACCCAGGGCTATGGTATTCATCGTCCCCACAGATGATCGTCCCACTCCATTATTCAAAATTAAACATTAACAAAACAAAACAAGCGCATCGCTCGAGTATAAAAAATATAGATTCCGGACCGTGGTCAGATATCGTAAAATTCCGCCCGCTGCTAAAGCCAAATCAGATTACAGAAAAGGCAAGGATTCCGCCCGCAAATCAGATTACAGAAAAGGCAAGGATTCCGCCCGCTGCTGTAAAATATAATCGAATTTATGCAAAAGACAATCATTTACACGCATATTGTCGACTTTTTAATAAACTTTCATTAGTTTATAATAAATTTAAACCTTCCCTTAGAACTTATTTCAGGGATCATATGTTTATTGAAAATAACTTGAATACCTTTTATACGTTATAAATCAGTATCAATGAAGCGACCTACGATTATTAAACGATAATCACCGATAACCTACGTATACCACATAATTATAGTTAGCGAGATTTTCAAAATGTCGGCGAGTTGTTTCGTTAAAGTAACTGATGACAAATAAGAAATCAGTTTTTATGAAAATACTGGCGTTAAGAAAAGCTTCGCTTAAACGAAAACCCATACCTAATTTTAGTGTGCAGTGATAACCAATTTGTGCAGTGATGAAAGTAGAATGTGCAGTAATAAAATGAGAAATGTGCAGTGATTAATGGCGATTCCCCAACAGACCTCACTCTGCCAAGGTGGATTCATAAGTAATTGTCCCCCAAAATGCTGGAAATGAAGTCATAGGGACTCAAAAATACAGAAAATTTTCTGCATGAGGTCCTGCAGACCCCATACAATTTCCCCATCTTCAAATCACCAATTTCCATTTAGGACCATTTTTATCATGTCCCCTCTCTCCACTACGCTATTGTGATGATATGTGCAGTGATAAAAAATTCTTAAAATTAGCTATGCGAAAACCCCCAACTTTTTACCGTTGTTTAATTTTGTTTTAACGTTAGTTATTTCGCATAAAACATCGATAGCAAAATTACGTAATTTTGCTAAAATAGTTATATTAAATCACGAGATTTTTATATCACCCATATTTATCACGACTACAGCGAATAATTGTTCATTTTGAAATGGAGCCCATTCACGAATAATGTTTGCACAGTCACATTATTTCTTACCAAATCTGAAAGTCGGCAAATTGATTGATAAACAACCGAGGCTTTCCATTCTTTTCGAATAAGCAGTGAAGAAACAGTTTTTTCTCTCGATATTTTCTTTCGCAAAGGACGCCAAACTCATTCACATGACGGTCAATGAATTCAGTTTGAATGCTTTCGTGCAAATGAAGACTGCGGTCATAAATCACAAGCATGTGCCGTTCACCAAATACCACGGCATCACAATTTGTTTGTAATTTAACAATGAATCTTTTACCATCTCGTGGTGGAGGAGGACTAGAGTTTGGACCAACTTCTGCAAGATCTTTCGCATGAACATTAACAAACCCGTCAAAACCAAATCTCTTCATAGAAGTGATCAAGAAGCTAGATTTCTCTCTTAAAACTGGGCACAATTTTTTGTGTTTTGACCAGTGACATTTTTGGCAATCCGCATTGCAATAACCTGCAGTGAAACACTTCCCGCAGAGTTTCAAACTTTCGCATTTTCCGAAGCACCCAGAACACCATAATGGAGACAATTTTGGTTTGTTGGAAATAATTCTTTCTTCGTTATTATATTCCACATTCTCATCATATTTTGCAGATTTGTAAGCGTCGTGCGTTTTAGATACGTCTGTATCGCTTCCATCAAGACGGCTGTCTAAGTCATTAATAGTGTCAACAATACCAGGGCCAAGGTTATTATACACTTTGTTCAATTTAACTACAGAACAAGGAAATTCTTTTCCACTTAGCCTCTTTCCAACACGAACTCCACCACGTTTGTTACGGAAGATCTCATTCATAGACAGGTGGCACCAAGAATTAGTTTGCGACCAAATACCCCAAGATTCGTTATCAAAGAACTTGTTCTCTCTCATATCAACGTCCGAGTTTCTTACAAATACACCACCGCTGTCGTTTTCAAAAACTTGATTTCTTACGAGAGTGACGCACTTGGAAGCATCCAGGACTGCAATACCTTCGTAAGCATTGCGATAAATTTGACAGTTAAATGCTCCACACTTTGCCGCGTTAGGTCCTATTAGCAATCCATGTAGACTGTTGTGATACATACGACTATTTCTCACTATCAACATACCATTTTCACGCACTTCTAATCCAGCTTTCCCATTATTTGAAAATGTGCAGTTATCAACTACCATATTGCCTGGTCCCACGCAAAGCAACCCACAAGCGTTACAGTTAGTGAACTTACACAGCTCTGCATGAAATGCACCCCTACTTCCGACAGCAGGTGATAAATCACTTTTGGACGAAAAATGGCAATTGACTATTTTCGTCCAAGAACCAGAAAAAGTGAAGAGTTGACTTTTTCTAAAAGCAAAAATTAACGAAAGATTAGTTAGCATACATTTTCCTAAAATGTTCCACGAAGCATTCTTCTCTAGTTTCACGGTAACAGAAGGATTTGCACCAACAATGATACAGTTTTTCACAACATGTACGACTATCCCTGGAGATGTAATTAAATACTCTTTCGATGCAAGGATTATAATTTGCTGAGAGCGGCAAGTATCGGACAATGCGTCCAACAACTGTGATACAGTATTACAAATGTAAATACGTTGCTTTAAGTCAGAGAAAACGTTTCTGAATGGCTGATATTCTGAAAATAAACATCTACCATTTTTTAGGTAAAAATTATAATAGGCGATAGCAGCTGCTATTTCAGCGCTGACTTTCTCAGTAAGAGCTAACGCCTTTCTAGCATAACCCTTCCAGCAATCAGGAAATCGAGCAATGTATTCATTAGCATCCTTCAAGGCATTATCAAGCTTGTTGAGCTTAATGTAAGCCGAAGCACGGTTAGTAAGCATTAATGGGTTAAAGTAATTTGTTCCTCTGCTGATGTCAATGGCAGAAGAATAAGCATCGACTGCTCGTTGAAATTGACCGTCTTTAAAACTCTCATTTCCCTGCAACCTAAGCTTTTCAACGTTATCCTTCAACTGAATAGATCCTGAAACCTTATTTACCATATCAGGCTTTTCATCAAGAGGTTCAGGGGAAATCATGTAGGGTGCGCAACTTTTTCTTATCGATATTTGAACCCACTTTTGTAAAGGAATATCAAGAGGGAATAAAGAACTATCCGATAAACCCGTCTGCAACATGTCATACTCGGAAGAAGGAATCCAATCTAGTATTCGATAAGAAAAATTAAGAAAACGTTTTGCTTCTTCCTGTCTCATGTTAGCACTCAGGTGGATAGCACATTCATAAAAAATTTTGCTTGTTTCGAGAACAAAGAGGAATTTTAAACATTTGAGATCAAGATTTTGAAGCAATTTTTCTGTATGCTGTTGAAGATGAAAGCCGTGAAAACAAAGTTTAGACCACAAGTAATAATGACAAGGGTTGTTAGAAAAATTAGTTTTCAGGCGTTCTTCAGGAGCAGCATTGCTTGAAAGATTTTTTGGAGATGAGCATTTTAAGAAGGCATAAGAGAGCAATTGAACAGCATCAACAAAACTCCCAACTTTCATCTCGCTAGGATCAAGATTTTCTCTGACTAATTCCTGCACTAAGCGATGGACAGTGATAGAGCGCGTATTGACGTATGTGAAAAGTGAGAAATCAGTCAACAGTTTAACAACTTGACGACAACCGAGAGGCGAGTTCATACAATCATGAAATTCTTTGTCTTCAATCGGGCGCTCACCGATGTTCACCAACTCTGGCTCGATCTCATTTGCATTAAAAAATGCGAAGGCATTCATAAGTCGGATCGCATGAGCCCCATTAGAGCTTTCTCTGATGTGCTTGATATTTAACAACCAGGTCGTGTGAATAGCCAGGCGTTCCGATGATTCATAGAATGATGCTGGCTTGGCTTTTTGTATTTCTAACAACTTTAAGCGTTCTGTCTTGTACTGCTCGTGGTACTCGAACAAACTGCAACTGAGCGCTTTGATACAAGCACCTGCTTGTTCTAGAGCTAATGGTAGTCTTCCAAGCTCCTCAACGAGACTTTCAGCGATACTGTTTGCGTTTTGGTCATTAGTCAACCCAGTCCTAAGAAATAAGAACTGCTTTGATTCATCGACATTCGGACATTTCAGAGTAAAACAGCGATCTTCGTGTAGACTTGAAACTTCTTCAACCAGCACACTTTTGTTTCTCCTGGTCATCAAAACAACAGCTGCTGAGGCACTATGTCTACACACGATGGAAAGGAATTTTAGTACATTGCGGGAGATATTCAGTTGATCCAGGCAATCCAAGACGATTAAACATGGTTTATTTGTCTTGCTAATCCTTATAAGTGTATTTGTCAACGTCAACTCGAAATTCCCAAGTGAAGCACCAAGTTTCAAAGCAGTGTTATTCACCGACTGCTCAAAGAACATTTCATCTTCTGCTGAGAACCAATACACACCACCTTGGTAATAATTCTTCATTTGGTGAGCATACTCAGTTACAAGACTTGTTTTTCCAATGCCTCCCATACCACAGACTGCAGCTACACAAGCTTTTTTTGCCAGCTCAGTATCGTGTTGCTTTAGAATACGTTGAAGATCTTCAAGCTCTTCAGTTCGACCAGAGAAATACTTGTTTCTATTGGGAGCATCAAAAACGTAAGGAATCTCTTCATCTTGTTTGCTGGAAAATTGCGAGAGTTCTTTGCTAAACTTGTTGTCAAGTAGGCTAAGCATTTTTGAGTTTTCTGATTCCAACTTCTCGCATCTTTCAATTCTCCTGGTCAGCTCTCGTAACTCTTCATTCATGCTAGAATATATTTTCCCAAGATTGTCGGACAACTCATCAATCTAAAAAAGTACGCCACCACTGTCACTGTCACGTTTGCAAAGTTTTTATGCAATACTTTGTGGATCTTCAGAATTACGATTACATGCACCGATTGATAAAACTTGTATAGCCTATCTTAAGGAACAAGGAAATAACTAGCCAATGCTTCGATAGAAAGAGAAAAAAATAATATTCTTGTATGTTTGCATGATGACATCAATAAGTAAATTAGCTTGTAGGTACACCACGTAAGTATTTAATACTGCAAAGCTTTCGGTCCGCTAACCCGGGCCTTCTTCAGTGTAATACGGCAATAAGCTGAATACACATCTACACGTCACTTAAATATCACGTTCGTCGTGATTTGTTAGCTTGCGCCATTAATTAAACGGTTTCACTGACGAAACAATTATGATAATTAATGCGCGCGCTCTAGACAAGTATCTAGCTAGCGAACACAGAAACACAGAGGAGAGATGGACAGAGAGTCGACAAGCGGCTCCACGCGTCCCGATTAGCGTTTACACCCAATTCCCTTCTGGTAAGCTCCGAGCACATTTTTAATAAGGAAAAACGGAATTTTTGCCAGAAAAAATGCAATTTAAAAAAATTTAACCGCTTTGCCTGAAATGTTTCAAACGTTTTTTGTAGTGTAAGGTAAGAGCTAAAATATATTTTCTTTAGAAAGCCCAGGGATAATATGCTGGGTGAAAATTTGATTAAAAAGTTTGAAAAATGACTGAAAAAGTGTGCAATCGAACAGCATCTCTGCTTGGGAAGTAAACATACATAATTATCAATGTTTTCATTGAATGTTTGTATCATCAAATGGTACTAATTGTTAAAAAACTGATATCCTCTGCGAGGTAAAATTATATAACGCCTAAAACTCTTTTTTGTTTTGTAATGTTTTGTAATGTATTTTGTCGATATTCTAAAATTCAAACGCGAATTTAGCAGTTTTCTTTGAAATTCGTCCTATATTGTTATCCCACAAATATGCAAACACTCTGCTGCTAGTTGACAAACAGTAAAAAAGCAGCTCTGACAACGATTCACTTTGGCAAACACAATTTGACAATTCGGGTAAAAATATGGCAGCCGACAAGGGTAATCAGAACTCACTTACAAAACAAGGATTTTTATATTGCTTTTAAAAACAGCACGATCATTTAAAGCCAAAAAAACAAACAACTCGCCGTTCATCTCCAAAATTTTAGTCCAAAATGAAGATAATCCGACCCAGTTCAAAAAAAATCAATTTTTCACCTATCGAACAGCGTTTTTTCTATACTTTTGTATTGAAATTTGGCCGAAAGAGCTTACCAGAAGAGAATCGGGTGGTTGCGTGACGCGTGGAAATGACGTGAGAATGACGTGATATTAGGCAAAACTCGGGAACACTCGTTTCAACATTAAATCGGAAGAGTCGACTCTCTGTCCATCTCTCCTCTGTGACAGAAAAGAGCACGCCACGTACTATTGAGTGGCTTTCCCTCTTGGGCGATAGTTTGATGTTTATATATTTAAATAGATTCTCTCATTTTACGAGAGACGGTATACTTTACATTCGCTAAAATGGTTGCATCAATTTCCATTTAATGCAATGATCATAAGTCCATGTGGAGCTACAACCCGGATAAGCGGACCGAAAGCTTTGCAGTATTAAATACTGACGTGGTGTACCTACAAGCTAATTTACCTGGAAAAAAATGTTGAGAAATTTGGGGGGATATGCAGCTTACAATCTTCTATTCAAAATGAATTGCGGTAGTGCATGTTATGTTATGTGATGAACGCATGTAGGCTAGGAATAAAAAAACGCATACAATCTCAGTTTTATTTTAATTCAAAATTCACAAACCTGCGTATCACTTTCAAACTTCCATGTTTTAACAGAACCACGAAGTTCACAAACTTCATTTGTAACCAATTTTAAAAGTTCAGAATCAACAGACTGTCCAAAACACAACGCCAAGCCTGAAATTTTTTCACAATCACTGTCAATGATGTAATCATCATCCTTCTCAGTAGAACGAGGAGAAATTGAGGGAGAAACTAGTGAATGCCTGACATTTGTTTGTAATTTTACTTTCGTTTTCACATTTTGTTTGTAATATTATCTCACTGCATTAAACGTTATACAAGTTTTATGTTTCTTTGATATTTGTAAAGTTTAACATGGATATTTGTTTCGTAAGGTAAGCTATGTCTACCATCTTAATTTTCTTAGCAGTCGTAATAGTTTCCTATAGGCATGCTTATATCAGAAGCAGCTGAAACAGCTGAAACAATTTCGGAAGCAACTGAAACAATTTCTCACCATCCAAAACAAATGTTTTGTTGGTGAATCTCGATTCAAAGCCTAAAGCTGGTCTATAAATACAGTATTATTCTCTTTCGCTATTTTGATTAGTAAATTAAACACGCTTCATCTTAGGTATTTGGAATGTTACTATACAACGTGAATACCGCCAACCATGTTTTAAATACAATATTATTAACAAACCTTTGTGCTGCCAGTTTTTTAGATCATCGCACAAGCTTTTTTCATCAGCGACTGACATATTCATCTTTTTTAACAAACTCTCCATGTCGTGAATTGCAGCATTGAACATGGCTTTGGTCCAATCAGAGAAGTTACAATGAGCCCACTTGTTTCGTATATCAGACCTTATCTTCTTTGCATCAGCTGCTGCACCAGACAGGGTGAATGGTTTTGCTTCACACATCACAGCCAGAATTGCAGACATATCCATTGTATCATCAAAACCAGTAAACATTGCCATAAATGGTTTCACAAACAACTTTGCCAAAGACAAAGCGTCGTTAACTTTATAGTCGTAGCGACTGGGCGATTTGTGAACATGATTGTTGTTGATGTTCTTGTATTGTAACGCAAGTTTTGAAGGTGGTAGGTTTTTCTTCTCTCTAGGATAAACTTGCTTGTCAATTTCATCAGGTGGCTGACACAACTGATTATACCACTTCTGCAATTCAGTTGCAAGAACGTTTCTTAAGGCAGGTGCAAGAACCTTGGATAGACAAATACCCACAACTACCCATCTTCTCTCTCCATCGGATACATTAGAAATTGAAGTTGCCATCAGTGTTCTAAAAGTTAAGCATAAGCCGTTAAGAAATCATTCTGTCTTAACTCCCTATGCAAAACCTCAAAACTAGGGATGAACTGCTAGACAACCAGATGTCTGCCCCCAACATAACAGGATTTTGACTTTTTTCCTGTCAAAATCTAAAGTTCCAGGTTAAACATAACCCCGAATCAAACGGTAATTTCAATGCTAATATTACGTACGACATGCTCAAAGTAGCACAAAATACGAATATGTCAAAACTAGTACGCTTTGTTTAGCAGGGTAGATTTTCAGTGTATTTTAAAAAATATTTGTTCTATAGTTGGATGTATGGTTAGATGCGTTGGGATTGTAGATCGGTTCACAAATGTCGCTACAAGATCTTACGAGCCATTAAGTAAATACTATAGTAACCTAAAACTCTTGTAATCTGTAGAAGACCCTAATCTAATCTAATCTAATCTAATCTAATCTAATCTAATCTAATCTAATCTAGTGTGATTGACGGGAAGATCATGGAAACAAGTGGGGTTTGGAAGGGGGTTAGCATCAACTAATCTTTCATTTCTTGGAGCCTTTTCCTCGTGCTCTGATAAACTACGTGATTGTACTGAATTATGTAATAGACCTGTATATAACAATAGAAAGTAAAGATAATCAGAAAAGTAAACATCATGAATGACAAATCTTGGATTACCTCAGAGATAAGAGCCTCAATCCAGGCAACCGATTTAATAATCGTCTTCGAAGTTAATTTTTTAAGTAAAGTAAAGACCTATGATGATGCAACCTCCTGCAAGTCACTAGTGGTTCTACAAAAAACCTCTTTGAGTGTTTAATTGAACTTAATATAGAAATTAATCCTACAGAGCTTGCCACCAGAATTAACGATTACTTTTTGTCTATTAATAATAGCCTCCCATATCTGGTGCCTTTCTCTATAGGACCGAACGACGATTTGGGCTAAAAAAACGCCTTGAAATATTGGATACCCACCTAAGGAAGTCATAAACAACTATCTAAACATAAACGCAACAAGGGATCGGGTCCAGATAATTTGCCTACGCAGGTTCTTAAGGATTTTCCAATGGAGCTTTCATCACAAATCTCCCTAGTTTTTTATGCTTCGTGAGTGGGTAAGACATTATCGGACCGAAGAAAGCAAAGAGTGAAAATTGCATGAAGTTCCACCTCCTGTTACAAACAGGTTAATGTTGGCGTCGAAGGCCACATTTTATCTCTGATTACGATTAACGATCTGCCAAAGGATTGGAAAAGTCGGTGGAAATATTTAGATGATTTCATGTAGATCATCGAGATGCCTCTAAATGCTACGTTTACTATTAAAAAGAGCGAAGACAGATATATATTTGCATAACACCATATCTATCTATATTTCGTGCATGACACCAATCCTGGAGCATGCTAACAAAATTTGGCATTTTAGCGCCTCTGAATATTCTTTCAATTGCCACCCACAGGCCTCCATAACCCTCCATAGGGCTGCATAGCCATCCATAGGCATCTATAGCACTCTATAGGCCTCCATAACACTCCATAGGCCTCCAAAGGCATCTATAGCACTCTATACTACCATAGACCTCCATAGCACTCCCTAGGCCTCCATAGCTTTTCATGAATATCACCCCTTCTGATATGCACTAGAATCTAAAGTTCGCTCTAAGACAGTAGGCTGTTGATTGTCCCATTTTTTGGTGAAACATGTTACTCTCTATTCCTTTTTTGTTTAGCGGGCTCATTCTACTTTCATATCTTGTCTTACTATTTTGCCGAAAAGAAAATACAAAGTCACCAGCAAGATGGACATAGACGTGGCCATATTAAACAATTTAAAAAATGAGAGGCAAATGTTTGACATGACAAAATATGAAAAAAACTAAATCTTCTCATGTCCACAGAAGATTTCTGACTGTCGAGATATACTGTGTTTGACTTCAGAATAAATAGAAATTACTGTAGTTATTCTTGTCAGAGCATGTATTATTGTCAGAGTTTGGAGTTTGGTATAAGAAATTACCCACGCATGAAAATTTATCAAAACTGAGGTGTGAGGTCTATTTCAGAATTAGTATAAATTTCGAGGTGATTACAAATAATAATTAACACAATTTCATAAAAATTTTAAGTTACTTCAAATTTCTTATTTGAAAATATAATACCAAAGGTATAGTGAGACAGTGAATTTTGACCTATCAGTCAGTGCTGGAAAAGCAATGGTCATATCGAGATTTATATTACGGAAAGTTAAGGAGCCCTAATGAGGCCTGTGGGTGGCAATTGAGACCTACGAAGTGTTATGAAGGCCTTTGGAGTGTTATAGTGTGTCATGAAGGCCTATGGAGGGTTATGGAGGTCTATGGAGGCCCTTGGAAACCTATGGAGGCCCTTGGAAACCTATGGAGGCCTATGGAGACCTATAGACACCTATGGAGGCCTGTGATGAGCTATGGAGGGTTATGGAGGCCCGTGGAGAGCTATGGAGGAGGCCTATCGAGGCCTGGAGGCCTGTGAAGGCCTATGGAGTGCTATGAAGGGCTATGGTTGGATATGTTAGGCTATAGAGCTAGTAAAATTAGGAATCATGATACACTTCAAAAGGGGTCACTTAAAGCAACTACCCCATTTCTGATTGATTGAATTAGATTATTACGTGGCTCATTGGGGTTTTTTCGAAAGTTAATCTGAGGTTCAATCTGCGGCTACCTTCACAATGGTAATCATTGCCCTATACATACGTCTAAAGTTGGTGTCTAGCGGTGATAAAAACAATCGTTTTTAACATTTTAAACAGCTATCAGTTCTAAAGTAACAGACAACA
Source organism: Dendronephthya gigantea (assembly GCF_004324835.1). NCBI lineage: Eukaryota > Metazoa > Cnidaria > Anthozoa > Malacalcyonacea > Nephtheidae > Dendronephthya > Dendronephthya gigantea. The sequence continues at coordinate 283,030 of NW_021163062.1, read as the reverse complement.
TATGTAAACATCAGTTTTCTGGATAAACCATGATTAATATACTCTAATTCTTTTATCGCGTCAGAGGATAAAGTTTAGACAGTCTTATACGCAATACCAACGCTGAAGTTTGAAATAAATAAGACGACAATGCTAATAACTTAAAAAGGAAATGTCGATCGCAGTACAATATGACGGCAAGTAATCGATCGGATAGTCAGTCACTGTTTGGCTCTAAGACTAAAGACTGGCGCAAAGACCGATATATATCGACATGGACGGCCATCGTATACATAGAGGTGATATTTTACATTTTTGCGTCCGCTGTCCATAAGGACTGCGGAACGCTTAGTCATCACGCAGAGGCTAGACGGGGTTTATGGCAAATTATAAATGCAAAATATCTGAGCATGCGCGAAACGGATGGGGGAACCGCAGGCGCCCTAAAAACGTCATATGCTCACGTGATGACCGCAATTTCCGGTACGATCTGATCTGCTAATTTTGTCGACAAGTTCTGAGCAAACTGCCAAAGACAAGTTCGCAAAATTCGATTTGATTTGGCCGTTTTTTGCTGGTAAACGTCGCCCTACTTCATCTCATTCAAGGTACGCTAACCAGTTTCACCTTAGGCTTAGCTGTATTTATCTATAAATGTGTTGACCTTGAGGGCCGAGGCTTGTCTCAAAGTCGACGAGGTGACATGCAGTTTGTTAAGCACGCTTTTTGTTTTGTCTTTTAGTGCGATTCTCGTCGAGTCATCGCAGCAACAAACTCACTGGGGCCTTGTGTCTGCACTGACTCGTTTGTCAGGCAATTGCGTGTTGTATCGCAATCGAAAAATCTATAAACTAAACGGGGCCTTGTGTCTGCACTGACTCGTTTGTCAGGCAATTGCGTGTTGTATCGCAATCGAAAAAGCCATAAACTGGGACCTTGTGTCCGCAAAAAAATTGCTAAAAACTTGCTAAAAACTTGCTAAAAACTTGCTAAAAACTTGCTACAAAATTGCCAAAAAGTATACAAAAATATTCATCTGAAACTGGATAACAAATCAAACAAAAGACAGTCTGCACAAAACTACTGACAGTCACGTGACATCATACTAGACATGGGAGTGTCAATTGAACAATATCGAGCAAGAGTTGGTTCTCATGCAAACTTTGTGAGACAAAGAGAAGTGTCCAGACGTCTGACAGGTACTTTCTGGAACACAATGTTGATGATGTTTTATTTAAATGTATTTTACTTCCCAACATTAAAGCAAATAAATGAACAATACAGTAGATCAAATGAACCAGTAATTTGGTTTATCAAAATGGTCTGTTATCACCAAGTGTATGTGCCTGGTTTACTAAGATTGTCAAATGATGTGGAAACAAACCCAGGACCTACAGTATATGACATTGTTGATGCAACAAAAACTGTGTGTGCTGATTTTAGCCAAGGTTGTGAAGTCAGATTTGGACAAAATGCAGGAAAGCAATGTGTTGCTATGTCCTTGACTGCAATAATCTTCAGCCAAATACAAGATGTTACAACCTGGGATACAGAATTATTAAACACAATTTTAATTAATGGCAATGACCTTTATACATGTATATCCAATTCAGTGAATAAAGACTTGTTGCTATTGACTGATGTGCCTGAAATGGTTTCTGTTAATGACATAATCTATAATTTACAATACAGTGAGTCATATGCTGGTGATGTATTCATGGCATGCAATAGTCGACCATATTTCACACTTCTAAGTGCATTAAATAACATATTCCTATTTTCTGAGCTAACATACAGTTTTGCCCTGCTTACTATTGGTTGCAATACTGTGGCAATATTGAAAGTTGCAGATGGGTCTTTTAGAATCTTTGATTCTCATGCTAGAAATTTGTTTGGTGTTCCTAATGAATTTGGAAAATGTATTTTAATCACAATTAACAATATTCAAGATCTAGTTGTATATTTTCAGACTCTTTCACCTGGAGGTGTTACACCATTTGAGGTCAAAGGTGTTCAGTTTACTTCAATGTGCTCACTTCATAGTGAACATGTAAGAAGGGGAAACCCCGGGTTAAACAACCCTGCAACAAATGATGAAATGTCAAAAAAACAAAAGTATGCTAAACATAAACAAGTAGGTGAAAGTAGTGAGGCAAGAGAAAAAAGGTTATCAAGCCAAAGGGCATATAATAAACGTAAAAGAGAAAATGAAACAAATGAACAGAGAGAGAAAAGATTAGCGGCAAAAAAAATGTACAGGGAATATAAACAGAAGAATGAAACTGTAGAAGAAAGAGAGAACAGGCTTGGAGCAAGAAGACAGTATCAAAAATGTAAAAAGAACAATGAAACTGTTGAACAAAGAGAGACTAGGCTTGCAGCACAGAGAGAACAACGAAGGAAACAGAAGCAGAAAAATAGGCGAAATAATAAAAAATGTCATCATGTTGACATTAGTGATTTGATAACACAATTCCACAAAACTGTGTCAGAAGGGCCATTATATATTTGTACATGTTGTGATCAATCATGGTACAAGCACAGTGTTCAACGTGCAAATAACCTGCGACTGAACAATATCAACATGTCTAATCATTTACAAGGAAAGTTAAGTGTTAATGGTGAAGAATGGATTTGTAGATCATGTAATGACTATCTACGTAGAAATAAAGTACCTCCATGCGCAGTGTCAAATGGGATGAAATTTCCTGCCATACCTGAGTTTTTTGATCTAAATGAATTAGAATGTAGACTTGTGGCTCCAAGGTTGGCATTTCAAAAAATTATGCAAGCACCAAGAGGTAAACAATTCAAGATTAATGGTAATGTGGTGAATGTGCCAGCTGATGTGACAAATACTGTCAATATGTTGCCTAGGTTACCTCATGACACAGGTACAATTAAAATTAATTTGAAAAGGCGTTTACAATACAAAAGTTCAGCATTATCTTTAAATGTGAGACCGCAAAAAGTTTTACAGGCAGCTGCGTGGCTTGCAAACAACAGCACCCTGTATAAGGAACAAGGCATAACTTTAGATTCTAATTGGGCAAAGCACTATGCAGATAGTCTACAAAATACTTGTCCAAGTGATGGCAGCCACAATACACAAGATAGTGACACTAATAAAACAAACAATGATAATTGGACTGAGGGAGAAGCAGAAATACCTGCTGGAGTAACTGATAGTATGCTTACTGCCACAGATTTTCTTAGTGACCATGAAAGGGAAGGTATTTATAGTATTGCACCTGGGGAAGGCAACAGACCAATGAGCATATTTAGAGACCAATATTGTGAAGAACTGGCATATCCTGGTATTTTCCTAGGCCAAAAACGACCAAGCGATAAAGACAGATTAGTCAGTGCATATTACAGTGAAATATGTAAATCTGAATTAAGACGGTCAGACCGCAGGGCTGCTATGTGTGTAGAAAATATATTCTTTAAAACCAAAAAGCTCCAAATGAAAATTCTGTTAGGAAAATCCCAAATTGCATTGAGAAAATGTAAATCTGGCAATCAAGCCATAACAGCAGGTCAATTGAAGCAAAGAGGAAGCCTAGAGAACCTTATCCACCATGATGAAGGTTACAAATTTTTGAGAGGATTACGAGGTTCACCACCCTATTTTGAAAAAGCAAAAAAAGATTTATTTGCAATGATTCGCCAACTGGGTCCCGCAACATTGTTTTGTAGCTTCTCGTCTGCTGAAACTAAGTGGAACCATTTATTAAGAATACTTGGCAAACTGGTTGACCACAAAAACTACAGTGATGATGAACTTGACAATTTAGAGTGGAATGATAAATGCAGGTTAATTCAAAGTGACCCTGTAACATGTGCTAGACACTTTGACTTCCAATTTAATACATTCTTAAGACAATTTCTGATTAGCAGCACTGCACCTTTAGGAAAAATCAAAGATTGGTTTTATAGAGTTGAATATCAACAACGGGGGTCACCTCATATACATATGTTGATATGGCTTGAAAATGCACCAGTGTTTGGAGTCAGTGAGGATAAGGATGTAGCTGCATTTATCGACCAAATTATCACATGCCGGAAACCTGATTATGACCCAGGACTGCTTGATTTAGTTAATCGACAGATGCATAGACACTCCCATACATGTAAGAAGAATAACAAAAATGTTTGTAGATTTAATTATCCTCAGCCACCTATGAGGTCAACTTCAATATTACACCCACTTGAAGACACATTTTCTGAAAATCACAAAAAATCTCTTAAGCAACAATGGAAGGATATTACGACAAAACTCAATGATTTGAAAGATGGACAAGATGTGACATTTGAGGAGTTTCTCCAAGAATTGAGTATCACAGAAGAAAATTACCTTTTGGCTTTACGTTCATCGCTGAATTGTCCCACAATATTTTTAAAAAGAGAACCAAATGAACTAAGGGTTAATAATTACAACCCAGCATGCCTTAAAGCATGGAGAGCCAATATGGACATCCAGTTTGTCCTTGATGTATATGCTTGTGCCATGTATATTGTGTCCTACATTTCTAAAGCACAGAAAGGTATGAGTGAGTTATTGCGCAAAGCATGTGAAGAAGCAAGAGAAGGCAATGCTGTATACAAGCAACAAGTACGAGACATTGGTAAAAATTCCTTAACAGTGTGAGATCAGTGCTCAAGAAGCAGTTTATGTCACTTACAATTACCAATGAGAAAAGCTTCTCGTAGTGTGATATTTAATTCCCACTTCACTCCAGAAGAAAGAGTTCACCTGTTGAAACCATTGAGTGAAATTGAGCATATGGAGGATGACTCAGAAGAAATTCATGCAGGGGGTCTTTTAAAACGATATGTTGAACGACCACACAGTTGAAAATGTTACTCTAGCTGACTGGGCAGCTTGGTATGATTCTTGTGGCTCAAAACCATATAAACAAAAAAATCATCTAAACTTGATATTGATTGTCTACCAGAAGAAACATTAGATGATGAGAATAATGATGATGAGTTATGTGATGATATTAACATAGAAGTATTGAAAGGCAGCAATAACCTAAGAAAAGACAAACAGCTCGAATCATCAGAAGTGCATGGTTTAACAAAGAAGCTCACCCCAGAGAAACATTATCGTGAATTAATTATGCTTTTCACCCACTGGCGAAATGAAGATACAGATTTAATGAGAAACTACTCTTCCTATGAAGATCATTATTTAGCCAGAGTTGATGAAATAGCTGAACAAATGAGTCAATATGCGGTCTGCGGGGATGATTTAAATGACATTCAAAGCAGGTTAAATGAAAATGATGATGATGATGAGTTTTGTAACATTGCACCAGTTACGCAGCATAATGAACTGCAAGATCAAAATGAAGGTGATGTTGATTTACACCCTGATCTAAATGAACAATATGATTTATCAGGTGATCTTGGTATTCCATCAACCTCAGTAACTAGTGAGCCACTTGTGTTGAATGAAATGCAGGATGATGAATACAGAACAATGGTACAATCATTGAATAAAGAGCAAAAAGAATTCTTTTATCATGCTTTAAATCTCATTAAAACATCAGATAAGCCATTTTATTGTTTCTTAAGTGGTGGAGGAGGAGTTGGAAAATCTCATCTAACAAGATCAGTTTATCAAGCTGCTCTCAAATTCTATAACACACGTGCTGGGCAAGATTTCCATCAAGTTAAAATACTTTTATTAGCTCCAACTGGTAAAGCTGCATACCTTATTAATGGCAACACAATACATAGCACCCTGGCAATACCAGCTAGCCAATCACTTAAACATTATAAACCATTGGATTCAAGCCGATTGAATACATTACGGACTCAATTAGGTGGAGTCAAACTAATATTACTTGATGAAATTTCAATGGTTGGAAATAACATGTTTACAGTGCAGATAAACAATCGCTTAAAAGACATCAAAGGTAGCAAGGAAGATTTCGGAGGCGTTTCCATAATTGCAATTGGCGACTTGTTTCAATTACCACCTGTATTTGACGGTTACATTTTTAATGATATCCAAAATTCAGAATATAGCATACTGTCACCTAATCTGTGGAATAAACACTTTAAAATGTTTGAATTAACTGAGATTATGAGACAAAGAGAAAGCAAAGCATTTGCAGAAATTTTAAACCGATTAAGGGAAGGGAATCATACAGAAGATGATATTGCAAAGATAAAAGAAAGATGTGTAACTGAGGCTGACTGTCCACCAGATGCTCCTCGACTGTATATCAGAAATGACAATGTTGATGAGTACAACCAAGAAGTTTATGACAGAGCTACTGGCAACAAATATAGCATAAAGGCACAAGATAGTGTTATTGGAGCAAACACTGCGGAATTAAGAGACAAAATTTTGAATCAAGTAATGAAAATGACTTTGCGAAACACTAAACAGCTTGCCAGAAACTTACAACTCGCTGAAGGTTTAAGAACAGAGATGGTCTTGAATGTAAGAACTGATGATGGTCTCACAAATGGAGCTGGTAATATTATTAAATTAATACAGTTGCATCAAGCTAACAGACCATCTGGTATAGTATGGGCTGAGTTTGATCATGAAGATGTTGGCAAAAAAACCAGACAGGAAAACAGACACCTTTATGTGCAAGGTATTGAACGTTCATGGACACCAATCAAACCTGTTACAGCTCAATTTGCTGTTGGTAGAAATAAGGCTGCTCAAGTTGTGAGGAAACAGTTTCCATTAAGATTAGCTGCTGCAAAAACTATACATAAAAGCCAAGGAAGTACTATGTCTGAAATTGTTGTTAATCTCGACACAAAGAGAGCATTCTCGCATATCCATTATGTTGCACTGAGTAGAGTAACCTCATTAGATGGTTTATATGTCACTGACCTGTGTGAGAATAAAATAGCAGTCGATGCCAAAGTTGTTGCTGAGATGACAAAATTACGAACAGATAAATCTTTGAAACTCTGTTACACCCCATTTTATAACCTTGACCAATCTGCCTTGAAGATCTGTCATTTAAACGCGCGTTCTCTGCATAAACACATTAATGATGTCCGTAAAGACTTTAATTACTGTAATGTTGATATAGCAGTATTTACAGAAACGCGATTTAGTCCATTTGATGAGGATGAAATGTACACAATAGATGGCTTCGAACTATTCCGAAATGACGCCATGTTTAATCAACGCACAAACACAAGAGGCTATGGAGGTACAGCAGTGTACAGCAAAGTACCATATGTTCCAGGATATCCCTATTGTCACAACATGAATGGTATCGAGTTCACAGTGATCAAGGTTGCCAGCAGAGCTGATACTACCATCATTGCAGTTTATCGTTCACCAAAAGTTCCTATCAGAGACTTATGCTTAGCTTTGACAACCATTTTGAATGAGCATGCATCACTACAGAATATTGTGATCGGAGATTTCAATGTCAACTGGTTAGTGGACACAGAACGACAACCGCTCTACAACGTCATGGTAAGAGACAATGCTCATAGACAGTTGATATGTGATGTTACAACAGACAATCAAACGCTAATTGATCAAATATTTACAAATATTTCCGAGTCTGAAACAGAATCAGGTATTCTTGAAACATATTTTAGTGACCATAAGGCAATCTGGGTTTCCCACAAACCAAGGTATTAGACTTTAGACAATTATAATTACTGTTATGTAATACGTCTAATATATTCAAGACATATTACTTTTGCAAAAAAACAATGCAAACAACTTAAAAGTGAACTTAGTTATGAAATCATACAAACTATGCTATGCTATGAGAATATACAGTATAATATGTTAATTGTTATTTGGAATAGAGATTTTGGATCATTTTGATCATTGCAGTTCATATAAACAAACATAACAGAAATAATATACACAGCTCTTACTAAATTTATTGTAGTTTCATGAGTTACTTGTATGTATGCGATAATTAATGCAAAACTGTGATAAGTGCAGCCATACAGCCATATACTACACCTTATATTACATGGTGGTGGTTAATGGAGGGGGGTTAGTTTTCAAAAAAGCCAATAACTTTCTATGTTGTTGGTTTCATTTGTAAAACAAACATGCTCTCCCCTTCCATTAGCCACCAAAACCTTGCATGCATGACTACAATAGGACTAGGCCCAATTCTTGAAAATGATGTAAAATATTGTACACTCTGATATGCCCCGTCATTTTCAAGAGTTAACAGTAACAATGATTTTAGTAATATAATTCTATCCCAATTCTGTTATATGATCATATCAATAGTAACAAAATAATAACTGAAAAGCTCCTGCCATGTCTGGTTGTTGCATGTATTCCAAGAAATAATTAAGGTTTGTATACTGTCCTATGGTATTACTTGCATTAATTTACCAAGTACATCATTATTCATTGTTACTATGTTGTAGTTCTTCCATCTAGCATGCCTATTATTAACAATAATCTGTAATTCTGTTGTTTTTTCAGGATTAAAATCATTGGCCATTGAAATCTTGCCTGAGAGTCGAATGAAAATATGTACAACCCATGTACTGCACATCCAAAATTGACCATACTGGTATAACTAGCTTCTGTACTGGAGAGTCAACATCAATTATTATACTGACATACAATTCAATAATGGGTCCCATGGAGAGAAGTTTGTTAAAGACATGCTACAGGGATTATTCTATCCATTGGTGAGACTAAAGTACATTATATGCTTGACAATATCATTATACTGTACTTATACTGGATTAGTCATCAACTGCTATGCACTATGGGTGTGGTGGACCAATACACAAAATCATTACAACTGGTACCTACTGTAGTCTGCAGTATATTGCTGGTTCATGCACCCTGGCCCAACTCCTTCACGCTAGGAACTCATGGTATGTGGGCACTGGTGTGCATGCAACTGAACCTCCAACAACAATGATTGTACCAGCTTTAGCAATCAGCACAGGAAAAGCCTGGATTGTCACACAACAATGACATTGGACATTTTATTGAATATATATAAGCACTTGGAAGCTTGACTTGGAATATGGGATTTTATTTCTGAATGGATTTCAAAATAATGAAGATAACCATGCCATTGGCTTATTCTACTTGATTATTTTCATTTATCTGATGATGGTCTTCTACTGGAAACATCACCTGTTTATAACATCACTCCTCTTTCACCTTTGGTTGGAACACTCTCCATGCACCACGATGTTTTGGACAAGTCAATGAAGTCATGTTCAAGCAACAGTGTGGAAGCTATAGTACTTTGAAATGTGTAATCCATCTTCGATCGATATCTTCAAATGGAAAACATTGACTCTCAAAGCAGATGGACGAAGAGTATAAATTCAAGACATATTACCACACACCAGACTGACACTCATGAGACTAATTATTTATTACCTCTAATATAGTACTCATGTAATATTTTAGCTTAAGTAATTCACAATGCATAGATCCCATAGCATTCATTTTCTTAAACAATGCATTCATTGCATCATTATGTGCATCCATAGATCATAAAACATTTTGCTACTGTCAAACAGAAACACATCAACAAAAAATATTATTTTCATCTTTATTTAATGTTTAATATCAACCATTCATTACCTTTATGTAACAATAACTATTAACAAATTGCAAAGTATAAGTTATTAGCTAACTAAAACTTATTGAATAACTAGTAATTTTAATATTTGTGACTACAAATTCCATGTGATGAATCAAGTTGTGCCTATACTGTATACAGTAATATTGTCATACCAAGTCAATATAGAAACGAAAACACAACTTACAGTACCTATTATTACTTTCCATGGTGCAACTCTTTTTCATGAACAAAAAACGTGTTTACATAATATTAACAAAACCGTCCCTACGCCAGGCAAATCTAAGACCCTAGGCTACCCTCATTGACAATACCACCTTTTCTTCTACAGAAACAGTGAATTTCACTCTATCAATTAACAACAGGGTTTCGGTTATCATATCTTCAGACAACTTTTTAACACTTTCTTTTACGTTGTAATCATCTTTCTCAGAGACTGACTTAAACATCTCATCTATGACTGCTTCAGAACAGAAAAATCTACCCTTGATTTCTCCTTCCTCTGCTATAATAACATTTGCTGTAACAACTGACACCAAACTTCCGCTAAGCATACTTAATTTACAACATTTACACTTTATGAACTTATCACTGCAATGAACCAACTTACTTTTACAATTTACGCATAAAAACGCTTTATTAACTTCTACGCCCACAATGTTGCCAACAAATAAACTGGTTTCTTTCTCATTCGGCACAAGCTCCATTGCTGCCTTCACGATCTCCTCCTCTATACTCATCTTTTCATCGGGCAATTCTACTATGGTAGAACCAGTGTTAGTATTCAGACATTTGCTTCTATACAAGGCAACTTTGACATCTTTGAACTTGTGCACTTTTTCCACGATAACATGGGCAATAAGATCTTCCCACACCGTCAATTCAATTGACCCAGACGCATCTGCCACTACCAGATCGCATTTTCTTAGCTTCTTTCCATACGCATTCGAGAAAATAGTTGTCACTTCTGACTTGTGCAGAACAACAGCTTTCAGTGAAACCACTTCTCCTTCTTTTCCTTCCTCCAAAATACTCGCAACGTCAAGAAACTTCGAATTATGGTCCTTCCACGGGAAGGAAACATTCTTGGCATCTTCGACTTTCGAATACTTTTCCAACTTGTACTCCGTTCCCTCTGCAAACTTTCGTTTTTGTGGACTGACTTGTACTAACCGCACTGGCGACTTGTCATCTTCCTTGCGTTTGAGGTTGTTTCTTTTCTCGGGAGAAAAGCACACCACGCGTCGGCTTTCGTCCCTCTCTTGCACGACAAAATGGAAGTACCTTCCAGCAGTTTTAGCTGGCATTGCCAGATCGGAAACCCGATGGACGAAGCCTTCTACATCCACTTTTTAGCTGCCATGTTGATAAAGCACGTGCAATTTGCAAAAAAAAACAGCCGAAGGCCGAATCGCGAAAAATCGTCCCAGTGTCCTAACACGGCCGCGCGGCCGGAAATAGGTCATGTTCAGGGCCATATATATCATCGCGCATGTGACGAAAACGTCTCATGTGGAACCAAATATTTCCACTAGGATTTCCACTAGGCGAAAATTTTCGACCGAAGTTGGTTTCTATTGTCAAAATTCAATAGATCATAAATTAGTTCCACTTGAATGCTTCTGAGACAAAGGAAATTTTCGTTTCGATCGAAAAATTTCGCCTAGTGGAAATCTGCCTTTATATAGGTCTCTCCGTTGTGCGCCCAACGTCTGAAAGTATCCCTTTGATATTAACTCTACTTCTGCTCCTTATCCATTAGGCCGGCCTTACACGGTCCCACTTTTCGCTCAATAACAATTATAAAGAATATCCGAAAAAAAATTATAATCTATAGACACTCAACGGACTCAGCACCAGAAGGCCAAGAACCTTTAGCTCGACAAGCCTAACATTGCACGCCTCATCAAATATTGTAAACTAGAGGAACTTTCTCATTAAATATTCGATCTAGTTACGCAGGGACGTATCCAGCCCGAAATGAGTAGGGTACAACTGACTTTTAACAATAAACCAGACAAAGTAGTACAATGCGGTGCCCCTTGCTGAGGCCTGTTGCCTGATGGCTTCACTACAGTTTTAATATGCAGCTATGTTGCCCACAATGTGGTTGTGAACGTTCATATACCATGGGCTCACCATGAAAATCAAATTTTCCTATTAATAATTGTCAGTTTTTCCTGTATCGCCAATAGACGGTTCATACATACTCTACTTGTGAAAAAGAAATGAAAAAGATGGCGATATTTATGGCACAGAATTATAGCGACATTTAACCAGAATGCATTGCGAGCATCTGCCTGTATGCCTGTTGCTGTAGTTTAATAATCATTTATATTTAATAAAGGGAAAGGTCACTTTTTCTATTGGGAATTTAATAATTAAATATTACTGCATATAAAATTTGGTGTATTGATGACATGATCAGTACAAGAGTATGAGAAGCAAAAATTTTAATTTCATACAGTAAAACACATTTCAACTTTACTATAAGCCACGTCCTTAATTAGTGCGAATGCAGTAATTATTTACAATGAAAAAAATAGTTGATAAAAAATAATACCTGTAATATGAACTGCTGAAAATAACGGGCAGAATCAACCTATTATTAAATATTACCCTCATCAGATGATTTTACTCACTGCCAGGAAAACTGTCAGTGAAATGTGAACTATGTACAAACAATAGTAGACTATTAGTAACAGCATACATGATATGCATCACAGGTGGTTAATACATGTAGGAATTGATGATATGATTCCCCAAATTAAAGTCTACTATATGAGAAAACAATGATTATAGTGACTATTGTGGCTATACTAGGAGGTTTAAGTGCAGGGGTTTGTGCTTTGCCTCATAACTCCTACAATAAGGACCTGTGTACTGTATTTAAATCAGGATTTATACTTCTTGGGAATGTATAGTGTCACCATAATGATAATACAGTAGTATATAATAATTCATTTTAAATTAGAATCAGTATGATATGTATTCCTATTTAACAAAAAATTATTACAGTTTAACAGAAAACATTACCAGAATATTGGATGAAATTGTTAAAATGACATTATAAGTCTAGTACAAACAAAAATTTGTCGCATGAAATTCTTCATTTACTTGTCTATTTGTATAATCTTCAGCAATATCACTTTCATCATCATGCTTGTCGACGTTCAATGCACGATGCCGATGGACACTTCTGCAGCCGATCGCTGTAATCTGTAGGCGTACAAAACTTGATTGCCCAAAGACAAACTAATTGCATTACACATAAGCGAAATCAGAGCTTTTTTGGCCGCAAAAATGAACTTTCCAAAATAGTGGTTTGTTTACGTGCACTGGTTCAGAAGCATGTATTTCAGCACGAAAGCAACGATTCCATATCCCCGAGTGCTTCCTCTATCTCTTATTGTACATCTACGATCCTCCAGATTCCCCCCAAAATCCGAGCCCACGGTAACTGGTCTGATCAAAATCCGAGCCCACGGTAGACGTCTGATGCGTTGTAACTTATACAATTTTGCATGTGCAAGCGGTAAATACCTATCGAAGTTGGTCGGACGGACGGACGAACGAACGAACGAACAAAAACCGAGCAATTATAATGCGGTGCTAGGGCACCGCAATTACAGAAAAATCCGTAGATAATCTTTCATTGTGAATGCCTGATTCAAAACAGACTTTGCACGCGTGATTTAATAATTAAAATATCACTATGCATTCCTATAACTTCCCACTACTGAGAAACGTTTTATTTCCTTATTAATTTCTCGCCCAATTCACAACAAAATTCAACCAAAATCTAATCAACTCTTCACACAATGTTAACCATTTACTTACGAGAAAACGAATTCCTCGCGGAACAGCGGGCGCATGTACGCATTGCGGACCTATTTTTAATACATTATTACTCCGGCGTCAGCGACGGAGTTGAAAATTCGCCCCGGTTTTGTTTTGTTTTTGTTTTTTTTTTTTTATTTTTTTTTTTATTATTTTTCGTCGTCGCAAGTCTGTAATGGCGCGAAATATACTAGTGTTTCAAACATGTATGTGACCGTATTTATCTACGTCCCAGTCTTATCTCCCAAGACTTGTGGTGCACAGCTTTGGCTAATTTTCCAATGCGCGATTCGATTTCGCTCGCATGATACGGCAATTCCTCCAAGAGGAACAAATAAACCGTTCTTTTCATGCTGTTCGATTAAGTTTAGATTGAATTGGGGTAAGAATATATTTAATACATGTAGACCCGGTCCTATTTTAATAATATCGCTGCTATTTTGCCGTTTAACAAGATGATGTGGTCGTGTATGGGCGCGTTGACACGTCGCGTAGTTTGCACAGGATCGAAGATTTAATACAACTATATAAGCGCGAATTCCAAAGGCAAAGTGTAAGACGAAGCGAATGTATCATGCGGTTTATTTACATTTTTGAACAATTGAACTTCTATACTGCGATGTTCTTCTGAATTTCGCGATCGAACATTTAGGTTCGCAAGGCATCTAAATGCGAATATGTATGCGAAACAATACGCGAACTGTATTGTTTATGTTCAGAAGCTCTATATTGAAGACTGGCACGTGCGCCGGAGTTAACGCCAGAACGGCGTCTTGTTTATATTTGCTCCTGCCATCTAGTTACTTGAATTTTGTGATTTATTACTCACCTTAAATTTCCCACTATTGCTCAGATCATGAAGGCAGAATGGAAGGACTAATGAAAAGCTATTCACAATAAATTATCGAAGTGGTAATTCGTACTGGAACAGTACGCCGTGTGACAGGCGAGTGTGATTTGCTATTCGTACTGCAATCGAAATGTTTCCTTCAAATGTCGCAATAATAAAGGTTTTTATCGATTCTTGTAATCGTACCTGTATAAAGGGACAGTAAGCGATTGCAACAAACGTTATTTTCGCATTGGAAATCGATGTTTGAATCCTCGGCATACCGTAAGGCGTACGGCCGAATAAGATATGTAATTTGTAATTTGTAAAATTTTTCATATTATTGTTTGTGTTCGTGTGGGCACACGCGGGTGCGCGAGCAGGCGCGGCCACGCGCGCGGGAAGAACACGTTCTCGCGCCTCGTGGCATCACATATAAAGGTAATTGTAGATTGTTCAATTTATAGGTAGCGTCGATCAATAGAATTTCCGGAAAGGCAACAATATACACCTCATTTCTTCATCCTGATAAAAGAGACCTTTGAAGTTTTTGTCCTCGTCAGTGTACAATTCCACTCTAACACCTAATAAAGCAAATTGAAAGCCCTATAATCATTCGATATTCAAAACTGCATACCCAGTACTTAGCCTTCATTTCCCAAATTTTTGAGACATCTTCTTTAGTTACCCCTCCCACTCATCTTTGTGCTGGAAGCTGTTCGAAGGATTTCTACAGTATAAATGATATTGCAATTATGGCCTCACTTGTTGGATTTATTTAATTATGTCATCTAATCTTGGCATACTTTCATATCTTATTCACTTCGTGGTTGTGTTCCTCTGAAATCTCAGTAATTACCAGTTTTCTTCACATCGCCTGGTGATGTTAACTTAATCACTGCAGGACAACTCATTTGCGGAAAGTCCTGCAAAAAGACATTAAAAGGGTCAAAGTACAATTGCCTTGCATTAGACTAAAATTAGGTTGATAAACCAAGCCTATGCTTCTAATGCATTTAGGATTTCAGATTATGAAGAAAATTCTCGCTCAGGTCTCTTGCTCTTTTTCGAACAGGTCTATAAAATGAACGTCCAAAATATTAGCATAGCGGGACAAATCATCAGGCTAGCTACACTACTGTTAAAGTACCGGTTATGCTCTATAATATTCTGATGATCGATTGACTGTAAATAGATGTAATCTCATAGATTCCATAGATGTATGATTAGAATATTGAACGATAAACAAAATATTGTTACATAAATGTAAAATGTAATGTTTTCGGTCCTAAAAATATTATCATGTACCTCTTACATATAGATGTAATTTTGTCCTATAATACTAATCAGAGTGAATAAAGCTATCAGACGCTAAAGTTGTCCAGTAAAATTGCACTAAGTTGAAGCAGTGGAAAATCGCTGCATCGGCTTTTATCAGTGCCAGTGTTAACTTTTTCGGTTAATTTTCACAAGTAAAAAAAAACTTTAAAATCACCTAGCGCCAAGTATAGTTTGGAAACGAAGCACGTGGTGTCCCCCTAATACTCAGTTATTCACTTAAAGAGAAAAACTAGAATTATATTATAAATTTCGCCGGTTCTCTCGAGTAATGTTTTTTTGCATTATAATATATTCTTTTCCGTGCCGGAATTCGTGGAAGCGGGATAAAAATGCATGTAAAATTCAACATCGTAATAACGCTAGATGACGACAGCAACTGTTCACGTCAGTCATTCTGGAATTTTTTCAATTGGTTATATCCAAGTTCTAGGGGAGGGTTTTATATTATAAATATATTCTTTGGATCAATCGATCGGTATAGGAAAAAACATGAAAAAACAGAGGAAGGGAAATGCCCGAAAGTGTATCTAATTCACAATGCTAGGAAATTTCACAAGTTTTTACAATTCAAGGAAATTTCACAATTTCACAAGTTTTCACAATGCAAGGAAAATTCCAGTTGCAATTGACAACCACAAGGAAGGGAGGGATCTGTGTTGATAGGATACATTATACATTCTTTTCAAAAATTCTTTGTTTCTCTTTTTTGTCATCATGCTATCCCCCTATAAGGACAGTAATAATGTAACTTCATTATCATCACATTGTGCATTGTATGAATTGTATTCGACACGACCAAAATACCCGGGCGTACATATACAGGGAGGTTGAGCCCGCATTTTCAAAAGCATTTGTCACTAGTCATGACTCATACAAGACCAATCTTTCGACCAAACTTTACACGGGCGCTCACCTCAGGGCTTTCCTTATAAATTTATAATACTCACTCAGATGAATAATTAAGACTTGCCATTTCCTTGAAACTCAATTAAAATATCCCACACATGCAGCCAAACGATTTTTCATTTCAATGGAACTGTGTATCGTGTATTGGCGCATGGACATGATAAAATATTAATACGTACAAAAAAGAAGTGTGGCCAACATCCTCTGGGAAGCTAGTCCAAAATTAAAGTAGTACTTCGAATCGAAAGTGTGAAACAGCACGTATACGTGCACGCACGGAAAAGTTTAAAACCTTCGAAGTTGTTGTATAAATAGAGTTTACTTCATGGTTGGCGAGTACCGGAGTACGTACGATTTTTATGCGCGAACGAGTGAGTTTGCGATCTTTTACAACGAATTCATAATAAAAATCGTACAAACGAGCCAACCATGAAGTAATTTGTTTATTAAATATGTATAGAGATCAATTTGACAACGACAAGCTTTTAATATACAAAAAACAGCAAACAACAAAAATCGAAATTTTATGCATTTTTTTCACACGTGATTAACATCGTACGTCCAGTCAAATTGCCTGAAATTAATTTACACAGTGAAATACGATTTTAATTTTATCATTCTGCTGTGCATAAATCTCTATACACCTATAAAAATTAATCTTACGCCAGAAAAAATGCACCAAATCATCAAGAATCATTCATTGATTTAAAGAACTCTATATAGGTATACATACATATACTATATACATACATAAACAATATATTTAATGACGCATTTCTCATCACCATTGAATTGATGTTCTTCCCGAGAAGCGTCAAAGGAATAAAACATTTATTTTTAGAAAAATGAACACATAGATATTGATAAAAAACAAACAAACAAGAAACTTTGAATAGAAGGTTTCTTGCATGCAAACTTGCAACAATGTTATTTTTGTTCCTGTTAGCAACAGCAACGTTCGCAGTATGCCGAATTTCTAATCTTGTTTTTAAGCTTTTTCAGTGACAAACGAAAACCTATGCTCCAAAAATAATACACGACAGGATCTATGATTGTGTTTAAAACTGGCAAAGAAGCAGTATAACAAAATGCACGATAAAACTGAACGGGATCTTTCTTGCGGTCAATGGTTATAGCTTGAATTGTTATTGGCAACCAACATGCCCCAAAACTTCCAGCGATTATGAACAACGAACGTAATTTTTGAATTCATGTGAAGCCGTGAAGTTGACCGGTGACAGCAAATGCCTGTTGAGCCAAACTTTTGCGTGTTTTCTGCCCAAATTGTACATGTATACAAAGAGTACCGTTGATGAAATTATGTAGAATGAGACAATGTAGCGTTGAATATTCAGATCAGGTATCTCGTCAAAGATCCAAGTTCAATACAGCCAGAACAAAGACAAGAAAGGCGACCAACCATATAACGCCGGCCATGGCAAGAGCTCGTTTAAAAGTTACAATGGTAGGATACCTTAAAGGTCTAACCACAGAGATGTACCGGTTCACAGTCAAGAGGAAAACACTTCCGGTAATCGTTAAGGCAAAAAAAATACTTATTGCCCGTGAGGTACTGAAGGTGGAATAATACATATTGCATGCATACAATGGACCTAACACACAGGCCATTGCAGCATCTGCGCAAGCCAGGCTCAATACAAATACATTCGCGGGGTTGTCTGCAAAGCCCTCCGTTGAAATAACTGACAATATCAGTAAGAGATTCAACACGAATCCAACAAATGCAAATATCACAACAACACCAAGAAGGGTTATGGTTTCTTCTTCACTTAAATATTGCGACAACATTTCAATTCACCTGAGACAGATTGAGCTGGTAGACGTTTCTGAAGATGATTTTCGAAATGAGTCTTTATACATGAACTGGGCAATTAGATCCGATTTTTAATTAAATAGGATGTTGTAATTGCTGGGAATTTGAAAGCCGCTTAATAATTCATTCACTTGTATAATAATGGCCTGATATCGGTCATGTTTTTTCGTTGCCCCGAGCTGAATTTTCATTCGACGAGGCTGGGCAAATATCCATCGTGTAGCCACCAAGGTTTTTTTAGGCGGTTCTGGATAAGGATGACGATTTTACCCGGGCGTACATATACAGGGAGGTTAAGCCCGCATTTTCAAAAGCATTTGTCACTAGTCATGACTCATACAAGACCAATCTTCCTGACCAAACTTTACACGGGCGCTCACCTCTTCATCAGGGCTTTCCTTATAAATTTATAATATTCACTCGGATGAATAATTAAGACTTCCCAGGTCCTTGAAACTCAATTAAAAAATCCAACATATGCAGCCAAACGGTTTCTCATTTCAATGCAATATGTAACTAGTCGGCATAGGAAATAGCGCGATATCGATTAAGAATCGTTATTGAAATATTGCACGCGGTATATACCAGGAATTACGGATATTTCGGCAAACGCAAGCCTAATTTGTTTCTTCAATGTTATCAATAACAATTTTACACGGAATTGGTGACAAATGATTATTTACTGAATTTTTCAACCACGATTTTTACGAAATGCCTCCACGGAATGAGTTTTCCTTCCCGCTAGAAATTCGCTTCGGTAGAAAAGTCAATGACGTATAAATTAATTACCGGTATTATTTTTGCACAAGTGAATATAAAAAACCTACATTCTGATTGGTCAAATTGACGTATTTGCTGTTATATATTCACCTTCAAAATAGCAGCTAGCCGTTTTGGACGTTTCTTACAAAGAGATAAGCAAACAAATTCTGGACTTTCGTCTCGGTAAATATTTCCCAATAATCACCTCGCCTTCGGCGAATAATTGTTAAATGTTCAGCAATTGCTTCCTCTTATTTGAGCTAACCTAGTCAAAATGCGTTATTTCGCTAAGGTTTTTTTCATGTTAGTTAGTATAAGTGAAAATAATGAAACATAACCCTCACAATTCGGCTTCAAATTGTCAAGAATTAGAATAAGGTAAATAGCTAGCTTTATACCGTTGTATTCTAATGAAAAGTTGAAAAAGGAAATAAATCACCAGAGCTAAAGAGAGAATACCGAAATTAGTATAATTGCCAAGTTTGGGCGCAAAATGTCCAGTATTACGGAAATATAGCCATGGAAAGTGGCCAATTTTGTATACTTTTTTACTACGACCAGAAGCGTTTAACTAATTTACTTACACGCTTCCG
Source organism: Dendronephthya gigantea (assembly GCF_004324835.1). Lineage (NCBI taxonomy): Eukaryota > Metazoa > Cnidaria > Anthozoa > Malacalcyonacea > Nephtheidae > Dendronephthya > Dendronephthya gigantea. The sequence goes on along the minus strand of NW_021163062.1, from coordinate 263,362 downwards.
GCCGTAGTAAAAAGGTATACAAAATTGCCAACTTCGCATGGCTTTATTTCCCGTACTTTACAATATTTTGCAGCCAATATTTCGGGGCATGTTGGTAATTTTACTAAATTTAGTACGCTCTTTTCGGAATCTTCCTTTTTGTTGATCTATTATGCAAAAGGTCCATTGAAGAAAGCGATTTCTTTGTGTCGCAGGCTTTTTCTCTTATTGACTCTTAATGACTAAACTAGATTTAGCAGATGGTTTAAACTCAATTAAAACTTCCGACACAGCTTTTAAAACGTTTTTAAAAACGATTGTAATTGTCTTGAATATATTAATCGTTTTCGTTTGTGTCAACCTCGTTCCCAGGGCATTTCCTTCCCTCCCCAATGACAAACTGAAGGGAGATGCCCTTGGAATGAGGTTGCGTTGGTGTCGTTTATTTTTATCTGTTAATATACATTTATTCATTATTATTATCTTTTGAAGACCTGGAGCCCGAGCGGAAGGTCTATAAATTATATGTTATATCGAAACAACGTGTAGGCAGCGCAAAAGCTGCGTGAAATGGCTTCTTTTGCCTCCATTTTGAAATTGTTGACAACCTCGAGTCGTGTGCGAGGCATCCACGCGTGGTACACGCAAACTCGAATACCCCGCTGCAGCGGGGTATTCGACTTTTATAGCATAATGTGAAAAAATTCGATGGAACTCCATGATTAATTTACTGATCACGTGGTACAAATCGAGCTTTCTGATTGGATGATTTACAGTTGAGATATAATATTAACATTTATAGTGTGCGCGTGCCGATTGGTCGGGAAGCGTATTTCTATAACTATATAGAAACACGGGACATTTCCCGTCGAACTTGACAAGCGAAGTAATGTAATGAGAATTTGTAATTGAATCAAATTATAATATTTGTACAAAATTTTTTTATTGAGTTATATTATAAAGAAATAGAAAAGTTGTTTCCTGTGTTTCTATAAGGTTGTAGAGACACTTGTGGGAGTTTGGGAGAACTCGAGATAACGTGAAAAAACTCGCTCTACGTGCTCGTTTTCCTACTGATTATTTCTCGTTCTCCCAAACTCCCACGCGTGTTTCTATAACTGTATAGAAACACGGAAAATGTTTTCTATTTCTTAATTACAAAAGTGTAAATACGTGGACTCCTTGTAAAATTTTACCCGTTTTCATACATTATACAATATATACTAATTTCACTTTGTATTACTACAGGTATTTCATAAGGATGATTTTACTAGCTCACTCGATATATATGTTTAAAAAATTAATTATGTTTAAAGATTACGAACACAGACTCTATCACTTTATCATTTCAGCCGATGACATACTAAAATTTGGCTACATTCACCCGTTTTTCGGAAACATGGCAGTGATGGGATATGTTTATTTGTAAACACAATACACGCACCTACATAAACTGAAATACGAGTTTTGTGACTAACAGGACACCACAAATAGCAATATTTTTTGTAAGTTTTGTTCCAATAAGGCAAACCGGATGAAACACTGATTGGCAAAATGAAGAAGGCTCTATTTAAACTGTATAGATACACGGATTTACGCGCGTGTCGTAACGTTTCCGTTTAAGGCTGCTTTCCACCTACGCGTTTTTTATACGCACGTACACGTGCGGAAAATTTTAAATGCTTTTAAATTTTCATTATTTAACATCTAGGTCAACTAATGCATACTAAAATAAGCAGGAAACTAAGTTCCTTCGATTTATTTACTTAGTTTTTTTAAAGATATCATGCAAAAGGATTTAGACTTTTACGTGCGTGTACGTGCGTATGAAAAACGCGTAACTGGAAAGCAGCCATAAGAAAGGAAACCTGACCTGACAGGCGGAACTGAATATTAGTTTCGTTACTAACTAAATTTATAATTTTTCTTTCCCAATTTAGTCCTGCCTGTCGCCATTGGACGTCAGTCTTTGCAACTGTTTGGCACCGAAGAAACGACCATTACAACTTTCTGACTTTTCCAGACTCTACCTGAAGAATATGCCTGATATAGATATGTCACTCCAGTGCAATAATTCATCCACGTGTATGCATGGCAATTAATTTAACTTTATTTATACGCAACCTTCGCTTGGGAGGAAAAACACCACTAATACCTGTATTACAGAAATACATTTTTAGCATAATTATGTCATTTTCCAAACCAAGCGGAAATAAATCTTCAAGCTGGCTGTACGGCCACAAAAAAAGCTCAACCTTTGAATCTAAACATACACAGTAGATAGAGATTTGCATGTATAATGCTGTACCTTACCTTTCATTGGGCTTGATGTTATAGGAGGCTTTGTTCCTGAACAAAAATATCTTAAATTTCAGTGGAATGAGGCTTCCTCTGATTTTCCTGATTAGTTCTAGAAAAGGGGGATGGGGGCGCACAACGAAGCATCTGTCTCCCTCCTAACTTTTGTGTTACGGTCTGCCTACACAGGGCCGAAGCCAGAATGATAATTGGAAGGGGGAGGAAGGGATGGAAGCGTGTTTATTCATATATTGAGTTTCGCCCAATTGAGTTCTTTCCTTTGTAAGTGAAATAGCTCACAGAAGAAATCCGTCTATATAGTATATAGGGGTCAATCCCTGTATGAAAAGATTTTCATTCCCGCGGAACATTACTCATTACAACTCCACTCCAGCTGGCAAAGAGTTACATTTAAGTAAAACTTTAGAAGTGCAACAAACTATCTAGGGCCAGTTGTTCAAAAGCTGCATGCATGGTTAGCTTAATTAACTCTGGGTTGAAAGCAAATTTTTACATGAATTTTTTAATCGCTTGTTTGTAAAGTTGAATAAGTTTTTCATAAATATTTTTTAGACCGAAAGATGTAATATTTTCTAAGCTTTCAAAAGTCGTATTTCGTATTTCGAGTTAATCCCCGGGGCTAAACTCGAATAATGAAATCGTGTTTCGTACTTCGAGTTAAGCCCTCCGCAAAAAGGGTGTGTTGGGCATTGTCGGGGCTTAACTCGAACTTTACCGACCTGTCTAAGTTGTTTTATAAAATCTTACGCCAGAAAAAACGCACCAAATCATCAACAGAATCCAACCCAATGGCGCTACGCATTTATTCAATCGTTGATTTAATAAGTATCATTAAAATGATTTCAAACTTTTACGTGCGAATACGTATACGTCGCATACAAGAAACACGACAGTGGAAAACAACTCTTTATATCAATCTGTTTCTAGTTCATCGCTGCTATAGCTTAACCCAGCTATGGTTTATGGCTCTATTATTATCTTTTAAAAAAGATATTGATATAATGAAGGAACTCCAGGTATAGCTATAATTATTATATATACAAAAACTTGTATGCTCCGAACAAAAAATTAAATTGTTAACGTTGTTCGTGCAAGTTTGCAACAATGTTATTTTTGTTCCTTTTAGCAACTGCAACGTTCGCAGTATGCCGAATTTCTAATCTTGTTTTTAAGCTTTTTCAGTGACAATCGAAAACCTATGCTCCAAAAATAATACACGACAGGATCTATGATTGTGTTTAAAACTGGCAAAGAAGCAGTATAACAAAATGCACGATAAAACTGAACGGGATCTTTCTTGCGGTCAATGGTTATAGCTTGAATTGTTATTGGCAACCAACATGCCCCAAAACTTCCAGCGATTATGAACAACGAACGTAATTTTCTGAATTCATGTGAGGCCACCTGAAGTTGACCGGTGACAGCAAATGCCTGTTGAGCCAAACTTTTTGCGTGTTTTCTGCCCAAATTGTACATGTATACAAAGAGTACCGTTGATGAAATTATGTAGAATGAGACAATGTAGCGTTGAATATTCAGATCAGGTATCTCGTCAAAGATCAAGTTCAATACAGCCAGAACAAAGACAAGAAAGGCGACCAACCATATAACGCCGGCCATGGCAAGAGCTCGTTTAAAAGTTACAATGGTAGGATACCTTAAAGGTCTAACAACAGAGATGTACCGGTTCACAGTCAAGAGGAAAACACTTCCGGTAATCGTTAAGGCAAAAAAAATACTTATTGCCCGTGAGGTACTGAAGGTGGAATAATACATATTGCATGCATACAATGGACCTAACACACAGGCCATTGCAGCATCTGCGCAAGCCAGGCTCAATACAAATACATTCGCGGGGTTGTCTGCAAAGCCCTCCGTTGAAATAACTGACAATATCAGTAAGAGATTCAACACGAATCCAACAAATGCAAATATCACAACAACACCAAGAAGGGTTATGGTTTCTTCTTCACTTAAATATTGCGACAACATTTCAATTCACCTGAGACAGATTGAGCTAGTAGACGTTTCTGAAGATGATTTTCGAAATGAGTCTTTATACATGAACTGGGCAATTAGATCCCGATTTTTAATTAAATAGGATGTTGTAATTGCTGGGAATTTGAAAGCCGATTAATAATTCATTCACTTGTATAATAATGGCCTGATATCGGTCATGTTTTTTCGTTGCCCCGAGCTGAATTTTCATTCGACGAGGCTGGGCAAATATCCATCGTGTAGCCACCAAGGTTTTTTTAGGCGGTTCTGGATAAGGATGACGATTTTACCCGGGCGTACATATACAGGGAGGTTAAGCCCGCATTTTCAAAAGCATTTGTCACTAGTCATGACTCATACAAGACCAATCTTCCTGACCAAACTTTACACGGGCGCTCACCTCTTCATCAGGGCTTTCCTTATAAATTTATAATATTCACTCGGATGAATAATTAAGACTTCCCAGGTCCTTGAAACTCAATTAAAAAATCCAACATATGCAGCCAAACGGTTTCTCATTTCAATGCAATATGTAACTAGTCGGCATAGGAAATAGCGCGATATCGATTAAGAATCGTTATTGAAATATTGCACGCGGTATATACCAGGAATTACGGATATTTCGGCAAATTTGTTTCTTCAATGTTATCAATAACAATTTTACACGGGTGACAAATGATTATTTACTGAATTTTTCAACCACGATTTTTGCGAAATGTCTTCACGGAATGAGTTTTCCTTCCCGCTAAAAATTCGCTTCGTTAGAAAAGTCAATGACGTATAATATTAATTAGTATTTATTTTTGCACAAGTGAATATAACAAAACCTACATTCTGATTGATCAAATTTGACGTATTACGCTGTTATATTCACCTTCAAAATAGCAGCTAGTCGTTTTGTGGACGTTTCTTACAAAGAGATAAGCAAACAAATTCCTGGACTTCGTCTCGGTAAATATTTCCCAATAATCACCTCGCCTTCGTCGAATAATTGTTAAATGTTCAGCAATTGCTTCCTCTTATTTGAGCTAACCTAGTCAAAATACGTTATTTCGCTAAGGTTTTTTTCATGTTAGTTAGTATAAGTGAAAATAATGAAACATAACCCTCACAATTCGGCTTCAAATTGTCAAGAATTAGAATAAGGTAAATAGCTATACTACCGTTGTATTCTAATAAAAAGTTGAAAAAGGAAATAAATCACCAGAGCTAAAAAGAGAATACCGAAATTAGTATAATTGCCAAGTTTGGGCGCAAAATGTCCAGTATTACGGAAAATACAGCCATGCAAAGTGGCCAAATTTGTATACTTTTTTACTACGACCAGAAGCGTTTATAATTAACTAATTTACTTACACGCTTCCGGCCGTAGTAAAAAGTATACAAAATTGCCAACTTCGCGTGGCTATATTTCGCGTACTTTACAATATTTTGCAGCCAATATTTTGGGGCATGTTGGTCTTTTCGGAATTTTCTTTTTTGTTGATCTATTATGCAAAAGATCCATTGAAGAAAGCGATTTCTTTGTGTCGCCGGCTTTTTCTCTTATTGACTCTTAATGACTAAACTATAGATTTAGCAGATGGTTTAAATTCAATTAAAACTTCCGACACAGCTAAACGTTTTTAAAAACGATTGTAATTGCCTTGAATAAATTAAGAGGAGATTTTTTTTTATGTCACATATTTTGGTGGGAAAACGCTCAAAACCTAAAATCTTTTCGGCGTACCACTCAAAATCCATTTATTTTACCTTTATTCTTTAGATTATGTTGTGAACTAAGTTTCGAACTGTATTTGGTGAATGCAAAACCGGCAAACAAAGGAGTTATTACAAATTATAATGCGGTGGCTATCAACAATGTTATAATGTCAACGCCATTATAACTGAAATGAATACAAAAGAAGCTTCGATTCAACTGTCATTTTCTTCTCGGCGTACCCCGAGAAATCTTTTCATTTTCACAATATTTTGAGATTATACAGTAAGCATACTTTCTGGATGCTTTTCAGGTTTGCAATTTGCAAAACATTTTTAATGCTGAAAATTTTAGTGCTGTTGCATGAAGATATAACTGAGGTTTTGAGCATATACAGGGTGTATCAAAAAAAATTTCCCAAATGTAAAATTTTCGTTTTTCAGGATATTTTACAGAATTTGGCAAATTTTTCTGTTCCTAGAGATAGTTAAGACTTATCTGGTATACCTAGGCCAAGTTTGGTTTTTCATTAACAAAATTACGTTACCGGGGGTGGTTCCTTTCCACTGATATTGAGAGGGCTTGCGCGCGAAAATGTGAAGCTGAAATTGAGATATTATTTAGCTGTCTAAAAGTAGGAAAGCTTTTTAATAAACTGTCAAAGTTTCAGGAAAAATAATGCATACTGGGAGCAACGCGCGACGCCTAAAGGTGACAAATATTTCATTGCGCGCAGTGGATTAAATGCATGGTTGATTTTAGCGTGACCGATCTCATGTAAGGCTGGGAAAATGAATAAATTAAAGTGAGAAACTGAACACAAAAACAAAGCGATTTATTCGTGATGTTAATCCTCAGCATGTCCACCATTTCATTCTAAGCAACTGAACTGCGGCTTGTCTGAGCATACTGAACACTGAACAGCGAACCATTTGTCTGTCCATTCGCCTAGATTTGCCGGTGGTAGCGTAGGCGATTTGCAAGAAAGAATTTCAAACGAAATGGAGAATTTGAGGCAAGACAGACAAATGGTTCGCCGTTCAGTGTTTATCATGCTCAGACGAGCCGCAGTTTGCTTAGAAAGAAATGGTGGAAATGTTGAGGATTAACATCAAGAATAAAAATCTTGTTATTAAATCGCTTCGTCTTTTTGTTCAGTTTCTCGCTTTAATTTATTCATTTGCACAGCCTTGCATGAGATCGGTCACGCGAAATCAACGATGCATTTAATCCACTGCGCGCAATGAATTATTTGTCACCTTTAGGGGTCGCGCGTTGCTCCCAGTATGCTTTATTTTTCCTGAAACTTTGACAGTTTATTAAAAAGCTTTCCTACTTTTAGACAGCTAAATAATATCTCAATTTCAGCTTCACATTTTCGCGCGCAAGCCCTCTCAATATCAGTGGAAAGGAACCACCCCCCCGGTAACGTAATTTTGTTAATGAAAAACCAAACTTGGCCTAGGTATACCAGATAAGTCTTAACTATCTCTAGGAACAGAAAAATTTGCCAAATTCTGCAAAATATCCTGAAAAACGAAAATTTTACATTTGGGAAATTTTTTTTGATACACCCTGTATTACGCGATATAGAAAAATATCTCCTCTTAATCGTTTTCGTTTGTGTCAACCTCGTTCCCAGGGCATTTCCTTCCCTTCCCAATGACAAAAAGGGAAATGCTCTTGGAATGAGGTTGCGTTGGTGTCGTTTATTTCCATCCGTTAATACATTTATTATTTATTATAATATAAGTATGATATAACGAGCAATTTGATTGGCTACCGCGCGTGCATTGTGAGGCCATAATGCACTCTTCTGGCTTTTGAAGTTTTTGTTGCTAAGCAACATTTTAAATAACATGTACGGAGAATTTCATTGTTGATCAAATAAATAAATTTTGTTGTTGCCCTATAATTTCTTCTTATATTATAAAAGAATTAAAAAAGCTCGTCGCGTGCCTTTATGGTGTAATAATGCACTCGGGGAAATGTTGGGAGAATACTCGAGAAGTTGGTTTACAAGCTTCTCTCGTATTCTCCCAACTTTCCCCCATCGTGCATTATTACACCATAAAGGCACGCGACTCGTTTTTTAATTCTTAATTATATAACATTTATAGTGCGCGCGTGCTGATTGGTCGTGAAGCGTAATTCTATAAGTACTATTTAAAACACGAGTAGGAGTGTTTTATGCGGTATAAAACGCGAGGCGCAGCCGAGCGTTTTATAGCGCATAAAACACGACCTACGAGTGTTTTGAATAGCTTAAAATACGACATTAATATTCAATAGACGTTGCGACCAATCGGATTGAACATGAACTTTATGTAAAGCCACATGTGTCTTTATATAAAACAGTGTCCTGATAGTGCTTTATCGAGTATAAAAGCCTACTCACGTGTTTAAAAAGGTTCATTGGATTGGTCAAAACGTCTATTGAATATTAATGAGTTTTTTAACTATATAGAAACACGGGACTTTTCCCGTCGAACTTGACAAGCGAAGTAATGTAATGAGAATTTGTAATTGAATCGAATTATAATATTTGTACAAAATTTTTTTATTGAGTTATATTATAAAGAAATAGAAAAATTGTTTCCCATGTTTCTATAAGGTTGTAGAGACACTTGTGGGAGTTTGGGAGAACTCGAGATAACGTGAAAAAACTCGCCCTACGGGCTCGTTTTCCAACTGATTATTTCTCGTTCTCCCCGGAACTCCCACACGTGTTTCTATAACTGTATAGAAACATGGAAAATGTTTTCTATTTCTTAATTACAAAAGTGTAAATACGTGGACTCCTTGTAAAATTTTACCCGTTCTCATACATTATACAATATATACTAATTTCACTTTTTATTGGACCAGGAACTGGTCCCCACACGCGGCTAATCTTGTTGTTGTTGTTGTTGCTGTTGTTGTTGTTGTTGTTGTTGTTGTTGTTGTTGTTGTTGTTGTTGTTGTTGTTGTTGTTGTTGTTGTTAGGGGGTGACGCTCTTTAAAAAAGCCTAAGGCTCCGTCAATTCGCATCAGATCGCAATTAAACTTCGCACAACTATCCTTAGCGATATTCCCCATCGATTGACGGAGTTATAATTTTGATTTTTTTATTTTAAAGAAATTTAGAAGCAACTCAAAATTGTAGCGTAGTAATCCGTATAGATTATATTCAATATTAGTATGCATAACTGAAGCAAGTTCAAATGGCTAATTAAGGCTCCGTCATTTCGCACCAGATCGTGATAAAACTTCACACAACTATCTTAAAGGTTATTCTCTATCGACTTACGGAGTTAAATTGTTTGTGCTTATATTCTTCAGACGATTTGCAAGCCAGGTCAGATTGTGGCGGGAGGCAAATTTTAATATTATTAATATTCATATACTATGAGTTCAAGCTAGAAGGTCGTGTATTTCCTTTGTTTTGTACACAATATATATTCATGACTATAGGACCATTGCGTTGAATGCGTTTCTCTCTGGGGCATTACTTATTTTTTACTTATTTGTTTAGGCTTTGTCCAGCATACATAAAGGCCGGCGCACACTAGAGCTATGTGCTTAGCAAAAAGTCATTCGTGGCCATTAGCGCAAGCCAGTTGCTCTCGTGTGCGGGCGACTTTTCCAGTGACTGTCGTCATTCGTGCCAAAAGTCGCCCGCACACGAGAGCAACTGGCTTACGCCGATGGCCACGAATGACTTTTTGCTAAGCACATAGCTCTAGTGTGCGCCGGCCTTAAAAAAGGACTCTAATGACAGTGGCACGGTGCACGCAACGCTAGCTTCTCACCAGCTAAAGCGGCATAGATTAGGACATAGATGTGCAACTCGGCACATTTTAAGTGTCCTTGCAGATGAGAAAATGTAGAAAAACGACAATTTTAACATAACCGTTCGCAAGATTGCCTAGGTTCATAAATATTTGAAATTTCATCCTGGAGAGAAAGATTGAATCTAAACTATATATATATACACCAGTTCCTGGTCCAATAGTACGATCGTACTTGTTACTATAGGCATTTCATAAGGATGACTTTACTAGCTCTCGATATATATGTTTAAAAAATTAATTATGTTTAAAGATTACGAACACAGACTCTATCACTTTATCATTTCAGCCGATAACATGCTAGCTAAAATTTGGCTACATTCACCCGTTTTTCGGAAACATGGCAGTGATGGGATATGTTTATTAATTTTGTAAACACGATACACGCACCTAAATAAACTGAAAAACGAGTTTGTCACTAACAGGTCACCACAAATAGCAATATTTTTTGTAAGTTTTGTTCCAATAAGGCTAACGGATGAAACACTGACTGGCAAAATGAAGAAGGCTCTATTTAAACTGTATAGATACACGGATTTACGCGCGTGTCGTAGCGATTCCGTTTAGAAATGAAACCTGACCTGACAGGCGGAACTGAGTATGCCCCCCATCACCACCAATAATAGCATTAGTTTCGTTACTAACTAAATTTATAATTTTTCTTTCCCAATTTTGCCCCGCCTGTTGCCATTGGACGTCAGTCTGCAACTGTTTGGCACCGAAGAAACGACCATTTACAACTTTCTGATTTTTCCAGACTGCACCTGAAGAACATGCCTGATATAGATATGTCACTCCAGTGCGATAATTCATCCACGCGTATGGCAATTTAACCTTATTTATACCCAACCTTCGCTTTAGAGGAAAAACACCGCTAATACCTGTATTAAAGAAATACATTTTTAGCATGCATATGTCATTTTGCAAACCAAGCGGAAATAAATCTTCAAGCTGGCTGTACCGCCACTAAAAAAAGCTCAACCTTTGAATCTAAACATACAGTAGATAGTAGATAGGGATTTGCATGTATGATGCTGTACCTTACCTTTCATTGGGCTTGATGTTGTAGGAGGCTTTGTTCCTGAACAAAAATATCTTAAATTTCAGTGGAATGAGGCTTCCTCTGATTTTCCTGATTAGTTCTAGAAAAGGGGGATGGGGGCGCACAACGGAAGCTTCTTTCAACCCCCCCCCCTAACTTTTGTGTTACGGTCTGTTTACACAGGGCCGAAACCAGAACGATAATTGGAAGGGGGAGGAAGGGATGGAAGCGTGTTTATTCATATATTGAGTTTCGCCCAATTGATTTCTTTCCTTTTTAAGTGCAATAGCTCACAGACGAAATCCGTCTATATAGTATATAGGTGTCAATCCCTGTATGAAAAGATTTTCATTCCCACGGAACATTACTCATTATAACTCCACTTCAGCTGGCAAAGAGTTACATTCCATAACTTAAGTAAAACTTTAGAAGTGCAACAAACTATCTAGGGCCAAGCAGTTGTTCAAAAGCCGGTTAGCTTAACCCAGGGTTAAAGCAAATTTTTATGTGAATTTTTGGACCAGGAACTGGTCCCCACACGCGGCTAATCTTGTTGTTGTTGTTGTTGTTAGGGGGTGATGCTCTTTAAAAAAGCCTAAGGCTCCGTCAATTCGCATCAGATCGCAATTAAACTTCACACAACTATCCTTAGCGATATTCCCCATCGATTGACGGAGTTATAATTTTGATTTTTTGATTTTAAAGAAATTTAGAAGCAACTAAAAATTGTAGCGTAGTAATCCGTATAGATTATATTCAATATTAGTATGCATAACTGAAGCAAGTTCAAATGGCTAAGGCTCCGTCATTTCGCACCAGATCGTGATAAAACTTCACACAACTATCTTAAAGGTTATTCTCTATCGACTTACGCAGTTAAATTGTTTGTGCTTATATTCTTTAGAAGATTTGCAAGCCATGTCAGATTGTAGCGGGAGGCAAATTTTAATATCATTAATATTCATATCCTGTGAGTTCAAGCCAGAAGGTCGTGTATTTTCTTTTTTTTGTACCCAATATATATTCATGACTATAGTATGACCATTGCGTTAAATGCGTTTCTCTCTAGGGCATTACTTATTTTTTATTTATTTGTTTAGGCTTTGCCCAGCATACATATACATAAAAAACGACTATAATGACAGTGGCACGGTGCACGCAACGCTACCTTCTCGCCAGCTACAGCGGCATAGATTAGGACATAGATGTGCAACTCAGTACATTTTCAGTGTCTTTGTATTGAAAGCAGATGGGAAAATGTAGAAAAACGACAATTCTAACATAACCGTTCGCAAGATTGCCTAGGTTGATAGATATTTGAAAATTCATCCTGGAGAGAAAGATTGAATCTATACTTCACCAGTTCCTGGTCCAATAGTACGATCGTACTTGTTTAATCCCTTGTTTGTAAAGTTAAATATGTTTTTTCATAAATATTTTTTAGACCAAAAGATGTAATATTTTCCGCTAAGCTTTATAAGTCGTATTTCGTATTTCGAGTTAATCCCCGTGGCTAAACTCGAATAATGAAATCGTGTTTCGTACTTCGAGTTAAGCCCTCCGCAAAAAAGGGTGTGTTGGGCATTGTCGGGGCTTAACTCGAGAAGCGCTTAACTCGAACTTTACCGACCTCTCTAAGTTGTTGTATCAATAATCTTACGCCAGAAAAAACGCACCAAAATCATCAACAGAATCCAACCCAATGGCGCTATGCATTTATTCAATCGTTGACTTAATAAGTATCATTTAAAAGATTTTAACTTTTACGTGCGAATACGTACACGTCGTATACAAAAAACACGACAGTGGAAAACAACTATTTATTACTTTATATCGATCTATTTCTAGTTCATCACTGCTATAGCTTAGCGCAGCTATGGTTTATGGCTCTATTATTATCTTTTAACAAAGATATTGATTTAAGAAACTCCAGGTATAGCTATATATATACAAAAACTTATATGCTCCGAACAAAAAGTTAAATTGTTAACGTTGTTCGTGCAAATTTGCAACAATGTTATTTTTATTCCTGCTAGCAACTGCAACGTTCGCAGTATGGCGAATTTCTAATCTTGTTTTTAAGCTTTTTCAGTGACAAACGAAAACCTATGCTCCAAAAATAATACACGACAGGATCAATGATTGTGTTTACAAGTGGCAAAGAAGCAGTATAACAAAATGCACGATAAAACTGAACGGGATCTTTCTTGCGGTCAATGGTTATAGCTTGAATTGTTATTGGCAACCAACATGCCCCAAAACTTCCAGCGATTATGAACAACGAACGTAATTTTCTGAATTCATGTGAGGCTACCTGAAGTTGACCGGTGACAGCAAAGCCTGTTGAGCCAAACATTTTGCGTGTTTTCTGCCCAAATTGTACATGTATACAAAGAATACCGTTGATGAAATGATGTAGAATGAAACAATGTAGCGTGGAATTTTCAGATCAGGTATCTCGTCAAAGATCAAGTTCAATACAGCCAGAACAAAGACAAGAAAGGCGACCAACCATATAACGCCGGCCATGGCAAGAGATCGTTTAAAAGTTACAATGGTAGGATACCTTAAAGGTCTAACAACAGAGATGTACCGGTTCACAGTCAAGAGGAAAACACTTCCGGTAATCGTTAAAGCAAAAAAAAACTTATTGCAAGCGACGTACTGAAGGCGGAATAATACATATTGTATACATACAATGGACCTAACACAGAGGCCATTGCAGCATCTGCGCAAGCCAGGCTCAATACAAATACATTCGCGGGGTTCTCTGCAAAGCCGTCCGTTGAAATAACTGACAATATCAGTAAGAGATTCAACACCAATCCAACAAATGCAAATATCACAACAACACCAAGAAGGTTTATGGTTTCTTCTTCACTTAAATATTGGGACAACATTTCAATTCACTTGAGAGAGATTGAGCTGATAGCCGTTTCTGACGGTGATATTCGAAATGAATCTTGATTATCTCCAAAAAAGTTCTGTATTTGTAGTGGTATTTGTAAGTATTTGTAAAGAAACGATAACTTCTGACAAACTGTATATCTAAAAACATATCATGCATGCCCTTGGCGATAATTTATACATGAACCGAGCAATTAGATCCTGATTCTTAATTAAGTAGGATGTTGTAATTGCTTGGATTTTGAATGTCGACTGATATATTACACATTCACTTGTATATTATCAGTATTTATTGAACAGCTTCTGAAATGTTTTGTTATATAAATAGTTTAATTTTCAATTAAAGAACAGGAATAAGATATAGTTTTAGTCATTCACAAGATGTATAAGAGTATTCATTTCTAAACTTTGGCTTATCCACCGTTCATGCTAAACGCCTTTCGAACAACCGGCCCCAGGCTAGTAGATTTTTCACGTGCCCAGCGAAGTCTTTGTAGATCTGGGGCCGGTTGTATGAAAGCCAGATATAGCGCTATCCACTGGATAGTGATTTTTTCAACCGTTCTAAAAATTCTTGAAGAGCAATACAACTTCAGCTTTGGAGCTAGCAATTGTTAAAAAAGAACTTCAATTTAGATTTTTAAGCGATTGAAAAAATTGCTATATACTCCGGCTCTCATGTAACCGGCTTTTGACTTTCCTTATAATATACACTCAGATAAATAATCAAGACTTTGCCAGGTTCTCAAAACTTAATGAAAACTTCTCACACAGCGAAATGGTTTTTCATTTTCAATACAATATGTAACTAGTCGGCATAGGAAATAGCACGGTTAAGAGTCGTTATTGTCAATATTGAGAAATTGCACGCGGTACCGCTACGAATTACGGATATTTCGGCCAACACAAGCCTAATTTTTTCTTCAATATTGTTCAATAACAATTTTACACGGACTTGGTGACAAATGATTATTTGAATTTTTCAATTACGATTTTCTTAATTTATATATTTTAATCACATAATGAATAAATTATGAAGGAAAATATCATTGCTGACGTGCTGAACTTAGCGGTAGTCAGGAAGAGTTAGGCTGGATTTCCACTTGCAGAAAAATGCGAGCTGCATGCATATCGTCATATCACAACCGTTTCCTTGCATGTCCGCCAGTTTTGTTGGTCAGAATAGATGATCAACCATGCAATTTGTATCGGAAAATACTCAACTGTACTGAATTAAAATCGTTTCAAACGCCATTAATACTAAATTAGAAACAGATTTTTCTCGTATAGTTACCATAAAGACCTATTTATTCCAGGTTATACTAACATGCTGCTGTTCACTCATTGCGAAAACAATCAATTTCTAAAGAAATGAAAAATTACGAAAATTTTGCATTAATTTTCAAAATTATATTAGCGCGCTGGCCTCATATAACTGCCAGGCTAAACAAATATATGACTTTTAACATTATTGATTTCCTGACATGTGCAATGTGACTTTAAAAAAGTGATATCGCGTACGCGCGCATTCTAATACAACAACCGCTGACAGTTGACAAATTGCTATATATTATTCACTACGTTCTTTTAGATTACGTGTGATTTCGACATATCTGCTCGGAAAATAGGCAATACGTCCACTTCACTGATAACTGATGTTCTGCAAAGGTATAAGATTTCTTTTATCTAACGGAGGCTCTTGAAATTAGGTAAAAATTCTCCAAGTTTCCCTTCTCGCTAGAAATTCGCTTCGGTAGAAAAGCCAATGACGCATAATATTAAATGTTCAGTGATTGCTTTTTCTCATCTGAGCTAATTTAGTCAAAATGCGTTATTCCGTTAAGGTTTTTTCTGTTGTTAGTCAATTACAGTATAAGTGAAAATCATGCAACATAACCCTCACAATTCGGCTTCTAATTGTCAAGAATTGGAATTAGGTGAATAGCTAGCTATACCGTTGTATTCTAATAAAAAGTTGAATTTTGATATATTTCTCCAGGAGAAAAAATACCGACGTTAATTGAAGAAAGCGACTTCTTTGTGTTGCCGGCTTTTTCTTTTATCGACTCTTAATGACTAAACTAGATTTGGCAAATAGTTTGAACTCAATTAAAACTTCCGACACCGCTAAATGTTTTTAAAAACGATTGTAATTGCTTTGAATATATATTAATCGTTTTCGTTTGTGTCGTTTATCAGTTCATCCGTTATTACTATTTTTAATTATAATATAACATTTATAGTACGCGCGTGCTGATTGGTTGAGAAGCGTGTTTCTATTTAACAATTAGACACGAAGGCAAGTTATCTAATTGTTTTAATATACACCCTGTACCTAGTTATATTAATTTCGAGAAAATAATCGATACACCGCAATTACAACGAAAAATAATTTAATTAAATCAATTTTATACATTCGCGCGAGCAAATTTTTCCCAAACGTTCACTATCACGACTAGACAATGGTGAGTAGCCAATCAGAATGTAGGATTTGTATAGACAAGAGTCGGGTGTATCTAAAACTGTAAAGAAACACCGAATGTTTTCTACTATCTTAATTGAAAAGTGTAATTAAGTGGACTCCTTGTAAAATTTTACCAGTTTTCATACATTATACAATAAGTTATATGCTAATTTCACTTTGTATTTTGTATTACTATATAGGCATTTCATAAGGATGACTTTACTAGCTCATTCGATATATATGTATATATAGATAGATACTCGAAATCTAATTAGAATTGCATATATGCTGTGTAATATGATTGAAATCCCATGCAAATGTAATCATATGCAATTCTAATTAGACTTCGAGTATCTATCTATCTATCTATCTGGGGCCAACGTTTTTGCAAATGGGTGTATATATATATATATATATATATATATATATATATATATATATATATATATATATATATATATATATATATATATATGTATAGGTTATCACATGAGGGGCGAGGTGATATCAGTTTTATCGCTTGAGGGACGATATCATAAATGTCACGAGTGAGCGCAGCGAACGAGGGTCATTTATGATATCGTCCTGAAAGCGATAAAACTGATATCACCTCGTCCCGATTGTGATAACCTGTTTATCACATACTTCCTTTTTTTCTATAAAGCAATCGACATCGACTGAAACAAACCTCGAACTGCTCGAGTCAGCCATCTTTGTTTTGAGTTTTGACAGCGGCAAATGCAGCGGGACAAAAAGCGATATCAGTGACAAAAAGCGATATCAGTGACAAAAAGCGATATCAGTGACGATATCGTTTTTATGTCACCCTGTTATCGCCCTGATAAAGGCACAAGTATGTGATAAATATATATATATATATATATAAGTAGCGATACCGTTTAGAAAGGAGACCTGACCTGACAGGCGGAACTGAATATGCCCCCCCCCCTAACAAACACGCCAATTATAGCATTCTTAACTATATTTATACTTTTTCTTTCCCAATTTAACCCTGCCTTTTGAACTTTTCCATTGGACGTTAGTCTTTGCAAATGATTGGCCGCAAGAAACGACCATTACAACTTTCTGATTTTTCCAAACTGTAACCGAAGAAAATGAATATAGATATGTCACTCCAGTGCGATATTCATCCATGCGTATGGCAATTTAACCTATTTTATACCCAACCTTCGCTTCGGAGGAAAAACGCCGCTAATACCTTTATTACAGAAATACATTTTTAGCATATGTCATTTTGCAAACCAAGCGGGAATAAATCTTCAAGCTGGCTGTACGCCCCAAAAAAAAACTCAACCTTTGAATCTAAACATATACAGTAAATAGGCATTTGCATGTATGATGTTGTACTTTACCTTTCATTGGGCTTGATGTTGTAGGAGGCTTTCTTCCTTGAACAAAAATATCTTAACTGAATTTCAGTGGAATGAGGAAATTTTATTTCAAGAGTCTGATTTGACTTCCCCTGATTTTCCTGATTAGTTCTAGAAAAAGGGATGTTAGTTACGGTTATACCATTGGATGTTAGTATGCTACAGAAGTGCTTTTTCACGAAAATCTGGTCCCCTTTGCCCTCGCATCGTTCCAGGGTCCCTGGGAAAAAACCCCTCAAAAGTCTCAAGCTATGCAATTCTTTAAGTCGACATTTTATGCTAAGTGGAAGCACCAAAAGTTTCTGTGATAATTCACGTGACTGCATGAACCAATCATACGATGGATTATTCTGCGAAAATTTGGCGCCTTCGAACATTCTCTCGAGTTCTTTTGCCGTCATTCCCGATCAGAATAAGACCTCGTGTTTATTTTTCCTGCTCATCCTACATTTCTTCAGCACAGTGTCCTTATTATCTCTTGTGAACGCTGCTAGCTTGTCATCTAATAAAGGTACGTTGTTTATAATACCATAATGTAAATAAAAAACTCGCTGCCAGAAACCGATCGTAAGTGAACTTGTATAAAATGAATATATACAGTATTTATATTAAAAATACAAGATGTACGTTTGTACAATTATTTAGTGTAGACTGTAGTGTACAGGTATGTACAATTACGATGAATGTGAATAACAAGGTACAGGATGGTTATTTGCCTGAACGACTTCATGTACCGTTAATAGGTCATCCCGTGGAAATTTTTCTGTGATTTACCACCATAAAAATACAAGTTTTGTATTAACCTGGTGGCTGGTGACCTGGTTCGGGTTTGAAGAGTTCTTCTTGAATTACAAATATGTCTGTTGTCTAAGGCCTAAGGGAACAGAAAGTTAATATTACGATCTAGTTTGAAGAACGCAACGGTTGTGATTAGGTTAGATTATGTAAATAGATAAGTATTTAGCACCTGTGATATACAAGATTTGAAATATAGAGTGTAACTGGCATGCAAATCATCTTAAATATGGCAGCTATGAATATAGTGTCTTCCTGTTGTAAAAATCCAGTTGTGTAGTCACCCAAATTAGTGACAGTCAACAGCAAATGCCACTGCCAATGCTGTCATTATTTGTTTTCTAATCACAACTGCCAACAAATTGGGATATCCTAGTTTAGGACTGAGCAACATTTTATGTAATGAATTTTTTATTGTTTTGAAAACAATAGTGATACAAATTTTGTACTGTTAAACATGTAAATGATGGGGGAATATTTCACGGTAATATAAAAGAAAACAAACTTGGAATTATATATTCTTGCAACTTAAAGATTTGAGAACATACACAATGCTGAATATTTCGACTTTATTTCAAAATCATTGTCAAACCAATGATCAATTAAAAAGTTAATTATAAAGAAATTGATGTAAATGGTAAGATGGCATGAATTATGAACTATTTATAATGTGACAAGAAAGGTCTACAGAAGTAGCAAATGCCTTGAACCTGACAAACCCTTCCCCAAAGAGATACTGGTTGGAAAAACAATATGAAAATACTACATTCACTTCAAAACTCAAACACTATTCTTGCCTTCCCAGGAGGTGCTTCATGTTGAGTTTAACTAGGAGACTTCAGCCCTCATTGCTGGTCTCAATTAAGCCTCTAAAGAACTTATTTTTAGCAGTGTAGTTTCACATTTCCTACCATCTCTGCATTGATGTCACTTTACTTCATTCAACTGGAAAAATGATCTGAGCACTCATAAATAGCATATTGGTTTGACAGTGACTTTAGAGTGAAGTTGAAATACCACCAGAATTCTGCTTCATGTGTGTTTCATAACACAAATCTTTGCAAAATGTTATTCAAAGTTTAATTTTACATTTCATCAATTAAGTTGCCTGCTGGTAAAGAATTCTTAGTAAAATAGCTAGACTATAGTCGAGTGAAAAAGGATTGTTAGAAAGTCATGAGACAAAAGTTATTTCTGGAAGTTCACCACAAAATATTACAGATCTTGATTGGAATTCCATGTATCATAAAGTCTCTATTGTTGCCAAAATCAGGCAAGATATATATAGCCACTGCAGTAAATTTGTTTTCTTTTCTTAAGGGAAGTGATGGGTGATAATATAGATTCAGCAGAGGGAAGCTCACCCCCAAAACGTAAGTCAATGTTTTATTTTGTGTCAGGATTCTATGTTTTAGGACATTAGAAACATTCTAGTTTTTCTTATTTTAGAGGAGAGCATTGTTGCAAATATGATGCAAAATCCACAGGTTTTAGCTGCACTTCAGGTAAATACCAATAATTAATCATTTTGGTCTATAATTTTTGTTCAATCACAAAAATGTTCAAGCTTCCTAGGGAGATGTGGGACAAAATATCAAAGTGCCCATGAGTTCTGAGGGGTCTGGGAGCAGAAAAACTCCATGCAAATAAAGGCTGCTATGAGCAGAATTTGGTTTTGCCCAGGCTGTTTCAACAGTCACTGAAAACAAAAAATGCTCATTCAATTGTACATACATTTCTTTAATATAGTAAGACAGTGGGGGGTTGGTCAAGTTTCATCCGTGTTAAAGTGCCTTTCAGCCAACCCTAACATCTGGTGTTTTGTTAGAATACAAATGCGAAAATAAATTCAGACATAATTGTGATCCAGGTTTTTTTTGCTTGTTTTAAAAGGAACAATTAGGAAGAGTTGTTGGAACATCATCAGGATATATTGAAAGGTAAAATATAAACTTTCATATTTAATTATGAAGGCCTGATGTTTGCAGTCATGTCAAGTTGATAGATGTATTCCTGGTGTATGCAATATCATCAGTGGCCATTTAAATAAAAAAAAAGTTCCACATGAAATGGTCAAAATGATTTGTTTCAGACAATTTTGACTAAATGGAACCCAGGCCTAACCCCATTACTGAATTTCTTTCAGACTAAACTGGTATACTAGTTTCTCTGTATTAAATTTGTATCACCTTTACATCCACATTTAACATTGCAACTAGTGAACCTAAATGTTGCCCTGCTATATACGCTAAAAAACTAGTCATAAGTACGCTTTATATTGTGTTGTCAAATGATTTGCATCAAATGTGGTATAACGTTGTAGAACTGTCTAAAATAGACAAAAAAACACTTCTTGAGTTTTCAACCTGAGGGCCTTTGTCAGGAGAGTTAGTGAAATGATTAATTATATTTCTTTAGCCTACCAAAGGCTGTTCAAAGGAGAATAAAAGCATTGAAGAATATTCAGGTATATCTCACATAGCTGTTAACTTTTTAACAGTATAAACGTACAATGTTTGTATCTTGGTATAAATATAGTGTGTTTGCCAAAAAATTCTAACCATGATCTCCAAAGATTCTCAAGTGATTCACATAAATGATAAATTACTGATTATTTTAAATTTTGTGTCTGTTCGTTCATTCACTTTCCTGCATTTCCTGATACAGAGTACAGTACATATAGTTTAAGCAGCGACATCTTCCTTTCTCGATATATTTAATATAGGTGTCTTGCATGAAACTTGAAGCTGAATTTTACAGAGATGTCCATGCTTTGGAATGTAAATATGCCGAGAAATCTAAACAACTTTATGAACAGGTACAGTTTACCTACAAGATTTTTATAATTGTTATAGATAACACGATTCGGGTTGGTATAATGTAAACTTCGGGTATCAGAGCCCATAAAAAATCAGAGCCATATGGAAAGCCGTACGTAAAACAAATTAAAACTGGGTTCCTAACACTATTGGCTGTTTTCATGCATGTCACATCCGCGCCGAAGATTTGATGCATCTTACATAAGGTCCCTATTAATTGTTTTCACAGCGAGATTCTGTGATCAATGGCGATTATGAACCGACTGACGAGGAATGCGAGTGGGCAAGTGATGACGAAGATGAGGAAGATGGTGGAGACAATGAACAAAAATTGTCGGTAAGATTAAGTGGAGATATGAGCCCTATTTTACACTACACTCAATTTATCCGCACGGCCGTATTAGTAGCCTCAGCACTAATACAATTGGGCACGGACATTTCTATCGCACAAGACAGCGCGAACAGGAAATAAGAATGTCTTTAAAGGGAAATTTAGACAGATATGAAGGGATTAGAATTAAAGTAATTCCGAAAAATGAAATCATAATACAAATTTATTCTGTATATTTCGAATCAAGATCGATTCATCTTCAGCAGAATGGTGTGTCTAAAGAAAAAACTTCTGCGCTGCCTTAACGTTAACGTACAAATAAGAACGAAAGTAACAACAACAAAATTGAACTTATTTACAAACACCAAAGACAAAGTTCCTAAACAAAGCAAATCCAACATTGTCTACGAGTTTACTTGTCCAAAATGTAACAAATCCTACATTGGTAAAACTGACAGAACGCTACTAGAACGGGTACGAGAACATGCATACAAAGACGAAAATAGCGCTGTCAACAAACATCTAAACTCCTGTTACATCGCAACTGATTTGGACTCTAAATCTAACAATGAACTGACAGAACTTGTTCTGACAAATACTAAAATCATCGACTACTCAAACAACTGGAACTTGTTACTTTATAAAGAAGCATTGCACATCAAAAGACGCAAATCAATATTAAATAATGGATTAAAGGCTAGTAGAGAACTGCAGTTATTTAACTAATGGCAAATATTGCTGAACAGAAGAATAGCGGTTAACATTTGAATCCGTTGTACGTCAAAATTCGTTTTAATTGTTTACGCGTGCTACGCTCACGCATGTTTTAAATTGTACACGCTTTATAGTTACGCAAATCTTGTAAACCATTCTGCTGAAGATGAATCGATCTTGATTCGAAATATACAGAATAAATTTGTATTATGATTTCATTTTTCGGAATTACTTTAATTCTATATGTGCTAAAACTATCAGCTGGTAAAGGATTATGAAGGGATTAGGAACGTAAAATATGGTTATCGCCCAGTAGGTCAGTTGATTGATATTGTACAAAGCAAAAAGACATGAAGTGGGCAGTGGACTGGGTCCAGTGTTATGTTTGGGAGGGCAAAAATAAGTAACATTTTTCCGGTTGGGTTACTGAAAATGTGAGCAAACTTGCTGATATTAGTTTGAAACGAAACTCCCCCTTGTTGAATTCCTGTCTGCATCCTGTCGCACGAAAGAGTGTGTTTTAAAAAAATGAAGGGACTTACATTTTCAAATGTGTTTTTTGATCGTTTAAGCAGAACGAGCTAAAAGATAAGGCAACATTGGACGAAAATAAAGTAGATACAGAAACTCTTCCAGGTAAACGTTAAACCTTCTTCCATGCAGTTTACCTGGGTATTTCTTCTAATATATTGCCTTTAAACTACCAATTGCATTTTTTGGATAAACTAGTAATGGTGTGGACCGTGGAGGAACTTACGTGCATGAAATTGTGTTGTATTTCTGTTGACCCTTGATGAATTGTTTTACTGTAGAAAATGTTCGAGGTATTCCAGAGTTTTGGTTAACTGCGATGAAAAATGTGGATCATATTGCGGATATGATTCAGGTACTATAATATACTCATTTATTATTTATTAAACAACTTAGCATCAAATGTGCTATAACAACTGCCTAAATAGACAAATTACTTCTTGACGTTTCGACCTGAGGGCCTTATACCACAGCTGATGCTAAGTTGTTTGAAGACGCTGCCACGCTGCTCCTTGCTATATTAGAACTTATTTATTAAACAAATTGATAGAAAGAACACCGCAAAGAACATTTGAGAGTCCGAGGTGCAAAAGCATACAGCAGTCGAGTTATTAGAATTATTTATGTCTTTAGAAATTTATTGTTTTCACAGTCAATGAACAGCAAAATATTAGCATAGCGGGACAAATCGTCAGGCTGGCTACTACTGTTTGCACCGATGGAAAAACCAACAGAATGAGCGAAGCTACGTTAACACGGACCGGACGAATTTGGGACCGTGCCTAAATTCGTCGACTGGTTTTCTCGTTTGAACACGTAGAACCAGTCAAATTTTCGCGTTTTTACCTTGTGAAGGCCTGGGGCGGGTTGTTCGTTCGGCGTGTAGCTTAAACGGTGAATAAGTTCAAAATGCAAAACAAAATAATCTATTTATTGGACAACTGAGCCAAAATATTTCGGTGTAAATAGTTTAATTTTCAATGGAAAGAACATTTTTAAACACAAGATGTAGTTTAAGTCATTCACAAGATATATGAGAGTATTCTTTTTAAACTTTGGCTTATCTACCGTTAACGCTAAACGCCTTTCGAACAACCGGCCCCTGAACAGGACGAATTCCAACTTCGTCCAGTCCCGTGTGAAAGTGGCCATATTTTGAGGCCTGGTTTTAATACTGAATGCATGTATAACATAATTCATCGGTATGGCTATTGTGGCTGCATAAAATGCTTTGCATGTCTATCGGAAGAAATTATCTACATTTTTTATCACCGAAAATGGATCGTATAAAAAATGAAGAAGGAACTTCACCGATTAATCAAACCAGGGTTAAAAACCAGGGTTAAAAAGCACCATGGATCATGCAATCGTTTTTCACTCACTTAATGCGAGTGGGTGGAAAAATGCTCTGCTTTAATTTCTTTATGAATTACCATTAACTATCAAAATAATATAAGTTATTTATGGGAATATTTTATCGCACTCTAGGAACACGATGAACCCATTTTGAAAAACCTAACGAGTATCGATCTGAAGTTTATTGACGAGGAGAAGACCTCGCAGGAAAGCGGTGAAGGAGAGAAAGAAGTGACTATGGTATGGAGGTTATGGGATAACATCTTTGTAGCAATATAGTGTAGACCCTACCATTCCTTTTTATAAAAATAACGCGTGTTGTGATTAGTCGAAGCCCGTGTTTGGATCAGGCCATCCAAACATGCACAGAAATTTAAAGTTCTAAAGAATTTAAATTTAAATTCAGGCCTTGTCGTTGTTATTTTATTTCGAGTTAAGAAAAGCTAGCAAAACATACGCCTTCGGCTCGTGACAACTCTCGCAACATTCCCGCGTGTTTGGATCAGGCCATCCAAACATGGAAACCTGAAACCATGCATTAGGTAATTGTATATTATCTTTCATGCGGCACAATCAGTTAACTTCTATATGTTAATTTGTTTTGCGAGAGCTGGGCATAACTAAATGCTATTTTGGTTTTTTTTGATTTCACAAGAGTGCTAACCTAATGTTTAACCATTCCTCTTTACCTTTCATGCGGCACAATGTTAACTTCTATGCTTTTAATTTGTTTTGCGAGAGCTAAGAATGACTAAATTCTATTTTGATTTTTTTGATTTCACAAGAGTGTTAACCTAATGTTTACTTGGTGAAATTATTCTTGCTATTATTTCTTTGGCGAAAGTCATATTTGACATTCAATTATATCGCATTATTTCATTTTATAGGGTTTTGTTTTAGAATTCCACTTTGCTCCAAATGCATATTTTAATAATTCTGTAAGTATAGACAATTGTACTCGTATATACGTTTTAAGCCCCTTCCACACTACGTGCTTTGACCAGGCCTAGACCTGGGCTAGGCCACAAAATCCAGGCTAACAGAAGAGGTGGCCTGGACCTGACCTGGAACACGATTTTTGTAATATGAACGGGCTTAATTTACCTAGCCCTGACCAATTTTCAACATATAATACTATTTGTATAGGATTCATAATAGTATTACCAATTTTTGGCGTGTTTTGGCCCTTTTGGGTCTTGTTCCAATTTTGTCAATTATATGTTGGCTTTCCGATACAAGAAAGACAGTGTGAACGTGGCACATATAACCTAGACTTGTCTTAGACCTGGTCCAGGCCAGGTCTGTAGGCCCCTAGTGTAGGAATATTCTTTTAGCATTCTCAATTAAATAACATTTGTCTAATGCTTCTCTTCCGTGTCATTGTTTGCCAGGTATTAACGAAGACGTACAAATTATCTTGTGAAATTGACAAGGAAGCACCGTTTGGATTTGAAGGACCGGAAATAACTCACACGACAGGGTAAATTTTGTTCTATGTACTTGCTAACGTCTCTGAGTTGCCAATCTAAATGTGTCCAGCATATCCACTGCAATACAAGATGGTTCATGGGCCGCCTTAATTCGCACTAGCTCGCAAAGAACAACAACCTTGAGAGCTTACTGTAAGATTCGTGTTTTAGATGTACGATAGATTGGAAGAAAGGAAAGAATGTCACTGTTAAAGTGATAAAGAAGAAGCAAAAGCATAAAGGTAACTCCTTTTTCACCATTGTGTACAAATTGATCGATTTTCTAAAGCGTGATATGTTCTGTCTTTGGCCTCTGCAAATCCTGTCATGAATTGCATAGACTTTGCATTTAAATTCGCAGTAAGTATCAAGATTAATACGTAATCGAAAAATGCAGTAAGGCAAAATCGTTGTTATTATTCCCACAAATAGATTTTGTTTGATTTCGTGGATTTATATAGGAAAAGGACAAGGAAAATATGTGAACAAGACAGTAAAAGCTGATTCATTTTTCAATTTTTTTACTCCTCCTGAAGGTAATCCCGTTATTAAGGGGCGTTGCATAGTTCACGTTATGTATTTGTGATGAAAGTGAGCTTAAGCAAAGTGGCGTTTTTGACAGAGCGTACGTTGACCGGAAGTAAAGTTTTTTTTTCACCAATCACAATCCTTGTGACCCAGTCTTTTGACGTTGCTCATGCATGCCGTTTGTGTTGTCACAAAAACATCACTTGCTTAAGCTTACTAAAAACATGTTAAACCCCCATCAATTCAATTATTCTTTAATTAAGAATTAAAAAACGAGTCGCGTGCCTTTATGGTGTAATAATGCACGATGGGGGAATGTTGGGAGAATACGAGAGAAGCTTGTAAAACACGAGGCGTAGCCGAGTTATTACACCATAAAGGCACGCGACGAGCTTTTTTAATTCTTTTAATAATATAAGAAGAAATTATAGGGCAACAACAAAATTTATTTATTTGATCAATAAGGAAATTCTCCTTACATGTTATTTAAGATGTTGCTTAGCAACAAAAATTTCAAAAGCCAGAAGCGTGCATTATGGCCTCACAATGCACGCGCGGTCGCCAATCAAATTGCTCGTTATATCATACTTATATTATAATGCGTTTTAAAACCTCTTTGCTTAATATATACTTTGCTGCTGTACTGATTATTTATCTGATTGCAATAAGAGCAGCCGGATTGTGATTTCACTATTGTGTTAAATTTCTTTTATTGCTCTATGTATTGATGCAAGAAATATAGTATTGTAAAGTAATGAGGCACAATTGTATGGTCTCATGGTGGCCCACTGTCGATTTAACATTTGAAACTTATTCTTACTTTTGTATTTGAATTTGCAGTACAGGAAGAAGAAATGGTACGTATTTTGAAAATTGGTTTCCAACCAATATTTAATTGTTTAGATAATATAAGGCAAGGGTCTTGCCATTGAATCAGGAGGACAGCATACCAAGTCTGCTCTGGCAAGACATCTGTAGTAGATCTCGACCCCCGGGCCGTATCTAGGGGGGTATTCATGTTTACATACCGTTGAAACAGAAGCTTTCAAAAGAAATACAATTTCAAAAGGAATGGGCATGCTCGACCCACATTTTTCTGTCGATGTTACCCAATAACTCCAAATTTTAATTTTGGAGTCAAGTGCGTAAACCGACTGAATGGGTTCAAAGTTTAAACATAACTATATTCAATTCCATTCCATTCCGGGAGAACGAATTTTATATAGTAACACTGTGATACTTTTGTTCAGGATGAAGAGACCGAACAGCTGTTAGAAGCAGATTTTGAAATCGGACATTTTTTCCGAGAAAACCTCATTCCAAAGGTACAGGCAAATGGAAGTGCGAACAAATTATAGTTTTACCAGATCTTTCTTTGTGTGAAGAAATATAACTAGGATATAAGTAATATATAACGTTTTGTAATTCTAGGCGGTTTTATTTTTCACTGGTGAAGCTATGGATGACGAGGTATTAAACTGGTTTATTTCATTATTTTGTACCTTTTTGCGTTAACTGTGGGAAAAGGGAGGGACAATTTTTTTAAAGTATAACTTAGATCCTCAAAAACAAACGTCCGGTTAAGTTCAATTCCTTTCATGTGGCATAGAGGCCGTGCTACACGATGCAATTTTTCTTGCAACTTGCAATGCAATTAATTCTACTTTGGAAAGAGTTAATTAACGGGGAAGTAACAAAGCTTTTCAAATCTATTCTTACTGAAAACTGTAAGTTATAACTTACAGGAACCACTTAGTATTTTTGTCAAATAAAAAGGTTACGCTGGTCGCTGGTTTAACTGCATTAATGTGGTTTTAATGAATATATGTGTCGATTTTACTCCTGCTCATCCATTGCAGGAAGTTCGAGTTCAGTCGGCAACGTTGATTTATTGTCATTGAAACTACAAAATGTTTTTCCGAGTTTATCTTTTTTTGTGCTGTATAGTGTAGTCAATGAAATCGTGACATGATAAATCATGGTCTTTGAGGAAACGACAAAATGTCACTGATTTTCTTGCTGGTTCTTTGCTTCAATTAATTGTTAATTTTATTTCAACAATTTCTTGTTTTTAGTTTGACGAGGAAGAAGAGGTTTGTAGCTACTCTCGGATAAATGATAAATGTATATCTGTATACAGTAGAGACGATAATGTTGGCATGTAATATAGACTAAAGTGAGACGTGCTTCTGATTTTCAACCTGGAGTGATGTTTTTTAATAATCAGGAGGACGAAGATGACGATGATGACGAGAATCAAGGAGAAGACGATGAAGATGACGACCCAGATTTTAAACCACCTGAGGTCAGTGTGGCAAACACCTCTAGCAAACTAGGGGCTCGACAGAACCGGCTTGAATTATATTAATTATTGATAACTGCAGATACTGGGCAGGCGAGAGAGTATCGAGGATTTGGGAAATTCTTACAAATCAGTGCTTTGGTTCAAAAATTTACTAGCAAATGTACTAGACTCTATTATAACCAGTCAAACATTTTTATATAGTTACCAGTTTATATAGTTACCAGTTTTGTTTTTGAGGTACCAACATTTGAACGGATTTTAACCCGCCGAAGGAATAATTCAGTCATGAACTGCGAAAGAAAGGAATGGAATTACCGGGGCGTGTTACCTAAACCCTCAAACTATACCCGGCAACTGCACTTTCCCTGCGAACCCCCCCCCCTGGATCCATCCCTATTTCTACCATTTCAAACGTGATCGCATGAGGCCTTGAATTTAGCTTTAGAAATGTTCGGACAAACTGATATATATTTTCTTAGTTGCCATGTGTTTTATGATGTAGACATTGAATTCTATCGAACTTGCTGTCATTGTTTGCAAAGACTTGAAAATGTGGTTTTTTTTCGCAGGAAAATCCTCCAGAATGCAAACAACAATGAAGGAAGCCACTTCAAGTGGTACTCTCTGGAACTGTTGCTTCGAACTTCGTGCAGAACCTTCAAGATAGAAATTCTTAGAAAAAATTCATTCGTCGTTTTAGACTCGAGATGGGTTTTCTATGCATATACGAGTATCATAGTATGCACATTACAGTCGAATAATTTAACAGAGTACTCAAATGTTAAATAGTAATTTACTACACATAGAGTCTGTGTTAATTTCTCTTTGTTTGCATGATTGTGTTATTTATTGACCGTACGCAAGCTAGAGTGGTATTTTTCAGTTGCTGTTTCAGAACGCACTAAACAGGGCTTGCGGAGCGTATCAGAGAGTGAGTGAGGGGTGGTTAGTAAGGAGGGGGGGGGGTTAGTAAGGAGGGGGGGGGGTTAGTAAGTCCTAAATAGAACCTCCCCAGTGAAATTTTAATCTTCTAGACCGATTAACTCTTTAGTACTAATTTTATTCAACTCCCAAAAATGTGGGGAGATCTACTACGTCGGTTCGCATTCGTACTAACAAGCCATCAAAGTATTAAGTCCGTAATGACAAGAAACCAAATACATGTTCGCAACAAAAGTCGCTTTAAGGCTGCTCTCCACTTACACGTTTTTTATACGCACGTACACGTGCGGAAAATTTTAAATGCTTTTAAATTTTTATTATTTAACATCTAGGTCAACTAATGCATACTAAAATATGCAGAAAACCAAGTTCCTACGATCTATTCACTTGGTTTTTTCAAAAGTAACATGTATAAGGATTTAGACTTTTACGTGCGTGTACGTGCGTATGAAAAACGCGGAAGTGGAAAACAGCCTTTATTTGAGGGCAGATTCAGCCTCGTTCCCGGGCGCTTTAAATAAAATAAGTATAGATAGACTACAGGCTCTCTACTGGAGGAGAGAGGACTACAGGTTTGCGTCAGTGGCTTGCGCTCGCTCAGCTTAGCCACTGATCTATATAAAAGCCTGTGGTGTTCGTATATTTATTTTATTGAAAGCGCCTGGGAACGAGGCTGGGGCAGATTACTGTGCAAACAATTTTGTAAAGCACCACTGTAAAGTACACTCGGGTTGGAATGCTAAACAGAAAGTTCTAGTGTCAGTAGTGTGCGCCAGACGATCGATAAACGTTCGCGAATACGGTATTTATTATGGATGTAACAGTGACACTCGCTGGTGAAACTTTACACCGCTTCCGCTGCAGCACTCGCTGAGGGCCAGACGTGCTAACGACGACCAATCAGAACGAGCGAATTTAGCGGAAACACTGGGTGCTGACTGCTGATTGGTTAAGTCAATGCCATGCCGGAGCATATGTTTATTGCTCACCTTGCCCCATACTTAAGCTGGTTTGTCTGCTTTTTCTCTGCGTTCCGCAGCGCTTCTTTACATTATTTGCGAAATGTAAGTATAAACTGTATAATCATACTATAATGTGTGCTTTAATTGTGTTTATCGCTGTAATAAACAATATATTGCCTAAACAAGATATTTTCTATTATCTGTAGCGTTGATATCTGTCTTGACTTGGCAGTCTTGAACGATTTGACTTGCACGTGCATTATTTCAACCTTTGAAATATATCAACTTCTGATCAATAACAGTTACTTTTATGTAAGTATAGTAAATATATATTTATGTATTATGGATTGACATAATGTGCTACGATACAAGCTCTATCATTTAGACGTTTTAGTCAAAGTGAAATGTTTATAGCCACAGGGCTTAGCTTTCACTAATGGTGCACGCATGAAATCTTTTGGCTTTGATGATCATGCTTCTGGCTTTACCTAAGTAAGGAAGTTTATATATGTCTGCTGAAATAACTATATTTTTGGTTCGCGCTGAACAAGCTTGACCAGTTTGCTTAATAACTTGAAGGTATAAACTATAATGTAAACTAGGAGTCTATATTTATTGATATATACAAGGTTTAAGGTGTCATGGCGTTTTGCTAAACATGCTACTAGCGGCTAAATCTAGGAATGCAGTCACTGCACATTTTTATGACGCCTGGGGCGATATTGCTACAGGATAACTTGAGATTATCGTGGATAATGATGGATTAGTAAAATAATTTCACAAAGGTCATGTGACTCATTGATAATGATCACTGAGCTACGATAATGTTATGATAATAATGGTAAAATAATTTCACAAAGTGCATGTGACTCATTGATAATGATCACTGAGCTACAATAATGTTATGATAATGGTAAAATAATTTCACAAAGGGCATGTGACTCATAGGTACCTGTCACTGAGCTATAATATAATTCAATTACTGAATTATTATATAGCTCAGTCTGTCAGTCATTAGTGGTGTGGTACCCTACTACCCATTCAGCTAGTGTTCATATTTGTCCACAGTACGGTACAGGATGTCAAACACTGAGCTAGTGATTTCAAATTATTAAAGTCAGTAAAAACAATATAATAAACAAAAGAAACAAAAGGCAAGTGTATAAAGTGCTAGTGTTAAAAGTATATATATTTTAAATACCTTTTAAGAAATATATTTAATAATAATGCTCTCTATTTCTCCATTATATATAACATAATTATATTACATAAATATGAGTGCCAATTGAAAGTTATTGACAATTGTCTCCCTAATTGTCAATTCTGATTGATTTACCAATTGTGCAGGTATAACCTATTGCTAATTGTCTACCTTATGAATTCTTTTGTGTGGATGAAGAATCATGAATTACCATTGAAATATATATTTTCACATACAGTATTTGACAATACCATTCATCATGTTCACTTTTGATTTTTACACATTCCCTAGATGTTTGAAAGGTAAAAAATTAATGCATCTATGTCCAGTGGCAGGCTGGAAACTAGCTAGTGGTCCAAGGTGGCATAACTGAGGGTGTCTTTGTGCTCCTAAGCTAGGGGGTTAGGCAAAGACAAAAAAATTTCAATAATGCTGTACCGAGATAGGTTAGGAATTCTTTAGTACAATGCCCTCACCTTTGCATTGGTAAAAAATGTGGGGATGAGTTAACATTATGCCACATTAATAAAAATAGTGTTTAAAGCTAACTGTAAGACACTAAAAATATAAAATTAATTTAATTAATTAGCTTTGCCAATATAATGGCCATGTTTTTTTATCCAAGTACTATTTGATGGATATTTAGTTGAAATTCAATGATTCTTCTCATTGATGTTTTTTGTCAAGGTGGATGTCTTTCTCTAAAAGAGGCTTGTTTGTCTCTCATCTTGACTAATTTGTTTGAAACACCAAAGCAACTAAGCAAGTCCTGAACTAGAAGTTATGTATTCATATTGTTAACTGTCAGTAATACTGTATTAAGCCATACAGTTGTCGAGAATTTGCCTCCAAATGTCATCCTCAACAAGTCACATAGTTTTCATAGTATATTTATATATTAACGAAGTAAAGAATTCCAAATGTCTGTTACAAATTTCCAAACGAATCTCACTACTCACACCGTCAGATAGATAGCACACGGACTATAACTTTCTCTCTCTTTCGCTCACTATAGTTCCTCACTCACTGAATGTCTCAGTCCGACTAACTCTCTCGCTCTCGTGACCACACCACATACACCTTCATCCTATCAATCACTGTTACATAACTAGAATATAATTAATCAAATATCGAATATTCGAATATTCGAACTCAATTAATTAATCGAATATTCGAACTCAACAACGAACGTACAACTAATAAAATTTAATCAACTAGAAACAAGGGCCTTTGAACCGGTATAGCACGATGTGTAACTCGTAGGTTAGGCGTAGATAGTATACTGTATAGATGCGTAGAATTGTAGCTAAATTTTTGATTGATGAATAGACGCAGACGTAGATATAGATGTGGCAGGTAGGTGGCAGGCAGGCAACTAAAATATGACAGTAAAAACTACTAAGCTAAACTGCTTAAACCATGCAGCAAAACACAATGTCAATGTCATTAACAAACTAACTATAAACAATAAAGAATATAACTATTAAATTTACGTATTTTGGTTTACACTTGTGCTCCAATTGTCGTAGAAAAATTTTAGTTGAATAATTTGCGCGTAATTAAACGTCTTTACTATACGACAGTCAAACGTAGATTTAAATGTGTGACCTGTGTCACGCAAAAGCTACCAAGGCAGTGTAGCCTGAAGGCAATTAGCTATACAATAGCACAATAAAGCACAATGCTGCATTACTTCGAACTAACATACAATGCTTGTGAAACAGCCCATCAAAAGGTAATTATTATTACATTCCATCATTAGTTTTTGGAAAGAGTGAAAGGATATCTTCTTTGCTTGGTTTTGTCAATTTGGATTCGTTGGCCGTTTTGGCTTTTTTCTTGGTTGATCGAAATCCTTTTTGCTTTTCAATATTTTTGTTAGCTGGTGTGTTAGATATTGGTTGGAGGCATGGTTGCTTTTGCAGCGATGAAAAGAGGTTCTGTGCAGCATTGATTTGTTTGTCTAACTGTTGCAATGCCTATTTGTTGATACATGACTCCGTTTGTTCTGACAATGTAAGAAGTTTCCTTGATGCCTTGTATATTATTTGGCACGTGGAGATGTGATGCTAAGAGTCCCAATTCCTCAGGTGCATATAGAAATCTTGTGATTGTGAACTGTTTAAAACTTTCATTGCAATATCATTTGTCTGTTTGGTGTCAACAGATAAAAAGTGTTGTAACAGGTGTATGTGTTTGCATATGGTGTGCTGAATGAGATAGTCATGACAGGTGCATGTATACTGGTGTATGCACACTGAAATGCTACATTCTGTGCATCTCAACTGACACGTGTCTATGCATGTATGCTGATACTGTATATGTGTCGGAACCATTTTCCTTTTTTATCAGCCATTTTGATTCGTCAACGATTAAACACTATCAATTTTGAATTTTCAATCCTTTGCTGTTGTTGTGGGGATCTTGTATGGTCTTTAATTTGTTAGTGCTCTTTCCTTTTATTAACCTCTTTTATTAACCTCTGAAACAGTTTGTCTCGGGTGTACTTAAGGAGGTTGAACAAGCAGTTGTCAACTCTTCTGTGTATTTCCCGTCCAGGTACTTATACTTGAAAACACGATGAAATGCCTTCACAAGCATATTGGTATTAATTCCCATTCCTTTCCTGTAGCAATATGCCCACGATTCTTCCCTGCCTTACCATTTATTTTGAAAATATTGACAGAATTCCAAGCTTAGTGATGGCAGGCGCTCAAGAAATTAATGTTCATCTAATGCATGTGCTTAGCTTGAAAAATTATTACTTTCTAAACATTTTTGATACTCTTTATTTGATTTGACTCCTTTCAGAATCACAAACTGTATATGGTTTAAGGTGTCGGCAGTATATAAATGAAAAAAAAAAGTTTCGCTCTGTATCGCTCTATTGCCGTCCTTTACTTAGTTTCTGACTATTTTCTGGTGCGAATCAATCAATTTTTTCGCCACTAGAAATGGCATAACTAATTTATCTACTATAATTAATGTATCCTAAACAACTTACAGTCTTTCTTAAAATGATAGAACAAGTCTCTCTCCGTTTAACGTTTGGCACGAGCTTATTATCGCCGTCTTTTGTGCCCAGTAATTTCAGTTGTTGATATGTTAATGTGATCTAGAAAATAAAAACGGAACTGCAGGTTGTCGGTACAATATTTTGTATACGTGGTGAGAAAGGTTGAAAAATCTGGTTACCAACATATGTCATGTACTTGGTATATTTGTACACAATATTAACCTCTCAATTGAGGTACCATAACTGTAGCAACCCACCACCGTGTTTGTACACCTACCTCATCCTGAAAACTCATTTCGTGACGGAAGCTCCCAGAACTGTTGTGCCTTGATGCAAGCCATAAAGCTCCCTCGTCTGACAAACCAATAAACAAGCGTGCATAACGCCCTTTAAAAATAGCCTTGCCAGGATGCTTTATAGATAATTCCTTAGTTGCCAAGATATTGTGGGTACCGCCGAGTACTTCATACACATATTCATTGATCTTGTTTGGGAAAAATTCATCTTTACCCTTCAAACCAACAATAGACAAGTAAAGAGGCTCATATGATCCATTTGGGTGTCTTTCCATATTCGCCTTTAGTTGGGCCAAGAAAACCTCATCAACTCTTCTGATCATTCGGGTAACAGGAGGCATTTTAATTTGAGAGACCAAAACATAGAACTGACCACCTTGGTAATTTAGCAAACAAAAATGTACAGTTTATATATGCATTAAATAACCAAGATTTCAACATTTCTGGTGTTCTTTATAAAACGTTTAAGCTGAGGTATATCTTTTTTCTAATATAGAAACACCTAATTAATGCAGCATGTTCAAAAAATTGGAAGGGAAAACTGAACATTGCATTTGCTTTTTCTGTGTTTATGTTAAATACGTTGCGCTACAGCTCATAACAGGTCATCGTGTCTTTCATTAAGAAGAAAGGAACAAATTTGATAAATACATACCAACTTCGCATTCACATGTTCTGTTTTGAAATTCTGTTTCTTTAGCTGCTAAGAGGACATCCGGTTCACACTTTTTCATCTATGCTTCAGTCTCGTAAACAGGAGTAAGCTGGTCCACAAGAGTCAAAGATGATTTTCGATTTTCCACTTCGCTTTGCTTTTCAGACGCACCAGTATCTGTTATATCCTTACTTTGCTGCGAAATCGTATCAGGGGAGAAGAGGTTCATATTGTCTAATATTTCATTGCACCTTCTTACCCATTCATAAACATCATCGACCGCAACTAGCTCTTTAAATTCACCATCACTTGTTGACCAGTCATATTTTTTATGCGTAAGATAAGCGGTCTTTCTTTTTTGCTCACGCCTAGGTGCGAAAGACAGCTATAGAAATAAAGAAATATTAGCCTCGTTTTGTTCGATATACAGTATCTCACGAAGAGCAATGTGTTGAAATTCAGCTTGGCGCCTTTCTGGTATTAAAGCGTCAGTTTTTATAATATTCCCAACAAATTTAAAGTGATCAACTAAAGTTACGTTTACGCTAGTGCAATTTACTTGCATGACCATGCTGTTGTAGCTAAAGCATCTCTCGCGCGCATAGGAGGTCACTTAAATCCATTTTACGATACAACGAATGTAGACCAATCATTGTTTTGCTTCGTTAAACAAGTAACTGTGCAGTAAAGGTGAGCAAGAAACATCATTGCGGCAAATCCATGGATGCTGCAGTTGCCAACAGCGTGTAAAAAACCTATGTGCATGTGAGCAACGCTAAGCCTAAGCAATAATATCATGTAGTGCATGAATATGCATGTGATTGAACATGCATGTTCAGTTTCATAGTGCGGCACGCACGCGGCATGCTGATATAGTGGATATTAGTCTTAATTTCGAGTGGAATTATACACACTTCAAATTCAAAGTTAAAGGAAAAATGAGTCAACAATAGGTCCCTGGCAGGAATCGAACCTATGCTTTTACGTGCATGTCGAAACCCCTAAAATTTACGTGCATCGAGTAAAAATCACAATTGATTGTGGATATACTCCACAGACTGGAACAGTCAGGAACACACACCCAATGGTGGGCGGTTGTCCAACAAATTAGTAACTATTCCATCTGTTTATTTTTATTTTTTACGCCCCTTAATTTACAAAAAACTTTTCAAAAAGTTACTCATGACGTTACCTTTTTGTCCACAAAAACCTACAGGTTATAACATACGTAGTGCGCGTAATATAGCACCACGATAGCTGCGATAGAGCCTACATTGACCCGTTCTGTTGAAATAATAATAATAAAATGGACCCCGTCCGGTAAAAAGGGGGACACAGACGTTTGCGCAAAACCCGTATGCTTCCAAGAAATAGCTTGAGCCGTCGTCTCAAGCACAACGCGCATAAATTGATTAAGGAGCGCGGCTTTATCGTTAAATTTGCCATGGGTATATGCGCGGCGTTTCACCGTCGCGCGTGGGGTAACTTGGAACCATATGACAAGACGTACGGAGTACTTGGATATCAAAAGCTGAATCAGTTCTTTTATTTGGGAACCTGTGACTTCGGGAGGCAGATTAGCCAAGTCATTCGTCCCTAATTCCAGGATAACAATATCAGACGCAAACTCCGACACAACGCCCAGATCAAACGCGTCGACTTTCTGCACAGTGCGTCCCCCACCCCATGCAGGCGAATGGACACTGTACCTTGCAAACCAAAGTCCGCCGCGGTACGCGCATCAAAACCAATATGCAAAAACACAATATAAAAAACGTTTTTGTTAAGCAATCGATTCTTGTCAGTTAACTTTGGCGACTGATTCTTCTAGCTTATGAGTCACCTTATTTTACCGTTCTGGTGATGCCGAGGCTCCTCTCTATCCGGATATCTGCCGGAACGCCATTTCTCGCCATCTTTACACTTGTCTAACACTATTATATAATCCTCACACTATCTTGACCCCTTAACCCAAATATCTTAACCAGCATTAATAAAGATAGATTCTATGTCTTCAAGTAGTGAACACGGGTTTAGCAGCAGCTCTTGCAGCGAAAGTGCCACAAATGAAAATTGCCTGCATGGTATAAAGTATATATCAAATATATTTTACCTATACATATGTAGGATCCTAGGTATGTGTTACCTCGTACCATGTGCAGGTTACTTTGCCAGTTTGCGTATCGCCAAAAGTGATTCACAACGTTGACTTTATACTCCAAAACTTTATTTAATTATAGTTATCAAAACTTTAACTCTAATAAATCTGACTTCGTATATAGATGTTGCTCCTTCAACGACCTGTGTCGATTCATTCATCCTCTATATATCTCATGCACTATTTAATTACTGATTAACTATTATTAACAATTACTACCTTTCTTCCTATTGGGTATGTTCTATAGTAATAACGTCATAGATTTAACTTATAAACATAAAAGACATTATTATGAACACTGTCTAACATATGCAGCATCAGAGCTTGATTACGTGTATTGCATGTTTATTTTGGTATTACATAAAATATTGCTCGATCCAAATGTAAGATAAAGATTACTCCAGATAAAGATGAAATAAATGTTCATGCATGTGCTTACCCTGAAAAATTATTGTACTTTCTAAGCATACTTTAAATTACTTTTTATATTAGATTAACTTTTTCTTGTTCCGGCACAGGTTTCTTGCTTTTGTTGTCTTTTTGCTCCACGCAACCTTCCCCGCCTTCCCGCATTTCTTCCGTCTGTCCCTTTGAAAATCTAAAATTTATAGAGTTTAGAAAATAAATAGTCGCATGATTGTTGAATACACCAATTTGTCATAATGTACAATTGTACACCAATTGTGGATAGTTCAAATCAGTGAAATGACTGTTGTTTTGTCAAATGAAATGATTGTTATCTTACAAATTCAGAGTCGTCAGTTTTCGAAATGTTTTCCGCTTCCATCACTTGAACATTGGCTTGTCAACATTGAGGTGGCCCTAAAATTTATACAGTAAAAGGCTTCAAATCTTCAGTGCGAGTATTTAAATAAACTAATGATTTAATATTCAGGGTGACCGGTGACTGCAAATGCTTTATTATTCAGGGATTGTGCGAACTGATTGGAGACTAGATTAACTGCAGGTCTATATCCTCGTGTTTCCTTCTTTTTGGTGTTTGATCAAGCTGCCTCCTTTCAGCGTGTGAAGACTTTTCCAAAAGTTTATCCAATTTATTTGAAATTGCATCAAGCTTGTCAACAATTTCCGCCATAAAATCCTGTGTGTGCGGTGCATGGCTTGGTTGACTCTATGCATCTTTTTAATATGAAATTTACAGAATTGGCGAGTCAATAACGCTTTCTTTGCCCCGTCGTCGAGGGATGGGTCTCCCTACAGCGTAGTCTTCTCCAGGTCTAAGCGACCGTGCTTTGAATTTCCGATAAAATTTCTCACGGTGCGCAGGAGGACACATAACTTCGGTCGAACCTTTAACGGCATCCTCGTAAGTCTTACGATCGTCTGCGTCGATGGCGTAAAAATGGCTTGCTGCCGGACCACGGAGAAACGCTGGTAGTCTTCGGGCTTCCAGCTGTTGGCATCGCAACATGCATCAAACTCTCTCAGCCACGTTGCCAAATCAGAACTACCATAAAATGTTCTTGGTAGAATAATACTCATCTTGTATAATTGTCTTTATTCCATGCGGAGATGTGATGCTAAAAGTCCCAATTTCTCAGATACAAAATTTTGTGATTGTGAACTGTTTAAAACTTCGATTGCCATATCATTTGTTTCTTTGGTGTCAAAGTACAAAAAATCTTTTTGGTCAATCTTGGCACTAAAATAGTTAAAGTTAAGTGCAGTTATGTGGACTCATTTTTCTTACAGTTCCACAACCAAATTTATTTTGTCAAATCAACCCACTTCACTTGGCAATGGACAGCGTTACCTGCATCTGGTTTCATAGATTTATGCAGAGTATTAGATCAGGCTTTGTAAGCTCATCTAGAATTTTCGATTACAATATTTACATAGCATAAAGAAGGAGTTATATTTGCTTTCCTTTGCATGCCGTCAATTAATTTTGATCGCTAATTTTTATTTTAAAAAAAATTATCGTATTTTGCTGTTACGAACTGTATCATTGACGTGTCATGTCGTTTCATTGGTCACGCCGTTCAAGATGGAAGTTAGTAGCAGAATCCTTACCACTAGCGTTCTGCGTTTGTTGGAATTGATCTCTTCCCACGTCGATCGCAACGCCGCCACCTAGCTATCGTCTAAAATCTTCCAATCGTTCATCGCTCCCCAGAATAATTCCAATTCTAGGTGATTTGGGGGCTCGTCTTTCTTTCGGCCGCCGCGAGCCTTTGCATGAGTTGCACTCGCTTGGTTCCCGTGTTCGCTTTTACGGCCTGCGCACAGAGAGGCTTTCTCTTCTCTGGCTGCTCAAAATGCACTTTTTTAGGTGGTGGTATTGGTGGTGGTGGTATTGGTGGTGGTGGTATTGGTGGTGGTGTCGTGGTGGTCTCCGCCGATTCGGTTGGTTTCGGGAGTAAATTTCGTTTCGGAGGCGTTCCCTCTACTACACCTGTGCTTGAGCCGGTCGTTGTCGACTTGCGCTTACGGCCGACGAATGCTTCGCTCGTGCGCGTCCTCTCTTGGCGTTTCGTCACCTTTTTCGCCAACTTCATTACAACATCATACCCAAGGCCATGAATTGATGGTGTATCATGCTTTGACCTGCCAATATACACATTGAAGTCAATTGTATACCCATTTGAGCTATCCTCTAATAGCAGAGCTTTATCTGCCATTTTGTGGGCTTGTCCTACCTTTGCATGCAACTATGTGTCCTGAGGAGCTAAGGGCGCGATCCCCAATATTACGATATTTGAAAAGGTATTTATGTATTTGTCATATTCAAACAAAGAATTGTGTTATATTTCGAATTCTGATCAGCGCTGAAGGCCAAACTTCAAGATTGCGTCGTATGTAAATATGACCCGTCATCCATGACACAACAATATCTGTTCGCTAAAAATACATAAATACTTGCCTTCGATCGCTATCAGAGTCAGCCTAAAGATGATTCTAAACATCTTCTTTATCACTGGATAGACCTTCGTCATTAGATTTATGATTTCTGAGGTGTAACATATCGAGAATATCGTTCGTCGATATAGCCATTTTCGCAATTGGAAAGCAACAAAAATGGCAAAGCATCACTTTGTGCGCAACGCCCTTATAGTATAAAAATAGTCACATATAGGGCTGAAATGCTTGGTCTACACAACTCAAATTTGCCAGGCTTGTTTTTCCATGACTTTTCATTTTGTGCCATGCTTTAACGCTGTCCTTCACCATGCATGCTTTACATCCTTGGTCATGTTACTTGCCAATACCCGATGGAAACAGTTGGCAAACAAAACAAAACGCAGCATCTTTTTTGACTGAATATTCCACATGTGAATATGTTTGAAACCACGAGGATGAAAAATGACACTGCTTTGACTGAGTTATATCAGGGTTTCGTGGATACTTAGCAAGTTTTGGTTGGAACGGATCTTGCTGGATGACATATACTCTATCTTTATCCGTCAGATTGGTTCTCCTGCTGCCGGGATCACGATCAACTGGGATAAACGCAGTAGCCGTTG
The DNA here is from genome assembly GCF_004324835.1 of Dendronephthya gigantea. NCBI lineage: Eukaryota > Metazoa > Cnidaria > Anthozoa > Malacalcyonacea > Nephtheidae > Dendronephthya > Dendronephthya gigantea. Next base: position 222,170 of record NW_021163062.1, on the reverse strand, counting down.
ACATTTCTTCGTTCTTGTACTTGTGTAAAAGACCATAAAACACACGCCTTACATATATATCCACAAGTGAAAACCTTCCGCAGCTCAGTTTTCTGAGCATTAATAATGACACATTAAATTTCACGCTGTTTTGGGATAATTTTTGCTAAGAGTAATGGTTCCCCTAGCCGCTTTATTTCTGTCAAACAAAACGATATTTATTAATACATTCCATTAAAATTCCAAATATTTATGCTCAGAAAAGGGTGGAGGCAAATTACCGCCAAAACAACGAAGCAAAGCAAGTTGAAAATAATAATTATATAAAATAATAAAATAATGATTATAAAAATAAAATAATGATTATAAAATCAAACGTTAGCAGGATGAACATGGCAGATCCGAAGATCCCCGCACCATTCACCCTATGGCCAAAAAAAAACTCACAAAAAGTGTGAGAATATAGATAAGAGATAAAGATAAAATAGATAAAGGCGCTAAAGCGCTACATAAGAAGTGATCACTAGTAAAGTTTGTCAATTGTCAAGGTTAGATAAGTAAATGTAACGTAGGACAGCTTCTTATATATAGATTTTTATAACATTTTAATTGCTTGAAGAATTCTCCCCCCCCCCGATAACTTCGGTATAATTTATATTGCCCGCTTCGATTAAAATGGACCCCGTCGGGTAGAAAAATGGCGTCACGGAAGGTCGTGTAATGCCATGGTGTGTCCATAAAACACTCTCGGTGCCTTCTTTAAAACTGTACCTGTAGATAATTATTCAGCATTAAACGCTGCTTTTCAAAACGAGGGTTTTTCTTTCGCGGGAAAAGCATGCATACGCATACCAATTTTACGCGATATTGATCTAGCATTAGAGCAACTAAGTCGTCAATGCGTTAACCGACTTTTTCGGGCCTTAAGGCGGACAAATCGTTTGTGCCTATTTCCAGAATAACAATATCTGAGACACACCGAGAAACTACGCCTAAATCAAATTTGCGGATCTTCTCCACTGTTCTACCCCCTATACTTTGTAGAGAAACTCTCGCTGTGCCTTGAGTTGAAAAGTTGGCCACATGCGAACATCCCGTTTACGTTTCAGATCGGGTGCCAAGATAGATAGGGCGCCAAGCCCATCATATAAGAGGTTTAATTATCGTCGGCAAGACGTATCCCCTTGGGGGCCTGTTGCAATGTAGCTATATTTTTTAACGAGGGCTAATTTCCCTAGTTTCATATTTCCGGTTCATAAAAAGTATTCGGTTAGTCGTTTCCAGTATGCTTGCGTATTCTGGGTTCAAGAGACGTCTTTAAGTGTTTAATCTAAGTGCATGTATTTTATTTTGTATACTCATTGTTTGTTGAGACCACCGTCTTCTAAGGGTAAAGCTATAGTGTATCATTTACCGCTGTTTTCACTAACGCGTTTCTCTTAGGTAGGTTCATGGCATATTTTACGATTTTCCCGCTATTTCTCAACAAATAACTGCTTTGCCTCTTTAATGGTATTTCTATTTTGAAGTATTCTTCTTCGTCAAGTCTTGACATATCTATAAAAAACAATTATTTATAACAAATATAGTTGACGTCGTACATCATACCATTCACTGTCAAATATTACCCAGGGTGGGTAGGGGCATGCATATATTAGTGAGTGTGTCATTAATATGCATTAATAATATACATATAAATTAATATGGAAAGCTCGACATAAACTTACACCAGCGAATGATCCTAAGGGTGGACAATTCTTCACAATATCAACAATAGGTGATATCTTATTTGTGATTTCATGTACGTCTGCAAGGTTATTTAATTGGCCTTTTGTTCCTGAAATGGAAGATTAACTTGGTTGTCCGACTGCGTGCGGCTCGAGGCATGATAAGAAATTTTTCGATTTGACGTAAATAGAAATTTTTCCATTTGACGTAAATAATACCTTTAAATTTTGCAAACTGTGTCTTTGAGCAGAGCGATTTGCCAAGTGAGAAGATCGAGCTTGTGCATGGTGCTTATGCGTGACCCTCTGAAATGGTGAGAATATCGTCATAACTTCTGTCTGTGGTCAAACATTTTACCTTTCTGATCTAATGCGTGTTTCGCCGTCCGTTCGCAGGTAAACCTTGTTCGGCGCAACGTTCTCGAAGAGCTGTTAAACTGATCTCGCTCGGTGGCTGATGTAGTTGGCGTTGTGTTGTTCGACTGTGTGCGGCTCGAGGCATGATAAGAAATTTTTCGATTTGACGTAAATAATGCCTTTAAATTTTGCAAACTGTGTCTTTGAGCAGAGCGATTTGCCAAGTGAGAAGATCGAGCTTGTGCATAGTGCTTATGCGTGACCCTATAGTTGACGTCATACATCATACTATTCACTGTCAAATATTACCCAGGGCATGCATGTATTAGTGAGTGTGTCATTAATATGCATTAATATACAAATTAATATAAATTAATATGGAAAGCTCGACATAAACTTGCACCAGCTAATGATCCTAAGGGTGGACAATTCTTTACAATATCAACAATAGGTGATATCTTATTTGTGATTTTATGTATGTCTGCAAGGTTATTTAATTGGTCTTTTGTTCCTGAGATGGAAGATTAACTTGGTGAAAAAGTAAAAAAACCCTTTTTACTGTCATCATAAAAACTTTACTATCCTAAATATTGTTGTATCTTTGGCTTTATTTACGGAGCGCTAAACCTAGGGCTATTCATCCAGCCTGCGTGTTTTTACATCCCTAGCCTTTGCCCAATTTGTAACTCTTCATCATTACAAACTACAAATTTTCTCGCAGCCACTGAACACATTTCTTCTTTTTCATTCACTGCCAAATATTACCCAGGGTGGAGGTAACCCGAGGCATGCATTATTAGTGGATGCATATGTCATGTGTATACATACATATAAATATAAATATAAATATAGAAAGCTCAACATAAATACTTACACCAGCGCATGTTCCTAAGGGTGAATATCTTTTTACAATATCAACAATTGGCGAGATTTTATTTGTGATTTCTTCTTTTCTTACATCATAAGTTGTTTTCATAATCTTGGAAATTTTTACCACGTTTGGCTTATTTAGCCGAGCTTCCTTCTGTATTGCCACTACAAGTTCTGAGTGAGTGGGACTGTGGACTTCCTTGCCTTTTTAAAACGCTCTCAAATGACAGGTCAGCAGGATGTAATAGCCTTTCTTTTTTAGTGTCATATTTGCGAATGTGTTTGAAGCGGTTCTTTATCGCCTCTCACCGAGAACCCTCGAATATTTTAGGAATATACGTTTTACAATTATGCATGAGTTGCCGCAGCTTGTATCTATGGAAATACATGCATTGGCGAAAGAGGCCAGCCTACATAGTGCCCCTATTTGCACATCTGTAATTCATTGTGTCGCCTCCAATGTTGTGATCTGTCGAAATGTATGTCTCATGCCGTTTCATTGGTCACGCCGTTCGGGATGGAAGTTAGTAGCAGAATCTTTTCCACTAGCGTTCTGCGTTTGTTGGAATTGATCTCTTCCCACGTCGATCGCAACGCCGCCACCAGGCTATCGTTTAAAATCTGCCAATCGTTCATCGCTCCCCAGAATAATTCTAATTCTAGGTGATTTGGGGGCTCGTCTTTCTCCCCGGCCGCCGCGAGCCTTTGGATGAGTTGTACTCGCTTGGTTCCCGTCTTCGCTTTTACAGCCTGCGCACAGAGAGGCTTTCTCTTCTCTGGCTGCTCAAAATGCACTTTTTTAGGTGGCGGGGCTGCTGGTTGTGGTGGTGGTATTAGTGGTGGTGTCGTGGTGGTCTCCGCCGACTCGGTTGGTTTCGGGAGTAAATTTCGTTTCGGAGGCGTTCCCTCTACTATACCTGTGCTTGAGCCGGTCGTTGTCGACTTGCCCTTACGGCCGACGAATGCTTCGCTCGTGCGCGTCCTCTCTTGGCGTTTCGTCACCTTTTTCGCCCTAGGCCGAGGCACGCCCGGAGAACCCTTGCCGAGGCCTTTCTAGCCTGTCTTGTAACTACAACATTTGGTTCTGGGTATTATCTTTATATTTTGTGACTTCAAAAGCAAATATTAAAATAGAAAAACACCAGACAGACAACCAAAATCACAATTGTCAAGGTTAGATAAGTAAATATAACGTAGGACAGCTTGTTATATGTAGAATTTCATAATATTTTAATTGCTTGAAGAATGGCCCCCGATAACTTCGGTATAATTTATATTGCCTGATTCGATTAAAATGGACCCCGTCGGGTAGAAAAATGGCGTCACGGAAGGTCGTGTAAAGCCATGGTGTGTCCATAAAAAACCCGATTATTTATAACAAATATAGTTGACATGCATATATTAGTGAATGTGTCATTAATATGTATTAATAATATACATATAAATTAATATGGAAAGCTCGACATAAACTTGCACCAGCGCATGATCCTAAGGGTGGACAATTATTTACAATATCAACAATAGGAGATATTTTTTTGTGATTTCATGTATGTCTGCAAGGTTATTTAATTGCTCTTTTGTTACTGAGATGGAAGATTATCTTGGTGAAAAAGTAAAAAAAAACTTTTTACTGTCTTCATAAAAACTTTATTATCCCAATATTGTTGTATCTTTAGCTTTACTTACGGAGCGCTAAACCTAGGGATATTCATCCAGCCTGCGTGTTTTTACATCCCTAGCCTTTGCCCAATTTGCAACTCTTCATCATTACAAACCACAAATTTCCTCGCAGCCACTGAACACATTTCTTCCTTTTCATTCACTGCCAAATATTACCTAGGATGGATGGAGGCAACCCAAGGCATGCATTATTAGTGCATGTGTCATGTGTATACATACATTTATGTCTGTCATCTTGCGCGAGTAATCTTTGTGTTATTTCCTCACATGTCGCCCCATGGATGTTGCATTTCCGTAGCTCGTTACTGGGCATTTTTCCCGCGGTCTTAATTACGATTGAAAGAGCCAAACACGAGTTTGGGATATTTTGAGCTAGGGGTTACAATTACCCCTAGCCATTTTATTAATAAAATGACGTAATATTTATTAACTTTAACAGAACTGATTAACTATATAACTTTACATATGTATCACATTGTTTTGCCCAGTAAGGTGAGGGTAAAATTTACAATAACGCCCCCCCCCCTAGCCCCGAATACCATCACAACCAGGTTCATGGATGCAGGCATGGGGAGGAGGTGGGATGTATGAAATTGTTTCGGAATAGTTTATGACTTGCTTCGCCAGCTGACTTTTAGCGACTAAGTTGAAATGTTTGAGTGTGTCTTATGACAGCACCCTGAAAATATAAATAAATATAAATGTAAATATAGAAAGCTCAACATAAATGCTTACACCAGCGCATGTTCCTAAGGGTGGGTATCTTTTTACAATATCAACAATAGGTAAGATCTTATTTGTGATTTCTCCTCTTCTTACATCATAAGTTGTTTTCATAATCTCGGAAAGTTTTACCACGTTCGGCTTACTCAGCCGAGCTTCCTTCTGTATTTCCAGTACAAGTTCCGAGTGAGTTTTTTCGTCGTGGGACTGGGGAGACCTTCTTGCCGTTTTCAGAACGCTCTTACATGACAAATCAGCAGGATGTAATAGCCTTCTTTTTTAGTGTCATATTTGCGAATGTGTTTGAAGCGGTTCTTTATCGCCTCTCACCGAGAACCCTGGAATATTTTAGGAATATATACGTTTTATAATTATGCATGAGTTGCTGCAGCTTGTATTTATGGAAATACATGCATTGGCGAAAGGGGCCAGCCTACATAGTGCCTCTATTTGCAGATGTGTAATTCATTGTGTCGCCTCCAATGTTATGATCTGTGAGCCGAAATAACGCAACCATCCGTTGGCTGTGCCATTGCTAAATAATATGTCCCCAGGCTTTGGCATTTTCTGACGTGTTTCGTTTTCGAGTTCGTTTGTCCAGCGTGTTTTTTGTAAGAAGACAACATCATATCTTTGTCGTTTAAAAAGGTCGAGGGCTGTTTGTCCCCTTTGTCTGTCTTTGTCTGTCCAGTCCTTGTGCGTTTATAGTTAAAATACCGACTACACATTAACACTTAACTGATTTGATATAGTCCAAAGATTGAATCTCAAAAAAATACCTGAAGCCTCTCCTTGTTTCTTCGTATTGTTTTATCTCCATTCTGGGCTGCTTGATTAGTAATTTTTTGCCGTTGCCTGTTTCGTCGTCCATTAGGTGAAGCGGTCATTCTCCAAGCCTGTGTTGTTGTCTGTTGAGTTCGTTTCGTTCGGTAAGACAACTGGGGTTTTGTTATTTTCTTCTACGTTTCTATTGCATGTTTTTCGCTAGAACTCTTCTTCGTCTCTCATCTTGTTGTTCCGCCTCAATCCTTGGGTGGTTCGTCATTTTCCATGGACTTTTCATCGGTTTGATCCTGGGGTTTAATTGGTTTTGGCTCTTTGTAGGACAATTAATGGCGATATGCATGCCCTAGTTCTTAAAGCGTCGGAACTGGTCAGCGCGCAATTTCTCCGACTGTGCCCGAATTCTTTGCATGTCGCACAGTATGGTTGTTGTCCAGAGTGAATTACTTTACCCCACTCTTCTTCTAGTTTAAACCGAAAGTACATTTTTAACCAAACAAATGCTATTTACTATTTTTTTCTAAAGTTTATTTGGGAGGTTATTTGTGAGAGTATCGATAATGTTTTAGGATGAATGAATAGTAAAGTGTTTGCATTTTTAAATAAAGATCGAATGATTCCAGTAAGTTGCGTATAGTTTTCAATGTCGATCAATTAATAACAAAACATTCAAAACACAAAAATTTTATTTCTATTCATTTTTATGCCAGCTCTACGTTATTAGGGATTTATTAAATCAATGTCTGTAATCTATAAAAAGTCAATATCTGTAATCTACAATACGAGTGATTTTAATACTCATTTAAAGAATTTATGCAACCTAAAAAGTTCGTTGCACTAAAAGACCTGAATTTTTTGAAAATAACAACCAACATTCTGCAATGGAATCACACTAAAACAGTACTATATATAGCAATTAAGTTAATGCGTTCTAAATTGAATTTTGAAAAAGTATTGTGATAGATGCCACCTAGCTCTTTGGTCATAAATGTAGTACTTGGGCGTGACCAGTTAATTCCTAAAACTGCTAGGGAGAGCATAATATCACGCTGTATAATATAAGAATAGTCATTCAAATAGGTTCTGTTTTAAATTGTGTATGATTCGGTACTCATGGACGTCGTCAGCTTCGAGTACACGCAAGATTCAATGAACAAGCATATTGAGCGTGAGTATCCGTATATGACTTGTTGCTGTGTGAGTTAGTCTAAAATACTCAGGACGCTAATATAATTTTGATATAATATAATTTGTTTCACATAGAAATTCGTCGATACAATCAATAGTTTGAGGAGATGTTCTCTTGAGAACATAAAGCGAGACTGTATGCTTACAAAAATTTTACAAGTTATTTTATACTCTAGTTAGTAAAGGCGAGGCGGAGAACAATTAAGATTAGTGTCAAGATAATTAAGGAGTGTTGACACCATTAGGCAAGAAGTGATAATGAGCTATAAATATGTACAAGTGTTGCTGCCAAGAGGAAATATAAGGTGAAAGATTAAGCTAGGCGTCTATTTCAGAATTATAAACTATAATCTAGGCGAGGCTATATCCTAAAAGAATTATACATTTAAATAATTTTGTTAAAAGTTCCTTGCGCGCCGTCCGGAAACCACATAGGAATGCGCAAAGTTATTCGGTGACAAGGCGCAACAGTAGCCCCATGCTCCCGGGTAGTGAGTTTGGTGAGGGAGTCGTATGGAATCGTTTGCAGCCGAAGCACTTCTTGATGACACGTCTGGAGGGTCTTCTCAGCCGTGGAATCCAGCATCTCTCGTACTTTCGTCATCGTTTGATTCACTCCCCGTTGAGGGAGTGAATCCATCCATCTAAGTACATCCATCTAAGTACTAACTTCACCCGACTTGTTTTAATTTCGGTGATCAGACGAGAACCGGTTTTTTTCCTATTTTATTTGTTATACTACATATTTACAGTTGTTTGTGTTTTACTACGTTATCTCGTTTGCCTTCTTTCTGCTAAGTTTATGGTCATAAATTATTTACATTTCTTTTCGCTATTCCTAATTGAGGCGTCGATCTATTTTACATGTCTTGTCTTTTAATTTTTTCTAATTTTTTTCCAAGTGTGGTTTGAAATATTAGCTTCCTATTTACAATTTTTGCGATCGCCTTTTTTATGCACCATTGTTCGTTGAAGGTGTTAACGTTCTGTCGTTTTTGTGCCAGTTTGTATTGGTATGTTACGTGGCTCTTGGCCGATGTGACAAAAAGTGAAAGGGGGAGAGTAGTTTCACCCCTCACATAGTGGTCTACAGTGGTAGACCATCTTTGTTGATGAGACGAGAATTGGTGCTTTCCAAGTGGTATGGACGTACCAAAAGAAGATATTGTTGAACAACACAAAACCAGATTAAACAAAAAACAGTGAAATACTTGTTCTTTTGGTGAACTGGGAGTCTTTGTTTATTGTGATGGTGAAGTCAAATACCTCAAATATTAAGACTGTAACAATAAAACTATTCATCAGGAAAATGAAATCCAACAAACACAAAGTCATCTTCATCACCTGGTGGTGGATAGTGTGCTCGAATACAGCTAACAGTACAAGATGGAAGAACAACTCGTATTTTTTCCCCTACTACTCCCCAACACCATCGTACTAGCTGACGGTACGCGACATGCCGAAAGACTTTATGTTCGGGACCTTCATAGCCTCTTCTTTCATACTTCTTTTTGTATTGTAACCAAGCGACCTGTAAAACCCATCGAATTAAACAGACTGCATGAAAACCTGGATTATCTGTTCTGCAGTGATATGGCGTGGTTGGCTTTTCCTGTACGAAAAACTCATCATTTTTATAAGCGACATGCTCAATTTCATGGCAGCAGACACATTCTTCCTCCCTATCAATTATCTGGCAATGTTCGCATAAACACCTAACAATAACAAATGATTATGCTGGCAGTGGTACACTTAAAGGACAAGAAGACTTAATTTGCCAAATATAAACTAAAAAAGTACGGTGTTTTACCAGTCAAGGTTACCCAAACGTTCTTCATTGTCAATCGACATACGCTCGTCTTCTATGTCAGCCGATGATTCATCACTACTGCTATTTGAATTTCGTCTTGGTTCGAACTGATAGCCCAGAACATCGCCCGTTTGTAAAATATTCAAATGAAATTCGTCTAAACTCTCAACTGAAGAACTAGAACAGCTTGAATCCCATGAATCCTGGATTGAGGAACTTAAAACGTGTGCATTCATGACAAACTCTATACAAAACACTTGTAAAGCGAAGCAACAACAAGCGTCGAAGCACGCAATGACGTCAAAAATGAGGGCGCTGACCGAATTCGCGTCTGCACTGGAAATAACAAAATTGCGTCGAAATATGCAAAAATCGCGAAAATTTGACGAGCGATTTCTGCTTTACTATAAAGAATTAGACCGAAATACTTCGGGAACAATCTGTTCAAGGTATTATCTTTCAAATAAACCCAACTTGTTTTTGGAGTGGAATTTCACCTTTAACCTCGATAATCAGACGAGACATTTCCTGAGAGAAAACAAAAGCTTTTGACGCGGCAAAGTCAAACAAATTGCAACAAAAGCTTCCCAGGTAACTTAATTAGTACGTTGGAATAATTTCCTGCCAATAAATGAAAAAAAGTCTACGACAAGAAGTATTCACAAATTGTCACCCATAACTTCGCCCGACTTCGCTTTAACTTCCATGATCAGACAACAAGCGGTGCTTTTCAAGTGGTATGGACGTAGACATTCCTAAGAGAAAACAAGAGCTTCTCGTGAACATTTCTCGGGGAAGTTAGGCGAACTGAAATAAAATATTCGCAGTTACTGTAACTTCATGAAAACGTGAGAATGATTTCCCACCAATAGATAAATAAATAAGTGGTTACCCGACCAAGTACTATCTTCGCCCGACTTGTTTTATCTTTGTTGATGAGACGAGAATCGATGCTTTCCAAGGGATATGGAGTAATGACGTACCAAAACAAGATGTTATTGAACAACACAAAACCAGATTGAACAAAAAAACAGTGAAATACTTGTTGTTTTGGTGAACTGAAAGTCTTTGTTTATTGTGATGGTGAAGCCAAATACCTCAAATATTAACACTGTAACAATAAAGCTATTCATCAGGAAAATGAAATCCAACAAACACAAGTCATCTTCATCACCTGGTGGTGGATAGTGTGCTCGAATACAGCTAACAGCACAAGATGGAGGAACAACCCGTATTTTTCCCCCTACTACTATCCAACACCATCGTACTAACTGACGGTACGCGACATGCCGAAAGACTTTATGCATGTTCGGGATCTTCATAGGCTCTTCTTCCATACTCCTGTTTGTATTGTAACCAAGCGGTCTGTAAAACCCATCGAATTAAACAGACTGCATGAAAACATGGATTATCTGTTCTGCAGTGATATGGCGTGGTTGGGTTTTTTACTGTAGGAAAACCTCATCATTTTTTTAAGCGACATGCTCAATTTCATGGCAGCAGACGCATCCTTCCTGCCTATCCATTATCTGGCAATATTCGCATAAACACCTAACAATAACAAATGATTATGCTGGCAGTGGTACACTTACAGGGCAAGAAGACTTAATTTGCCAAATATAAACTAAAAAAGTACGGTGTTTTACCAGTCAAGGTTACCCAAACGTTCTTCATTGTCAATCGACATACGCTCGTCTTCTATGTCAGCCGATGATTCATCACTAGTTCTGTTGGAATCTCGTCTTGGTTCGAACTGATAGCCCAGGACATCCCCCGTTTGTAAAATATTCAAATGAAATTCGTCTGAACTCTCACCTGAGGAACTACAACTACTTGAATCCGATGAATGCTGGATTGAGGAACTTAAAATGTTGGCATTCATGACAAACTCTATATAAAAAACTTGTAAATTAAAGCGAAGCAACAACAAGCGTCGAAGCACGCAATGACGTCAAAAATGAGGGCGCTGACCGAATTTATGCTTTACTATAAAGAATTAGACCGAAATACGTCAGGAACAATCTGTTTAAGGTATTATCTTCTATATAAACCCAACTTGTTTTGGGAGTGAAGTTTTCCTTTAACCTCGATGATCAGACCAGAACCGGTGCTTTTCAAGAGGTATCGACGTAGACATTTCCTGAGAGAAAACAAAAACTTTTGACGCGGGAAAGTCAAACAAATTGCAACAAAAGCTTCCCAGGTAACTTAATTAGTACGTTGGAATAATTTCCTGCCAATAAATGAAAAGAAGTCTACGACAAGAAGTATTCACAAATTGTCACCCATAACTTCGCCCGACTTCGCTTTAACTTCCATGATCAGACGACAAGCGGTGCTTTTCAAGTGGTATGGACCTAGACATTTCCTAAGAGAAAACAAGAGCTTCTCGTGAACATTTCTCGGGGAAGTTAGGCGAACTGAAATAAAATATTCGCAGGTACTGGAACTTCATGAAAACGTGAGAATGATTTCCTACCAATAGATAAATAAATAAGTGGTTACCCGACCAAGTACTATCTTCGCCCGACTTGTTTTATCTTTGTTGATGAGACGAGAATCGATGCTTTCCAAGGGATATGAAGTAATAACGTACCAAAACAAGATATTGTTGAACAACACAAAACCAGATTAAACAAAAAACAGTGAAATACTTGTTCTTTTGGTGAACTGGGAGTCTTTGTTTATTGTGATGGTGAAGTCAAATACCTCAAATATTAAGACTGTAACAATAAAACTATTCATCAGGAAAATGAAATCCAACAAACACAAAGTCATCTTCATCACCTGGTGGTGGATAGTGTGCTCGAATACAGCTAACAGTACAAGATGGAAGAACAACTCGTATTTTTTCCCCTACTACTCCCCAACACCATCGTACTAACTGACGGTACGCGACATGCCGAAAGACTTTATGTTCGGGACCTTCATAGCTCTTTTCCATACTCCTGTTTGTATTGTAACCAAGCGCCTGTAAAACCCATCGAATTAAACAGACTGCATGAAAACATGGATTATCTGTTCTGCAGTGATATGGCGTGGTTGGCTTTTCCTGTAGAAAAACTCATCATTTTTATAAGCGACATGCTCAATTTCATGGCAGCAGACACATTCTTCCTCCCTATCAATTATCTGGCAATGTTCGCATAAACACCTAACAATAACAAATGATTATGCTGGCAGTGGTACACTTAAAGGACAAGAAGACTTAATTTGCCAAATATAAACTAAAAAAGTACGGTGTTTTACCAGTCAAGGTTACCCAAACGTTCTTCATTGTCAATCGACATACGCTCGTCTTCTATGTCAGCCGATGATTCATCACTAGCTATTGAATTCGTCTTGGTTCGAACTGATAGCCCAGAACATCGCCCGTTTGTAAAATATTCAAATGAAATTCGTCTAAACTCTCACTGAAGAACTAGAACAGCTTGAATCCATGAATCCTGGATTGAGGAACTTAAAACGTGTGCATTCATGACAAACTCTATACAAAACACTTGTAAAGCGAAGCAACAACAAGCGTCGAAGCACGCAATGACGTCAAAAATGAGGGCGCTGACCGAATTCGCGTCTGCACTGGAAATAACAAAATTGCGTCGAAATATGCAAAAATCGCGAAAATTTGACGAGCGATTTCTGCTTTACTATAAAGAATTAGACCGAAATACTTCGGGAACAATCTGTTCAAGGTATTATCTTTCAAATAAACCCAACTTGTTTTGGAGTGGAATTTCACCTTTAACCTCGATAATCAGACGAGACATTTCCTGAGAGAAAACAAAAGCTTTTGACGCGGCAAAGTCAAACAAAATTGCAACAAAAGCTTCCCAGGTAACTTAATTAGTACGTTGGAATAATTTCCTGCCAATAAATGAAAAAAGTCTACGACAAGAAGTATTCACAAATTGTCACCCATAACTTCGCCCGACTTCGCTTTAACTTCCATGATCAGACAACAAGCGGTGCTTTTCAAGTGGTATGGACGTAGACATTCCTAAGAGAAAACAAGAGCTTCTCGTGAACATTTCTCGGGGAAGTTAGGCGAACTGAAATAAAATATTCGCAGTTACTGTAACTTCATGAAAACGTGAGAATGATTTCCCACCAATAGATAAATAAATAAGTGGTTACCCGACCAAGTACTATCTTCGCCCGACTTGTTTTATCTTTGTTGATGAGACGAGAATCGATGCTTTCCAAGGGATATGAGTAATGACGTACCAAAACAAGATGTTATTGAACAACACAAAACCAGATTGAACAAAAAACAGTGAAATACTTGTTGTTTTGGTGAACTGAAAGTCTTTGTTTATTGTGATGGTGAAGCCAAATACCTCAAATATTAACACTGTAACAATAAAGCTATTCATCAGGAAAATGAAATCCAACAAACACAAAGTCATCTTCATCACCTGGTGGTGGATAGTGTGCTCGAATACAGCTAACAGCACAAGATGGAGGAACAACCCGTATTTTTCCCCTACTACTATCCAACACCATCGTACTAACTGACGGTACGCGACATGCCGAAAGACTTTATGCATGTTCGGGATCTTCATAGGCTCTTCTTCCATACTCCTGTTTGTATTGTAACCAAGCGGTCTGTAAAACCCATCGAATTAAACAGACTGCATGAAAACATGGATTATCTGTTCTGCAGTGATATGGCGTGGTTGGTTTTTACTGTAGGAAAACCTCATCATTTTTTTAAGCGACATGCTCAATTTCATGGCAGCAGACGCATCCTTCCTGCCTATCCATTATCTGGCAATATTCGCATAAACACCTAACAATAACAAATGATTATGCTGGCAGTGGTACACTTACAGGGCAAGAAGACTTAATTTGCCAAATATAAACTAAAAAGTACGGTGTTTTACCAGTCAAGGTTACCCAAACGTTCTTCATTGTCAATCGACATACGCTCGTCTTCTATGTCAGCCGATGATTCATCACTAGTTCTGTTGGAATCTCGTCTTGGTTCGAACTGATAGCCCAGGACATCGCCCGTTTGTAAAATATTCAAATGAAATTCGTCTGAACTCTCACCTGAGGAACTACAACTACTTGAATCCGATGAATGCTGGATTGAGGAACTTAAAATGTTGGCATTCATGACAAACTCTATATAAAAACTTGTAAATTAAAGCGAAGCAACAACAAGCGTCGAAGCACGCAATGACGTCAAAAATGAGGGCGCTGACCGAATTTATGCTTTACTATAAAGAATTAGACCGAAATACGTCAGGAACAATCTGTTTAAGGTATTATCTTCTATATAAACCCAACTTGTTTTGGGAGTGAAGTTTTCCTTTAACCTCGATGATCAGACCAGAACCGGTGCTTTTCAAGAGGTATCGACGTAGACATTTCCTGAGAGAAACAAAACTTTTGACGCGGGAAAGTCAAACAAATTGCAACAAAAGCTTCCCAGGTAACTTAATTAGTACGTTGGAATAATTTCCTGCCAATAAATGAAAAGAAGTCTACGACAAGAAGTATTCACAAATTGTCACCCATAACTTCGCCCGACTTCGCTTTAACTTCCATGATCAGACGACAAGCGGTGCTTTTCAAGTGGTATGGACCTAGACATTTCCTAAGAGAAAACAAGAGCTTCTCGTGAACATTTCTCGGGGAAGTTAGGCGAACTGAAATAAAATATTCGCAGGTACTGGAACTTCATGAAAACGTGAGAATGATTTCCTACCAATAGATAAATAAATAAGTGGTTACCCAACCAAGTACTATCTTCGCCCGACTTGTTTTATCTTTGTTGATGAGACGAGAATCGATGCTTTCCAAGGGATATGAAGTAATAACGTACCAAAACAAGATATTGTTGAACAACACAAAACCAGATTAAACAAAAAACAGTGAAATACTTGTTCTTTTGGTGAACTGGGAGTCTTTGTTTATTGTGATGGTGAAGTCAAATACCTCAAATATTAAGACTGTAACAATAAAACTATTCATCAGGAAAATGAAATCCAACAAACACAAAGTCATCTTCATCACCTGGTGGTGGATAGTGTGCTCGAATACAGCTAACAGTACAAGATGGAAGAACAACTCGTATTTTTTCCCCTACTACTCCCCAACACCATCGTACTAACTGACGGTACGCGACATGCCGAAAGACTTTATGTTCGGGACCTTCATAGGCTCTTTTTCCATACTCCTGTTTGTATTGTAACCAAGCGGCCTGTAAAACCCATCGAATTAAACAGACTGCATGAAAACATGGATTATCTGTTCTGCAGTGATATGGCGTGGTTGGCTTTTCCTGTAGGAAAAACTCGTCATTTTTTTAAGCTACATGCTCAATTTCATGGCAGTAGACGCATCCTTCCTCTCTATCCATTATCTGGCAATGTTCGCATAAACACCTAGCAATAACAAATGATTATGCTGGCTGTGATACGCTTAAATGGCAAGAAGACTTAATTTGCCAAATATAAACTAAAAAAGTACGGTGTTTTACCAGTCAAGGTTACCCAAACGTTCTTCATTGTCAATTGACATACGCTCGTCTTCTATGTCAGCCGATGTTCCTTCACTAGTTCTGTTGGAATCTCGTCTTGGTTCGAACTGATAGCCCAGAACATCGCCCGTTTGTAAAATATTCAAATGAAATTCGTTTAAACTCTCACCTGAAGAATTAGAACTGCTTGAATCTGATGAATCCTGGATTGAGGAACTTAAAATGTTGGCATTCATGACAAACTCTATACAAAACACTTGTAAATTAAAGCGAAGCAACAACAAGCGTCGAAGCACGCAATGACGTCAAAAATGAGGGCGCTGACCGAATTTGCGTCTGCACTGGAAATAACAAAATGGCGTCGAAATATGCAAAAATCGCGAAAACTATGAAGAATTAGACCGAAATACTTGAGGAACAATTTGTGCAAGGTATTATCTTTCAAATAAACCCAACTTGTTTTGGGAGTGCAGTTCCCCTTTAACCTCGATGATCAGACGGGAACCGATGTTTGTTGTTTTATCTTTGTTGATGAGACGAGAATCGATGCTTTCCAAGGGATATGGAGTAATGACGTACCAAAACAAGATGTTATTGAACAACACAAAACCAGATTGAACAAAAAACAGTGAAATACTTGTTGTTTTGGTGAACTGGGAGTCTTTGTTTATTGTGATAGTGAAGTCAAATACCTCAAATATTAACACTGTAACAATAAAACTATTCATCAGGAAAATGAAATCCAACAAACACAGAGTCATCTTCATCACGTGGTGGTGGATAGTGTGCTCGAATACAGCTAACAGTACAAGATGGAAGAGCAACTCGTATTTTTGCCTATTACTCCCTTACACCATCGTACTAACTGACGGTACGCGACATCCTGAAAGACTTTATGTATGTTCGGGATCTTCATAGGCTCTTCTTTCATACTCCTGTTTGTATTGTAACCTGTAAAACCCATCGAATTAAACAGACTGCATGAAAACATGGATTATCTGTTCTGCAGTGATGTGGCGTGGTTGGCTTTTCCTGTAGGAAAAACTCATGGCAGCAGACGCATTCTTCCTCCGTACCCATTATCTGGCGATGTTCGCATAAACACCTAACAATAAGAAATGATTATGCTGGCAGTGATACGCTTAAAGGGCAAGAAGACTTAATTTGCCAAATGTAAACTAAAAAAGTACGGTATTTTACCAGTCAAGGTTACCCAAACGTTCCTCATTGTCAATCCACATACGCTGGTCTTCTGTATCAGCCGATGATTCATCACTAGTTCTGTTGAAATCTCGTCTTGGTTCGAACTGATAGCCCAGGACATCGCCCGTTTGTAAAATATTCAAATGAAATTCGTCTAAACTCTCAGCTGAAGAACTAGAACTGCTTGAATCCGATGAATCCTGGATTGAGGAACTTAAAACGTTGGCATTCATGACAAACTCTATACAAAACGCTTGAAAAGCGAAGCAACAACAAGCGTCGAAGCACGAAATGACGTCAAAAATGAGGGCGCTGACCGAATTTGCGTCTGCACTGGAAATAATAAAATGGCGTCGAAATATGCAAAAATCTCGAATTTTACCGAGCGATTTCTGCTTTACTATAAAGAATTAGACCGAAATACGTCAGGAACAATCTGTTTAAGGTATTATCTTTTATATAAACCCAACTTGTTTTGGGAGTGAAGTTCCCCTTTAACCTCGATGATCAGACGAGAACCGGTGCTTTTCAAGTTGTATGGACGTAGACATTTCCTGAGAGAAAACAAAAACTTTTGAAGCAGGAAAGTCAAACAAATTAAGCGGTGCTTTTCAAGTGGTATGGACGTAGACATTTCCTGAGAGAAAACAAGAGCTTTTAATCAAAGAAAATTCACTCGGAAAAGTTAAGCTAAACAAACTAAAACGAATGCTTCATGCAGGTAACTTATTGAGAACATTGGAATATTTGCTATACAAAAAATCAAAAGTGGCCTACGACACGAAGTATTCCCAAGTGGTCACCCATCCAAATACTAACTTCGCCCGACTTGTTTTACCTTCGGTGATCAGATCTTACCAAGTGGTATTGGAGTATGGACGTAGACATTCCCTCAGACAGAAGAATAGCTTTGATCCAAGAACATAACAAACTGCAACAAAATCTTCGCAGGTAACTTGATGAGGACGTGAGAATGATTTCCTACCAATAAGTGAAAAAACGCCTACGACACGAAGTATTCCTAAGTGGTCACCCATGAAAGTACGAACTTCTCCTGACTTGTTTTAATTTTGGTGTAATTTCCAAAAGATATGGTGGACGTAAGTATTTTATCAGAGAAAACAAGAGCTTTTGATCAAGGAACATTGGTCGAGAAACTCAAACATTAAATGAGAACATTGAAATGATTTCCTGCGAATAAATCAAAAGAAGCAAACGATACGAAATATTCTCATGTGGTCATCCATCAAACTATTAAGTTCGCGCGACTAGTTTTATCTTTGGTGGACTTTCTAAGTGGTATGGACGTAGACATTCCCTCAGAGAAAACAAGAGCTTTTGATCCAGGAACATTTCTTAGGAAATTCAAACGAACTACAACAAAAGCTTCCTAGGTTACTTAATGAGCTTTAAGCTTTAACTTCGATGATCAGACGAGAAGCGGTGCTTTTCAAGTGCTATGGACGTAGACATTTCCTCAGAGAAAACAAGAGCTTTTGGTCTAGGAACATTTCTTGGGGAAGTTAAGCAAACCGCAACAAAATATTTGCAGGTAACTTGATGAGAACATGAGAATGATTTCTATACAAAAATTCAAAAGGAGCCTACGGCACGAAGTATTCACAAGTGGTCACCCATCCAAGTACTAACTTTGCCCGACTTGTTTTATCTTCGGTGATCACACGAAGCTTTGATCCAGGAACATTTCTCGGGGAAGTTAACAAACTGCAACAAAATCTTCGCAGGTAACTTGATGAGAACATCAGATTGATTTCCTGCCAATAAATGAAAACAAGCCTACGACAGGAAGTATTCCCAAGTGGTCACCCTTTCAGAGCTTATACGTTCCACCTACTCAGAGTCATGGTTTCTAAATGCTAGACAATTGCATGTCTATAGACTACCATCCAAGTACTAACTTGGCCCGACTAGTTTTAATTTCGATATAATTTCCAAGAGATATGGTGGACGTAAACAATTTTCTCAGAGAAAATAAGAGCTTTTGATATAGGAACATTTCTCGGCAAATTCAAACAAACTACAAGAAAACTTCCCATGAAACTTAATGAGTACGTTGGAATAATTTCCTGCCAATAAATCAAAAGAGGCCCACTACAAGAAGTATTCACAAATGGTCACCCATACCATACAAGTAGTGACGTCGCTCGACTTGCTTTAATTTCGATGATCAGGCGAGAACCGGTGTTTTCCAAGTGGTATGAACGTAGACATTTCCTGAAAAAGAACAACAGCTTTTCATCCAGAGACATTTCTCGGGAAAGTAAAAACAAACTGCAACCAAAGGTTCCGAGGTAACTTAATCAGTACGTTGGTATAATCTCCTGCCAATAAATGAAAAGAAGTCTACCGCAAGAAGTATTCGCAGGTGGTCACCCATGGACCCAAGTCAAACACACGAAAACAAAAACTTCTCAGGTAACTTAATGAGAACGTTGGAATATTTCTATATAAAAAATCAAAAGAGCCATACGACACGTATTCATGGACATGTAGTCACCAGTGGCGTAGCCAGCCTGACGATTTGTCCCGCTATGCAAATATTTTGGTGTTCATTGACTGTGAAAACAATTAATTTCTAAAGAAATGAATAATGATAATAACATAAAATTTGCATAACATGACTAAATCGTCAGGCTGGCTACGCCACTGGTGGTCACCCATCCAAGTACTAACTTCGCCCGATTTGTTTTATCTTAGGTAATCAGACGAGAATCGGTGCTTTCCAAGTTGTATGGACGTAGACATTTCCTCAGAGAAAACAAGAGCTTTTGATCCAGATACATTTCTCGGAAAAGTAAAAACAAACTGCAAGAAAAGCTTCCCAAGTAACTTAACGAGTACGTTGGAATAATTTCCTTTCAATGAATGAAATGAAGTCTACGACACGAAGTATTCTAAGGTGGTCACCCATGCAAATACCAACTTGCACAACTTGCTTTAACTTCGTTGATCCGACGAGAACCGGTGCTATCTAACTGGTATGGACATTTCCTCAAAGAAAACAAGAGCTTTTGGTCCAAGAAAATATCTCGGGAAAGTCAAACAAACTAAAACAAAAGCTTCTCAGGTAACTCAATGGGAACGTTGGAATATTTTCTATACAAAAAATCAAAAGAGCCATACGACACGAAGTATTCATGCACATGTGGTCACTTATCCAAGTACTAACTTCGCCCGATTCGAGGAACATTTCTCGGGGAAGTTAAGCAAACTGCAACAAAATCTTTGCAGGTAGCTTGGTGAGAACATGGGAATGATTTCCTGCCAATAAATGAAAAGAAGCCTACAACACGAAGTATTCCCAAGTGGTCACCCATCCAAGTACTGACTTGGCTCGACTTGTTTTAATTTCGGTGTAATTTCCAAGAGGTATGGTGGACGTAAACAACTTTCTCAGAGAAAACAAGAGCTTTTGATCAAGGAACATTTCTTGGGAAATTTATACAAACTACAACAAAACTTCCCAGGAAACTTTATGAGTACGTTGAAATAATTTCCTGTCAATAATTCAAACGAGGCCTACGACAAGAAGTATTCACAAATGGTCACCCATACAAGTACTAACTTCGCCGGCTTGCTTTAACTTCGATGATCAGGCGAAACCCGATGCTTTTCAAGTGGTATGGACGTAGACATTTCCTGAAAAAGAAGAACAGCTTTTGATCCAGAGACATTTCTCGAGAAAGTAAAAACAAAATGCAACCAAAGCTTCCGAGGTAACTTGATGAGTACTTTGGAATAATTTCCTGCCAATAAATGAAAAAAGTCTAGGACAAGCAGTATTCTCTTATGGTCACCCATGCAAGTACCAACTCACCCAACTTGTTTCAATTTCGATGATCAGACGAGAACCGGTGCTATCCAAGTGGTATGGACATAGACATTTCCTCATATAATAAACAAAAGGTTTAGGTCGAGAAACATTTCTCGGGGAAGTTAAGAAAACTGCAACAAAATTTTCGCAGGTAATTTGATGAAAACATGAGAATGATTCCTACCAATAAATAAAAAGAGGCCCACGACACGAAGTATTCACAAGTGGTCACAAGTGGATATAGACATTCTTCAGAAAAACAAGGGCTTTTCATCCAAGAACATTTCTTGGGGAAGTTAAGCAAACTGCAACAAAATCTTTACAGGCAACTTAATGAGAAGATTGGAATATTTTCTATACAAAAAATCAAAAGAGACCTACGATACGAAGTATTCACAAGTGGTCACCCATCCAACTTCGCCCGACTTGTTTTATATTCGGTGATCAGGCGAGAATTGGTGCTTTCCAAATTGTAAATGAAAAAAACAAGACCTGTTGATCAAGAGACATTTCTCGGGAAAGTCAAACAAACTAAAACAAAAGCTTCTCAGGTAACTTAATGAAAACACTGGAATATTTTTTAAACAAAAAATCAAAAGAGGGCTACGAAACGAAGTATTTACAAGTGGTCACCCATAAAAGTACTAAACTCGTCCGATTTGTTTTATCTTCGGTGATCAGACAAGAATCGGTGCTTTCCAAATGGTAAATGGAGCATGGACGTAGTCATTTCCTAAGAGAGGACAAGAGCTTTGACCCAGGAACTTTTCTCGGGGAAGTTAAGCAAACTGCAACAAAATCTTCGCAGGTGATTTGATGACAACATGAGAATGGTTTCTTGACAATAAATCAAAAGAAGTCTACGACAAGAAGTATTCTCAGGTGGTCACCCATGAAAGTACCCAATCCCGCTAACTTGTTTTAACTTCGATGATCAGACGAGAACCGGTGCTTTTCAAGTGGCACAGACGTAGACATTTCCTGAGAGAAAACAAGAGCTTTTAACCAAGAAAATTGCTCAGGAAAGTCAAACAACAAACTAAAACGAAACTTTACAGGTAACTTATTGAGAACATTGGAATATTTTCTATACAAAATATCAAAAGAGGCCTACGACACGAAGTATTCACAAGTGGTCGCCCATGCAAGTTCTAAATTCGCCCGACTTGTTTTAATTTCGGTGCAATTTCCAAGAGATATGATGGACGTAAACATTTTATCAGAGAAAACAAGAGCTTTGATCGAAGAATATTTGTCGGGAAACTCAAACACTTAATGAAAACATTGAAATGATTTCCTGCGAATAAAGTCAAACAAACTGCAACAAAAGCTTCAAAGGTAACTTAATGAGTAAGCTGGAATAATTTCCTGCCAATAAATAAAAAGAGGCCTACGACAAGAAGTACTCTCAAGTGGTCACCCATTAAAGTACTAACTTCGCCCGACTTGTTTTATCTTCGGTGGTCAGACGAGAACCAGTGCTATCCAAGTGGCATGGACGTAGTCATTCTTCAGAAAAACAAGAGCTTTTGGTCCAGGAACATTTCGCGGGGAAGTTAAGCAAACTGCAACAAAATCTTCGCAGGTAACTTAATGGGAACATGGAAATGATTTCCTGCTATTAAATAAAAAGAAGACTACGATGCGAAGTATTCTCAAATGGTCACCCAACCAAGTACTAGCTTCGCCCGACTTGTTTTAATTTCGGTGCAATTTCCAAGAGATATGGTGGACGTAAACATTTTATCAGAGAAAACAAGAGCTTTGGATGAAGGAACATTTGTCAAAAAACTGAAACACTTAATGAGAACATTGAAATGATTTCCTGCGAATAAATCAAAAGAAGCCAACAACACGAAATATTTCCATGCAGTGGCGTAGGAAGGGGGGGGGCACTGGGGGCACGTGCCCCCCCAAGATTTTTCAAGGGAACAAAAGTGCCCTTTTTGTGAAAAAAAATGCCTTTTTGGGAAGCGAAAAGAAAGAAAAAAGTATCTCCTATTTCCCAATAATCCCTAAATTGAGAGGGATTTACGGCCATTTCAGAGGCCTATATCTCAACATTTTCTCGGGGGAGCATGTCCCCGGACCCCATAGCAGTACGAAGCCCAAGAAATACGAAAAATGTTCTGCGGTCGGCGGTCCCTGAGTCAAACCGTCCCTATATATATATTTTTATTAACCATTTTAACCGTCATTTTTATTAACCAAAAGTGCCCCTAGAAGCTGGTGCCCCCCCAACCTCTGGATGCTTCCTACGCCATTGTTTCCATGTGGGCATCTATCAAACTATTGAGTTCGTGCGACTTTTTTTATCTTCGGAATTTCTAAGTTGTATGGTCGTAGACATTTTCTCAGAGAAACCAAGAGCTTTTGATCCAGGAACATTTCCCGGCAAAGGCAAACAAATTCCAAGAAAAGCTTCCCAACTAACTTAATGAGTGCGTTGGAATAATTTCCTGCCTATAAATGAAATGAAGTCTACGACACGAAGTATTCTAAGGTGGTCACCCATGCAAATACCAACTTGCCCAACTTGTTTTAACTTCGATGATCCGACGAGAACCGGTGCTTTTCAAGTGGTATGGACGTAGACATTTCCTCAGAGAAAAAAAGAGCGTTTGATCCAGGGGCACTTCTCGGAAAAGTCAAACAAACTGGATCAAAACCTTCGCAGGTGCCTTAATGAGAACATTGGAATAATTTCATACTTATAAATCAAAAGAAACCTACGAGAAGAATTTTCTTAGATGGAGACCAATTCATTTACTAATTTGCTGGTTTTCACTTCGGTGTTCACACGAGAACCGGCGCTTTCAAAGTGTTTTGGTCGTAGACATTTGCTGTGAGAAACAATAGCCTTTGATTCAGAAATATTTCTCTGAAAAGTCGAACAAACTACAACGAAAGCTTCCCAGGTAACTTGTGATGAGAACATTGGAATAATTTCCTGGCAATAAATCAAAAGAAGCCTACGACACCAAGTATTCTCAAGTGGTCACACATCCAAGTACTAACTTCGCCCGACTTGTTTTAACTTCGATGATCAGACGAGAACTGGTACGGTGCATTTCAAGTGGTGTACACGTAGATATTTCCTCAAAAAGAACAAGAGCTTTTGATCCTGAGACATTTCTCGGGAAAGTAAAAACAAACTGCAACAAAAGCTTCCCAGGTGATCAGACAAGTACCGGTGCTTTTCAAGTGGCGTGGACGTAGACAATTGCTCAGAGAAGACAAGTGCTTTTGATGCAGGAGCATTTTTTTGGGAAATCTTCGAAGAAAATCTTCGCAGGTATGTAACTTAAGTGGAACATGAAAATGATTTCCTGCCAATAGACGTCTACGACACGAAGTATTCCCATGCTAGTGGTCCCCCAACCAAGTAGCTACTAACTTCGGCCTACTGGTGGAAGTAGACGTTTCCTTGAAGAAAACAAGAGCTTTTGATTCATGGACATTTCTTGGAAAAGTCAAACATGCTACAACAAAAGCTTCCCAGGTAACTCATTTTATTACAGTAAATATACCAAAAAAAAATTTTAAATATGTTTCCATAATCTGTTTAATAGCATTTTTGGTGGTTTCCAAAGTTTTTAACTGTTTACATTTTTGGAAACTACTTAAACTTAAACAGAAAATATATAAATTCGATTTCCATCACTAGATTCCTTGTGTTTTACGGAGTAGATTTCAAAATTCTGTCCTTTGCTAGATATTGCATATAATTATATATTAATATTTTTTGTTGTTATCGTATAGTGACAATTAACTATTTATATTTAGAAATGACGGACACGTGAACAGTGCATGCATATAATTTGGACAGAAATATGGAAATCGAGATATAAAGTGAAAAAAGAGAATGTCGATACAAAATCATTGCATTACGCGACAGTAGTGAATAACTTTCAAATCCTCATGGACTTAAGAATTTGGCAAACAGAGACGAAGTGAGGTGCTGTCCGAGGTCGCTCGTCCAGTCAAACGGCAGAATATTTTGTATTCACCTTTGGCTTTATAATTATATTAATTTCTATTGAATGATCAATTTCTAATATTCGTATTGACATCCTGGGGCCGGTTGTTTAAAAGCCGGTTAATTTAACCCAGGGTTAACGCAAATTTTTTCATCAATTTTTTTCATCACTTGTTCATAAAAGCTGAATATTTTTACCATGGGTATTTTCTGGTTCAATATAGAAATCTTATTTTGTAAAGTTTTGAAACAAGCGGCGGTGTTGAAGCAAATAAACTAAAACAGCGGATTAAAATTTAACCCAGGGTTAGCGCTAACCTCGCTTTAAACAACCGGGCCCTGGTTTTCATCAGCGAAATAGGCATAAGGAGAGAACTTTTGAAAACAAGGAAACGCATTAACGCAGGCACATGCACGCGAAACATACATACATACTTACATAATATGCGCAAATATATAGTGTTATGGTCGTGAATTGTATATGTATTGTTAAAGGAATTATTATATGTAAACGTAAGTTTAGTATTATACAGGGTGTCCCAAAAAACCCCGAAAACTATTGAAATGACTCATTGTTAAAATTTGAATGCCGTGTTCACGAATTTCAGCCCGTGCGGATTTAATGCAACTTTTAAAATTCTAAATGCTTTGTGTTGCTAGAGAAAGGGGACATGTCGAAAGTCATGGTCCTTGAGATGCAATTTAAATATTGTTATCCATATTTGTAAATTGTAAATATTGTTAATAAATATCATTTTTGCGAACAAGCAAATTTTACTGCATCATATGCATGCATAAAAATGAACATCTAAACACCTGTGGGTCCCAACAGAGTGCTTAGGCATTCAAACTCTAACAATTGCATTGTTATGGGTGATTTCAATAGTTTTCGTTTTTTTTGGGACACCCTATATAGCATAGGAAATGGAGGTTTTGAGGTAGCACGTAGTAGCAACCGCGAAACCAATGTTCCACATAATAACGTAAGCGGACGCAAATGTGGGCTGTGGTGGAGCGAAAACCACAGATTTTAACCGAGATGCGTCAGGGAAATGCATCATTGTTTGGTAAAGCATCCTGTTTTGTTATTATAAATATAGGTTAGAATCATTGCTGTAAGTTAGTTGTGTATTAGAGCGTGAATTGTTGTAAAGTGTCGATTCCTGAATAAATGTAAAATTATATACAGGTTTTGGACCAGCGAAGCGGAATTTCCACTGCTGTAATTTCTTACATCATTCTGGGCCAAACTAAATTTAAAAGAAGATATAGGCATCCTTTCAACTATAAAGCTATAGCAGCCCAAATTTGCGTGATAATTTGAACGCGAAACTTTTTCTGGCAATATGTCATCATGGAAGAAACAGTTGTAAAATCCACAAGTGTCTTAGGTACGACAATTACAAGAGACTTGAAATGGATCAAGCACGTAAGGTAATGTCGTTGAAAAAGCTTCTAAACGACTTTATTTATTAATTAAGGGAACTAAAACGCGCTGAGGTGGAACCCAGTTCTTTATATAAATTTTACGCCGCGTGTATCAGATCCGTTGTCGAGTACGCTTGTCACGTTTTCCTTTCAAGTCTTCCCAACTACTTGTCATGGGAAATTGAAAATGTGCAGAAACGAGCATTACGGATTATTCACCCTGAGTTGACGTATAACGAAGCTTTATATCATGCAAAGTTGGATTCCTAATATGAAAGAAGAGAAAAGTTACGTATATTAAACTTTCTCCAGGGTTGCGTTCACACGATATGAAAACGGATGGTATAAAAACGGAATGCTACTATGATATTACTCTAGATTCCATTTTGTCGTTAATGCAAAATCTGCTCACAATATCTTTTCTTTTCGCGAACATTGCATTCGAACTTTGAGAGTGATTGATTTAATAATTTTCGTTCGTTTTAGACCTTGGATATTTAGCTAACATATATTTTACACACATTTTTCATCAAATGATTTATCGCTGTGCATGCCACTAAATTTGATTGAAAAAGACAACCACACACACTGCACGTTAATGACTTATACCCACTCATTGCTATTGTCAATATAAAATTATGAAGAATTGATTTCGTAGTAAAATGTTTTTAAAGAAAAATGAACTCAAAAATCTTTCGCAACAGTAACTGCTACTCCAATGCTCTCGATTGACAATTCGTCTGTACCACGTCGAATCCTAAAATATCCATCTTCTCCCCATCCAGTACCCCAGCTGTTCTTAACAATCCAGTATTTCATTCCAGATTTTTCATCGACGCCATAGCCAACTACAACGACAGCGTGGTTGGTGATTTCAAATGGATTAAATTTATCTTTCAAACCTGCAGATATATAATATAAAACACCATTAATACAAATACACAAACATTCCTATATGAATTAGACATGAAAACGTGAAAATAGACATTTATAATAGCGCGCAGTTTACGTATAGTTTATAGACCATATAATAAAAAATATTTTGGGGGCAAATCATGTTTTTTTGCGGACAAATAACTTTACCATGTAGTTGACGAATTAAGAACGCGCTTGTCCGCCAACGGTATATCACAGATATCACAGAAGATTATTTAGAACTGCTTTTCCGAAACATGGCTATGGGAATACCACATTGTATTGGTGAATCTTCGCAGTTTGAGTAAGAATAAGCGGCAAATATGAAACAAAAATGGAGTTCAGTGAACACTTATTTGATTGATGGAACTATTTCAAACGTGGCTTTTAAGAGGCTTTGTATGACATGTTACATGACAATCAGGTGGTATGATTACAAGTATGACAACAAGTTTCAACAGCGTAAGCAAGTAGTTGATGGTTCGACAACAGTGCAAACAACACTGCTCACAGGATGAAGCACACGCACAACATTGTTCACTCCTGCTGCTACAACCTGATCAATTTTTGCCGTGTATCACAACTTCACCAGTTCAAGCAATTTAAGCGTCGACATGAAGACTTCAGGGGGTGAACTACATCAATTAATCACAGGGACCTTAAAATACACCAAATCTATACGACGTGGACGTGAAGTAATACTGTCGTCATTTTCACAGTTTCTAAATGTCTTATAGTTTAATCCGTGTAGTGTATGCCTGATTATATGTCATTTACTAAATAATATATACTGCTTCTTGTTCTTTATAGTGACATATAAGGAGAGGAATAAAAATTATGGACTCCTTTTGGTGATCAAGGTCAGTGCTGCACGTAAAACTAATAAAAACTTCGTTTTCTAACGCTACCGGCTGATTTCATGTCACCTCTATACGTACGTAGATTTGTGCATCTTCTATTAGATCCCTAATAGTAACTGTGACAGCCCGCACTCGCGATAGAAGATTTTTTCATCCGTCTACTTACCTGGATTGACATATATGCCACTTTTGTAGTGCATAAAATCGGAGGTCACTTCAAAACTTACGGAAAAAGGCCCGTTTTTTACGAGTTCTAACCGCATTAACGGCTCATTGCAGGCGCCATAGAAGCCGCCAACGTAGTGATAGTCGTTATTGCCATAATGACGAGCACATGAGGATGATTCGGTACACTTGCTGTCTTTTCCTTCATAAGGATAGCAAGATTCTTCAACCAAACCAAAGTCAATACCATATTTACTGATGAGATAAGGAAAACCTTAAAAATATAATGATTTTCTCGTTTAGCCTTCCACCATAGGAATTGTAGTTCCACTTTGATTTATAAAGACACTTTTGCGCTTTACTTAGGGGCTGTTCACATGAGCCTGACTACCGAGATCGAACTTGGCGTAAAATGGACTTTAAGGTATTGAAATGTGTAAATAACTCGATTTTGGTAGTCGTGTAATCATACTCACAATAGTATGCGATTGTTCTGTTTCAAAAAGACATTTTTCAATACTTTAAAGTTAATTTTTTAAATCTCGGTAACCAGGCTCATGTGCCCTAAAGACTGAGTTGAGGATTCAATTCCAAAAGTTTTATATTTGAAGATCTGTACTAATCCAAAATTAAACCATGGGCATGGGAAGGAAAATTTTCACGGTCATACTAATTACTCTGCTTCTTGTCGGTGTTTCTCAGCTTCTTGTCGGTTTTTGTCGGTTCTTGTCGGTAATTAGTATGACCCCATGGGAAGGAAATTTTGAAGCGGTAGACGAACGATTTCAGGAAAAGTTTTTGGAATTAGGTCAGCGCAAATTGCCGATTTATGCGAAAATTTGCCCGCATTTTAGTAGAATTCGATAGAAATTTGCTTAACTTCAAATGTTTCTAGGAGGCTCAGTACCTATAAAGCTAATCGGCTTTTAAAAACCCAGCACAGGTTATGAAAAAAATTACGCGTCACCTCCTTCACATCCTTGAGAGTACTCAGAACAGCTGACGATATCTTGGGTGGACAAAATGTAACCAGTGGTGAGATTAGAGCTAATACGTGACCGGGCTTCAAACATTCCCATGGTAGAAACGCATAACAACTGCCACATTGCAACTGATTTCGTATAGGACTGACGTAGTTTACGCCATTTACATCCCGCCAGTCAAAAGAAGTTGGTAGTTTATCAGCGGCCTCAAGGTCTTCTTTTTTGACGGGTCTAAACAAAGAAATGATGAGGCAAATGTGTTTTGGAACAGCCTTGGAAAGTAACCACAATAATAGTAGGTTAATAAATAATAATGAAAATAGCTAAATAATAAGAGTAGCAAAAACAATAAAAAATAATAAAATAATAAAAAAAATTATTAATAAAAGCAGCCAAAATAACTGCCAAAAGTAATAGCCATATAGTAGCTAAAATAATGAAAATATAGTAGCCAAATAATAGCCATAATAATAAAAGTAACCTAAGTCATAATTTAAGGCTTTGAAGAACAACTTCATTGAATCAACTGTACATTTATAGGGATTAAAGAAAAATAACCTACATGCCTAAAAATGATCAGGTTGATGCAATATTGATATGACCAGGATGGAGCAATGTTTTACTGACCACATTGTTCAGAGTTGTCATCAACATTGGAGTTGTTATCAACATTGAACAATATTGTTACACCTGATTCATTTTCAACATCATTGTTCAATGTTGTTGACAAGTGTGAACAATAATGGCAGCACAACATTGTTGCATGTTGATAAACTATAGGCTCAGAGTTTTTGCCTATGTAGGTTTAGTACATTTATTGCTATATATACAACTTCCTATCGCTACTTAAAGTAACATCCAGTGTAGTATACTTTTGGGAGAAGTATTTTGCCATACAGGATAGACTGTATGTAAGATGCACACCAACACCATCAATTACTACTGTACCTTGGAGGAGGTGATTGGAACTTCTTTGGTCCTCCAGCTTTATACATCATTTCTCGCAGTGTAAGTTTTTCATACTCCCTATACACCGTGGGAAACCAATGATTTTGTTTCTCAATGATGGCTACAATGAAGTCATTGTTTAGTCGGTATGGTTTGTCATATTTAGATGAACTCAGGAATGCCATGTTGCTAACTTTTGGAGCTTGAATGGAATTTATCTTTTTTCCTGTAAATCAACAAAAATATTGCGAGATAAGACTGTGCAAGATAAGAAATAAATTGGAAATCAACACATACAGGTTAGTATGGATGAAACCTAAGAAAATAATTCAGGACCAAACAATATGTTAACACAATTTGGCCCAAAATGATTCACCCAGACCCTAACAACATTGAAAACTGTTGTCATTAAGAGTACCACAAGGTTGGAAATCTAGTTTACTTACAAGTGGGGTAACAGTAAAATGCTATTTAAACCTAACACCAACCATTAGGTGACCTTGTATTGTATGATGACAATATATCCTGTCTAAAATAAATTGACAGTCTCGATCATGATTTCCTAGAGTAAAAATTGGGTTGAAGTATAGGTTAACGTTACACATGCTATCATTTGCCATCATCAGGCTGTCCGAAAATAAGCATGCTAAACATTGATGGCTCATGCTTACTTTTAGGCTGCCTATGACTTTACTTGAACTTACCATAAAACATGCCCAGTTCTTGCTAACATCTTGCGCATCATGTGACCAACCTGGCATTGTTTGGTCGCAATAACTCGTAACCTTACTTCCCGATGCAACATATTTTGAAAAAGCGAAAAATTTGGTGCCATTTATGACAACTTCAAAGCCTTGATTATATATCATTGTCCAGAATCCTTTGTTATAGTCATCATCTAAGGCGATGTCTGGAAACAGTAAGTGAACGCGCAGTTGGGTGACAGCTTTCCAACTTGTATTACAGTTCAATGTATTATCGTGGCCATTTTCACCGATATAAACGTCCACGTGCCCTGAACATCTTCAAATGTGCAATTTGCAGGGGTATCAGCTCGAATAGTCGTGAAAAATGTCGCAAAAACGAGAATCGTATTCAAAAGCATAATGAAACAATTCGAACAAAGGAGAAATCTTCAAAAATGTACAATCACAGTACAATCATGTGCCGAAGCAAACCGAATTTATGCAGAACAGATGATTGCAACATTGTTGCTTACATGACGTTTCGGATTGTAACTACATTTATTTACTTTTCTCCTCTGACTTTTTCCTGAGCTTTGTTTTGAATTCTCGGGCTCAATCGTAATGAATGAATAACTTTAAAAAATCCATAGTATTTATATAGAAATATCGTGACTTCTTTGGATGATTTTTAATAAAAGAAATCATAGGCTTTTAAGACAAAGATAATTCTGAAGTTAAACTTCAAGCTTATTTAACCAGCAAATCGTGCCAGTAATTTTCCCAGGTCGTAACACTATCACATGGAACACTGATGAAACAATTGCGAACACGTGTACCATAGCAGGCATACTGGCATAGCACTGAACCACGGACTGCTGCAGTCACGTACAGAATTACTCAAGGTTAAAGTGCAAAAGTTGAGGTGGAAAGCTCTGTTTAAATCTAAAAGAATGTTATGTAAGATGTAAGTAGATATCGCGTGTTATATTAAATCTTTCCTGATACTATTATAATATATATTTGTATAACGGAGTATCAAGTTGTCCCTGTATTTCAGGGCCTGACAACAGGTTCAAACCGGTTTGATTATTGAATAGAATTTCGAGGTTTGCATTTCGATTGCAATTTTATATTTATATTTGACGAATAAAAAAAATTACTCATAAACAGGGGCCTGTACATTTTTGGAAGATTATTGTAGAGCACTGCCAAGAGCTGTGTGTATTTTATTTTAATACGGCTAACGCAATTCACATTGATTGTGGTGAAACAATAGTTATTTGAATATTTCACATTCGGATACAACCATGTCCATGCGTTGCTTTGCATCTGCGTGCTTTTCTGACCCATCTGGTGTGCCTAATCTGGTCTGGAAGCAAACAAAAGGCACATTAATACCGTGTTTTTTTTAATCATTATTGGTAATTTATGACACACATCACTCCTGTCATATCCAATCATAATGGCTGATGTAATCTTACATCTACATTCAATATATGGTTGTTTTGAAGGTCTGGGTCTCTTCCTCCAACAACATCTTCAATTTTTCATTGATTTTTGTATCATAAGATGAGTATTAATATATATTCATAAAATGGGGGCTTTACTTTATTTTTTAGGCCAAGGGGTTAGTGAACTAGCATATGATATATGTTTGTATGTGTTGTAATAGTTAATTATCACAGAAATCATATCAGTTTAAAAAATTTCTGGCTTTATTCTAGATTTTAGACTCAATATTAGACAAACATAGGAATTTATTGTTTCATTCTGATACTGTTTGTGACCAAATAGAATACACATATTATTATACTCTTAATGTATGCTCCCAAGGGAAATAGCGAGTTTTGTTTTCCCAAGGGTCTGAAAACATTGAGACTCGAGGGAAAACAAAACTCACTATTTCCTGAGGTAGTTTACATTAAGTGTTTTGTTATATAGGAACAAAAACATGCATGTTACACAACTGAAACTTCATTTAAAAAGATCCCACTTTACTTTTTTATGACAAGAAGCAGCCATGCAACAATTTTTTTACAGCACTTGAGGATTCTACAAATCCTTAAGTGCTGTAGTTTAAAGGAGAACCATTGAATGCTTATATTTGACTCATTTGTGAACACTGTAACAATATACCATCATTACATCTGAAAATGAACATCTTGAGATTTAACACATTGTACTATTAAGCAGGGTATTTGATCAGTGATGAACTGCACAGAGTCCATTAGGATTGTCAGAAGGGACATGGAAGACAAATCCATCCATAATTATATTGCCTTAGGCATTGCATGACTTGTTATTTAAAGCCATGTCAATACTATATACTATACTGAATTTTATACTATATACTATACTGAATAATACCTAGGTGCTACATTCAGGGTGAAGTATTTTTGTTTAATGGGCCGCTTAAATGCTCCTCATAGTCTTAGCGTAGCCAGCCAAATGGAGAGTTATAAAGCGAAGACTTACTTTAGAGAGTTATGATTTTGGAGATTTAAATTTTGGCCTGGTCCAAACCACACCTCTTTTCCCAATGACCATGCCTAATTTCAACTCTGCCGATGATTCCTATCTCTAACATAAGTAACTCTCTTTTTAACAGTATAAAAATTTTAGAGAATCACAGAAAATTTCTAAAATGTTCTAGCCTTCACAATTCTGACTATAAAGAGAGTGATGATGTCAGTTTTGGAAAGTCTGTAACGTTTTTGCAATATTTTCCTTTAAAAAATTGTAGTGTCAAAGTTGACAGGAATAGAAAGTATCTATAATTTATCTGCCCCTTTCACTAAAATGTAAGACTGAAGTTACAAAATTTGGAGGTTTTTGGAAACAACTCTCTTCATAAACATATTTGTGAACACAAAGTTATTGCAAATGGTACTGCAGAACCCTCATTATATATGACCTCATGCGGAGTAATTCTCATTGGG
Source organism: Dendronephthya gigantea (assembly GCF_004324835.1). Lineage (NCBI taxonomy): Eukaryota > Metazoa > Cnidaria > Anthozoa > Malacalcyonacea > Nephtheidae > Dendronephthya > Dendronephthya gigantea. Next base: position 188,625 of record NW_021163062.1, on the reverse strand, counting down.
AAAAATGGGCGCCGCCGTTGTGAAGAGAGGACGATGTTTAGGCGTGATCTAAACTACTTTTCGGTTATAACTCTCCTGTTAGTAACTTCCTCTTTTGCCATACCAGAGTATGTAAAGCAGAGTAATGCCTAATGTGAATTAAGTCCCACACACACGTGTGTATTACTTCAAGTTATCGCATTATGAACACGCGCTTGATTAAAAATCGGATGACACATTGTGGTTAAGTCAAAACTTTGAATAACATCCCACGCAAACACGAATGTGTTAATTTGTTAAAACTTAAATAACACGTGTGTGAATGAGGTGTAAAATTATAGAATTGAGTACTTTATTTAAGCTTGAAATTGCTTATCTATGTATACAAACATAATTTATCATTCTTAACAAAAAATAATTTTAGCTATAAGTTTTTCAGTTTGAAAGAGAACTTTCCAGTAGTATTTCGTGTTTAGGACATATTTCAGTATGCCCCAAAGCTAATTAGGATTTAAAATTTGACCGTACTGTTTTATATTCCGTAATAATCTGGGATTACAGACTTAAGCCAAGGCTTTATAAGAGCCGGATTTGCCTGAGATAAAAACTAAGTCGTCAAATATAACGTATGAGTTCACGATCAGTCTTGGTGAATAGGTCGTCCTAACGCTGGCTTTGTGCAGGTATCAACTTTATGTTGGCTTTCTGCAATGAAAAATCATTGATTGCCTGCATCCCAATGTATAGGACTGCTGTACTGATGCACGCTACACGCTATGTCTACATAATTTCATCTTTATTTTCACGCGTTAGCAGTTCACAGAGTAATCAACGGAAATTCTAGTTAAAGAATTGATTAAATGCGACTTCCTAAGAAAACACAGCGTTTTGTTCTAGCACAGCCCGGATTCTGATTTAGAGGCGTTCAATCATAATCCAACAGATGGTAGCAGCTTCGCACCATTGTCTTTTCAGGCAAGTGCATGAGCCAATTGTCTGAATCTGCGATTCCTTTCGTACTGAGCAGGAATTACTATTGCAACAACCATTCATTTAGACTGTCTCACGACGGTCTAAACCCAGCTCACGTTCCCTATTGGCGGGTGAACAATCCGACGCTTGGCAAAATCTGCTTCGCAATGATAGGAAGAGCCGACATCGAAGAATCAAAAAGCAAACTATGAATTTGCGGCAATGAAACAGCGCGGTATATTATCTTAAAGTTACATCTATAGTATTCATCAGAGGTAGTTATTGATCATTTTGGTTTTCTTTGTAGAGTTTTCTAAATGATGGTACAAGACTCATTCGAAAGTGGTGTCCTGACGAAGAGAAAATGTCCCTCGCCGTCGTCAGGAACATCGACACCACTCTCTCTCATCGAGAAAATCAAACAAAGTATGGGATTAGAGAAGAAATTCTTCTCGCTGGAGTTTTTCCCGCCAAGAACGCCAGCCGGGGCGGCAAACTTGATTGGAAAACTAGAAAAGTACGGTTAAACTAATATGACAGTTCAAATCACAGTTCAATTTCCGTTTTTCGTAAAAAAGTATACAAATTTGCAAACTTTGCCAGGCTATATTCCCCGCATTTTAAAACATCTTGAAATCAAACTTTGCAATGATATTTTCTGAGAGCCTCGGATCTATACAGTTACTTATTTTTTGTTGGAAATCAGTTCTCTTTTTTTATAAACTCCAAGAAAATATTAGACACGATGGAGTGAAGGATTATCTCTAATAAAAAATGTCGAAAAGCGAAATCCCTTTTGCATTGGTCGGCAAGGTTTTGAATGGTTATTGGAACTTTAAACTATATTGAGATACAACTATAACTCTAAACTTAAACCTCGGTCTAAACCTGTAACCCTGACGTGTTTAAAAACAAAATGGTAATTGCTTTTGTTTTATAAAACAATGTGCGGAACAAAACCAAAATACACTCCCAAGGATAGAGTTCACACCGCCTGCCTCTATATTCACCACCTTCCGTGTGGTGTGCATGGTCGTCGCCGGCGACCGAGCTTGTTGCCAGTGGATAACGAAAATTCTAGGTTGTTAATTGAGAAAACGAACTCTTGTACTCCTGTATAAATTTTCATTATTGCATGGATGCATGCATAAAAAAATTCAGATAAAAAACACATTAATACGAAATGAACGTAACATACATGGTTTCTTAACGATATTGTATGGCAAGTATCACTCTCGGTGAGGTGATACGCCTCGAGATTTGTCTAAAGTAATTTTCAGCAGCCATTAACGACCAGTAATCGAGCGGAACTTCCGGAATGAACCAGCAATCCATTGAGGGATGAAAAACATGGCGAAATGAAAACGAAAATGGCAAAAAAATTTGAAATCAAATTTAATTCTAACATGAATTCATCCTTTTTTGTTTGCAGTGCAAATGATTTCTTTATTGCCGTATAATATTATAATATTATATATTCAAGATATAGCTTTTCAGTAGATAAATTTAACGCATGTTCTCTATTTTTCTAAATTTATTTTTAATGTATAAACTAGGTAAATTGAATATTTTAGCTTAATTCTTATAATATTATTATTGTATAAGTATATTGTAATGCGCGTTTGATTATTATTATTATAGATATTCGCACAAAATAAGAAAAAAATTGTTATTGTTATATTATTACTGTTCATCCTATTATTCTCATAAAAATGTTAGATTTTACATCACGTCCAGCAAATCTCTAATGATGTAAAGATAAGTGCCGCATGATATTGTGGTATGCCATGCGAGTTTTATTTACCACTTTTCCGAGACTATTTTCTGTTACTAGGTTTTCGGCAAGCTCTCCATTATTTTGTGACATCACGTGGCATGCCGCTGGTGACCCAGGCGGTGATAAGGAAACAAGCTCAATGCAAATTGCTGGTGCTGCGTTGAACTACTGTGGCGTGGAGATTATGTTGCATATTACTTGTGCGAATGAAACGAGGGAAACTATTACGAAGCATTTATACAAAGCGAAATCAATGGGCATAAGAAATATTCTTGCTTTGAGAGGAGGTGCGCTGAGCGGTTGTTTTATCATCCAGTGGAAATCATACACATTTCACATTGAAGCCAGGAACAGTTCATGAGAAAAAAATGTCGACTGTCCTCCTTCGGTCTGATTCCTGCCAGAGGGTTTTTGACACATTTTTCTCAAATGTTCTGTGCGTGAATTTGAAATGTGTATCATTTCCTCTCGAAAGGAAGACCCTTTAATTTCATCCAGACAGGTTCGCCCGGGTGATTTAAATTGACAGAAACGCAGAATTCTACACGCAGTGTTACTCATAAAAAGAACATCAAGAGTAGAGAGGCTCAAATCCCCAATGCATTTGACATTGCAGATATCCTGGTCAGTATTCGTGCCAGTCGATATTGCAAAACTTTAACCGTTAGCGCGTGTGCATGTGTTAAAGAGAAAATTACCGATATACGCAATACTTCAAATTTGATTGTGATGCATTTATAATATTTCTCAGACTATAGCAAAACCTGTAGACTGTCTGTAATCATAGCTATCCGTAATTGCGCTTTTTTGAATTTTTCTTTTCCATTTAAGACCCCCCTCATGGTGAAGATTTTGAAGTGGTGGATGAGAATTTGGTGTATGCTGCTGACCTGGTAAAACACATCAGACAAGAGTTCGGTGATTCTTTTACGATTTGTGTCGCAGGTTAGCAATGATTTAGAATCTATTTGATTAACACAGAGGGGGGGGGAGGCAGGCTTTCTTTCGTATGAAGTAAGCACGAAGTGGTACATATATAACAATACATTTAAAATACACGTCTGCGTAGGGGTCTAGTAGGCCATTCTAGGCTATTTATGAGGCTCGTAGACTGGCAACTTGCTAATGTTACTTCGAACATTTCAACATCAAAGAAAGATGTGAAGAAATAATAGTAGAAATAAATTATTTTTGGATAACGCCTAGAATTTACTGCCAGCAAGAAAGCAAGTACGACATACTACGGTTTATATACAGACCCTTCCATTTTACTTATGTATTTGAAGGTAATCATGCGATGGCGAGTACAATAATTATTAGGGATTAATAGTACCCGTGATGTTTTAAAATTTTGCCAGTTTGGACTCGCCACCATGATTATTTGTGTATTATTAGCATAATAATAATCCTACAACTTTCGTTTCGCTTTATCGCGAACTTTTCGGACGTAATTTTTAATGCAAACACGATAGTTTCTTGTGGGATTACAGTCCTGTCGGACTTTTGTACATTATTTTGTACTTTTGGCAGCATTTTCGTTCACCTTTCTGGCCTCTTTTAGTTCCTCCAGGGCTGTTTAGGTTGTATGTTTAGTTTAGCAAAATCTGTTGTATCTATGTACTGCAGTACAATTAATGAAATAATTGTACTCCATAGCGCTATCCACTGGATAGTGGATTTTTTAATCGCTCTAAAATCGCCCGTTGTTGGCTGAAACTTTGATTAAAACTTCGTATTCCTAAATTAAGGATCCTTTTTACTAATTGTTTCTTGTAAAGTTAAAAAAATCACTATCTGGTGGATAGCGCTATCCATGCAGCCTTCGTAGAACCGGCCCCAGCTAGTTAAAGTCTAAAATCTACATGACCATACGTTGGATATCAGAAAATCTAAAAAGCAATATCTAAAAAGTGAAACATTTTCCAGGTTACCCGACAGGCCATCCTGACTGTAGTAGTTACGAGGAAGATTTGACACATTTAAAGGAAAAAGTTGACGCTGGTGCGGACTTTATCATTACCCAGCTTTTCTTTGAAGCCAAAACATTTCTTAAGTTTGTTGAAGATTGTCGTGAGATTGGTATTGATGTACCTATCATACCCGGAGTCATGCCTATTCAGGTTTGTTTGACTCACTAAAGTTCGTGGATTATAAACTAATGGATTGATTTAGCTACTTACCCACAAGAATCATTGTTTTTATTGTAGACGGTTTTAGATGATTCTTTCCCGGCTCGTTTTTCTCCTATTCAGCTAACTTTTTTTTTATAAAGTCGCTACAAATATGCCGTATCTATAGATGTACTTCAATATTTTAACGGATCTTTTAGAGTTACGATTCTCTGCGACATCTAGTTAAACTATCGAAACTCGATATACCAAAGGAAATTCTTGAAGCAATCCAACCAATCAAAGACGATGATTTGGCTATCCGTACATATGGTGTAGACTATACCATTAAAATGGTCAACGAACTTTTCTCTAGTGGGCTTGTACCTGGGATTCACTTCTATACTTTGAACCGCGAGGTATTTCACAATAGCGATTCAACGCCATTATTGTCTTCACGAGTACCTGGTAGTTCTTTTTGGTATAATTGTTAGAGGCTGGCGTACACTTTAGTTGAGTTTAAAATGGAAAGCAAGTCTATCGTTTTATTTAACAATCGAACTAAATGTTTTTAACCTTTTACAAAGATACTGTTTACAATTACATATTCAGTGCATAATATTCAAGTTGACTCATTCAAGTAAGATGTATAAGAGTGTTATTAACATTTGACTTATCCACCGTTTAAGCTAGACGGGCTTGATACATCCCGCCCCGGGTGTCGAAAGCTTTGGTTTTTGTTAGTTTGGGAATCTCCGTGCCCTTTCAAAGACAATTATTATTATTTAAAGATATTTCTGATATGAAAAAATGGCTAGTGATAAAAAATATTTTTAAATACAGTTAATTATTGTGAGGAAACGATTTGTAGTTTTAATTTGTCGCAGTCATCCTGCATGGTCGGGGTTCAATTAAACCTAAGATTGTATACTTATAGGTTGCAACGACTGAAATTTTGAAACAGACTAAATTATGGTCACTTGAGCCACTGTACGCACGTTCGTTACCTTGGAAACCTTCAGCGAACGTGAAGCGAATCAAGGAAGAAGTTCGTCCAATATTTTGGGCATCGCGAACAAAGAGTTATGTACATCGCACGTCCGAATGGGATGAGTTTCCGAACAGTCGATGGGGAGACTCGGCTGCGGCATCATTTGGTGATCTCAGTGATTACCATTTGTTCTATTTGCGAAACAGAACGAAGAAGGAGACCTTGTTAAAAATGTGGGGTGAAGAGTTGAGTTCTGTTCAAGATGTTTATGATGTCTTTGTCTGTTATATCAGTGGAGAGAAGAATGTCAACGGATCAAAGGTGTCTGTCTGTTATTCCGTCTGTCCGTGTCTGTGTCTGTCATTCTATCTGTATGTCTGTTTACCTGTGTCTGTCATTCTATCTGTTTGTCTGTGCCTGTCATTTTATCTGTGTCTGTGTCTGTCATTCTATCTGTACCCTATGTCTGTTTATCTTTGTCTATCATTCTATATGTATGCATGTCTGTTTGTCTGTGTCTGTCATTCTATCTGTATGTCTATCGAACTATTATTCATCAACTCTTCATCACAGAATGATTTGACATAAACGGTTTTGATGGTTTTCAATAATTCAGCCGTTTAAATCCGCATCTTTAATTAATTTGGTTGTTCTTTAGGTAACCATGCTTCCCTGGAATGAAGATGATTTGGCACCTGAGACGTCAGAGGTTTCAGATGATCTTGTGGAGGTAAATCGTAGTGGAGTGTTGACTATTAACAGTCAACCACATGCTAATGCTGCCAAGTCAACTGATCCAGTTTTCGGTTGGGGAGGAGCTGGTGGATACGTTTATCAAAAGGTAGCAAATCAGTAAATACAAACGTATTATTTTATCATTTATGTGATTTTATGCGAGTTTTAAATAGAGAATAATACATGGATGCGCGGAAATATGGAATTTTTTTGAGTGTTGAGAATGATATAAATGAAAATTTTTTTATCCCCCTTAGTGATTCCAGATCGATGGATCAAACACGATAATCGCACATGTTTTACTATCATGAATAATCGCAGATGTGTTATTATCGCTTTTCAAAATGGCGGATTCGTCAATAAAACACTGCATATTATATAATGATAATTATTAATAGAGCTAATCATAACAATACGATCGTAATGATTAAGAAACATGCATTTGCACAGTACAGTGTGTGTACTGGAGGTTCTCAGTATTGCCTTATATGTGCGAATAAGCAAAAATAATTTCGCCTTCAAAGCTCGACGTCTAAGTGTAACGTTTAAGGAAAACATTAAGAAAACATTGAATGAACTACGTTTAAAATTCTATTTTAGGCGTATTTGGAGTTCTTCACGAGAAAGGAAGTTGTTGACAAGTTATTGGAAGTTTTAGAAATGGACTATCCTGGTGTCAGTTATCATGTTGTTGATCATAAAGTGAGAAATTTATTAATAATTACCATGATAAAAGGTTTCATAATATCTTGATTCTCTCGATGGTCTGTCACTGTCTGTAACGGCTTTGAATTTAACCGTTGTATTTACTAAAACATTCAAAAAGACCATATTTTGGAGGGACCATTATGGGGCATCGTCAGGGAAGTGTATCAACTTTCTTGTCCAAAGAAATGTTAATAATGGTGACTGCGAGTCGGGGTATCACTTGAACTAACATTCCGGACTTTGAACTAAAATTCCTGCTAAAATGAGTTACTGTAACATCCCTGCTGCCTTGAGCTAACATTCCTGCTGCCTTGAGCTAACATCCCTGCTGCCTTGAGCTAACATCCCTGCTGCCTTGAGCTAACATCCCTGCTGCCTTGAGCTAACATTCCTGCTGCCTTGAGCTAACATTCCTGCTGCCTTGAGCTAACATTCCTGCTGACTTAAGCTAACATTCCTGCTGACTTAAGCTAACATTCCTGCTGAATTGAACTAAAATTCTTGCTGACCTGAGCTAACATTCCTGATTTTGAACTAAAATTCCTGCTGAATTAAGCTTCTATAACATTCCCGCTGACTTGAGCTAACATTTCGGCTGACAGCGCAATATTTTGTTTTCCCGTGAATATACACAATGAAGTTGCAATTCTATAAGTTTTTTTTGTTGTGTTTGCAATAGATATGTTTTGATTTATTCGTTTATCTTCTGTTGCTATGTTGTTATATATATTTTTTACGTCCGGTGTTTTATTTTTATTATTTTTTGTTCAGTATCGTCTTTTGAATATAACTATATATCTCTGCTCACTCTCTTTTTGGTCCATTTTAATGTTTGTAGGGGGAGATTGACATAATCAGTGAAGAGTTGGCTTCCCCTGTTGCCGTCACTTGGGGAGTATTTCCTGGCAAAGAGATTATTCAACCCACTGTTGTTGATCCTGTTAGTTTCCAGATCTGGAAGGTAATATGAGTTAAAGAGATTATTGCTTTTATCGTCATTCGTCAGGTATTTTCGAGGTTGGGTTTTGAAAGCTCGCTCGCTCAAAGTGTTTCAGCTGAAATGCTGACATCTTTTTCGAGTAGAAATATCTTCACGGATTGGTTATAAGATGATTGATTGCATGCATGCGATCCCTTCCGTATAGTGTCCAGCGGGTGTAGTATTTGTTTGATTTATACTTCATGAGGTAAAATATAAATTCCGAATTTAAATCTATTATATACAAAACCAAAAGAACAACTTGTTCTAGAAGCAACTAGTCCTAGAGCGATCAAGCAAAGCGGGAAGTTTATTTTTCAATGTCCTTAATATAATGTAATATTAAAAAAGAAACGCAAGTAGAATATTATTATATATTACATTATTACTGCATATTGTCTTATATATTTGGGTCTTAAAAAGTTTTATTCGCTAAAGTATTGCGTATATTCGCATGATACATGGCATTGCAATCATGACCTCACATCACTTCACTTGAAATTAAAATCTTTCACTACATTTTCGCCTTCCTTTTTCGCTGAATTAATAAAATAATACACAAGTCATGTTGTAAAAATGTTTACCGTACCCAAATTTAATAAAATTTTCTCCAATAATCGTAACACTAAAGTAGCTAAAAGAAGGATGTTCAATTTTCTTGTAAAGCATTTCTGAAACTTAAAGGACTGTTAAGAATTTCAAAAATCTGTCTTTGCATATGTCCCTTAAAGACTGGCTAAAGCTGTCTTTTTTACACTCTACAGTCTACATATAAACTTGCGGTAACTTCATTCGTGTCATTGATACAGCAAGTCCTATAGATTGTTTCAGGCTAATTAATCTATTTAAGTATATACTCTTTAAATTTGGATCTACTAATCATAATTTTATATTATATTTCATTATTATGTCGCGTATAGACACACGGTCACTACTTTAAAAGCTGCCATCGTACGTATTATTCACAACTCCTGAGCTTTGTGATGTAGAATTACTCTTTTATGCAGTTCAGGAAACAATCTGCATTCTGTGTATGTACAAAGCATATCTAAACAGAATATGAAAATTCGGCGGAATATTAGTTGTGATTTGGAACAGTAAGAAGATTTCTCAATTAAGTCTTTATTTCTGATGGAATATCTCACGTGAGTGAGCAGCCGTGAGCAGCCAGAGAGAAGTCGCTTGGCTACACTGTATAGTATTCGCTACACCATCTATCGGCTTTACAGTTTATTTAAAAATATACCGACTTGTATTTTTGAAAGTTTCAGTCCATTTTGTGAAAGAATCCTTCCGTAACCTTGCGATTGCTTCGTTTAATACCATTTCTTTATTAAGATCCCAAGAGGTGTCTATATGTGGTAGGAACAGCCTGTGCATGGACATTTAAAAATTACTCACGAATATGCCAAGTAGCACAAAAGTCGTGCTATCGAAAAATCATGTAATAATACAAAATTTTGCACAAGCTTCCCATGCAAACGAAAATACTTCGTATAACGCAGAGCGAAATGTCTCGTGGAGAATATCCATATTTACAAGACAACATTTCGTCGTAACAAGCTGCACTGCAGCATTTATTTTTAGGAATAAATAACGTTGAATGTTGTAAAGTTGTGATGGTTCGCAACTTCAATGTCGAATGACGTCGGAGTGTCTTAATTGAAAAAGGATGTCTTGTTGGATATCGTGTGTTGCAGAGCATAAATACTATGTTGATTTCACAATGTTGGTGAAATTTGAACTCAATTTGTAAATACTGTTTGCCAATTACCTGATTTACCAGCATAATCACAATGATTTTGGTTACATGTCGATCTTAATATGTAAATAAATAAAATATAAGATGATATATGAGGTAATATATTCAAGCCTGCAAGCTAGGTATATAGCGTTTTATTCGGTTTGTAGATTGTAAAACACTTGCAGAACTTGCATGTATGTGCCTGAACTTATCAACGGTTTGAAAACTAAAAAAAGCAGGTGAAAAGGACAAAAGACATGTTTTAAGATTCTGGAATCTTTAAAGTAACTGTTTAAAACAAGCTACAAAAATTATTTAAATTCCATTGTTTTATAAAATGTCAGTTAGAAACTTAGAATAAAAACATTGTTGGTTTAAAAAATAACGAAAATAAAGTTTAAAAGTTTGTTAATTGGGATAGTCTGCAATCGCAGCAATCTGCATGTAATTTGTTATTTTTTATACCTAATTTTATAGTTTGTAATATGATATAAACCTATTCTTCGGCAACAGCCAAATTAGGGATCGATGAATTGGACGATTTAGGTTTTAAACAATTTTCACTGTATTGAATAAGTTTCACCCAAATCAAGTATGCCGAATTCGGTGTTCTGTGTATAAATTATGTAAGGAAGCCCTTCTTTTCCGATTAACTCCTGATTTATTCACGTAAAAACTAAAACACAAACTCACAATTCTACAACATCTCAAACTACTTTCAAAGCGTCCCCCTCACATGTCTGTTACCTATCTTATTAACATTACACCTATTTCAAAAGATGCTTAAATATCATTCAAATCACACTTCTTCCGAATGACAAAAGTCGATTTTATTCAATTAATCTCCCTGCTCTATTGAAAAAAAACACGTTTAATGTGTTGTATCTTTGCTATAGACCTAGGTCGATTTCCCTTCTTTCGACAAAAAGCCTCAAAAAACCGACAATCAATATTTCATAATTTTATAGTATCGTAAAAACATTTACACTTCCTGATTTTTCACATCATCACGGCTCGAGCATACCACAGAATTGGTCCATACCGGCCAAAGTATGCTTATTAGGTCAACATCACTTAGAGCCTGCGGTTTGAATAACAGTATTGAAGGATAAAAAAGGTTCATTAAAAATCTTCCCAAGTTTTCTATAGTATGATGTTATTTTGATTGCATTGTTTTAAAAAAAGAAAATATATCCTGAGAAAATGCAATTTGTTGCTGAGTTGTCTGTGTATCGTGTAGTTTGATGACACGGGGAACATGCATGTGCATGTATATAGTCAACAGAAGCTGTGTTTATAAACTACATACTAGCGTAGGTCTGGCTTACACGAGTTTGGATTTTCTTAGTGTAAATTTGTAGCTAACGTCTTTGCAAACGACCTTTTACTTCACGTTATAATTTTATTTTTTCTACTTTCAGGATGAAGCATTTGCTCTGTGGAAACACCAATGGGCAAGGCTATATCCCGAGGAATCAAAATCACGTGAGATAATCGACACTATTCACGATAGCTACATGTTGGTCAATTTGGTTGATAATGATTATGTCGCTGGGAATTGTTTGTTTGAAGCAATAAAGAAAGCAATCAAGCTAGCAGAAATGAAAAAAGAAACAAATCTTTCCGTCGAATCTCATTCAAAGACACTTACGTCGGGGCAGACTAGAGTATAACTTGTTATAGTTGCCTATAGATAAATATATTCAGGGGCGTATAGGAAACAGAGGGTACGTGCCCTCCCCCCTTAAATTTTTCAGGGGACGAAAAGTGCCCTGCATGTATCAGTGACAATTGTCACGAATGACATCTGCTCGTGCTAAGTTCACCACTGGGCGCCAAGCACATTAAAGTGGAAGTCTAGTCCAAACAAACGGCTCGTTTACATTTTGAACCTCATATTGTCTTTAAAATGCGACGTGCTGCAGTTTGAATATCTAACACAATTTAGGTTCGATACGCTTTTATGGCCCGGGTTAAACATCGCAGTTAAGTCGCGTCCAATGCAATTCGAACAGTGGAGCTGAATGAGGTTTATCACCTCATTATCATCTCATCTCATTATCTACAATTTTTGAATCGACGCGTCCAAAATGCATATATACATATTAAGTGTAGAAATTATGTTCAGAAAAATTGAAAACATGTCGTCACATTGTTATAAGCAGAACGGACTTGACTGCCACTTTAATCAAACCAAACCGATGCTGATAAAATTAATACGCATAACGTTCGCGTTTCTGTACCGACGAATGCGTTTCTGTACCATTTGTCGCAAAAATTTGCTTGCAGCTTTTTATTTGGACCGTTGTGGGAGGGTAGTGAACTGCACTATATTCATTGAAACCCACTATATACATGCATGCAAAGTTTGACTGTATTCATGCATGCAGATAACCATGCACACTGATCATGTTTTTAGCCATATTATGTAAAACGTCTCATGCATAAGTTATATCATTGTACGTATTCACAAATGTTGGCATTTATTTTATACCAAGTGCCCAAAATATGGTTTAGTATAATTATTAAAAACATTGTTTTAAGTTGTACGAGTTTTAATAAATCTGAGAATTGTAGCATACGGCTTACATTTTTGCATGCGATTTCAGTAGATTTTTTAAGTTCTGTATCTGCAATTAGGGCAGTCAAAAAATATGTACAAAATACAAATGGCATGTAATATACCAGCGTAAGTTTTGATACCTGTTTCCAATAATTCGTCTTAGTTTTGCGTCACAGTTGTGAAACTTTTAAAAACGAAGTCATGTAGTTCTATCGCTGGGAATTACTGAACGTAAGCCTTCAAATTTCGACAAAACGAGTTACAATTTAACTAATTTACATCATTTTGCGTTGCTTTTGCAAATTTGTACAGGAAGTTATTTTATTCTGTCTTATCCAAGATGGATTTCTTTCTTGAAGAGTGTCAACAGTTAAGCCAACCTAACAGACCTTTTCATTCTTTTGAAATGTAAATAAAACAGGCAAATTAGTAAATTACTGAAACCTTCGTCCAGTTTAAAACAATAGCGTGCATGTATTCCTTTTCCGACCAATTAGGGCCAGAGAATTTGATGACGTGAGGAGGGAAATTTGGAAAGGAGTTGGGCGTGCTTTGATACAGAAAGTCGTTATTGAACATTTGCTTGTTAGGGCTAGACGTTTTGGACATAGTATTGTGAAAAATCTTCAAAACCGCGAGAACGTGGGGGGATAACAAGGCGTCTATCTTGTTAGCGCTGTTGATGACTACGTCTCTACAGGTATTTATACTTAAAAACAACCTATTTCTAAATGTTCTCCGCTATGGATCAACGCGTTTTGTTGAATTTGAATGCATGCTAACCTTTGTAATACAGACTGCCTTTGTAAAAATACAGATCTTCTAAATATTGGACTAGTTCAACCATCATACGTTTTCTATAACTCACACTGGCATTTCTTGTCACTTTAGAGCAAAAACTGGAGAAAAAGCGCAAGATTTGAAGGGAAATGGCAACGTGTAAGGTTAGTTCATGCGAGACCAGATTTTAGATATAATTCTCTATGACTATGGGCCTTGGGCATGCATGTAATCGGTTTGTCGATTTGTCTTCTTTGTAAATACAGGGTGTCCCAAAAAAAAGTCCCCGCTATTGAAATGAAGCTTTTGTTGGAATTTGAATGCATGATCAACGCAGTAGTGTGTAAATAGCATATTTATTAGGTTGAGGCATTCAAATAAAGCGTCTTGCTTTCAATTGGGTTTATCATAATATTAAGGCAATCAGATTCGAACAAAAGCTTGATTTCAATAGAGGGGACATTTTTTTGGGACACCCTGTAGATTATTTATGCGGGTGATGAGAACTTATAAATTGGTTTCGTTTGAGTTTGAAGATCAAAGCGAACACTTTGTATTCTGAATCGTGATATTGTCGTCTTTAAGTCTTTAGTAATTTAATTTCAGTGTTATGGGCCTACTTCTTCCAATTCGCGCGAGAATTTGGAACAAAAATTTATATTATATCAGAACAAGATACACGATGTTTTATATCGGTTTTAATTTCAGACAAGACTGTCTATAATTCTGTCAATATAGACTCTGTAAATCGGTTTCACAAATGTAAACCTCGTTAAAACAACTCGCCAAAACAGCGGGAATGTTGTAGGCGCAAGATTTATGGTTTTTGACAAATCCAATGCACAACGTGCCACATCTCGATATTTGCTTTGACTGTTCTTCGTCTGTACATCCGTACAACCCAGACCGCCAAAAGGGGGGGGGGGCAGGGGGGCGTTTATGCTCTAAGAAAAGTGATTAAAGGCGATCCTTAAGTGCACGCAAATGCGTCAGACGTTTTCTAATAAAAATTGCAGGTGCCACTTTCAAGGGCAAGGAAATTGATGATAGCAAGTTGGACTTCAATGGGGTGAGGGCATGGGGATTATTTCATTTTTGTCCATTGTTGTCCTTTTGTGCAATTTCTGAATGCTTTCGAGGTTTCAGTTGTGCTTTTGAAGTAGGAATCTTCGTGTATGCTCCAGTGACTTCGAAGTTCAGTCGCCTGTACCGGAGCATGCTTTGAATGATTGACTGTGATGTTGATTTTCTCCGGGTGTCAGTTGTGTGCATGTGGGGGGAGGCGCCGCCGTTCGTGTGTTCATCTTTTGGGAGGCCTGTGGGCTCGACTGATATTCGGGGAGAGTTCACAGCCGAGTGTCCGGGGCGCGTCCAAGCAACTGAGCTATGAAGTTCCTGGAGTGTTCATGAAGGCTCGTACTTCAAGAGCACATCTGGAACCTCGAAGGTATTCGGAAATTGAGCAGAATGTCTCACATGTTTGAATTTTTAGAGATGTCCTTTTGACTGGCATTTGTACTCGTTCCCAGACCTTTGCTATAGATGCGTACGGGTCATGGCTAAGACTCGCTGTAAAAGCAAGCTATATGCTCACGACCAGATTCTAGACGTGCTTTTTGTACTTCCTGAGTTTTGTACTTCCTCGTATTTTGGACCTGACTTTGCTATATGCTTACAGTCATGTTATGTCCTTATTTATCGACCTTGCTATATGCAGAGGGTCGGAATTTAACAACGCGTCATTTCTGAAGGGAACGCAAGCAAGGGGTTTACATTATAATGCTCAAGTCTGCATCGGTTTAAAGTGAACAAAACACGCAAGCATTCATGATTTCGCTTGCACCAAAAACAAACATTTAAGCTAATAATTTTTAGGATTAATTTGTTTCCTGACTATATGCAGGAATAACAGCGTCTTTAAGGAATTGAATATAATTTTCAATACGATATTTGGATTAGTTTTTTTGGACAAAATTATATACAAGCTAAATTATGCTTTTGCGTGCGAATTGTTATTGCCTTTATGATCCAATCTTAACATGAAGTATAAGCCATGATGGAGGATCAAAAGCAAATGAAGTCCTCCATTAAACAACATGTGAACAATCAGATCAAGATATTGGACAAAATGAAATCATCTTTGTTCTGATTAGAAGTTTCCAATCGCTTAAACTGAACATTCTAATTAACGCAACCACATGCATGCATTGATGATCTTCCTACGCCAGAGTGACCGTTGGTGTTGATTTAAATCGTACGCTGTAAGCTGTTCTAAAAATCTGGAGTTCAGAAGTGAAAATCGAATTGAGGTTCTGAAAACTAACTGAAGCCTGAAAACGACTGAATTCGAACTGAAACTGAGGTTCTGGAAACGACTGAACGGAAGTTCAGAAGGACGAACTGTGCAAGGTTTATTTAATCATTGACTTCGAATGTTCATCGGATTGTGTAAAGATGAGACAAATGACGGATTAATACGTCGAAGACGACGACGATGATTTCAAGGGACGACGTGACGACGACGACCGATCGACGACCACTGATATGTACAACGACCACTAATTAAGCTGCTGCATTGGATTAAAAATGAAGAGGATGACTAAAAACTTTCAGGTTCATACTATAGGTACTATAGGTACTGTAGTTCAATCTCGAATCCAGAACTTCCATATAAGCTTTGCATAAAATATCAAATAGATCATTAAGTCTGGGTTCGAGATCTCCTGGTCGTGCCCATGAAATTTCAAAATTTGCTGCATGATTTTTCACGTTAAAATCTGAGATGAAATAATGAAGTGAATAAACAATATTCACACTGAAAGTTCAGGTCTAATTGTTAGGTGCATGATTCCTCGGTCGCATGTGCGAGGTTTAAATTAGGGTGCATAATACCTCAACTAAGTTTGGCATAATACATTTTGATCTGAGAAAATTAGGACCATCAATAATGATGGCTGTTTTCACAACAAAAACGTGACAAAATTTAAAATTATAAATCCAGGCTTTCAATTTCGATCGCGCAATAAGAGTTGGCGGATTTTGATTCCAACTTGGTAATCGACGACGACTCTTCAAAATAAAAGCAGCACACGCAGTCTTTCCAACCACCAGGAGCGTCTGATGAAGACTAAGAACACATGCAGCTTCCAATGTTCATTGATTTTTTTCCCGAAAACTGCATGGTTTCTAATATCCAGTTTGCATGGCTATTCTTGATCCTCAGTTGGACGAGCGTTATCGCAGTGCACGCGTACGGTTAACGTTGTGCTCCAAGATATTTTTCACTTAGAATTCAGATCTAAACTGAAAGCTGTCTTATGGGGGTCCACGTTATAAGCGCCGGTTAACAGCGTTTTTCTATTTGAAAAATTGTTGTGGCGCTAAGTACCATGTTGTAATTATCTTTCGCGCTGAGGCACCTGTTCTGTATTCTTTTATATGGAACGGAGAGTCTTCAGCTGCACGCTGCGCACTTTCGGATGAAGATTTTTGCCTTTAAATCTTCGCCGGAGTAAGTGGAGTTCGCACGGTCTGAATTAGGAACAACTGACGGACGATTAAAACACAGCTTTAATTTCTGTTTCGGCCGACAACGACATTAATGCATGATCTGGGTTCATTCAGACCGTTAAAGCGTCGTCGATGAACCAACTTTAAAACGCAGCGCTCGCAATCGCGGCGAAAAATGCAATGAAATTGAAACCGATGCTGAAATACGTGATGTCAATACATGGTACTTAAATACTTCAACAAATCGTAA
This sequence comes from Dendronephthya gigantea, assembly GCF_004324835.1. Taxonomy (NCBI): domain Eukaryota; kingdom Metazoa; phylum Cnidaria; class Anthozoa; order Malacalcyonacea; family Nephtheidae; genus Dendronephthya; species Dendronephthya gigantea. The sequence goes on along the minus strand of NW_021163062.1, from coordinate 171,529 downwards.
TTCTGCGGGAACATAAGATTGTGTTAACGTTGGAATGAAAATGCGTTAAAGTATGCGACGCACTATCATGCAAAAAGAGCGACATTTTTAGGCTTAAAATGTTGTCTCTGAGAAGGTTGGATGCGAGTTTGACTAACGGACAATCGTATAGGGGCATGCAACCCAGTTTGTGGAGGATCACCAGGGTGCGATATAGGATGCACCATAGGTTAAGTTAGGTTTAGGGCATGATTGAGAATCCACATCTGGGTTTATCTGACACGACATTGCGCGCGCTAATTCCCATTTCAACCTTCAAATATGGCGTTTCAAATATTCGGCGGCGACATTTGTTTTTTAATGATCATATTGTTCTTTTTTTAGGTTATAAGTTGTAAATAGATGTATTTTGTAATAGGAGTAAATAGTTAGGTTGAGGGGCCCCATTAAGTTTCGGAACTTCGGCTGTTTCGGAAATAGGATTCGGAACTTCGGCATTTCGATTTCGGTGGAGGGTTTTTCTCCGGGTACTCCGGTTTCCCTCTTACCAAACTTACCAAAGGCCACATTTACCTCTCGAGAGATCTATGGTTAAAGATTGTATAGATAAGAAATTAAAATTTCGTTGCAAATACTCGAGAAATTAACTGGCCTCTGGGTTCAACTTCCAGAACACTGGTAAAAATCACTGCGAAAAAAAAGACAAAAGTAAATTATAGGTGCAACCAATTAGCAGACTTCCAAACGAAGGGGGGCATAAAACGTTCAGTGAAATTAAGGCACGAGACGAGGTGAAGATTAACTTCAATTGCCTCTTGAAGACCTGACTGCAAAACCGAGCAGTGCAATAACTTTGGAAGATAAAGATAAGACAAATGACAAATCAAGTGATAAAATATCAGTTTTCCCAAAGAAAAAGCTATTTGCCGACACTTAATGGTCTTCCTTCGATAGAAGAATGTTTTGTCTAAGAAAAACGACCACTTTAAAAAAAACACCACAATTGTAATAATAAAACAGTAAAAGATTAAATATTAAATACTTCAGTTAAAATAGGATAAAGTTGTACATTATGGTACATTGTCTAGAAATTGCACATTGCCACCAATCGGATATTGATCCAAGCATGCTGAATGATCTGGGTCTGGGCATTTTGCAGGAGCGTCGGGTGGATAGTACGACTTCTTCCGAAGATACTCCGAACTACTAAAATACTGAGCGAGAAATTTTCCTCGTGCCAACCTTCCCGGATTTCGCGGAACCGTAACCCAGTCCTTACCTATGCGAATTTTAGTAGGTAGTTGATTCTGTTGTGACATTTGACTGTCTTCGAGTGATTCACGACCATACATATTAACTTGCCAGTTTTTAGTTGATATAGTGAAACCTGTTGTTCCATATTTGGTCGACTGGAATGAAAAACCAGCGTTCTCGAACTTCGGGCGAATTTTTTCGAAGGCTTCGGAGTACTTTTTTTGGAAATAAATTACGGCATTTTTGCTCCAAGCATGCGTAGAACCAAAGTGCACGGCACCTAAAATACAGACAAAGGTTTTAATAGGGTTTTAATAGGCTAGCCAATAATTAAATACCATATTCCAATTTAAAGATTTCATTGGTTAAGAGTATTTCGATTTCAGCATTGAGATGGTCCAGTACACTAAAAATCACGATTTACCCTGTTTTAAAAACTTCAACAGTATAATCATAAATGTCCCCTAATCGATCCCGAATATTTATTCTTTAAAAATACATATAAGGAAGGCGAGAAATAAATGAAAATTATTATTTCGAGTTTTACCCTGAGCAAACAAAGGGGGCGATTGGCTTATTCAATTGTATTCCGTCCAGTCTAAGTGAGATCTTTTATATTTATTGCCTGCAAAATGTTTATAATACTGCAAAAGTTGTAGACTCTAAATAAAACGAATTCCTTCGTTCTGGTGTTAAAACCTGGTTAGTTATCGTGTTAGAAAAAATCGTCCATTCTCCATCATTTGGTGTGTCTGGTGAATGCACTTTCATGTAACCCTTAACTATGATGAATGCACTTTCATATAACCCTTTTTTTCTCAGAAATAGAACGCCTGTTCTGGTGTTAACTCCGGCGTGCCGTGCACGTGCCAGTCTTCAATATAAAGCATCGGAACATAAACAATCAACAGTTATTACTCATTTAGATCAGCCTCGTCCCCGGCGCGTGTTTTATTAATCGGTGTTTTATTAATATTAATCGCGTAGTAATGTTTGTCTCGCGGGAGGACACGCACGAAGCGACAGCGTGGGGGAGAACGCGCCTGGCAGAAAATGTTTCGAAAAGTGAAATTTGTGTCGAAAAGTGAAATTTCCATTGTTGATAATCTTTGATACCTTGAATAAGAACAGCATTACAGTATTAAATGGTTGAAGAACTTAACAAATCGTTTGAAAACGTGAATATTGAAGGTAAATTCTTATATTTTCTGTATTTTCTGCAATCGCGCATAATACATCTTCGGATTCTTTGAATGTTTCTTCCGCCATCTTGAATACATTTTCTGCCAGGCGCGTTCTCCCCCACGCTGTCGCTTCGTGCGTGTCCTCCCGCGAGACAAACATTACTACGCGATTAATATTAATAAAACACCGATTAATAAAACACGCGCCGGGGACGAGGCTGCATTTAGATCAAAAGGTTGTTCGATCGCGAAATTCAGAAGCACATCGTACATTAAAAAGTATTCTAGTTCAATTGTTCAAAAATGTAGCTAAATAAACCGCATGATACGTTCACTTTGTCTTACACTTTGCCTTTGGAATTCGCGCTTATGTATATTTATATTGAATCTTCAATCCTGTGCAAACTGCGACGTGTCAACACGCCCATCATCTTGTAAACGGCGAAATAGCAGCGATATTATTAAAATAGGACCAGAATCTACATGTATTAGATATATTTTATGACCCCAATTAAATCTAAACTTAATCGAACAGCATCAAAATTCTTTGATTTAACAGAAATAATAACTTTAAATTTTGTGAACAATGTCTTTGAGCAGAGTGATTTGCGAAGTGAGAATATCGTTATAACTTCTGTCTGTGGTCCAACATTTTACCTTTCTGATCTAATAGAAATTTTCTTAAAATTGCATCGTACAATTTCCTAAGAGAATTTTCTATATGACACCCTTCATTTGGTTTTTTGGGTGTGATTGAATTTAGTGAAAAGAAACTAAATTTAAACCTATCATGTATGGGATCAGGGGTGTTATATAAAAAAAAATAATCATCTTTTTACCTACTATATCCCCAGCAGCGTATTCACATCCTATTTTCTCGTCTTCGCAAGCTTGCATTATAAATTTTACCACTTCACCTAAAAAAGGAGAAAAAACTTTTCATAAGCTGTATTAACATTCGATAACTGAGGTGGTCTGATATTTCGGTCAGTAACCTCATCATAAAGTTGGCATGACATAATACAACCATATTACACTACATTTTTACCTCCCTCTACAAAAGTCCATGCGAAGAGAAGAAAGGATTTAATACCTGATCCTTTAATAACAACTTATAGGGATGACAAAAACACTTGAAGAAAATATAATATAAGATACCTAAATTCCAGAGGTCACATGGTGGTACTCCAATACCATTCTTCCATAAACACCCAATCTTATTGGTATAGTTCAGACCACGTCTACAGCCATACCATTTCACCGTGCCATCGCTGGTAATAATCTTCTTGATGCTATGCTTGTTAGCCAAGCCTACCAATGCTTCGTTGGGTATGAGTTGTGTGTCCATATTGAACATTACATCTGCACATACGACAGCGAGGTTCCGTTCTTTTTAAATCTCCAAAAGAGGTCATGAAATACTCCTTCTGAAAGACTGTATTTAAAATAAAGAACATTCTCGTTGGTCAAGAAACAAAAGTCATTGAAATACAACAGAGGCTGCAAAAAGCATGTTTAAAAGAGCAAAGTGTCCCTTTCCCAATTTTTCGTTTCGAAAGATATTGAAAAAGACATTCAAAAAACGAGAGCGGGCTTTGCCTCATCTTGTTCATCCCATGTTATTTAGAGACAAATATTTAATTGAATCCAATCTCAGGACCGTATCAAGAATCCAAATTGTGGGTTACATATGTCTTATGCCTGAAGGATTAAGTTATTGCTACGGTATGACCTAAACATGAATATCTGAATATACAACCCCCAAATTACGCGGTGTAGCTATTGCTCGGCTTGATTTAGCTTGGACTGTCATTGTATGATGGTAAGGAAATTTTCAGGACAACACGTTTTCATCTCAAGTTTTGCGCTGAGAGCACTCGGGCAAAAAATATGAGTCGCAGTGTACTAATACCTTGTATCAAACTTCAGTGATCGCAACCATTCTGTTTTGGCTGCAAATGGTCCTGGGAGGTAATCGCATACCACACATTCATTAAAGGACCTATGATATCCTGCAGTGTACTTAGCCGTCCAGTAGTTGAAGGATAACTGTCGACATCCAAGTTCCCAATGTCCCGTTAAATTCCGATAACTTCCTCCTGCCACTGATATGTCATCACGATAGCTTAAAACTCGCAGCAATCGATACAAATCAATATCATCATCAAAGTGGGTTAGATAAGGTGCTATTAATACATATGGTGTTGCCACTTGCTCAAGTAATTTTGCCCACATGCTTCCTTTATTTCCTTTGATCACATCATTTTTGAACTGTATTTTTAGGCCGGATATTTTTTTTATAGTTTCCTTATCCAACTCTTTCTCAGTTGCTAAAATAACCTGCACTTCAGGGTAGTCATTGGAGATTGTTGTCATCATGCTAAGGTAACTCATAGCAGGTTTAGGATGTTCACGTGGGACGTACATTAGTAGGGTTACCAGTTGATTGATAGGGACAAAGGTGTCACATTTGACGCGAGCATAGCCTAAACGATAATATGGTTTACCATAACCCAAATCTTTTCCAGCGAACTTTTCAGGGCAAACCACTTGGCTTTTTGCGTTAGTAACTGGTCCTTGTGGTGGCGGACTGGGTCTACTGATCGTATCCTGACCAATAAAATTTAATAGACCATTCACTTCATTAAATTGAAAACCTAATAAATATGAGTTAAGTTCTGTAGCATCAAAGTCTTTTTGCACATCCAGAATGTTCTTGGCAACGCTTCGCAACGTATTTCCCAATGCAACATCGAATGAAACGCAAGTTGTGTTTGGTTCCACAAAATGAGGGCGCGGGGTGTTTACTGTAAAATGGAAGCTTGCAAAACTTGTTTTATAGTAGGTATACCATTCTCTGATTAGAACCAGAAACACTGCTACTATCGTGGCCATGCCAATATTTCGAGTTGATACCCTCATTTCAAACCAACCCTTAAATTATAAAATAAAAATAAAAATTATTAATACCTATCGCTGCTGCGATGTTTGCGCGCGGCGCGATAGTCACTGCATGACCTACAATCCTGGTCAAAACATTGACGACGCTCAGTGTTAACTGACACTACAGTCAGTAGTCACGGAATATATTTCAAAATTCCCCCCTTTCCCCCACAAATCAATGTTGGGTGATGTGTCAAAACCATTGAACTGTAAACAAACTGGAACGATAACTCAGAGGGGGAAAAGTCAGTGCGTTTTACTTTTTCTTATAGTTTTGAGCTGAAATACTTGACGCCAAATGTTGGACCGTATATGAAATTAAAGCTATTAAAAAGTTATATTTCGTGCAGAAATTTCGTGACTTTAGCTCAAAGGGAAATATCTAAAAAATATTTGAAAATTTCCCGGTTTTTTGCCGGTTGGTAATTGTTTTTTTATATATTTCCTTTGTAATTCAAGTCTTGAAATTTCTACATCGAATATAACTTTTCAATAGCTTTAATTTGACACACAGCCCAACGTCTGGTGTCAAGTATTTCGTCTCAAAACTCAGAAAAACTATTTTGGCTTCAAGCTGAATAGGGATGTTTGTCAGGAGTTATTGTTCCAGTTGTATATAAGTTCACTGGTCAAAACTTATTCAAGTATTTAGCCGATGGACTCGACATTGATTAGGGGGGCGAGGGGGGAAATTGAGACAGAAATGATGATGTTTTGCATAAAAAAACTACAAATCATTTTGAGTGTAGTCAATGGTTTTGGCCAGGATGTAGCTCACGTGCAGGAATAGTCGATACCTATTAAGGTACATAATAGTCAGTACTACTAATAAGAACTCTACTTGAAAATAGATAAATTTACTATGAAAACGACTCGTCCTCTTGAACCATAATTTTAGGGGCTGGATATATTGAAACTCGCTTTCGGCGGGAAGCCGCCTTTGTTTATATTTCTTCTTACAGTCTGGCGTTGGCAATTTATATAATTATATAGGCTCATTCAGACAGGACGCGATTTGGCAACGCGGCGAGACTCTTAAAGTTTTTCACTTTCCACTAGGAAATAGATTTTAACTTTCAATCATGTTCTTGTAGATTATACTTAACGGTAACACATTTATACTGCTCTGGTGTCCATAGATTAAAAATTTTACCAATACCGCAAGGTGTTGATTTGGCACCTCGAATTAATTTAACAGACCGAGTGTAAATCCAGGCAAACTGTAAAATCTATCACGGCAAATCTATCCTTTCGACGATTTTTCTTGACTCTCTACATTTTTTATTTATCCTTGACCCTCGACATTTTACTTTCGACCCTTGAGTCAAACTCGCAGATAAATTGTGTTGAATGTTTCAGGCCCTGTTTACCCAATACAGGATTCGCATACATTGTTATAAAAATTAGCCATAAAAAATTACTCAGTATCAAAGCTAGTTTTATACCCCCGAAAGTATAATACTATGATTCAGTTTTAACATTATCTGTCAAATGGAAAAGTTCTGGAGACAAAGATAACTTAAAACGACTTAAACTGTTGTCGCGACATTTGATTAATCTAATTCTTAGAACCAAAGATATATAATTAAGTGACCTTGATCGCGGACGTTTGAATATGGTAATTTTGTTGGTATAAAGACAAAAGTTATAGCTATTTTTGGTAATATGCTATGTTCAGTGAGCTGCACGATATCTAAGAAAATCCAACAATTCGCACATTTTTGCCTTGATCGACTTCGTGTTAGTATCTTAACTGTATATTATATACCCATGATAGCTGTTTGTTTTCGAGGAACTCTGTGCAGTCAATAAGTCAATGCTTGTCTGTTTCCATAAAGAAATTTTATTTATCAGCTTTGAATCGACTGGGCATTGTAATGTGAATTAGTTAGTTTGTCCTAGAAAGAGCTAGGAGTGAAGGAATGAGAAATTTAGGGTTATCATATAGCCATAGGAAAAACAAGAAAGGGAATCGAAGCAGTTATAATCGAAGTATTTAGTAGGTATAACTGAAAATAGAGGTTCTTTGTTACTTTGATAGAAGCACTTATACCGTTTATTTATATTAATTAATTAATATACATATATGATATATAGCCGTTCATCGTTTGTATCTCTTTACTGTAATCCGTCGAGTGAATGCATGGCGTCGAAATAAAGTGGTTTATTCTGATTGCTTACTTTTATGAAATGACAAGTGACGTTGGCAAGTCCTGTTAAAATCCGAACCGAGACTGTTGAGAGATGGTTTGAACACAATTGCAATTATGGAGCATTCCAAACAACTCTTCATAAATAATTTCGCAAATAGGTAACTGCCATACAATGCAGTTGTTAAATAGACAGTATTAGCGTTGCGAAAAATTTGGACTCAAATAAATTCGTTTAGTAGTTTTATTATTCACACTACAGAAGTAAACAAAGATGTCTCGCCACTTGTCTATAGCATTCTTATTGGCAACTTAAATACTTGTTTTCGTGACATATATAGCTATATAGTCTATACCACAAGAATATAAGGATAAATGATGTAGACTCACCACCGCAGTCCGTTTGCTTTGGCCCCCAAACGTGTATAAATGATAAAAAACAGAGGAATAGATGAATATGAATGATGTTTCACTATCATGCTGTTCAGTACAAAATCCCTTTTCTTAGGTATAATACAATTTACAATTTTAGGCATTGTTTTCCTCCATTTTGTTATGCAAAGTGGACACGCATACCTTGCTAGCTTGCTGGAGTGTAACAAAATGCTCAATGGAACTAACCAAGAGCATTATAAATTGTGAAAAACGACTCGACAATTTGCAGTTGGCATCTTTATTACACTCAGTGGCGTAGCCAGCGGCCAGCCTGACGATTTTGTCCTGCTATGTAAATCTCATGTTATTATATAATTATTCATGTCTTTAGAAATTTATTGTTTTCACAGTCAACACCAAAATATTAGCATAGCCGGACAAATCGTCTGACTGGCTACGCTACTGATTACACTTGGCTACATAATAGTTTCTTACCACTGATGTGGCACTCGTCAGATAAATCAGCCTACTCTTTATCTTGACATGCTACAGCTGTAATACGCTGAACACTCAAAATTATAGGCTCCTAAACTTATATAGCGTGTCACATGAAGATGTAAATTCATAATTCATTGTGTTTATATATATACGTGGACTATAGCCTTTTGTGGTTAAAACAAATCGAAATACCTCTCCCATAAGCATAAGTTTAATTTCAAGCTGGATCGTATGCATTGTCTTGCCTTATTCAATGGATGTATAAAGTATACTTCACTAATCACTAAAACATTGCAACCACACGCTGAATTACGTTTACAAATTACAAAAGGTATCGTTTGAAATCTATTAAAAGTTTATGTGTAAGGCGGCGTACGACGAAAGGGACCAATTCAGCAATTGATGATGTTTCTTGGTATGATGTTGATGATGATATACTATAGTTATTATGCATTTCACGCTTTTTGATTCTTTCGAGATCGTTTAAGAGGTACACGAGATCTCACTAGTATCACTTGAATGAAAACTCTAGGGCAGTTCTGTCAATGGACTGCCTTACGAAGTGCTGCAATGTATAAACAAGAACGAAGACGACAAGTCAGAGAGAAATTAATGCTGAACGCCAGGAGACAAATAGCGATTATATCAGTGTCCCTATCAGTGTGGCTCACAGAGAGTTCTTTATATTAAAAATATTCACCATAGCAACTTTTGTAGTATTTGTTTTATTCGTTTATTCGTGATATTTGAGGGATAAGATGTTTATGCATTGTGTTCTATGTATCAGTAAATACCATGATTCATGCGATGTTTTCATGTAAAAGTAAAACTTAATTCATAAGTTCGAAAACGCCAACACTTCTGTAGTCAGTCAACAAGACCTCAGACCACGTCACGCTAAATTTCTGTATGAACGACGCGAGCTTAACGCCTAGCTGCATGGCGTCTTGGTTTCTTTCAAATGCCATAATCAGTATAGATACTTGGACCACTTGCATAATAGATCAACTTGTGATCTTGGTAACAAGAAGAAAATAAATCACCACATGTCTCGTAGTACGGAAAATATAGGCGAAGTAGGCAATTTTGTACACTTTTTTACTGCGACCGAAAGTGTTACACGTCCGGTCGTAATACAAAAGTATACAAAGTTTGCCAACTTCGCTTGACTATATATCTTCGGCACTTTACAAAATTTCGAAGCCAAGTTTAGCATGCACCTTTCGGAAATTCCCTTTTTGTTGCCCAAATCAAAAGTTTAGGCTGTTATGCAAGTGGTCCATTCTGTAGCGCTAGGCTTTTCATAAAATAATTTTATTCAAATAAGCCTTACAAGCCCCGTTTACACTACACTCGATTTTTTGGTACGGCGCGGCTAAAATGGGTTCTAGAGCCCATTTCATTTGTGCTCGGCCTTTTGGTAGGTTGAACAATAAAACAATTGGGTACGCGGGTATCAATTTTAAATGTGCCGTGCATGACAATAAATTGAGTGTAGTGTAAAGGGGGTTATAGTTAGGGTAACTAGTTTTAAACGTATTTTCGGTGAGTCCGATCTTCAGGGGTTACGGACTACGGTTAAAAAATTTGTGTAGTAAAGATGCGATTTTTGACACTCGGAAATGTCTGCCTGATATTGGTCATAGGATAAGCGTAGATAAACAAGATAATGAGTAGTCTCCTGGGTTTCCACAACTTATTTGCATATGACTGTGCAGTATGACTATTGCATATGTGCATATGTGCATATGGCAATGACATAAAAGAGAAACAAAGAACTTTTGAAAAGAATACAGTCATAACATATCTATTAAAACAGATCCCTCCCTCTCTCGTGGTTGCCAATTGCAAGGAGTTTCTTTGCATTGTGGGAGTCTGGTAGTCTCCACTCATTTCTCGTTCGATATTGCCGATTTATATTCATCAATTTCGACCGATTTACTCAATTTTGCACTGGACTTTTCTGCATTCTAACGCTTCAGGTCGGATCAACACAATGTTATAAAGTCATTAAAGAACCAACCGAGACACCAAACGAAAAATTAGGGGTGGGAGAACGGGTCTTTCGGGAGAAGTGCTCAAAATATATTGTAAATAAGGTCAAAGTTACCCCTTAGACTCGTTACAGCTTTGTGCATGTTGTTTATGGTACAATTAATTATGCAGTCCTGGCCAAGGACTCTGATGTCCTCAGTGGTCGTGGATCCCCATGTTGGACGTCCTCGGCGGTTTAGCAACGCTACTCCGTGCCGTAATAAATGCCTTAGTCTTTAGCAAGCTCTATTACTGTTCATTACTGTTCAACCATATGGGCAAATTCGCCGAAAAAAAATATTGCAAAATTACAAAGAGTTCAAAATTTTCCTGCACGTATCGACACGGGTAAAAGAAAATTCGACCATATTACTCCATCTTTTAAGGAGTTGAATTGGTTACCAGTTAACTTGACATGTTACGTTTAAAACGTAAGGGGCTGTTTACATGAGTCCGGTTACCCGAGATACGACGAAGCGTGAGAAGAATTTGAGATATTGAAATAAGTCTTTTAAGACACCAAACAAGCACATGCTATTGTTGTGGTGATTATACGACTGCCAAGATCATATTATCAGCTCATTTTAATACCTCAAAATCATCAAACGCTTCGTTGAATCTCGCGGGTAACCGGGCTCATGTAAACAGCCCTAAGAGACACCGTAATGGTTTTTAAATGTATGAGAGGTATGGCTCCATCTTATCTGTATTCCATGTTTCAAACAAGAATGGCATTCTTAGAATGCCATGAATGATCAACAAACTGCATGTAAACAATATTTATAAAATAACATGTATATATATAACGCGTGTTCTGAATAGTCGAAGCCCGTGTTTGGATCAGGCCATCTAAACACGGAAACCATTAAGTATTTGTATAATCTCACACTGAGTATGCAACGGAACTGAAGAAAAGAATTACTGAAGCGTTTGAATGCCTGCAGCAGGGAAACGCTCGAGTCTTCGCACGGAGCACACAAAAACATTATTACGACAGGTGGGCAAAAGGAAATGTTCAGTACAAAGAAGGAGATCAGGTAAGGTGGAAAGATCGGAAAACCAGGAAAGGGAGATGTATGAAGTTGAACAAACCTTGGACGGGTGAATGGATTGTGGATTGTCCATTACAATCAGTTAAAAGGATTTTACGAGACGAGGAAAAAAAAGTACAATCACAACAAACCTCTAGACAACATGTAGTCAGGGACAGTAATAAAGATCGTGTATATATTCATGTTACGGGCTGTTTATACATGAGCCCGGTTACCCGAGATTCAACGAAGCGTGAGAGGACTTTGAGGTATTGAAATAAGTCTTTACGACACCAAACAAGCACATTCTATTGTTGTGGTGATTATACGACTGCCAGGATCATGTTGTCTGCTCATTTCAATTACTGAAAATCATCTCACGTTTCGTTGAATCTCGGGTAACCGGGCTCATGTAAACAGCCTCTTATAGCAGACCGTAAAAACAATCAATTTCAAAAGGTACTCATCATGCTAAACATGAATTAAAATATGAATATCAGCACCACCCTCACATAACTATCTTCCGTCGTCGTTTCAACAGTAGACAGTTTACGATCTTACGACGCGTTAGCTCGACGTCCCTATAAATATTATAGTCACTGATTATTTTGCCAGAAATAAGCTACGGGAAATTAATTACGCTGCTAGGAGTTTGAAATAATCATACAAATGCTTCAATTGCAAATTTAAAAAATGAAAATTAAAAAAATAGAAAAAAATTAGCAAAATCGGATATCTGGCTGATATTGCAGTTTCATATAAGCTATATCAAACAGCTATCATGTTGTCGCTACTTTCAGATCATCGAGAGTCGTGAAAATACCTCAATTGAAGGCGTCGTAAGAATGAGAACGATGTCATTAAGCACACGTTATGCATACCTATTGTATCGCGTGTGGAGTGTTTTTGTTTTGCAAGTGCGTCGTCGAGCTGGCTGCGCTATTAATCGTAAACTCCCTAGTAAGCAAATTTAGTTGATTCTCTTCGCCACCATTCGTCATTCAAATCCACCATTGAATGCTGACTAACACACTTTGGAATAGCTTCTTCTCCCAAAATTTTATTCAGGAACCCGATTTTGGTTCAGGGTTGTCAGTTTGCTGAATAAAAAAACCAAACATTGTCGTAGTCGACCCTTTTAGAGAAAACAAGGATTATGCGTGGTAATGTAATATTCGGCTAATTTATTTAGAAATCTGGCAACCCTGGTTCGGATTTGTTGATCGAGGCTGCAAGCTATAACGAGATTTATATGATATTTGTCAGTCACTTAAACAGACTAGAATAGTCTTAATTATAATTATTAGAGTTGCAACAAAGCGAGTTTTAAAAGTTTAGAATGTGACAAACAATTTAAAAAAACGCTGGCGCCAGGCGAAACCCAGCAATCGACCATAATTACGAATAACTAGTAAATAGATAGATGGGGTAAAATTAGAAACTTGAAATCACAACATGTTTACATTTTACCATGGAGACCTGCAAACAATAAATGCCAGAAATTGAAATGAACCAGCAGGGAATTCTTGTTTTCGATCCATACACAATAAATTGAGTAAATGCATGTACAGCTTTCATTTTGCTTTACAGTGTTTACTTACTTGAATCAAAGATCAAAAACAGCGATAACAGAAATTGAAAAGGTGGGTCATTTTTCTCAATCAACCATTATTTAGTTAGAGGTCTGTAAACTCTTTTTAAACGAAACCAGTACGAGTTTAATGTTTCAAATCGATAACATAGATATTATATTGCGTGTACGCATTGTTATCGTGACATAAACATAACGGACCAAGTTTCTAAAACATTTGTACTACCCTAAATTGCATGTAAGGTGTATAAAAATCTAATTGCTCGTTTGCACACGCAATTTTTTCGCAATTTTCCTTTTCTTCATCGGTTTAAACGAGTAAGAAAGTCACGGGGGCGTGTGCATGTAAGGGCTAGTGCTTTGAATCATACTCGCTGGATTGCGTATAACAGAAGAGAAAAATCCGGACTGAATATTGCATCAAAGATATGATGGGAAATTGGTAAAAATTATTTGTCAGATGACTAGAATCGATGACTAGAAGTACGAATAGAAGTACGTATACGTCTTTTGATCAAGTTTGTTGATCAACTTCGATAAAACAACAAACTAAACAGAACCGGATTTGGCGGGAATGACAAATTTCGTATACACAGTGGTCGAAGTTATAGTCACGACCAAAAGCTTTTTTAATATTGTAGCAGCAAGATATATTTTTAGGTTTGATTTCAAAGCTTAGCACTTGACTAAATAAAAATTATCACTACCAGTAGGGAATCCGCGTCGGTTTATTAAAACGATTATTACTGCGCCTTCTTTAGTAAAGGAATTAGGAAATTTGAATTGCTGAATGCTCATCAATTACAGTTAATAATTGTACTCTGATTCAGGGTTCGTTCTTTTGACTCAAACGGTCGAAATGTACAAATTTGTTATGACTCTCTTTCTCAGTGGGAGCGTGCATGACGAGCTGCATGACGTAAAGTCTTCCTGCTTTATAAAACTCAACTGAAGCAGGGGAAAAATTTAAAAGCAGAATAAGGTAGCTACCATATTCTAAAGCCTAATATATCATCAAAGTAATTACTTTAAAGTTTGTTCAAAAGTCGTTGATATATAAGTGAATATTTGCAAATCGGCAAAATGTAAAATGAATCAGCATTGACATGCATGCATTGTTCACCTCTGCGGGGAGAGGATGCCGATTATAATAAATAACGCGTGGAGTCTACAATGGATAAGGGCTATACGACAATTAAAAATGTTTATTTTTCTAAGAATTGTTAAAAGCTTTGAACAGATAATTTAGATATGCATGCAATTGAGTTTCAGACGAGAGTCGAGCGGCAAGCAGGTAAGGACTGAGCTACTGACCGAAGTAGGCCACGTTGAGCGCCATGGAAGCTATATGCAATTACCAGCCTGCTGTTAGGAAAAACCCCGTCGACGTAAAGAAATGCCAGAAATATTTTTACTTTCGAAATAAATGTGGATTGTACTGTAGATTGTAAATTGCTTTGATAAATGAACAACATATACGAACAAAGCACGACTTGCAACCGTCATTAGAGACCTTTAGCTTAACCAATATGACAAACCGCGAACAGCAAACGGTTAATTTCAAATAACATTTAAAATTAGATTTTTGACACATGCTCGCCCACAATTTATCTCAGTAATCATTCTATGTTTGAAAATAATGCATCAATTTTCGCGGCCTCAGAAACCTAGCATTTGTTTTGAAAATTCGACTGAAATGAATTTTTCTGTTTGCCGTTAGAGGGTTATCGTCAACGTCAAGCTAAAGGTCTCTAATAATTTGTTAAAAAGCGGCACAATTTCTGCCGTAACTAACACATACTAAACTTGTGTGTAAAAATATTGTCTATCAAAATATGAAACATATATGAAATATGAAATATATTTACGATATTATGGGCGGAGAAATGGATTTTATGTTCAAGTGAGCGCAGCGAACGAGTGGGAGATAGACTTATAAGGCGTTGGAGATAGACTTATAAGGTTATACACATGCAGGGTTGCTAGATTACTGATAAATAAACCCTTTGATTTGTTTGTTTTAAACAAAGAAAACAACGATTATGGTAATATCATTACCAGAAATTTGGTAAGAAATTATCAGAATATGGTAATATCATTACCATGGTGATTTGCATATAAACTAATTTGAATCTAACTTCAACAATAATGTCTTTAACTTTTACTATAAAATACATATAGCAAAAGTACAACACCTAAAATTGCCTTTACCCTGGATGTTGCCTACTGTTTGCAGACCTCTGGATTAATAGAACAGCCGTTTTGCAACGTTTTGATGATCGAATTACTTACCTTGGGTGTTTCTTCGTTCCGCCAACTGACTGTGTTCAAATGTGTATATACGCTTTGTATGGTTGAACTGCCTTATGAGATTGATAATATTTTTAATGTGCAACTGCAGAAAAAATCCGGGCCGCACAGGAAAATTCATATTAGGAATACGAAAGACAATACCTTTAACAAAATTTTTTAGTATATTACACGTCAATTCGTCAAGAATCAGCCGAAAATTTCGTCATAAAACGCCTAGAAAGAACGCATTTGAATTAGTGCAATTGCAAAGTTTGGCTGCAATTTTTGTAAAATACGAAAAATATAGCCATGTGAAGTTGGCAAATTTTGTATACTTTTGTATTACGCGCGGAAATGTGTAACTACATTGTATTTAGTTACAAACTTCCGGCCATAATACAAAAGTATACAAAAATCGACAACTTCGCACGGCTATATTTTTCGTAATTTACAACAATTCGCAGCCAAACTTTGCAGTTTTACTAATTAGTAAGCTCTTTTACCGCCGAGATAAGAAGTTAGTCTAAAGGTCGACACAGACCGGACGCGAAGCGGCAACGCGGCGCGAATTTTCAGTTTTCAGAAGCATATAAATTAAATTCTGGCATCAAAATTTAGACTCTATGGACGCTAGAGCAATCAAAATTTATTATTTTTATGTAATCTACAAGAAAATTTTGATAAGTTAAAATTTATTTACTTTTGAAAAATATAAAATGTTGAAAATTCGCGCCGCGTTGCCAATTCGCGTCCTGTCTGTGTAGGCCTTAAAGCGCAAGTCATCCATTAATTACAATTATGTATTAAAGCATTACTATATAGAGACCAACATTGCAAAGGAGAAGGGGGGGGGGGTAGTTAAAACCTAATGAGACATAGTGCTAGTCCGCACATGCAGTGCCATCAACTTATGGCCATGCAAGATTGTAAAAGCTTAATTGGGGGGGGGGGGGGGAGGGCATATTCATATATTCGTCTTATGCCGGACTGATTTCTTTTGTACGATATTGTTACCTTTGAGGTGCCTACGTCACGCGACGGTCAAACAATTAATTGCAATGCAATGTGGGAAACATGTAGGAAAATTAACCTCATTTTACATAGTGTGACGTAAGCACCTCTTAGTGTCTATTAAGTGGTCTAGTTATGGTCCTGAAATTTATGCCTCTTTCATGCTCCGTACGACTACTTACGAGTAATATTTTTACTTTTATCTTTTGCAAAACATATTGCAGAAGACAGTATTGTGCCAGCAGCCAATTGCCATTTAATGCCAGAGAGTGATGACAAATGTAAATATATCTCCTGTTTTTTGTAGATATGCGCGGTGTTTGGGTTTTCACCCTACTCATCGTCACTCTTTGGCAATTGTTTCCAGTAGAAGGTAACGTACAATATAGTTATACATATTAGTCGATGTAGTTGCATCTATATCGCGAACTGCACAAGTCTATTGCACGGCACTGCACACATTTCTGCAATATTTTTTCTTCAATGCTTCACTGTTGTTTATAAAATCAGTGTTTCATTTTGCCATTACAGAATAAAAATCGTGCCCGCAGTTTTCATTTCATTTGATCATTTTCTGTGATCACACTTGGCATTTTTTAACGACAGATCGCAAGGGATGCTTTCCACTTTCGCGTTTTTTAAACGCACGTAAAGCCTAAAACGTTCGTATATATAGTTTATTATATCATTTGAATTATTTTAAACCTTTACGTGCGTATACGTAGCTACGTACAAAAAACGCAACAGTGGAAACATGTCCCAATAACGTTTTAACACTTGCATGATTTAAATAATAATCCTGATATTCAAAACATGCAAAACATTTAGGGGCTGATTACATCGAGTGTTTTCAGCGCGGGCTGAGTTTCAGCCCGGGGTTGTTATAAATCCTAACAAAATCGCGCACGCGATTACATGACAAGAATTTAAGCTCGGGCTGAAACTTAGTATTGTTGCATGTCATGTTATCGTAAATAAGCTTAAACCCGGACAGAAAAATTCGCCTTGACAATGCTTTTTCGTTCGTTTATTTCATTTTTATATGTGCAGCTTATAGTCCCTAAAAAGGTCAAGTTATTGTCATTCGGGATTTTAAACCGCTTGAAGAATTGAAATAGGTCTATACTACCAGCCTTTACAAACTCAGCCCGGGCTGACACCATGTAATCAGCCCCTTAGAACTTGAAGTTGACCAATTTAAATTTCCAACTGTGAACGCAGAAACGTTTATATAGCGTGAACCGGGCTGAATGAAAAAAATACAAACCTTCACGCTCAGCTTCGCTTCAGCAAATAACTTTGACCTCGGTCTGAATAATTCTTGATATCATGCTCAGCCTCATCCGGTAATTGCTGCCAGTGATATTATAATGCCTGCTCTTATTTGATTAAAGCTTCAATTACCCAATCAATAAAAACGCACTTCTATTGCACGCAAAACAACTGTTTAAACCTTGGGCGTATTATAAAGCATTGTTGCTGTAGTTATTATGATCGGCGAAGTTTGCCCACAGGTTAAAAGATGCTTTGCCTACAAGGAATTGCTTTTCTGTTTGCGAAAACTTACACGTTACCGAAACTTATATATTCTGCTGTTTGCCTAAGGGCCAAGTTATACGCCGCATTTTGGTGGCGTCGAATGTAATTCAAACGCTAGATAATGAAATCGGATAGACCTCTACTTTTCCAGTTTGCACCACTTTTCTTTCAAATCATGCATAAAATTAACTTTTCATAGGAAACAATGGAGCTGAAATTGAATACATCTTCTATTCAAACGCCACTCACATTTCCTATGTTTCTATTGATGGTGGAGAATCTAAAGCCTTGGTGAAGACACCAAGCGCAACCCTTGCTTACGACGAACTGAACTACCGTCTTTGGTATTATAAGGACGGTGAGAAACTGTACAACTCAAATTTGGATGGGAGTGATTTGAAAAATGTTTCGGTTCCATCAAATTTCGGTCCCTTTGCTGTTGATCCAGCGAATCAAACTGTCTATTATCTCACCAAGACTGATTTTAACCTTAAATTGATTGACTATGATGGGAACGACTTACCAGATATTGGTGTGTCACCAGACGATGATTTCAGAGATTTGCAAATCGACCCTTATAACAGGTAAATTAAATTTTAATTTCAATTAATTTTGATATATCTATTTATTCAGTAGTAATGGTTAAAATGGTTAAAAGTTGAGCCTTCGAATTAAGAACAAATTGACATGATAGGTTGACGTTCTCAATATAAAAACTCTTAAACAATCAGAACGTTTATTTATTTATTTATCTGTTTATTAAATTTTGTCAGATACACACAAATTTATACAGTACAATAATAAGCACAAAAGATAGACAATTACATGTCAGGGTATACGCTACACCTTACGTCAATTACAGCGGCCTTTGACAATAATATACAACGTACACAGAATATATATATAAATATATATATATATATATATATATATATATATATATATATAGATATATATATATATATATATAGATATAGATGATATATTAGATCACTCTTGAATGAGTCAACTTGAATATTATGGACTGAATATGTAGTTGTAAACAGTATCTTTGTATTAAGCCTTAAGGTAAAAATAATTTAGTTCGCTTGTTGAATAAAACGGTAGACTTGCATGCTTTCTATTTTTAACTTATCCACCGTTTAAGCTAAACGGGCTTGATACAACCGGCCCCTGGATAAGAGCGATTTCTTAAATGTATTATTAGCAGTCTTGCACTTTGTGGTGAGCAACATTAAACAGTTGGCGTGAATTGATCTTTTTGTTCTTTCTTGGTTTTGAGTTTGTGGCAGAACGTTGTTGTCAACGTTTACCATCCCATCGGTATAGTTTCGAGCGAACAAAAGCAAAATAATTTATATAAGTATAATGTCTAGAGTAACTCTTCTAATGTAGCAACATTTTTGTTGCTTGAGCACAGTGTACCTCAATATGTTCGGAACATGTCAGATTGGATGTGGTCGATCCACATGTTCGTGATCAGTTCTTTCAGGACAGAATTACGCAGCTTGTAAGGGAAATCTATTTTGGTGAGCTTTCTAGTGATTCGCAAGACTTCAGATTTCTCAGCGCTCAGTTTAAGGTTCACATTGCTAGAACTTTCTTGGAAGTTTGTCAGATCTTAACGACGACGCGTCAGCAACAGAGTTTATATATAGGTTTGTAAAGTTTTGTATCGTCCGCAAAGGCTGCAATGTTTGAGGTGCTCACGGTTTCAGATAGGTGATTTTCATATAGAAGAAAGGGCAAGGGACCGAGGATAGAGCCTTGGAGCACACCAGATTTCACCGCAAGTGGTCGTGATGTTGCTCCAGCAAGTTACCAGATGTTGGTAACCTTTCCTTAGATATAACGAAAATACAGTCGATGCATTAGCTTAGTGTGACTATAACTTTATCGAATGCCCTCGACATGTCAAAATAGTTAACATCGTTAAAATAGTCAAAATAGTTAACAAGTATCAAGTTCTCGCGTTATAGCTTTTTTCCATATTATTTTTCAAAATTAAAAATTCTTTTCAAAGCATGCGTTGAAGAAGAGTGTTTTACATCTGCACATGCATAGCTTTTGAGAGTAAAACTGAAAACCATTTAGGTGTTTCTAAATTCCATACGATAATTACCGGTCTATTGTACTCACCATCATTAATGTTAAACAATCGAGTTTAAACACCCAGCAATTGAAGAAGTCGGAATTAATAGATCACGGCACAATTATTGTGCAAATTTTCGTTCCCCCCCCCTAATTAAGCGTCTATTATCTCAGCGACTGCAAAATCGTGCTGCCAGAGTTATAACGGGGTCTACTTTTGATATTCGATATGTTGATGTACTGAATATGTTACGCTGGGAATCTTTAGATAAAAGACGCAACTCTACTAAATCTATTTATACATATAAAATAATCCATGAGTCTTTGTATCTACCTGTTTAGTTTCTGCATGCTTTATGTAATTTTTGTATGTAACCATGATGTATCTTTTAACACGCTCCTATGAAAAAACAACTATGTTGATGAGGCTAGCGTGTCTAAATAAAGTTTTATGTATGTATGTATGTATCAGTGAACTCAAAAGAACTGGAAGGCTACCTCTGGCCGGAGATTTGAAGCCAAATTTTTGGGTCATGCCTAGTCTTTTCACGCAACTACACACGCGGTTTTTTGAAACTTCAAAAATAATACTTCAACATGCAAGCACTAAAAACATCTTTTAGAGAACATAAAGTGCGTTTTGCACAGTATTTTTGCGATAAAAGCATCCGTAAAAACTACAGAGTAAAGTATGCTAAATTTATCTGTATCAAACTCGCAATTAAATTGCCCTTTCTTATGAAAAACGTTGAACGAGGAGTAAAGCCGGGACAATTCAAAAGTGTTTGTGTGAATTCACTTATTTAATTTCATTAAGAAGTAGTGATCGTTTTCGAACAAATTGTTTACATTTTCCTTATAATTTCACCACGCCGCGGTTCGAGGTATGCTTTAGTCAGCATTGATTACAAAATTATAGCCTAAATCGTTAAAATAAACAATAAATCCGAACGAATGTAACTTCGCCGCTAAACAGTTCATGTTTTCCTTATGTTCACTCCTGAAAAGGCCCTCGCAAGAATGTCTCGCAACATGTATACGCGTGTCTGGAGGTAAAACACACGTGTGACGTGTCTGGAGGTAAAATTTGGCTTCAATAATTTTGGCTATTTTAATCAGGAGGTAGCCTTCCAGTTCTTTTGAGTTCAATAGTATATATGTATATGTAGCAATTTTAGAGCTGCGTAACTATGATAACACAACTGGATAATAAACGCATGAATATCAAATAATTTGATGTCGAATTTTTTTCAACCTAGATCAATATTTTTCACCACTGATATTACAAACAATCGAAATCTCATCCGGTACAGTCTTGCTGATGGAACTGATCAAACTCTTCACTCTGGTGTCAATGAAATAGGCACTCACCTTGCGCTTGATACCGTGAATAAAACCGTATATTGGATTCTATTCACTTCTGAGACAAATTACAAGATATTGAAAACAACGTACGATGGTCAGACTACACAGATAGGAACAGATCAATCAGGCAGTATTACAACCGTGGACATTGCAGATGGAAAAGAATATTATTATATCCTCGATACAACAGCATCAAAAATTCATAAATATAATAAATCGTCAGATGAAGTGGCTACTACGATTTCACTTTCAACTGAAGCAACACGAATGATTGTTGTATCGGGTAAGTTCCCGCAGAAATTCACTTTATATTCTTTTGAGTTCTTTTTCAACTAATTTTGATAGAATGATAGTATATGATTTTTGCATGCTTTTGCAAGTATTTTGCTTTTTAAAAACGACTTTCGCTTACCTCTATAGCTCTCGTTGTTTTGGAAATTAGCTATATAGAGGCTATCTACTCGATCCAATGTAAAATCCTATAATTTTTCGTATATACGTGCATATATACGTGTTTGAAAATGGCGGTTGCGTGACGAGTAGATATAATCTAGAGGAATAAAATTATACTAATTCAGGTAGTTTCCGAATTCTCGGCTAATTGCGTTTCCAAAACGAAGCGTGAGATGATTTTTAGGCTCTAAAATAAGCATACAATCATGGAATGTTTCATGCGCTTGTTCGGTTTCATAAACGGACTTATTTTAAAAACCTCAAAATTATCTTTCGTTTCGCTCAATCTCGTGTAACTGGGCTCATGTAAACAGGTCTTGAGTTGTTTTCTTCCTTTAGATAAAGACCATTGTGCTTTAAATAATATGTGTCCTGCAAACTCGACATGTACGAACTCTCCTGGCACTATTGTATGTACATGTGACACTGGATTCACTGGAAATCAAACATATTGCCAAGGTATACGGAAAGTGGAAGTTGGAAAGCACCAAACAGTACCGATTATAAAGGAAATTCTATCTAGCCTAATTTTAGAAGAATTCTCTGTATGAGGAGTGTCCATTAGACGACAAGTATTTAATAATTTTTTGAAATTTCCAAAATTGTAGCAAGGATTAGAACTGCATGATCACTATGACTCACCTTACCCTGATTTCAATATAGAGGTATTATTGAAATATGTACAAGTATAAACACAAACCTGTTGTTGTTTTCGGTAACAAAAATGTGTCAGTTGCACCCTCACGCATGATTGTTAACGCCTTACAATAATCGCCTAAAGTTCTACTAGTTTATGCAACTTGTTGACGCTCAAGTCCATGAGCAGCACAACATTTTCAGTCGTGTTTTAATTAATCAGGAACATATTGGTTGTTTTTAGAGTTGACCAGAAGTAATTTTGTTTTTTCTTATAAATTAAATATCGCATTTTTGTCCAAACTTCCTAGATATCGATGAGTGTTTAAATAGTCCATGTGGATACAATACAAACTGCACAAACACCTTCGGTTCTTATATGTGTGAATGTCAAACAGGATATGAGGGAAATGGAACAAACTGTACAGGTATAGCACCACTTTCTGTGGGATTGATTTAACATAATACTCAGCCGCACCTTTACGATTTTTAAGATTATGTGACACTGCACTCCATGTAGAATAAAGGTCATTAAGGGTCTTAACTAAGTTAACTTCAATGAACAACAGTTCAGCAACTTCTGTGGCTCAGAGGCAAGAGTATGGAATCAGCATTGCAACACTGAGACTCATCTTCGTTAAAGCAATGTAGCGTGATTAATGGATCAACTTGCGATCTATAGGTAACAAGAAGGAAATAAATCACCACAGCTAGAAAGAACACACCGAAATTTGTATACAAAAAAGTATACAAAATTGCCAACCTCGCATGGCTATATTTTCCGTTATTTACAATATTTTGCAGTCAAACTTGGTAATTTTACTAAATTTAGTACGCACTTTTTGGAAATTTCCTTTTTGTCGCCTAAATCAAAAGTTGGTCTGTTATGCAAAAGGGCCATTAATAAACCGAAATGATCAGCCAAATATTATCCACACCTGTGACTATATAACATATTCAATTGTTGGTTCCGTAAATACTTGCAAACATGAGAAATAATTATAGGATGATTTAAATAAAATTGCAACTACGTATTACGGAACTTGTGGTTAGAGCATTTTCATTGAGTGAGGTGATCAAAACATCAACGTCTAAAAGCTGTTCCTGAATGAAAACAAACTACTTTTCAAGTCGTCCGAACACTGGCGTTACCTTAAGACGAGTGATTAATCATAATCTAACGGACTTGCATTTGCTTGACAATTTTGATGACGTCAATTTTTGTATAACAGGTTATATTATATGGCTTTTCTAAATCCTCTATTCTGATTGGTTGAAGAGCTGTGCGTAAAAACCTATATCCGGGCCGTGGTGCGTATATTCCCTATATTTGGACCAGTATCCCGGATATCTCATGCAGTTCAGCCATATAGTAAACAGATTATTGCCCTCGCTTGTTCGATCTGTACTATGGAATATCAGACCGAGGCTAATCACACCTCACGCTCGGTCAATAATCGGTTAATATCCAGATAAATTCGTATAATTCCAGGACTGGATTATCTGACCTTGTGTGATTAATGGAGTGTAGGCTGAGAATAGATTTAGTAGAGTAATATTAAAAGTAAGCGATTAATAATTTCGTCCTTTTTTTCCTGTTAAAGATATTGATGAATGTTTGGCTAACCCATGTGGTTTCAATGCAAACTGTACAAACACTGGTGGTTCGTACCTTTGTGAATGTATATCCGGGTATGAAGGAAATGCAACAACAAATTGTACAGGTAAGAACTGGTTATCAATTAATATTTTCCATAGGCATTTGCAGGTATCTGGTTTATTGCCACAATTTTTCTTTTAAAAGCTTATGCGCAAGTTCAGTGTATTCTTCTTCAAGAGTTATTCACATGATTCCTAAACACCTATATTTCTAAACCAAGCCCAAAATCTTAAAAAAAAGAAAATGGTATTCTTATTGCACTGAGTCGTATAAAAACAGAAACTAATTTGCAATTATTTTCGAATTAGAAAAAAACGCTTAGATACGAAGTCGCGACAACCTGCTAAGTGGCATTCGCTTTCACAATTTCACAAATTATGTTCGATATATATTTTAATGGCCTTCCAAAACTAGCCTGCACGCGCGCTGACACGTCTAACGGGTAAAGGCGTTACTCCAGTACCATGCACCCGCTTCATCCGCGCGGGCAAAGCGGCTTTTGAAAATTTGCCCATGCGACCGTGACGGGCCTTTGAAACAAATCGCGCGTACGTAAAAAAGCCCTCGCGCGTGTAGAGGAAATTATACGTTTTTATATTAGTGCAACATTTCATTACGTTCTGGGCCATCAATTGTTTTTTTTAGGTCGGATAGTCAACACTGATTGGCTAATAATTGGGATTGTGTAAATCTTATTCCGATTACATTTGACGCCAGCCAATGAGAACGCACTGCCCAAGTGCACTGCGCACGTTTATATGCGCCCAGACTATCTTAAAACAACTTGTATTTTTACAGATATTAATGAATGTCTGGCAAACCCTTGCGATGTTAATGCAAATTGCACCAATAACAATGGTTCGTATGACTGCACTTGTCATGTGGGATACGAAGGCAATGGCACAATTTGTTCAGGTAAATCATTCTAAAACTTAAATAAAAAATCAATGCTGGCAAATGTTATATAGAACAGGGCAGTCTTTGGGAAAATCTCAAAGAGGTTGCGGTGAACTTCCTACCTTCCTATCTGATGTGTTTTTAAATAATCTCTCGAGCTTCTCTCTCCTTTAAGCAAATTCCCCCTACCGTTTTTAAAATTTAGGGTTGTCACGTATACGCATCTCAAATTATCACTGAATTATCACGTATACGCATCTCAAATTATCACTAAAGTTGCAACAGAGATATATAGAGATTACTTCATGGTTGGCGAGTGCGTACGATTTTTATGCACAAGTTGTGAAGGATCGCAATACGAACGAGTGAGCGTAGGGAACGAGTGAGTTTGCGATCCTTCGCAACGAGTGCATAATAAAAATCGTACAAACGAGCCAACCATGAAGTAATTTGTTTATTAAATGTGTATAGAGATCAATTTGACAACGACACGCTTTTAATAAACAAAAACACAGCGAACAACAAAATCGAAACTTTATGCATGAAAACATATTTATTACCGTTCAGTTTCTTTGTAATTTTGCTCAATAGAAGTTAGACATTCATTCCGAAAGATTTGAGAATGTGTTGAATGTGAAAATATCTTGAATATGAGAATTATGTTTTGAATATCACTCCTATATTTCGACGCTATCTTGAAAGAAAATGTTAACAAATTGCCGCCAAAATGACATACGACAATTTTTCACGTGTGAAGAATATCGTACGTCCAATCAAAAGCCGTGTATGGCATTTTTTCACACGTGAAAAACATCGTGCGTCCAATCGAATTGCATGAAATTAATTTACACAGTGAAATACGTCATTCTGCTGTGCATAAATCTCTATACACGTATGATAAAAATATATGTATTAATATATTTCATTATTATTATTATTATACATTCCATATTATTTGTCGTAGATCGTCTATCATAGAGCAATAAACATGTGGTTTTTAATTCGTATTTAAAGGCAAATCAGGATACTATTATTAGAGACGCCGTTTCGGCATAAGAATAGTCCAAAAATTTGTTGAAGATGTAAGCAAAGAGATCGAAGCTCGAACAATAAAAAGAGTGAAACATGATGAAAAGTGAATAGAAGTAGAATAGAAAAAGAAACATTGAGAGGGGAAAGGATGATAGAGATTCAAAACGGTTTCATTATCGCAAAAGCCACTTTTAGTGTGAAAAGTAGCGTTATGTTATTAAGTAACTGCTGAAATGCCTGAATTTGCTACACCTTGTGATACATTGTTTCTCAGATGTCAATGAATGTGAAATGGATGCATGTGGTTTTAATTCTAACTGCACAAACACCAATGGCTCGTTTATTTGTGAATGCCAAACTGGATTTGAAGGAAGTGGAATAAATTGTACCGGTAAGACTTTATTCAATATAGATATATTAAAGGTTTTGATGTACGGGTAAGGTTATTGCCATGTTTTTACCACTTTCTGTTTTAAAGTAAGGCGAGACAATGCACTTTTTGACGTCTCGACGTAAAGACAGCAGCATATTTGCCACTTGATGCAGAGCTATTTACATATGCAGGATAAGCAAAAAATTATCTCATCACAATGAATATTTACAATGTGTAATTACAAGATATCGCCAAAACTGGATGAATTAAAGAATTCAATTTTTTTTTTCAGACATAGATGAATGTCAGTCATCCCCTTGTGGTTACAATGCAAATTGCACCAACATTGATGGTTCTTATGAGTGTGAGTGCCAGACTGGATATACAGGAAATGGAACAAACTGTACAGGTATATAATTATAAGCTAGGTGCATCGCCTTTGTACAATTTTGTAGTCAACATTTCATGCACAATGTGGAAAGAACTTTCTTGTGCTATCATATTGTGTTGACAAAGATATATTTATATGATTAATTATTAAAAAAAGGTTTCTTGCACTAAAATCATTCATTTTCTCCCTACAGATATCAATGAATGTCAAACAAATCCTTGTGATGGAAATGCAAATTGTACTAATAACGATGGCTCATATCTGTGTACCTGCAACGAAGGCTATTCTGGAAACGGCGCTAGCTGTACAGGTAAACATTGGGTGATATACGAGAGCGTATCAATACAATATACTTTAAGATTTTAGCAAAACTTTGTTGTTTCATTAAAAATCCGGAATTGCATTGTACGAAATGTTGCCTCAGTTTTCCTAAGTGTTATGAAGAGTGTGCTATGCATACACCATGCTAGCATTCCTTCACTTCCAACACTTTCTTGGTGTGAAAAGAAAAATTCTCTACCTACACAAACTTAGTGTATGTTTACATTTAAACGGTGTAATTTTACCTAAATCTTTAGGTAATATTATACTTTACGATAGGGTTAATGTACACCTACATAGTGTTATCCCTTAAAATTTCGTATAACATTTCACCTATGAAATAGGAGTTTCATATATGAAATGAACATGTTCATATATGAAATTAAACACTTCATACATGAAATTTGATTTTCACATATAAGAAATGCTACTTTCATATTATATGAAATTTATTTTTTTTAACATGAGTTTTCGTATGTAAAAAACTATTCACAAATAAAATTTTTGGCTTCAACAAATGAAATAATTTAAACTGTGTATGACGTTCATTTTCACATGTGAAAAGTAAATTATATATAAATGATTTTGGTTTCACATTAATCACCACATGTAAAATTTTGGTTTCCCATCAATCAGATATGAAATTTTGGTTTCACATACGAAATTTTTGGTTTCACATATGAAATTATTTAAATATCGATATCATATGAAATTTTACGTTCGCATGTGAAAAATATGTTTCATATAACACGAATTGTTACTTTCACATATGAATTTCAATTTTTTTATATGACATTTTCCTTTATGTAACACGATTCATATACATGAAATCTTGCATCTTTTCATCTTGCATCGATCTGGCTTCTTTGATAAAATGATTTAAATCGTCACCATTCATGTCATTAAATTTCACCTGTACATGTGAAAAACAAAATTCATATATGAAATGCTAGCTTCACATGTGAAATTTGTTTCACATATGAGTAATTTTAATCTGATACATATGAAATTTCTTTCACATGCAAAATTGCAAAAAGATCATAATTTAGTAGTTTTCATTTTCATAACATTATTGCGTATTTTTTTTCGTGATATCCATCTTTAATGTATAAGGAATTTTGGTTACCTATGAAATTACTTTCGAGCGCAAAGCTGTTTATGAAATGCCTTGGTCTCTACAGGGACATTATCAGAAGCGGAAAACACGCGTTATATTTAAAACTAGGAAAATTATAAGTACGGCAGTTGTATCTCAAAACACGTAATGCGTCAAAATTGGACGCCAGTCCCGATTGCTACCCGGAGAGTGCTAGATCGGTATGCTCATATTACATCACGTCTCAAACTTTTTGCTGGCTATGGTCACAGCTATGGTGGTAAATGCCAATGGTAATTGGTAAATATGGTTTGGGAAACTGGTTTTCGCATCAAAAATTTAATACATATCCGTGTGGAATAGTCGAAATATCGATGTAAATCTGTGGATTAAGAAGCATTCTTTGCTGATGATGTGTTTATGTGGTCTAGTAAAGAATGGTTTTAAAGAAGTTAGTCAGGTATTTAATATTGTTTGTGTTGATCACTTGATCTTTATATATATATTCGCTTTTATAACTCGTCGCCCAAAATCACGGTAATCACAGATGAATCACGGGGAATTTGTTCAATTTATATTGATTACTCTTAATTCTTTTTCATATAACAGTAACATGAAAATACGAGGGAATTTATATTGTTCCTTATGTTATTTTTTACACATGAAAGTATTGACGGGAAAGCCATTTCTTGTCTGAGTCTGACTCAGACTGACTTAAAATCATTACATACAGTAATCAATCTCCAGGATTAACAATCAGTGGAATAATATTTTTAAAATTTTTGCGGTTTTCAATTAGCTGAAAATTAAGATTTGTTCAATATGAACTGACTAAAGTACTGTTATTGCAAAATAATGTTGAGAATAATAGTAATGCAATTATTTTTTTTTACAATTAGTTGATGCCTACACCACCTGCTTTGGTTGAGGTGGACAGAGCCAAAAATTAATAAAAATGGACAAATATACTGTTGGCGGCCATTGATTTAGAAACACACAAGGAATCATCTTTGGCTGGCAAGGAAAATAAAGACAAACAACTTGATCACTACTGTGAAGTACGCACCACATTCAACACAACATTAAACAAGATAATCAACAGGATATTCAAGATCACTGTAAATTATGACTAATTTCTATCATTCAAACGTTCGAAATTCAAATATTGTTTAAAACTCTTTCCAAACATTTATTAAAAGGATTAATGCTCTAAATTCATCAATTGGAGATTAAACTTTATACCTTAATTGTAACAACACAGATGAAATCAACTGCCCCAAAAAAAGAGATTTTGTACCAACATTTTTATCCATAAAAATGCAAAATGATAAAATGATAAAATTAGCAATAAAAATATTGGTGCAAAACCTTTTTTTTGGGCACATGTTGATTTTGTCTGTTTTGTTAAAACCTATAAAGTTTCAACCCCAATTGATCGGTTTCAAAAAATATTTGAATGTCAAACGTTTGAATGATGGAAATAAGTCATATGGTGATTTTGAATATGGTGTTGATTATCCTGTTGAATGTCATGTTGAATGTGGTGTGTACTCCACATTGGTAAGTTGATCTGGCTAAAGTTCAAATGATAAAAGGTATGTAAATACACTTTATAATATGGTTAATATGTTTGACCTCCTGTAAATTTAATAGCAACTAGCATGATTTTACCTTAGCCATAGAAGCTTAGTATACTAAAGTCGTGATAAAGCTGGTAAAGTTTTGTGTAGCTACATAGCAAAATAGTCTTGTATGATGAAATTAGTTTATAATATTAAAGTGAGATAACATGAGTGCATTCAAATGAACTGATATATTTACTTTTTATTAAGGCGGATTTCCACTTACAGCGAAATCGTTCGCCAGCGAAATATTTGCATACTTTCTTTTGAATTTTAACAGCATAAATAAATTAGTTCGACTTGACTGTTCCGAATTCAAAAGAAAATATGCAAATATTTCGCTAGCGAACGATTTCGCTGTAAGTGGAAATCCGCCTTTAGAATGTGTGAGGCAGAGCAGAGCAGCGAAGATAGTGAAAAGGAATGCTATGTGTAAACAGATAAAGGATGAAATCATGAAAAATGGCATGCAAAGGAAAAATAAAATTAAACTTGATAAATGTTGTTCTTGAGGTGTTAGCTAAATATTTTTTTTTAATTTTATAGGTAAATATATCTATGTATTTAAAATGGTTATCTTTTGTATTTAGATTTTTTCAATAAATTTTCAATCCATATATTGAAATTCACTCATGCAGTCATTTTATTATCTTCTAACTATTTCATATGTGAAAAATTTCATATTTGAAATCATTTGATTTATAAATATTCTTGGATAAAAATCATATAAATTATATAGAATGATTTCGCATGTGAAACAATTTCACATGTGAAATTTTCATATAGGAAGTGTTTCAATTCCACATGAGGTTTCATATATGAAACCGTTATGTGAAATTTTCATAGGGGTAGATATGTTTACACTTGAACAATAAAAATCTACACATAATATGTTGTATGATTACTCAACATACCTGAATCTGAATCAAATACCAAAATATGTCAATATACATGAAACTGGTGCACTTGGTGCAAAGTAAACACCCGGGTATAAACAGCGAAATCATTGTAAATTTACTTGCTAAATATGTATCTTTATCTAATCATAGTGTTGAAGATTGCAATGCTATAGCGTCAACTTACACCTAAATAATTGTACATGTGTACGAATTACGAAATGCGGTCAGTCATGTTAATGTACTCGATGTAATATAATAGAGTACCATTACACCTTTTACAGTGTCACAGCCACTGATCTGGGTTAAAATAGAAATCAGCGCGCAGTAAGCCCTGATAGAAATATATTTTTGTTTGGCACTGTATAGTCGTGACCGCATGTCAGTCGCATTTGATGCAAATCGTCTCGATTTGTACGTCTCGTACATGTTCAAGCGACGTGTCCCTAGCTAATTAGAAAATATTTAGATATTTTTTTTGTCATTTTCGTTATAACGATTTGTAATATAAGGTTAGAATGCAAAAAGAGATTGCTTGTCAGTGTCAGTTTGTCACTGCTTGAAGCTTCATATTGTTGCAATATTTGGACACCCAGAAATCTTAACGCGCGCCGCCTATTTTCCGAAGTGAGCAGTTTTAACGGAAAATGGATCGTTCTTACCTAAAATGTGCAGTTCAAAAAGTGACGCTTTCGACAGAAAATATCAAATTCTCAATTGTAAAATTTAAATGATATCATTGGGCACTTTACAAACTCACAGGTTTTTCATCGGGATATCCCTAGGCTAGAACTCCCTTTACTGTGGAATTATATTGTAAGTAAAAATGATCAACGCTAAATTCGATATTCAGATAATAATATTATTAATGTTTTAATTAAGAAAAAATTGGATTAGGGGAAGAACGGTGTATATCCATTCATATCACAGTTATTAGAATATACATGGTTTGGAGACTAGATAAAAGTACAATGCAACTCATTATCTATGTTATTGTCCAGGTTTATGCAAAAAATGGTTCCTTATTCGTCACATGTCTATTGTATTTTAGCCCAACTAACCAATAGCAATGGCTTGGCTTAGCTCTTCAACCGTGACTTGAACAACATGTTAATTCAGATCTTACTATTGGTTTATTTGTTCAAAATACAATAGACACGTGACGAGTAAGGAACAACTTTTTGCATAAATGTTCCCCGACATAGATAATGAGTTCTATTGTACTTTTATGTAGTCTCCAAACCATGTATATTCTATTAACTGTGTTCATATCAACCTAATTTAATTAACCTCATCATTTTAAATTTCGACAGACATCGATGAATGTGCGGAGGGTGATCCATGTGGTTTCAATACGAACTGTACGAACACAAACGGTTCTTACACGTGCGAGTGTTTATTTGGGTTTGAAGGGAATGGAACAAATTGCACAGGCAAGTTCTAGGGTGGTCATATTTTGAACATTTCTCATTTTCCAATTGCATCAAAGTTTTAGAACACATCACAAAGATTTATGTTACAGACCACTGTCTTTATAAACGCCCGCGACTGGCAACTCCTGCATTGTGTATGATAATTATACGATGTTAAAATGCTAAATCTGTTAACTAGCTATACAGTCATATATGTTTCAGTCTTTTTTCTTTCTTCAAGTGAGAAATCCTGGATTATTTAATTGGATTTATTTATTCAAGGGGATCATTTCGTAAATTTGTACAATTATATCGAATATAGATATCAACGAATGTGAACGAGATGCTCCGTGTCATACAAATGCAACTTGCACAAACGTGGATGGATCATACTATTGCGCTTGCAAAGCAAACTTCAGTGGAGATGGCTTCTTTTGTGAAGGTAATCGCAAGGATTTAGCTGTCATAAGGGCCGGATTCAGCTGTTATGTTATCTAGGGCGTGTTCTCGGAATGATGTAAAATGCATAATTTTATGAAAAAATTATTGGACGAGATTGAGCGTGATATTGAAATTTAATTATCAAGCCAAAGGTTAGGCTCGAGTGGCAGATCCAGGATTAGGGGGAATAAATTAAAAGACTTAATTTTAAATTCAAAATACTTTAATAACAACGCTATTGGTCATGGATTTCTAAAGAATATATTTTAAAATATAAAATCTGCCAATTCGATTACAATTTTGAGGTCTAGTAATTTATTCTGCCGCTAGCCCTGAATCCGTTAACCTGGGGCGCTTTCCTTTCTACGGTAAAGACGGTCAGATCGGTCCTGTTGTATTTCAGTACAGACAGATTACTGGTATTTTAGAGTGTTTCAAGAAATCTGCATTCAGTTTAAATGTTATTTACATCTGATTAGCAGGGAAATGCAGTTTCACCGCTATTTTTTCAACGAAATGCTTTATTTCAATTCAAAATACCACCGGTCTGACCATTTTGGGCGCTTCATGGAAAGCGCCCCTGGTTAGCGTTATCTCCCGAAGCCGTGGACTGAGGCAGATAACGCCAAGCGAGAAACAATTCTAAATATCACACGAAAACCGAATCCAATAATGTTTTATTACTCTCCTAAACTAACTAAGATAAGGGTAGTGATAACGAACTATTTTATTGGGTAATTATTTTCTTATTTATTGATTTTATATTGATTTTAGAAACTATTAATTTGTAGTTAAGAGTTAATAATTACAGAATGCCAGGAATTATTTGTAGATTTGGCGCCATAATTATATAGTCATAATCACAAATACTGGGAGTTATTATATTTTATAAATTTGACGTCATAATTATTTCTAGGTGGCTAACCAATCAAAGCGGAGATTGTGTATAAATTACAGTGAATAATAATTATAGATATGGGTTCTTAAAGTCTTTTTAACGTTTAACGGCGAGTATTGTAGGTATTTTGAGAGTACAGTGAGAGTTTGCCTATGTATTCTGTATAATAATTATTTTTTGTAATTTGGGTAGTGTTGACGTGCAAAGTGGAAGCCATATACTATGCAACAACCGATGCTATCAAAGGCGTATTCTCTGACGGTAACACAACAGTGACCATATTATCCGCAACCAACGTGAAACTAAATTATGATTCTGGGACTAAAAGACTCCTCTACTACGATGGCACCAGTCTTATCACAGTTAAATTGGACGGAAGTAATTCAACCACGATAGCATCTCTCTCGACCATCTTTCGGTTTACAGTAGATCATATAACAAGAAAGGTCTACTACGTTACTGAACTATTCAAATCACTACATGTTATTGACTTGAATACAGGAAATATAACGAAGCTTAGTCCAACCGATATTGCTAATGTTGTCGACTTGGATAGTGATCCAGATAACAGGTGCGCAAATAATTACCACGTGAATAAATAAAATTAAGTTATAATATATAATAAAATATAAATTTTGATCTACTTGCTCAAAAATTTGTTGCTCGTCACTTTGAGAGATGCAATGTAAAGTCCCACGTTTGTTGTGACTCCTTTATGCAACATTCTAATTTTAATAAAGACTTATACATACATATACATACATTTATAGTCGGTGCTACGCGCCTTGTCGGCAATCAGCTAATAGATAAATTAACTAGAAATACATGCATGCAGCAACCCCTCGCCTCAGTTAAACGAAATTAGTTAAGCATAGGGATGGTTACATGAAAGAAAATTTATGTGGGTTGAGGGTTTGGAGGGTCCGTGGTATGTGAGAAAATAAGTTTATTTGTAGTCATAGCGACTCGCATTAACCGCCGTATATTTTCAAAGAATAAAAGTTTACCGTCATATTTTTGTGAAAAAATGGCAAAAATACGACAATATGTTGGTATCTTTTTCTGCAAGTTAAGTTACTCATCTATATAGTCAGTGGTTTGGTAAATTATTTTAATTATTAAATACCATGAAAAATAACATCAGACGTCTCATACAACTTCCGAAGTTTTATGTTACGCCTCGACTGGTTTTTGCACTGGTATTTTGATTTCATTTTTTTTGTCATTATGCATGAAAACGGAATTTATAAATGAAATTATAATGTCATCAGCTCATTTTTTTGATATGGTACGAAGGTCATATCATTCAACAGAGAAAAGCAATCTGCAGATATGAATGGTTCGGCGTTCAACGCCTCTTCAGTGCAGCTTGGTACATCTATATATACACATGCATGATAACGACCGTATTTACGTGTTTCAACAAGGAACCATCAAAATTTACAGCAAAATTTGTCGCAATGTTTCTGAAACTTATAGAGGAATCAACTCGGACGAATTCGATTTCCCAGGACCTAAAAATTGAGTTCCGGGTTTTAAATGCATGCGGCGAAGTTAAACGCGATCAAAATTTTAAAAGAATGATGATCCCAAATTGGTTTCGTATCAACTCTTTTAAACTACAGGGGCCGGTTGTATGAAAGCCGGATAGCACTATCCACCGAATAGTGGTTTTTTTCAACCGTTCTAAAAATACTCAAAGAGCCATAAAATTTCAGCTTCGTAACCAACAATTATTAAAGATGATTCTCAATTAATTAAGGAATACTAAGATATAATCAAAGTTATACCCAAAAACGGGCAATTTTAAAGCAATTGAAAAAATCACTATCTAGTGGTTGGCGCTATCCAGTTTTCATACAACCGGCCCCAGATTGATAACTTGCACTATACACGCGTGCAAGGATTACTTTCAAAGTAAAATGTGTGAAATGGTATAATTCGTCCAAATTATGGTATAATGGTATAAATGGTATAATTCGTTAATCTGTGTATCTTTACGACCCCACATCCCTGATGTCATCTTAAACTGCATGCATGGACATACTCTAGCAAACATACCAAACCAATATGCAGAAAGAAAAAAAAATTATCAAAGTCTGGCGATCAAGTTAAAAAAAATATATTGCACCAACCCCAAGATGGGTCAATGCCGTTTTAAATCACCAAATTCTTGCGTTCATGGCGACGCGCAGTGTTTTTTTTTCATTTTTTAGATGACTGGAAGTTTATCCGTGATTTTCTTTTATAGAGATAGGGCCCAGCTATATATAGTGTATCATAACCACTGTCCAGTATCAATATATTGTTCAGCGAATCGCTCTATAACTCGTGCGATAGGCTTATTATTTCATAACTAACTAACATACTTCAATAAAAAGAAAGAAATACTGTGATTATCATAATCACATTGCTAGGATTTGCATGCCTTTTACCATAACTTTTAAATTTGGATTAATGTCTCTCCGTTTTAGTTCCCTTGTGTTTGCTGACGCCAACAAAGGAGACATTGTTCGCTATTTTCTCGACAAAGACACAAATGAAGTTGTTTACCACAACGACACATCACCAAAATACCTGACAGTTGATCCTCAATATGAAGTTATTTATTGGATTGATTATATCGTTCCTAGTGATAGTTATTCTCTTATGAAAACATATTTCAATGGTTCAACGTCTGAAGTCAAGTTCTACCCTGGTACAACAAGTTCAGTAAACGTTGCAATAGGGAAAGATAATTTCTATGTAATGGATAGCACAAGGAAACGTATAGATGTGTTTGACAGACCCAATGCTACTTTCCAATATTCATTTTTTCTCAGTGATTCACCACAAGAAATAACTGTTGTTGAAGGTGAGTGAAACTTTAAAAAAACTTTATTCATAAAAACAATTACCAAGAAGGGTTAAAGTGCCTATATCACTCGTGGGATCTTTATGCATTTGTAAAGAACGTAAAAAGTTAGTTAATATATTAAAAAAGTTTTTTGATTTAGTGCAATAATTTCGAAGATACAAGCCTCTAAACTACCTGCGGCTCCAGAGTCCCAACCTCCTGGGTTTAAACACGGCCATTCAATTTGAAACTGCCCATTGTTTACAGGAGCCTGGGACTCAGGAACTGCAGGTAGTTTAAGGGCTAGTATCTTCAAAATTGTTGCACTAAATCAAAAAACTTTTTTAATATATCAACTAACTTTTTACATTCTTTTCAAATGCATAAAGATTCCACGAGTGATATAGGCACTTTAAAAGGCGGCAGGTTCATTTGGTATATAAACACAGAAAAATCATAGCTCCATTTATATACGCTACAGTCAATTTTAATAGGGTTCAGGCTACTAATACAAAGGCCGAAATGTGTACGGGTACCCATGTAGCCGTGCTGTGTCACGCCAATAAATCGAGTGTAGCGTAAACAGGGCTCACCAGCAATTTAACTTTATTTGTCGCTAAATATAAAGCACCAATATAGAATAAAGTACATAATTTTTTAACATGTAGCCTAGCTAGTTTCATATGTAAAAATTTAAGAATTAGCTTTCTTAGGATAAGAAATAATTAACATCAGTAGCGTAGCCAGCCTGTCGATTTGTCCCGCTATGCTAATATGTTAGTGTTCATTGACTGTGAAAACAATAGATTTCTAAAGACATGAATAATTATAATGACTCGAAATTTACATAGCGGGACAAAATCGTCAGGCTGGCTACGCTACTGATTAACATTCCTTTTTAAACTTACATATAATTTACATAACTTACATACTCCGCCAAGTATTGTATTTTGATGTGCAAATGATTATTGAAAAATAATTTTGAGTAAGTGTTTTTGAAAGTATTTAAGCCTTTTATGATCCAAATCAATCGATCCTAAACAAGTTTAGAAGGAAGAATAAACACTTGATTGACGCACCTCACAACTTATTTTTTCAGATTTGGATGAATGTTGTATTGGTGGATATTGTCATGATAATGCAACGTGTACAAACACACCAGGAAGTTATTTCTGCACATGCAAGGAAGGCTATACTGGGATAGGAACTAATTGTGAAGGTACGCAGAGATTTTGTGTAATTTGTTAGCGAAACAAACACAAAGAACGCCAAGCCACAACGTTGTGAAACTCGAAATTGGGAAAATAACGAAAATTTCATTACGATCAGCATGCAGCTAATCGGTAGTGCAGCATATGGCTAATGCAATACTGGTTTTAAAACTCAAAATAAATAAACATTTTTGTTTAAATTTAAAATATGTCCGTTCGGTTTCATATAATATCGCAGACTAAAGCCCGCCGCTAACGAGGGCTAAATTAGCTGAGCTAATTAGCTAATATAGCTTTTCGTGTGGCTGTTAGCTCAATGGTATTATGGATCTGCCCATACGTACGATTTCAGTGTGTTTTGGGCTAACTGATGGGAAATTGCTTTTATAAGTACTAAAGGCATGCAAGTGCATAGAAGACAGCAATTGCTCCCTGTACGCCATGAGAAATAGGTGCAGAAAGGTGAAGACAGCTGACAGCCAATTCTCATATGCTGTGTTCTTTCGATCATGCAGATATAGTTCCGAAAAAAAATTCTCACTTTTTTGGAAGAAACCAAAATTGTTCAGTATTTTAGAAAAAAAGAAGTGATTTACACTGTCGGAGGAGTTTGATAGGCCTAATAATTAAATGAGTGTAGCAACCGAATTCTTTTCTATGGTCCATACATGGTTATATACTACCTAAAAGCCTTCGCATTTAAAAAATTCTATATCAAATGGAATGATTATAACATAAAAAACGGAAAAGATGTATTATAACCCTCGAAAACGTACAACCAATTAGTTCTTAAAGAGTAGTGTCTAGTGAATGGTTAAATACAGTAATAAAAGTAAAGTAAACATTACCCGTTTTCCAGCTGCAGTTTATAGATTTTCACAGCTTAAGTAAAAGTTATATACTTTAATAACCATGCGATACACCCAGCTTGTTAATAATTATTTGATTAAATATTTTTGTTTTGGGAAAAAGTATAGAAAAAGATTTCTACAGATTATCAAATCAAACTCAATGTAATCCTTGCGAATGTCATCTGTAATATATTTCTAGACATCAATGAATGTGAAAAAAATCCTTGTGATGTGAATGCAAATTGCACTAATACTGATGGTTCATATAATTGTACTTGTAACATGGGCTATAAGGGCAATGGTCACAACTGTACAGGTAAGGTGAACACAGAATATAGGCATAAACAAAATTATCTGTTATTCTACCATCAAATTTTCTTTTTCTCTGGTTTTCTATCGCAAATCCAAGTTCTGAAAGAAAGCGATATTTCTAATGCTGTTTCCCCGACAGCTATCTTGCTCACACGATTAGTTTAATTTCCTTGTTTGCTCTAATATAGTTGAATAATTAGAACATTTATTAGTCTTTGGCTTCGTTCCAACAAGCCTAAGTTGAAGAAAGAAAGAGGATTTTAAATTCTTTTTCATTTGCAATTGTTCATCATGCCATATACTTAGCTTGTTAATAATTATTTGATGAAATATTTTATTTTGGGGAAAAGTACAAAAAGATTTGTAAAGATTATAAAAATCAAACTCATTATAATCCTTGCGAACGTCATCTGTAATATATTTTCAGATATCAATGAATGTCAAACAAATCCTTGTGATGTAAATGCAAATTGTACTAATACTGATGGTTCATATAATTGTACTTGTAACATGGGCTATGAGGGCAATGGTCACAACTGTACAGGTAAGGTGAACACAGAATATCGGCAAAAACAAAATTATCTGTTATTCTAAAGTTAAATTTTCTTTTTCTCTGGTTTTCTATCACAAATCCAAGTTCTGAACGCAAGCGATAGTTCTACTGCTGTTTCCCCGACAGCTATATCTTGCTCACACGATTAGTGTTATTTCCTTGTTTGCTCTAATAGTTGAATTATTAGAGCATGATAATTATTATAGTGTTTGGCTTTGATCTAACGTGCCTAATTAAGTTGAGGAATGAGAGAGAATTTTACATTTTCATTCCAATCCTACGTCCAATAACACAAATGGATCTTATATCTGCATATGTAATTCTCGATATACAGGAGACAAATTTAATGGAACAGATTAAAGGCCTACACCAGAAATAATGTTTTTCGCAAATGTATGAGTAAAGGACAGTAAATGAAAAATAAAAAAGCAACAACTGTCATTTCAGATGTTGACGAATGCCAAACATCTTCCCCATGTCATTCAAATGCTACGTGCAATAACACAGATGGATCTTATATTTGCACATGTGATTCTGGATATACTGGAGATGGATTTAACTGCGCAGGTAAGACAACGGAAATATTATTTTTAACAAATATTTTTAACAAATGTTTGAGAAAAGAATAGTAAATGAAAGAATAAAAATTTTGCGACGGTCATTTCAGATGTTGACGAATGCCAAATATCTTCCCCATGTCATTCCAATGCTACGTGCAATAACACAGATGGATCTTATTTTTGTACATGTTATTCTGGTTATTCTGGGGATGGATTTAATTGCACAGGTAAGACAACGGAAAGAATATTTTTAACAAATATTTTTTAAAAATATTTGGGAAAAAATATTACATGGAAATATGATAATGGTTTGACAGCTACCTATCTCACACTACCTAACTCAGCTACCCCGACAGCAACCTAGCTCACACGATTACTCTAATTTCCTTGTTTGCTCTAGTAGTTTAATATTTACACATGAAATAGTCTTTGCCTACCAAAAAGCCTAAGTTGAAGCGGGAAAGAGGATTTTTGATTCTTTTTCATTTGCAATTGTTTACCATGCAATACACCCAGCTTGTTAATAATTATTTGAAAAAATATTTTTGTTTTGGGGAAAACTATAGAAAAAGATTTCTACAGATGATTAAAATCAAACTTAATGTAATCCTTGCGAACGTCATCTGTAATATATTTCTAGATATCAATGAATGCCAAACAAATCCTTGTGATGCAAATGCAAATTGCACTAATACTGATGGTTCATATAATTGTACTTGTAACATGGGCTATAAGGGCAATGGTCACAACTGTACCGGTAAGGTGAACACAGAATATCATCATAATCAAAATTATCTTTTATTCTATAGTCAAATTTTCTTTTTCTCTGGTTTTCTATCGCAAATCCAAGTTCTGAACGCAAGCGATATTTCTACTGCTGTTTCCCCGACAGCTATATCTTGCTCACACGATTAGTTTAATTTCCTTGTTTGCTCTAATAGTTGAATTATTAGAGCATGATATAGTGTTTGGCTTTGATCTAACGTGCCTAAGTTGAGGAAGGAGAAAATTTTACATTCTTTTTTCATTTACAAGTGTTCACCATGTTATATACTCAGCTAAGTCAGATGGTTGATAATTATATAATGAAATATTTTTTATGGTAAAAAGTATAGAAAATGATTTCTACAGATTATCAAAATCAAACACTAAATGAGTGTATCAACCGATTTCTTTTCTATGGTCCATACATGGTTATATACTAGCTAAAAGGCTTCGCATTTAAAAATTTCTATATCAAATGAAATGATTATAATATAAAAACCGAAAAAGATATATTATAACCCTCGAAAACGTACAACCAATTAGTGCTTAAAGAGTAGTGTCTAGTGAATGGTAAAATACAGTAATAAAAGCGAAGTAAACATTACCCGTATCCCGGTAGTAGTTTATAGATTTTCACAGCTTAAGTAAAAGTTATATACTTTAATAACATCAAAACAGCTCAAACTAAATCCCGAACTGGCAACTGAAGGGCTAAACGCCGAATGTTGTTTTTTACAAAATATAATACACAGTGATTTCATTGTTTTATCAAAAACTTCAAAGTAATTGCACTTTCCAAAACTCTTTTTCAAGTTAACATAGCTTTTAGCCAATCAAAGGCTCTGAATTTTCTGAAATAAATTATAATTTAATTTATTCAATCTATTCAAAATATAGAGAATAACAAACCAAAAATGCCATATTAGATGTTGACGAATGCCTAAAAACTCCCCCATGCCATTCCAATCCTACGTGCAATAACACAAATGGATCTTATATCTGCATAAATAATTCTGGATATAAAGGAGACGGGTTTAATGGACCAGATTATAGGCCTACACCAGAAATAATGTTTTTCGCAAATGTATGAGTAAAAGACAGCAAATGACAAATCAAAATGCAACAACTGTCATTCCAGATGTTGACGAATGCCTAACATCTCCCCCATGTCATTCAAATGCTACGTGCAATAACACAGATGGATCTTATATTTGCACATGTGATTCTGGATATACTGGAGATGGATTTAACTGCGCAGGTAAGACAACGGAAATATTATTTTTAACAAATATTTTTAACAAATGTTTGAGAAAAGAATAGTAAATGGAAGAATAAAAATTTTGCGACTGTCATTTCAGATGTTGACGAATGCCAAACATCTTCCCCATGTCATTCCAATGCTACGTGCAATAACACAGATGGATCTTATTTTTGTACATGTTATTCTGGTTATTCTGGGGATGGATTTAATTGCACAGGTAAGACAACGAAAAGAATATTTTTAACAAATATTTTTTAAAAATATTTCAGAAAAAATATTAGATGGAAATATGATAATGGTTTGACAGCTACCTATCTCACACTACCTAGCTCAGCTACCCCGACAGCAACCTAGCTCACACGATTACTCTAATTTCCTTGTTTGCTCTAGTAGTTTTAATATTTACACATGAAATAGTCTTTGCCTACCAAAAAGTCTAAGTTGAAACGGGAAAGAGGATTTTTGATTCTTTTTCATTTGCAATTGTTCACCATGCGATACACCCAGCTTGTTAATAATTATTTGATAAAATATTTTTGTTTTGGGGAAAACTATAGAAAAAGATTTCTACAGATGATTAAAATCAAACTTAATGTAATCCTTGCGAATGTCATCTGTAATATATTTCTAGATATCAATGAATGCCAAACAAATCCTTGTGATGCAAATGCAAATTGCACTAATACTGATGGTTCATATAATTGTACTTGTAACATGGGCTATGAGGGCAATGGTCACAACTGTACAGGTAAGGTGAACACAGAATATCGGCAAAAACAAAATTATCTGTTATTCTAAAGTTAAATTTTCTTTTTCTCTGGTTTTCTATCACAAATCCAAGTTCTGAACGCAAGCGATAGTTCTACTGCTGTTTCCCCGACAGCTATATCTTGCTCACACGATTAGTGTTATTTCCTTGTTTGCTCTAATAGTTGAATTATTAGTCCATGATAATTATTATAGTGTTTGGCTTTGATCTAACGTGCCTAATTAAGTTGAGGAATGAGAGAGAATTTTACATTTTCATTCCAATCCTACGTCCAATAACACAAATGGATCTTATATCTGCATATGTAATTCTCGATATACAGGAGACAAATTTAATGGAACAGATTAAAGGCCTACACCAGAAATAATGTTTTTCGCAAATGTATGAGTAAAGGACAGTAAATGAAAAATAAAAAAGCAACAACTGTCATTTCAGATGTTGACGAATGCCAAACATCTTCCCCATGTCATTCAAATGCTACGTGCAATAACACAGATGGATCTTATATTTGCACATGTGATTCTGGATATACTGGAGATGGATTTAACTGCGCAGGTAAGACAACGGAAATATTATTTTTAACAAATATTTTTAACAAATGTTTGAGAAAAGAATAGTAAATGAAAGAATAAAAATTTTGCGACGGTCATTTCAGATGTTGACGAATGCCAAATATCTTCCCCATGTCATTCCAATGCTACGTGCAATAACACAGATGGATCTTATTTTTGTACATGTTATTCTGGTTATTCTGGGGATGGATTTAATTGCACAGGTAAGACAACGGAAAGAATATTTTTAACAAATATTTTTTAAAAATATTTGGGAAAAAATATTACATGGAAATATGATAATGGTTTGACAGCTACCTATCTCACACTACCTAACTCAGCTACCCCGACAGCAACCTAGCTCACACGATTACTCAGATTATTCTTTTTCATTTGCAATTGTTCACCATGCTATACACCCAGTTTGTTAATAATTATTTGATAAAATATTTTTGTTTTGGGGAAAACTATAGAAAAAAGATTTCTACAGATTACCAAAATCAAACTCAATGTAATCCTTGCGAATGTCATCTGTAATATATTTCTAGATATCAATGAATGTGAAACAAATCCTTGTGATGCAAATGCAAATTGCACTAATACTGATGGTTCATATAATTGTACTTGTAACATGGGCTATGAAGGCAATGGTTATAACTGTACAGGTAACGTAAAAATAGAATATCGTTATATTCAAAAGTATTTGTTATATGCATTGCCAAAATTTATTTTCTTCCGCCTTTCTTTTGGAAACGTAAATCTGAACCCGAGCGATTTTTACCCGCTGTTTCCTCGACAGCTACCTAGCTCACACGATTACTCTAATTTCCTATTTTGCTATAATAGTTGTTTTATGTACCCAAGAATTAGTATTTTCCTTCCAGCATGCCAAGTTGAACGTGGAAAGAGGATTTTAGATTCTTTTTCATTTCAATTTTTCACCATGTCATATACTCAGCTTGTTAACAGTTAGCTATTTAATGTTTTTGTTTTGGGGAAAAGTATGCAAAAAATTTCTACAGATTATCAAAATCAAATTCAATGAAATGCTTTTTAAGGTCATCTATAATACATTTTTAGATATCAATGAATGTCAAACAAATCCTTGTGGTGTAAATGCAAATTGCACTAATACTGATGGTTCATATAATTGTACTTGTAACATGGGCTATGAGGGCAGTGGTTATAACTGTACTGGTAACGTAAAAATAGAATATCGGCATATTCAAAAGTATTTGTTATATGCATTGCCAAAATTTT
The DNA here is from genome assembly GCF_004324835.1 of Dendronephthya gigantea. Classification (NCBI taxonomy): domain Eukaryota; kingdom Metazoa; phylum Cnidaria; class Anthozoa; order Malacalcyonacea; family Nephtheidae; genus Dendronephthya; species Dendronephthya gigantea. Next base: position 127,135 of record NW_021163062.1, on the reverse strand, counting down.
TTTTCTTCCGGCTTTCTTTTGGAAACGTAAATCTGAACCCAAGTGATTTTTACCCGCTGTTTCCTCGACAGCTACCAAGCTCACACGATTACTCTAATTTCATTTTTTGCTATCATAGTTGTTTTATATACCCATGAATTAGTATTTTCCTTCCAGCATGCCTAAGTTGAACGTGGAAAGAGGATTTTAGATTCTTTTTCATTTGCAATTTTTCACCATGTCATATACTCAGCTTGTTAACAATTATTTAATGTTTTTGTATTGGGGAAAAGTATTGAAAAAGATTTCTACAGATTATCAAAATCAAATTCAATAAAATGCTTTTTAAGGTCATCTATAATACATTTTTAGATATCAATGAATGTCAAACAAATCCTTGTGGTGTAAATGCAAATTGCACTAATACTGATGGTTCATATAATTGTACTTGTAACATGGGCTATGAGGGCAGTGGTTATAACTGTACAGGTAACGTAAAAATAGAATATCGGCATATTCACAAGTATTTGTTATATGCATTGCAAAATTTATTTTCTTCCGGCTTTCTTTTGAAAACGTAAATCTAAAGCCGAGCGATTTTTTTGCGCTGTTTCCTCGACAGCTACCTAGCTCACACGATTACTCTGATTTCCTGTATTACAAGTATTTGTTATATGCATTGCAAAATTTATTTTCTTCCAGCTTTCTTTTGGAAACGTAAATCTAAAGCCGAGCGATTTTTTTGCGCTGTTTCCTCGACAGCTACCTAGCTCACACGATTACTCTGATTTCCTGTATTGCTATGGTAGTTGTTTTATATACCCATGAATTAGTATTTTCCTTCCAGCATGCCTACGTTGAACGTGGAAAGAGGATTTTAGATTCTTTTTCATTTGCAATTTTTCACCTTGTCATATACTTAGCTTGTTAACAGTTATTTAATGTTTTTGTTTTGGGGAAAAGTATGCAAAAAATTTCTCCAATTATCAAAATCAAATTCAATGAAATGCTTTTGAAGGTCATCTATAATACATTTTTAGATATCAATGAATGTGAAACAAATCCTTGTGGTGTAAATGCAAATTGCACTAATACTGATGGTTCATATAATTGTACTTGTAACATGGGCTATGAGGGCAGTGGTTATAACTGTACAGGTAACGTAAAAATACAATATCCGCATATTCAAAAGTATTTGTTATATGCATTGCCAAAATTTATTTTCTTCCGGCTTTCTTTTGGAAACGTAAATCTGAACCCGAGCGTTTTTTACCCGCTGTTTCCTCGACAGCTACCTAGCTCACACGATTACTCTAATTTCATGGTTTGCTATCATAGTTGTTTTATATACCCATGAATTAGTATTTTCCTTCCAGCATGCCTGAATTGAACGTCGAAAGAGGATTTTAGATTCTTTTTCATTTGCAATTTTTCACCATGTCATATACTTAGCTTGTTAACAGTTATTTAATGTTTTTGTTTTGGGGAAAAGTATGCAAAAAATTTCTACAGATTATTAAAATCAAATTCAATGAAATAGCTTTTTAAGGTCATCTATAATACATTTTTAGATATCAATGAATGTCAAACAAATCCTTGTGGTGTAAATGCAAATTGCACTAATACTGATGGTTCATATAATTGTACTTGTAACATGGCTATGAGGGCAGTGGTTATAACTGTACAGGTAACGTAAAAATAGAATATCGGCATATTCACAAGTATTTGTTATATGCATTGCAAAATTTATTTTCTTCCAGCTTTCTTTTGGAAACGTAAATCTGAAGCCGAGCGATTTTTACCGAGCGAATTCTTTTTACTGTGTTCCTTTACAGCTACCTATAGCTCACACGATTACTCTAATTTCATGGTTTGCTATCGTAGTTGTTTTATATACCCATGAGATTAGTATTTTCCTTCCAGCATTCCTAAGTTGAACATGGAAAGAGGATTTTAGATTCTTTATCATTTGCAATTTTTCACCATGTCATATACTCAGCCTGTTAACAGTTATTTAATGTTTTTGTTTTGGGGAAAAGTATGCAAAAAGATTTCTACAGAATATCAAAATCAAATTCAATGAAATGCTTTTTAAGGTCATCTATAATACATTTTTAGATATCAATGAATGTCAAACAAATCCTTGTGGGTGTAAATGCAAATTGCACTAATACTGATGGTTCATATAATTGTACTTGTAACATGGGCTATGAGGGCAGTGGTTATAACTGTACAGGTAACGTAAAAATAGAAGATCAGCCTATTCAAAAGTATTTGTTATATGCATTGCCAAAATTTATTTTCTTCCGGCTTTCTTTTGGAAACGTAAATCTGAACCCGAGCGATTTCTACCCGCTGTTTCCTCAACAGCTACCTATAGCTCACACGATTACTCTAATTTCATGGTTTGCTATCGTAGTTTTTTATATACCCATGAATTAGTATTTTCTTTCCAGCATGCCTCAATTGAACGTAGAAAGAGGATTTTAGATTCTTTTTCATTTGCAATTTTTCACCATGTCATATACTTAGCTTGTTAACAGTTATTTAATGTTTTTGTTTTGGGGAAAAGTATGCAAAAAATTTCTACAGATTATCAAAATCAAATTCAATGAAATGCTTTTTAAGGTCATCTATAATACATTTTTAGATATCAATGAATGTCAAACAAATCCTTGTGGTGTAAATGCAAATTGCACTAATACTGATGGTTCATATAATTGTACTTGTAACATGGGCTTTGAGGGCAGTGGTTATAATTGTACAGGTAACGTAAAAATAGAATATCGTTATATTCAAAAGTATTTGTTATATGCATTGCCAAAATTTATTTTCTTCCGGCTTTCTTTTGGAAACGTAAATCTGAACCCGAGTGATTTTTACCCGCTGTTTCCTCGACAGCAACCAAGCTCACACGATTACTCTAATGTCATGGTTTGCTATCATAGTTGTTTTATATACCCATGAATTAGTATTTTCCTTCCAGCATGCCTAAGTTGAACGTGGAAAGAGGATTTTAGATTCTTTTTCATTTGCAATTTTTCACCATGTCATATACTCAGCTTGTTAACGATTATTTAATGTTTTTGTTTTGGGGAAAAGTATTGAAAAAGATTTCTACAGATTATCAAAATAAAATTCAATAAAATTCTTTTTAAGGTCATCTATAATACATTTTTAGATATCAATGAATGTCAAACAAATCCTTGTGGTGTAAATGCAAATTGCACTAATACTGATGGTTCATATAATTGTACTTGTAACATGGGCTATGAGGGCAGTGGTTATAACTGTACAGGTAACGTAAAAATAGAATATCGGCATATTCAAAGTTTTTTTATATGCATTGCCAAAATTTATTTTCTTCCGGCTTTTTTTTGGAAACGTAAATCTGAACCCGAGCGATTTTTACCCGCTGTTTCCTCGACAGCTACCTAGCTCACACGATTACTCTGATTTCCTGGTTTGCTATCATAGTTGTTTTATATACCCATGAATTAGTATTTTCCTTCCAGCATGCCTGAATTGAACGTGGAAAGAGGATTTTAGATTCTTTTTCATTTGCAATTTTTCACCATGTCATATACTTAGCTTGTTAACAGCTATTAATGTTTTTTTTTTGCGGAAAAGTATGCAAATAATTTCTACAGATTATCAAAATCAAATTCAATAAAATGCTTTTGAAGGTCATCTATAATACATTTTTAGATATCAATGAATGTGAAACAAATCCTTGTGGTGTAAATGCAAATTGCACTAATACTGATGGTTCATATAATTGTACTTGTAACATGGGCTATGAGGGCAGTGGTTATAACTGTACAGGTAACGTAAAAATAGAATATCCGCATATTCAAAAGTATTTGTTATATGCATTGCCAAAATTTATTTTCTTCCGGCTTTCTTTTGGAAACGTAAATCTGAACCCGAGCGATTTTTACCCGCTGTTTCCTCGACAGCTACCTAGCTCACACGATTACTCTAATTTCATGGTTTGCTATCATAGTTTTTTTATACCCATGAATTAGTATTTTCCTTCCAGCATGCCGAATTGAACGTCGAAAGAGGATTTGGATTCTTTTTCATTTGCAATTTTTCACCATGTCATATACTTAGCTTGTTAACAGTTATTTAATGTTTTTGTTTTGGGGAAAAGTATGCAAAAAATTTCTGCAGATTATCAAAATCAAATTCAATGAAATGCTTTTTAAGGTCATCTATAATACATTTTTAGATATCAATGAATGTCAAACAAATCCTTGTGGTGTAAATGCAAATTGCACTAATACTGATGGTTTCATATAATTGTACTTGTAACATGGGCTATGAGGGCAGTGGTTATAACTGTACAGGTAACGTAAAAATAGATATCGGCATATTCACAAGTATTGTGTTATATGCATTGCAAAATTTATTTCTTCCAGCTTTCTTTGGCGTTTTTAAAACGTAAATCTAAAGCCGAGCGATTTTTTTGCGCTGTTTCCTCGACAGCTACCTAGCTCACACGATTACTCTGATTTCCTGTATTGCTATGGTAGTTGTTTTATATACCCATGAATTAGTATTTTCCTTCCAGCATGCCTACGTTGAACGTGGAAAGAGGATTTTAGATTCTTTTTCATTTGCAATTTTTCACCATGTCATATACTTAGCTTGTTAACAGTTATTTAATGTTTTTGTTTTGGGGAAAAGTATGCAAAATTTCTCCAAATATCAAAATCAAATTCAATGAAATGCTTTTGAAGGTCATCTATAATACATTTTTAGATATCAATGAATGTGAAACAAAATCCTCCTTGGTGGTGTAAATGCAAATTGCACTAATACTGATGGTTCATATAATTGTACTTGTAACATGGGCTATGAGGGCAGTGGTTATAACTGTACAGGTAACGTAAAAATACAATATCCGCATATTCAAAAGTATTTGTTATATGCATTGCCAAAATTTATTTTCTTCCGGCTTTCTTTTGGAAACGTAAATCTGAACCCGAGCGATTTTTACCCGCTGTTTCCTCGACAGCTACCTAGCTCACACGATTACTCTAATTTCATGGTTTGCTATCATAGTTGTTTTATATACCCATGAATTAGTATTTTCCTTCCAGCATGCCTGAATTGAACGTCGAAAGAGGATTTTAGATTCTTTTTCATTTGCAATTTTTCACCATGTCATATACTTAGCTTGTTAACAGTTATTTAATGTTTTTGTTTTGGGGAAAAGTATGCAAAAAATTTCTACAGATTATTAAAATCAAATTCAATGAAATAGCTTTTTAAGGTCATCTATAATACATTTTTAGATATCAATGAATGTCAAACAAATCCTTGTGGTGTAAATGCAAATTGCACTAATACTGATGGTTCATATAATTGTACTTGTAACATGGGCTATGAGGGCAGTGGTTATAACTGTACAGGTAACGTAAAAATAGAATATCGGCATATTCAAAAGTATTTGTTATATGCATTGCCAAAATTTATTTTCTTCCGGCTTTCTTTTGGAAACGTAAATCTGAACCTGAGCGATTTTTACCCGCTGTTTCCTTTACAGCTACCTATAGCTCACACGATTACTCTAATTTCATGGTTTGCTATCGTAGTTGTTTTATATACCCATGAATTAGTATTTTCCTTCCAGCATTCCTAAGTTGAACATGGAAAGAGGATTTTAGATTCTTTATCATTTGCAATTTTTCACCATGTCATATACTCAGCCTGTTAACAGTTATTTAATGTTTTTGTTTTGGGGAAAAGTATGCAAAAAGATTTCTACAGAATATCAAAATCAAATTCAATGAAATGCTTTTTAAGGTCATCTATAATACATTTTTAGATATCAATGAATGTCAAACAAATCCTTGTGGTGTAAATGCAAATTGCACTAATACTGATGGTTCATATAATTGTACTTGTAACATGGGCTATGAGGGCAGTGGTTATAACTGTACAGGTAACGTAAAAATAGAAGATCAGCCTATTCAAAAGTATTTGTTATATGCATTGCCAAAATTTATTTTCTTCCGGCTTTCTTTTGGAAACGTAAATCTGAACCCGAGCGATTTTTACCCGCTGTTTCCTCAACAGCTACCTATAGCTCACACGATTACTCTAATTTCATGGTTTGCTATCGTAGTTTTTTTATATACCCATGAATTAGTATTTTCTTTCCAGCATGCCTCAATTGAACGTAGAAAGAGGATTTTAGATTCTTTTTCATTTGCAATTTTTCACCATGTCATATACTTAGCCTTTTTAACAGTTATTTAATGTTTTTGTTTTGGGGAAAAGTATGCAAAAAATTTCTACAGATTATCAAAATCAAATTCAATGAAATGCTTTTTAAGGTCATCTATAATACATTTTTAGATATCAATGAATGTCAAACAAATCCTTGTGGTGTAAATGCAAATTGCACTAATACTGATGGTTCATATAATTGTACTTGTAACATGGGCTATGAGGGCAGTGGTTATAATTGTACAGGTAACGTAAAAATAGAATATCGTTATATTCAAAAGTATTTGTTATATGCATTGCCAAAATTTATTTTCTTCCGGCTTTCTTTTGGAAACGTAAATCTGAACCCGAGTGATTTTTACCCGCTGTTTCCTCGACAGCAACCAAGCTCACACGATTACTCTAATGTCATGGTTTGCTATCATAGTTGTTTTATATACCCATGAATTAGTATTTTCCTTCCAGCATGCCTAAGTTGAACGTGGAAAGAGGATTTTAGATTCTTTTTCATTTGCAATTTTTCACCATGTCATATACTCAGCTTGTTAACGAGTATTTAATGTTTTTGTATTGGGGAAAAGTATTGAAAAAGATTTCTACAGATTATCAAAATAAAATTCAATAAAATTCTTTTTAAGGTCATCTATAATACATTTTTAGATATCAATGAATGTCAAACAAATCCTTGTGGTGTAAATGCAAATTGCACTAATACTGATGGTTCATATAATTGTACTTGTAACATGGGCTATGAGGGCAGTGGTTATAACTGTACAGGTAACGTAAAAATAGAATATCGGCATATTCAAAGTTTTTTTATATCCATTGCCAAAATTAATTTTCTTCCGGCTTTTTTTTGGAAACGTAAATCTGAACCCGAGCGATTTTTACCCGCTGTTTCCTCGACAGCTACCTAGCTCACACGATTACTCTGATTTCCTGGTTTGCTATCATAGTTGTTTTATATACCCATGAATTAGTATTTTCCTTCCAGCATGCCTGAATTGAACGTGGAAAGAGGATTTTAGATTCTTTTTCATTTGCAATTTTTCACCATGTCATATACTTAGCTTGTTAACAGCTATTAATTTTTTTTTTTTGCTGAAAAGTATGCAAATAATTTCTACAGATTATCAAAATCAAATTCAATAAAATGCTTTTGAAGGTCATCTATAATACATTTTTAGATATCAATGAATGTGAAACAAATCCTTGTGGTGTAAATGCAAATTGCACTAATACTGATGGTTCATATAATTGTACTTGTAACATGGGCTATGAGGGCAGTGGTTATAACTGTACAGGTAACGTAAAAATAGAATATCCGCATATTCAAAAGTATTTGTTATATGCATTGCCAAAATTTATTTTCTTTCGGCTTTCTTTTGGAAACGTAAATCTGAACCCGAGCGATTTTTACCCGCTGTTTCCTCGACAGCTACCTAGCTCACACGATTACTCTAATTTCATGGTTTGCTATCATAGTTGTTTTATATACCCATGAATTAGTATTTTCCTTCCAGCATGCCTGAATTGAACGTCGAAAGAGGATTTTAGATTCTTTTTCATTTGCAATTTTTCACCATGTCATATACTTAGCTTGTTAACAGCTATTAATGTGTTTTTTTTGCGGAAAAGTATGCAAATAATTTCTACAGATTATCAAAATCAAATTCAATAAAATGCTTTTGAAGGTCATCTATAATACATTTTTAGATATCAATGAATGTGAAACAAATCCTTGTGGTGTAAATGCAAATTGCACTAATACTGATGGTTCATATAATTGTACTTGTAACATGGGCTATGAGGGCAGTGGTTATAACTGTAGAGGTAACGTAAAAATAGAATATCCGCATATTCAAAAGTATTTGTTATATGCATTGCCAAAATTTATTTTCTTTCGGCTTTTTTTTGGAAACGTAAATCTGAACCCGAGCGATTTTTACCCGCTGTTTCCTCGACAGCTACCTAGCTCACACGATTACTCTAATTTCCTGGTTTGCTATCATAGTTGTTTTATATACCCATGAATTAGTATTTTCCTTCCAGCATGCCTGAATTGAACGTGGAAAGAGGATTTTAGATTCTTTTTCATTTGCAATTTTTCACCATGTCATATACTTAGCTTGTTAACAGTTATTTAATGTTTTTTTTTGGGGAAAAAGTATGCAAAAAATTTCTACAGATTATCAAATCAAATTCAAGGAAATAGCTTTTTAAGGTCATCTATAATACATTTTTAGATATCAATGAATGTCAAACAAATCCTTGTGGTGTAAATGCAAATTGCACTAATACTGATGGTTCATATAATTGTACTTGTAACATGGGCTATGAGGGCAGTGGTTATAACTGTACAGGTAACGTAAAAATAGAAGATCAGCCTTTTCAAAAGTATTTGTTATATGCATTGCCAAAATTTATTTTCTTCCGGCTTTCTTTTGGAAACGTAAATCTGAACCCGAGCGATTTTTACCCGCTGTTTCCTCGACAGCTACCTATAGCTCACACGATTACTCTAATTTCATGGTTTGCTATCGTAGTTGTTTTATATACCCATGAATTAGTATTTTCCTCCCAGCATTCCTAAGTTGAACATGGAAAGAGGATTTTAGATTCTTTTTCATTTGCAATTTTTCACCATGTCATATACTCAGGTTGTTAACAGTTATTTAATGTTTTTGTTTTTAGGAAAAGTATGCAAAAAGATTTCTACAGATTATGAAATTCAAATTCAATGAAATGCTTTTTAAGGTCATCTATAATACATTTTTAGATATCAATGAATGTCAAACAAATCCTTGTGGTGTAAATGCAAATTGCACTAATACTGATGGTTCATATAATTGTACTTGTAACATGGGCTATGAGGGCAATGGTAAATACAACTGCACAGGTAAGGTGAACGTAGAATATTTGCATAAACAAAATATGACATTCTTTTTTGATTTACAATTGTTCACCATTCCATATGCTCAGCTAAGCTAGTCTGCTTGTTATAATTATATAATGAATAATATTTTCTTTTTGAAAAAGTATAGAAGAGACTTCTACCGATTATCAAAATCAAACTGAATTTAATCCTTGCCAACGTTATCTGTAAAATGTTTCTAGATATAAATGAATGTCAAACAAATCGTTGTGATGTAAATGCAAATTGCACCAACACTGATGGTTCATATAATTGTACTTGTAACATGGGCTATGAGGGCAATGGTTACAACTGTACAGGTAAAGTGAACATACTAGGATATCGGCATAAACAAAATTTTACATTCTTTTTTGATTTACAATTGCTCACCATGCCATATACTCAGCTAAGTCTGCTTGTTAATAATTATATAATGAATAATATTTTTTCAAAATAAAACTCAATGTAATCTTTCAAACGTCATCTATAATATATTTCTAGATATCAAAGCATGTCAAATAAATCCTTGTGATGTAAATGCAAATTGTACCAATAATGATGGTTCATACAATTGTACTTGTCACATGGGCTATGAGGGCAATGGTTATAACTGTACAGGTAACGTAAAAATAGAATATCGGCATATTCAAAAGTTTTTGTTATATGCATTGTCAAAATTGATTTTCTTCCGGCTTTCGATCTCTACGAAAGGTGCTATTATATTTATCCGAAGCTTCCTCGTCAGCTACCTAGCTCACACGAATACTCTAGCTAATTTGCTTTTTGCTCTAGTAGTTGCTTTATATACCCATGAATTAGTCTTTTCCTTCCAACATGCCTAAGTTGAAAATGGAAAAAGGATTTTAGATTCTGTTTCATTTGTAATTATACTCAGCATGTTAACAGTTATTTAATACTTTTGTTTTAGGGAAAAGTATAGAGAAGATTTGTACAGATTATCAAAATCAAACTCAATTTAATCCTTGCCAACGTTATCTGTAATATGTTTCTAGATATCAATGAATGTCAAACAAATCCTTGTGGTATAAATGCAAATTGTACTAATACTGATGGTTCATATAATTGTACTTGTAACATGGGCTATGAGGGCAATGGTAATTACAACTGTACAGGTAAGGTGAACGTAGAATATCGGCATAAACAAAATTTGACATTCTTTTTCGACTTACAAATGTTCACCATACCATATGCTCAGCTAAGCTAGTCTGCTTGTTATAATTATATAATGAATAATATTTTCTTTTTGAAAAAGTATAGAAAAGATTTGTACAGATTATCAAAATCAAACTCAATTTAATCCTTGCCAACGTTATCTGTAATATGTTTCTAGATATAAATGAATGTCAACCAAATCCTTGTGGTGTAAATGCAAATTGTACTAATACTGATGGTTCATATAATTGTACTTGTAACATGGGCTATGAGGGCAATGGTAATTACAACTGTACAGGTAAGGTGAACGTAGAATATCGGCATAAACAAAATTTGACATTCTTTTTTGATTTACAATTGTTCACCATGCCATATACTAAGCTAAGTCTGGTTGTTAATAATTATATAATGAATAATATTTTTTTTTTCAAAATAAAACTCAATGTAATCTTTCAAACGTCATCTATAATATATTTCTAGAAATCAATGCATGTCAAACAAATCCTTGTGATGTAAATGCAGATTGTACCAATATCGATGGTTCATACAATTGTATTTGTTATATGCATTGTCAAAATTGATTTTCTTTCGGCTTTGGATCTCTCCGAAAGGTGCTATTTATCTGCTGCTTCCTCGTCAGCTACCTAGCTCACACGATTACTCTAGCTCATTTGCTTGTTTGCTCTAGTATAGTTGCTGTATATACCCTTGAGTTAGTCTTTTCCTTCCAACATGCCTAAGTTGAAAATGGAAAGAGGATTTTAGATTCTTTTTCATTTGTAATTATACTCAGCATGTTAACAGTTATTTAATACTTTTGTTTTGGGGAAAAGTATAGAGAAGATTGGTACAGATTATCAAAATCAAACTCAATTTAATCCTTGCCAACGTTATCTGTAATATGTTTCTAGATATCAATGAATGTCAAACAAATCCCTGTGGTGTAAATGCAAATTGTACTAATACTGATGGTTCATATAATTGTACTTGTAACATGGGCTATGAGGGCAATGGTAATTACAACTGTACAGGTAAGGTGAACGTAGAATATCGGCATAAACAAAATTTGACATTCTTTTTCGACTTACAAATGTTCACCATACCATATGCTCAGCTAAGCTAGTCTGCTTGTTATAACTATATAATGAATAATATTTTCTTTTTGAAAAAGTATAGAAAAGATTTGTACAGATTATCAAAATCAAACTCAATTTAATCCTTGCCAACGTTATCTGTAATATGTTTCTAGATATAAATGAATGTCAACCAAATCCTTGTGGTGTAAATGCAAATTGTACTAATACTGATGGTTCATATAATTGTACTTGTAACATGGGCTATGAGGGCAATGGTAATTACAACTGTACAGGTAAGGTGAACGTAGAATATCGGCATAAACAAAATTTGACATTCTTTTTTGATTTACAATTGTTCACCATTCCATATACTCAGCTAAGCTAGTCTGCTTGTTATAATTATATAATGAATAATATTTTCTTTTTGAAAAAGTATAGAAAAGATTTCTACAGATTATCAAAATCACACTCAATGTAGTCCTTGCCAACGTTATCTGTGATATGTTTCTAGATATAAATGAATGTCAAACAAATCCTTGTGATGTAAATGCAAATTGCACCAACACTGATGGTTCATATAATTGTACTTGTAACATGGGCTATGAGGGCAATGGTAACAACTGTACAGGTAAAGTGAACATAGAATATCGGCATAAACAAAATTTTACATTCTTTTTTGATTTACAATTGCTCACCATGCCATATATACTAGCTAAGCTAAGTCTGGTTGTTAATAATTATATAATGAATAATATTTTTTCAAAATAAAACTCAATGTAATCTTTCAAACCTCATCTATAATATATTTCTAGAAATCAATGCATGTCAAACAAATCCTTGTGATGTAAATGCAAATTGTACCAATATCGATGGTTCATACAATTGTACTTGTCACATGGGCTATGAAGGCAATGGTTATAACTGTACAGGTAACGTAAAAATAGAATATCAACATATTCAAAAGTATTTGTTATATGCATTGTCAAAATTGATTTTCTTCCGGCTTTCGATCTCTCCGAAAGGTGCTATTTATCTGCTGCTTCCTCGGCAGCTACCTAGCTCACACGATTACTCTAGCTAATTTGCTTGTTTGCTCTAGTATAGTTGCTGTATATACCCTTGAGTTAGTCTTTTCCTTCTAGCATACCTAAGTTGAAAATGGAAAGAGGATTTTAGATTGTTTTTCATTTGTAATTATACTCAGCATGTTAACAGTTATTTAATACTTTTGTTTTGAGGAAAAGTATAGAAAAGATTTCTACAGATTATCAAAATGAAACTTAATTTAATCTTTGCCAACGTCATCTGTAATATGTTTCTAGATATCAATGAATGTCAAACAAATCCTTGTGGTGTAAATGCAAATTGTACTAATACTGATGGTTCATATAATTGTACTTGTAACATGGGCTATGAGGGCAATGGTAATTACAACTGTACAGGTAAGGTGAACATAGAATATCGGCATAAACAAAATTTGACATTCTTTTTTGATTTACAATTGTTCACCATTCCATATGCTCAGCTAAGCTAGTCTGCTTGTTATAATTATATAATGAATAATATTTTCTTTTTGAAAAAGTATAGAAAAGATTTCTACAGATTATCAAAATCAAACTCAATGTAGTCCTTGCCAACGTTATCTGTAATATGTTTCTAGATATAAATGAATGTCAAACAAATCCTTGTGATGTAAATGCAAATTGCACCAACACTGATGGTTCATATAATTGTACATGTAACATGGGCTATGAGGGCAATGGTAACAACTGTACAGGTAAAGTGAACATAGAATATCGGCATAAACAAAATTTTACATTCTTTTTTGATTAAATTGCTCACCATGCCATATACTAAGCTAAGTCTGGTTGTTAATAATTATATAATGAATAATTTTTTTTTTTCAAAATAAAACTCAATGTAATCTTTCAAACGTCATCTATAAAATATTTTTAGAAATCAATGCATGTCAAACAAATCCTTGTGATGTAAATGCAAATTGTACCAATATCGATGGTTCGTACAATTGTACTTGTCACATGGGCTATGAAGGCAATGGTTATAACTGTACAGGTAACGTAAAAATAGAATACGGCATATTCAAAAGTATGTTTATGTGCATTGTCAAAAATTGATTTTCTTCCGGCTTTCGATCTCTCCGAAAGGTGCTATTTATCTGCTGCTTCCTCTTCAGCTACCTAGCTCACACGATTACTCTAGCTAATTTGCTTGTTTGCTCTAGTATAATGCTGTATATACCGCTTGAGTTAGTCTTTCCTTCCAGCATGCCTAAGTTTAAAATGGAAAGGGATTTTAGATTCTTTTCATGTACTTTTACTCAGCATGTTATTATTTAATACTTTTGTTTTGGGAAAAGTATAGAAAGATTTCTACCGATTTCAAAATCAAACTCAATTTAATCCTTGCCAACGTCATCTGTAATATGTTTCTAGATATCAATGAATGTCAAACAAATCCTTGTGTGTAAATGCAAATTGTACTAATACTGATGGTTCATATAATGTACTTGTAACATGGGCTATGAGGGCAATGGTAATTACACTGTACAGGTAGGTGAACGATAGAATACGGCAAAACAAATTTTGACATTCTTTTTTGATGTACAATTGTTCACCATTCCATATGCTCAGCTAAGCTAGTCCTGCTTGTTATAATTATATAATGAATAATATTTTCTTTTTGAAAAAGTAAGAAAAGATTTCTACAGATTATCAAAATCAAACTCAATGTAGTCCTTGCCAACGTCATCTGTAATATGTTTCTAGATATAATGAATGTCAAACAATCCTTGTGATGTAAATGCAAGCACCAACACTGTGGTTCATAAATTGTACATGTGACATGGGGTATGAGGGCAATGGTATCAACTGTACAGGTAAAGTGAACATAGAATATCGGCCTAAACAAAATTTTACATTCTTTTTGATTAAAATTGCTCAATATGCCATATACTAAGCTAAGTCTGGTTGTTAATAATTATATAATGAATAATATTTTTTTTTTCAAAATAAAACTCAATGTAATCTTTCAAACGTCATCTATAATATATTTCTAGAAATCAATGCATGTCAAACAAATCCTTGTGATGTAAATGCAAATTGTACCAATATCGATGGTTCGTACAATTGTACTTGTCACATGGGCTATGAAGGCAATGGTTATAACTGTACAGGTAACGTAAAAATAGAATATCGGCATATTCAAAAGTATTTGTTATGTGCATTGTCAAAATTGATTTTCTTCCGGCTTTCGATCTCTCCGAAAGGTGCTATTTATCTGCTGCTTCCTCTTCAGCTACCTAGCTCACACGATTACTGTAGCTAATTTGCTTGTTTGCTCTAGTATAAATGCTGTATATACCCTTGAGTTAGTCTTTTGCTTCCAGCATGCCTAAGTTTAAAATGGAAAGAGGATTTTAGATTCTTTTTTATTTGTAATTTTACTCAGCATGTTAAAAGTTTTTTAATACTTTTGTTTTGGGGAAAAGTATAGAAAAGATTTCTACAGATTATCAAAATGAAACTCATATTAATCCTTGCCAACGTTATCTGTAAATTTTCTAGATATAAATGAATGTCAAACAAATCCTTGTGATGTAAATGCAAATTGCACCAACACTGATGGTTCATATAATTGTACATGTAACATGGGCTATGAGGGCAATGGTAACAACTGTACAGGTAAAGGGAACATGGAATATCGGCATAAACAAAATTTTACATTCTTTTTTGATTAAAATTGCTCAATATGCCATATACTAAGCTAAGTCTGGTTGTTAATAATTATATAATGAATAATATTTTTATTTCAAAATAAAACTCAATGTAATCTTTCAAACGTCATCTATAATATATTTCTAGAAATCAATGCATGTCAAACAAATCCTTGTGATGTAAATGCAAATTGTACCAATATCGATGGTTCGTACAATTGTACGTGTCACATGGGCTATGAAGGCAATGGTTATAACTGTACAGGTAACGTAGAAATAGAATATCGGCATATTCAAAAGTATTTGTTATATGCATTGTCAAAATTGATTTTCTTCCGGCTTTCGATCTCTCCGAAAGGTGCTATTTCTGCTGCTTCCTCTTCAGCTACCTAGCTCACACGATTACTCTAGCTAATTTGCTTTTTTGCTCTAGTATAAAATGCTGTATATACCCTTGAGTTAGTCTTTTCCTTCCAGCTGCCTAAGTTGAAATGGAAAGAGGATTTTAGATTCTTTTTCAGTTTAATTATACTCAGCATGTTAAAAGTTTTTTAATACTTTTGTTTTGGGGAAAAGTATAGAAAAGATTTCTACAGATTATCAAAATGAAACTCATATTAATCCTTGCCAACGTTATCTGTAATATGTTTCTAGATATAAATGAATGTCAACAAATCCTTGTGATGTAAATGCAAATTGCACCAACACTGATGGCTCATATAATTGTACATGTAACATGGGCTATGAGGGCAATGGTAAAACAACTGTACAGGTAAAGGGAACATAGAATATCGGCATAAACAAAATTTTACATTCTTTTTTTAAAATTGCTCAATATGCCATATACTAAGCTAAGTCTGGTTGTTAATAATTATAATGAATATATTTTTATTTCAAAATAAAACTCAATGTAATCTTTCAAACGTCATCTATAATATATTTCTAGAAATCAATGAATGTCAAACAAATCCTTGTGATGTAAATGCAAATTGTACCAATATCGATGGTTCGTACAATTGTACGTGTCACATGGGCTATGAAGGCAATGGTTATAACTGTACAGGTAACGTAGAAATAGAATATCGGCATATTCAAAAGTATTTGTTATATGCATTGTCAAAATTGATTTTCTTCCGGCTTTCGATCTCTCCGAAAGGTGCTATTTATCTGCTGCTTCCTCTTCAGCTACCTAGCTCACACGATTACTCTAGCTAATTTGCTTGTTTGCTCTAGTATAAATGCTGTATATACCCTTGAGTTAGTCTTTTCCTTCCAGCATGCCTAAGTTGAAAATGGAAAGAGGATTTTAGATTCTTTTTCAGTTTAATTATACTCAGCATGTTAAAAGTTTTTTAATACTTTTGTTTTGGGGAAAAGTATAGAAAAGATTTCTACAGATTATCAAAATGAAACTCATATTAATCCTTGCCAACGTTATCTGTAATATGTTTCTAGATATAAATGAATGTCAAACAAATCCTTGTGATGTAAATGCAAATTGCACCAACACTGATGGCTCATATAATTGTACATGTAACATGGGCTATGAGGGCAATGGTAACAACTGTACCGGTAAAGTGAACATATAATATCGGCATAAACAAAATTTTACATTCTTTTTTTGATTTACAATTGCTCACCATGCCATATACTAAACTAAGTCTGGTTGTTAATAATTAATTAATGAATAATATTTTTTCAAAATAAAACTCAATGTAATCTTTCAAACGTCATCTATAATATATTTATAGAAATCAATGCATGTCAAACAAATCCTTGTGATGTAAATGCAAATTGTACCCATATCGATGGTTCGTACAATTGTACTTGTCACATGGGCTATGAAGGCAGTGGTTATAACTGTACAGGTAACGTAAAAATGAAATATCGGTATATCCAAAAGTATTTGTTTGCATGTCAAATTGATTTTCTTCCGGCTTTCGATCTTTCGAAAGGTGCTATTTATCTGCTGCTTCCTCTTCAGCTACCTACGATTACTCTAGCTTTTGCTTGTTTGCTCTAGTATAAATGCTGTATATACCCTTGAGTTAGTCTTTTCCTTCCAGCATGCCTAAGTTGAAAATGGAAAGAGGATTTTAGATTCTTTTTCATTTGTAATCATACTCATCATGTTAACAATTGTTTAATACTTTTGTTTTGGGGAAAAGTATACAGAAGATTTGTACAGATTATCAAAATCAAACTCAATTTAATCCTTGCCAACGTTATCTGTAATATGTATCTAGATATCAATGAATGTCAAACAAATCCTTGTGGTGTAAATGCAAATTGTACTAATACTGATGGTTCATATAATTGTACTTGTAACATGGGCTATGAGGGCAATGGTAATTACAACTGTACAGGTAAGGTGAACGTAGAATATCGGCATAAACAAAATTTGACATTCTTTTTTTGATTTACAAATGTTCACCATTCCATACGGTCAGCTAAGCTAGTCTGCTTGTTATAATTATATAATGAATAATATTTTCTTTTTTAAAAAGTATAGAAAAGATTTCTACAGATTATCAAAATAAAACTCAATAAAGTCCTTGCCAACGTTATCTGTAATATGTTTCTAGATATAAATGAATGTCAAACAAATCCTTGTGATGTAAATGCAAATTGCACCAACTCTGATGGTTCATATAATTGTACATGTAACATGGGCTATGAGGGCAATGGTAACAACTGTACAGGTAAAGTGAACAAGAATATCGGCATAAACAAAATTTTACATTCTTTTTTGATTAAAATTGCTCACCATGCCATATACTAAGCTAACTCTGGTTGTTAATAATTATATAATGAATAATATTTTTTTTTTCAAAATAAAACTCAATGTAATCTTTCAAACGTCATCTATAATATATTTCTAGAAATCAATGCATGTCAAACAAATCCTTGTGATGTAAATGCAAATTGTACCAATATCGATGGTTCATACAATTGTACTTGTCACATGGGCTATGAAGGCAATGGTTATAACTGTACAGGTAACGTAAAAATAGAATATCGGCATATTCAAAAGTATTTGTTTTGTGCATTGTCAAAATTGATTTTCTTCCGGCTTTCGATCTCTCCGAAAGGTGCTATTTATCCGCTGCTTCCTCGTCAGCTACCTAGCTCACACGATTACTCTAGCTAATTTGCTTTGTTTGCTCTAGTAAGTTGTTTTATATACCCTTGAGTTAGTCTTTTCCTTCCAGCATGCCTAAGTTTAAAATGGAAAGAGGATTTTAGATTCTTTTTCATTTGTAATTATACTCAGCTTGTTAAGAGTTATTTAATACTTTTTTTTTGGGGAAAAGTATAGAGAAGATTTGTACAGATTATCAAAATCAAACTCAATGTAATCCTTGCCAACGTTATCTGTAATATGTTTCTAGATATCAATGAATGTCAAACCAATCCTTGTGGTGTAAATGCAAATTGTACTAATACTGATAGTTCATATAATTGTACTTGTAACATGGGCTATGAGGGCAATGGTAATTACAACTGTACAGGTAAGGTGAACATAGAATATCGGCATAAACAAAATTTGACATTCTTTTTTATTTACAATTGTTCACCATTCCATATGCTCAGCTAAGCTAGTCTGCTTGTTATAATTATATAATGAATAATATTTTCTTTTTGAAAAAGTATAGCAAAGATTTCTACAGATTATCAAAATCAAACTCAATGTAGTCCTTGCCAACGTTATCTGTAATATGTTTCTAGATATAAATGAATGTCAAACAAATCCTTGTGATGTAAATGCAAATTGCACCAACACTGATGGTTCATATAATTGTACATGTAACATGGGCTATGAGGGCAATGGTAACAACTGTACAGGTAAAGGGAACATAGAATATCGGCATAAACAAAATTTTACATTCTTTTTTGATTAAAATTGCTCAATATGCCATATACTAAGCTAAGTCTGGTTGTTAATAATTATATAATGAATAATATTTTTATTTCAAAATAAAACTCAATGTAATCTTTCAAACGTCATCTATAATATATTTCTAGAAATCAATGCATGTCAAACAAATCCTTGTGATGTAAATGCAAATTGTACCAATATCGATGGTTCGTACAATTGTACGTGTCACATGGGCTATGAAGGCAATGGTTATAACTGTACAGGTAACGTAGAAATAGAATATCGGCATATTCAAAAGTATTTGTTATATGCATTGTCAAAATTGATTTTCTTCCGGCTTTCGATCTCTCCGAAAGGTGCTATTTATCTGCTGCTTCCTCTTCAGCTACCTAGCTCACACGATTACTCTAGCTAATTTGCTTTTTTGCTCTAGTATAAATGCTGTATATACCCTTGAGTTAGTCTTTTCCTTCCAGCATGCCTAAGTTGAAAATGGAAAGAGGATTTTAGATTCTTTTTCAGTTTAATTATACTCAGCATGTTAAAAGTTTTTTAATACTTTTGTTTTGGGGAAAAGTATAGAAAAGATTTCTACAGATTATCAAAATGAAACTCATATTAATCCTTGCCAACGTTATCTGTAATATGTTTCTAGATATAAATGAATGTCAAACAAATCCTTGTGATGTAAATGCAAATTGCACCAACACTGATGGCTCATATAATTGTACATGTAACATGGGCTATGAGGGCAATGGTAACAACTGTACAGGTAAAGGGAACATAGAATATCGGCATAAACAAAATTTTACATTCTTTTTTGATTAAAATTGCTCAATATGCCATATACTAAGCTAAGTCTGGTTGTTAATAATTATATAATGAATAATATTTTTATTTCAAAATAAAACTCAATGTAATCTTTCAAACGTCATCTATAATATATTTCTAGAAATCAATGCATGTCAAACAAATCCTTGTGATGTAAATGCAAATTGTACCAATATCGATGGTTCGTACAATTGTACGTGTCACATGGGCTATGAAGGCAATGGTTATAACTGTACAGGTAACGTAGAAATAGAATATCGGCATATTCAAAAGTATTTGTTATATGCATTGTCAAAATTGATTTTCTTCCGGCTTTCGATCTCTCCGAAAGGTGCTATTTATCTGCTGCTTCCTCTTCAGCTACCTAGCTCACACGATTACTCTAGCTAATTTGCTTTTTTGCTCTAGTATAAATGCTGTATATACCCTTGAGTTAGTCTTTTCCTTCCAGCATGCCTAAGTTGAAAATGGAAAGAGGATTTTAGATTCTTTTTCAGTTTAATTATACTCAGCATGTTAAAAGTTTTTTAATACTTTTGTTTTGGGGAAAAGTATAGAAAAGATTTCTACAGATTATCAAAATGAAACTCATATTAATCCTTGCCAACGTTATCTGTAATATGTTTCTAGATATAAATGAATGTCAAACAAATCCTTGTGATGTAAATGCAAATTGCACCAACACTGATGGCTCATATAATTGTACATGTAACATGGGCTATGAGGGCAATGGTAACAACTGTACAGGTAAAGGGAACATAGAATATCGGCATAAACAAAATTTTACATTCTTTTTTGATTAAATTGCTCAATATGCCATATACTAAGCTAAGTCTGGTTGTTAATAATTATATAATGAATAATATTTTTATTTCAAAATAAAACTTAATGTAATCTTTCAAACGTCATCTATAATATATTTCTAGAAATCAATGCATGTCAAACAAATCCTTGTGATGTAAATGCAAATTGTACCAATATCGATGGTTCGTACAATTGTACGTGTCACATGGGCTATGAAGGCAATGGTTATAACTGTACAGGTAACGTAGAAATAGAATATCGGCATATTCAAAAGTATTTGTTATATGCATTGTCAAAATTGATTTTCTTCCGGCTTTCGATCTCTCCGAAAGGTGCTATTTATCTGCTGCTTCCTCTTCAGCTACCTAGCTCACACGATTACTCTAGCTAATTTGCTTGTTTGCTCTAGTATAAATGCTGTATATACCCTTGAGTTAGTCTTTTCCTTCCAGCATGCCTAAGTTGAAAATGGAAAGAGGATTTTAGATTCTTTTTCATTTGTAATCATACTCATCATGTTAACAATTGTTTAATACTTTTGTTTTGGGGAAAAGTATACAGAAGATTTGTACAGATTATCAAAATCAAACTCAATTTAATCCTTGCCAACGTTATCTGTAATATGTATCTAGATATCAATGAATGTCAAACAAATCCTTGTGGTGTAAATGCAAATTGTACTAATACTGATGGTTCATATAATTGTACTTGTAACATGGGCTATGAGGGCAATGGTAATTACAACTGTACAGGTAAGGTGAACGTAGAATATCGGCATAAACAAAATTTGACATTCTTTTTTGATTTACAAATGTTCACCATTCCATACGGTCAGCTAAGCTAGTCTGCTTGTTATAATTATATAATGAATAATATTTTCTTTTTTAAAAAGTATAGAAAAGATTTCTACAGATTATCAAAATAAAACTCAATAAAGTCCTTGCCAACGTTATCTGTAATATGTTTCTAGATATAAATGAATGTCAAACAAATCCTTGTGATGTAAATGCAAATTGCACCAACTCTGATGGTTCATATAATTGTACATGTAACATGGGCTATGAGGGCAATGGTAACAACTGTACAGGTAAAGTGAACATAGAATATCGGCATAAACAAAATTTTACATTCTTTTTTGATTAAAATTGCTCACCATGCCATATACTAAGCTAACTCTGGTTGTTAATAATTATATAATGAATAATATTTTTTTTTTAAAATAAAACTCAATGTAATCTTTCAAACGTCATCTATAATATATTTCTAGAAATCAATGCATGTCAAACAAATCCTTGTGATGTAAATGCAAATTGTACCAATATCGATGGTTCATACAATTGTACTTGTCACATGGGCTATGAAGGCAATGGTTATAACTGTACAGGTAACGTAAAAATAGAATATCGGCATATTCAAAAGTATTTGTTTTGTGCATTGTCAAAATTGATTTTCTTCCGGCTTTCGATCTCTCCGAAAGGTGCTATTTATCCGCTGCTTCCTCGTCAGCTACCTAGCTCACACGATTACTCTAGCTAATTTGCTTGTTTGCTCTAGTATAGTTGTTTTATATACCCTTGAGTTAGTCTTTTCCTTCCAGCATGCCTAAGTTTAAAATGGAAAGAGGATTTTAGATTCTTTTTCATTTGTAATTATACTCAGCTTGTTAAGAGTTATTTAATACTTTTGTTTTGGGGAAAAGTATAGAGAAGATTTGTACAGATTATCAAAATCAAACTCAATGTAATCCTTGCCAACGTTATCTGTAATATGTTTCTAGATATCAATGAATGTCAAACCAATCCTTGTGGTGTAAATGCAAATTGTACTAATACTGATAGTTCATATAATTGTACTTGTAACATGGGCTATGAGGGCAATGGTAATTACAACTGTACAGGTAAGGTGAACATAGAATATCAGCATAAACAAAATTTGACATTCTTTTTTGATTTACAATTGTTCACCATTCCATATGCTCAGCTAAGCTAGTCTGCTTGTTATAATTATATAATGAATAATATTTTCTTTTTGAAAAAGTATAGAAAAGATTTCTACAGATTATCAAAATCAAACTCAATGTAGTCCTTGCCAACGTTATCTGTAATATGTTTCTAGATATAAATGAATGTCAAACAAATCCTTGTGATGTAAATGCAAATTGCACCAACACTGATGGTTCATATAATTGTACATGTAACATGGGCTATGAGGGCAATGGTAACAACTGTACAGGTAAAGTGAACATAGAATATCGGCATAAACAAAATTTTACATTCTTTTTTGATTAAAATTGCTCACCATGCCATATACTAAGCTAAGTCTGGTTGTTAATAATTATATAATGAATAATTTTTTTTTTCAAAATAAAACTCAATGTAATCTTTCAAACGTCATCTATAAAATATTTCTAGAAATCAATGCATGTCAAACAAATCCTTGTGATGTAAATGCAAATTGTACCAATATCGATGTTTCGTACAATTGTACTTGTCACATGGGCTATGAAGGCAATGGTTATAACTGTACAGGTAACGTAAAAATAGAATATCGGCATATTCAAAAGTATTTGTTATGTGCATTGTCAAAATTGATTTTCTTCCGGCTTTCGATCTCTCCGAAAGGTGCTATTTATCTGCTGCTTCCTCGTCAGCTACCTAGCTCACACGATTACTCTAGCTAATTTGCTTGTTTGCTCTAGTATAGTTGCTTTATATACCCTTGAGTTAGTCTTTTCCTTGCAGCATGCCTAAGTTGAAAATGGAAAGAGGATTTTAGATTCTTTTTCATTTGTAATTATACTCAGCATGTTAACAGTTATTTAATACTTTTGTTTTGGGGAAAAGTATAGAGAAGATTTGTACAGATTATCAAAATCAAACTCAATTTAATCCTTGCCAACGTTACCTGTAATATGTTTCTAGATATCAATGAATGTCAAACAAATCCTTGTGGTGTAAATGCAAATTGTACTAATACTGATGGTTCATATAATTGTACTTGTAACATGGGCTATGAGGGCAATGGTAATTACAACTGTACAGGTAAGGTGAACATAGAATATCGGCATAAACAAAATTTCACATTCTTTTTTGATTTACAATTGTTCACCATTCCATATGCTCAGCTAAGCTAGTCTGCTTGTTATAATTATATTATGAATAATATTTTCATTTTGAAAAAGTATAGAAAAGATTTGTACAGATTATCAAAATCAAACTCAATGTAGTCCTTGCCAACGTCATCTGTAATATGTTTCTAGATATAAATGAATGTCAAACAAATCCTTGTGATGTAAATGCAAATTGCACCAACACTGATGGTTCATATAATTGTACATGTAACATGGGCTATGAGGGCAATGGTAACAACTGTACAGGTAAAGTGAACATAGAATATCGGCATAAACAAAATTTTACATTCTTTTTGATTAAAATTGCTCACCATGCCATATACTAAACTAAGTCTGGTTGTTAATAATTATATAATGAATAATTTTTTTTTTTCAAAATAAAACTCAATGTAATCTTTCAAACGTCATCTATAAAATTTTTCTAGAAATCAATGCATGTCAAACAAATCCTTGTGATGTAAATGCAAATTGTACCAATATCGATGGTTCGTACAATTGTACTTGTCACATGGGCTATGAAGGCAGTGGTTATAACTGTACAGGTAACGTAAAAATGAAATATCGGTATATCCAAAAGTATTTGTTATATGCATTGTCAAAATTGATTTTCTTCCGGCTTTCGATCTCTCCGAAAGGTGCTATTTATCTGCTGCTTCCTCGTCAGCTACCTAGCTCACACGATTACTCTAGCTAATTTGCTTGTTTGCTCTAGTATAGTTGCTTTATATACCCTTGAGTTAGTCTTTTCCTTGCAGCATGCCTAAGTTGAAAATGGAAAGAGGATTTTAGATTCTTTTTCATTTGTAATTATACTCAGCATGTTAACAGTTATTTAATACTTTTGTTTTGGGGAAAAGTATAGAGAAGATTTGTACAGATTATCAAAATCAAACTCAATTTAATCCTTGCCAACGTTACCTGTAATATGTTTCTAGATATCAATGAATGTCAAACAAATCCTTGTGGTGTAAATGCAAATTGTACTAATACTGATGGTTCATATAATTGTACTTGCAACATGGGCTATGAGGGCAATGGTAATTACAACTGTACAGGTAAGGTGAACGTAGAATATCGGCATAAACAAAATTTGACATTCTTTTTTGATTTATAAATGTTCACCATTCCATATGCTCAGCTAAGCTAGTCTGCTTGTTATAGTTATATCATGAAAAATATTTTCTTTTTGAAAAAGTATAGAAAAGATTTCTACAGATTGTCAAAATCAAACTCAATGTAGTCCTTGCCAACGTTATCTGTAATATGTTTCTAGATATCAATGAATGTGAAACAAATCCTTGTGGTGTAAATGCAGATTGCACTAATACTGATGGTTCATATAATTGTACTTGTAACATGGGCTATGAGGGCAATGGTTACAACTGTACAGGTAAGGTGAATATAGAATATTGGCATCAACAAAATTTTACATTCTTTTTTAATATACAATTGTTCACCATGCCATATACTCAGCTAAGTCTGCTTGTTAATAATCATACAATGAAGAATTTTTTGGGGGGAAAAGTATAGAAAAAGATTACTATACAGATTATCGAAATCAAACTGAAGATAATTCTTGCCAACGTTATCTGTAATATGTTTCTAGATATCAATGAATGTCAAACAAATCCTTGTGATGTAAATGCAAAGTGCACTAATACTGATGGTTCATATAATTGTACTTGTAACATGGGCTATGAGGGCAATGGTTACAACTGTATAGGTAAGGTGAACATAAAATATCGGCATAAAGAAAATTTTACATTCTTTTTTCATTTACATTTGTTCGCCATGCCATATACTCAGCTAAGTCAGCTCGCTAATAGTTATACAATAAAATAGTTTTGTGTTAGGAAAAAGTATAGAAAAAGATTTCTACAGATTATCAAAATCAAACTCAATGAAATGCTTTTGAACGTCATCTATGATATATTTCTAGATATCAATGAATGTCAAACAAATCCTTGTGGTTTAAATGCAAATTGCACTAATACCGATGGTTGGTATAATTGTACTTGTCACATGGGCTACGAGGGCAATGGTTACAACTGTACAGGTAACGTAAAAATAGGTTATTCTCGTATTCAAATTATTTGTTATATCATGCAGTGCTAAAATTTATTTTCTTCTGTTCTTTTGTCGCAAAGTCAAATCTGAATGCGAGCGATATTTATCCGCTGTATCCGCGACAGCTAGGTAGACCACATGAATAGTTTAATTCCCGTTTTTGTTTGCTATAATAGTTAAATAATTAAAACATGAATTAGTCTTTGGCTTGGATCTGACGTGCCTAAGTTGAGGAAGGAAAAAGAAGTTTACATTCTTTTTTCATTTACAATTTTTCACCATGTTATAAACTCAACTAAGTCAGATTGTTAATAATTATATAATGAAAATTTTTTGTTTTGGGTGAAAGTATAAAAAAAGATTTCTACAGATTATCAAAATCAAACTCAATGAAATCCTTTTGAACGTAATCTATAATATATTTCTAGATATCAATGAATGTCAAACAAATCCTTGTGATGTAAATGCAAAGTGCACTAATACTGATGGTTCATATAATTGTACTTGTAACATGGGCTATGAGGGCAATGGTTACAACTGTATAGGTAAGGTGAACATAAAATATCGGCATAAAGAAAATTTTACATTCTTTTTTCATTTACAATTGTTCGCCATGCCATATACTCAGCTAAGTCAGCTTGCTAATAGTTATACAATAAAATAGTTTTGTGTTAGGAAAAAGTAAAGAAAAAGATTTCTACAGATTATCAAAATCAAACTCAATGAAATCCTTTTGAACGTCATCTATGATTTATTTCTAGATATCAATGAATGTCAAAGAAATCCTTGTGGTTTAAATGCAAATTGTACTAATACTGATGGTTCATATAATTGTACTTGTCACATGGGCTACGAGGGCAATGGTTACAACTGTACAGGTAACGTAAAAATAGGTTATTCTCGTATTCAAATGATTTGTTATATCATGCAGTGCTAAAATTTATTTTCTTCTGTTCTTCTGTCGCAAAGGCAAATCTGAATGCGAGCGATATTTATCCGCTGTTTCCGCGACAGCTAGGTAGACCACATGAATAGTTTAATTCCCGTTTTTGTTTGCTATAATAGTTAAATAATTATAACATGAATTAGTCTTTGGCTTGGATCTAACGTACGTAAGTTGAGGAAGGAGAAAGAAGTTTACATTCTTTTTTCATTTACAATTGTTCACCATGCTATATACTCAGCTAAATCAGATTGATAGTAATATGTTTTATGTTCGGGAAAAATACAAAATTTTGTACAGATGATCAAAATGAATCTTAATATAGTCCTTGCGAACGTCATCTGTAATAATTGTATTTCTAGATATCAATGCATGTCAAACAAATCCTTGTGATGTAAATGCAAATTGTACCAATTCTGATGGTTCATATAATTGTACTTGTCGCATGGGCTATGAGGGCAATGGTTATAACTGCACATGTAACGTAAAAATAGAATATCGGCATATTTAAAGGTATTTGGTATAATTGCATTGTCAAAACCTTATTTCTTCCGGCTTTCTTTCGGAAAGGCAAAGCTGAACCCGAGCGATCTTTACCCGCTATTTCCCCGACAGCTACATAGCTCACACGATTACTCTAATTTCCTTGTTTGCTTTCGTAGTTGTTTTATATTCCCATGAATTAGTCTTTACCTTCCAGCGTGCCTAAGTTAAAGATGAAGTGAGGATTTTAGATTATTTTTCATTTTTCATTCACTTTGCCATTGTTCACCATGTCATTTACTCAGCTTGTTGATAGATATTAAATAAAATATTTTTGTTTTGGGGAAAAGTAAGGAAAAAATTAATCTCTCTACAGATTATCAAAATCAAACTCAATATTCCCCTTGCCAATGTTATCTGAAATATGTTCTTTAATGTCCCCTTCGCTGATATGTAATAACTCACACAAATCTTTAGCTTTTCTACAATCGCTTTAATACAAAATACACAAACGATACAAAACGAAAGAACACACTTCAAACGACAGCCTCGTGATAAGTTGTCACGTGACTTTAATCTAATACAAATAAATCTAATCAAGTATCCCGATTCTACATCCCTTCCTTTCCAGTCAATTTAGTGTTCGAACAACCAATCATAACTTCAACTACACGAACTATCGTGTTCATACTGTTTCGTAATATATTTGTATCACTTTGGTTTGTCCATGATAAAATCATTGAATCGCTCGGGTAATCTAATCTCCCGCTTAAGTCTATTGGTGATAACCGTTTCGCTATCCGGTTGCGGCTGTTGTTGGGACTCGCTTTCCGTAGCTGACTCCACTGGATTATTATATGGTTTTACAAATGAACTGTCTCTCCTAAAGATCGAGCCATCGTCCGCCTCTACCATCACTTCGTTCCCCTCCTTCGTGACCACCGTATACGGCTCCTTTTCGTAGTTGGCAGCTAACTTCCCTGACGTTTTAGTGTTCCGTAGTAGTACTTGGTCTCCTGGTAGAATAGTGCTATCATTTGCCCTCCTTTTTTCATCTGCATTAGCTTTTTGTACTAGCTTGTTTCGCCAATCGCGATCCCTTATGTTCTCATCAAAGTCGTCTATATCTCCCCTAAGTTCTGGAAGTTTACTTCTCAGTTCACGTTTGAACATAAGGAACGCTGGTGTTTTTCCAGTTGTGACTTGCGGTGTTGTTCTATACGCAAGAAGGAATTGTGGTAACTCCTTTCTCCAATCCTTGCCTTCAACTTGGGCCACTTTTAGTGCCTTGAGAAGAGTGCGATTTTGGCGCTCCACTTCACCGTTAGCTTGTGGCCAAAGTGGTGGTGACGTTCTGTGTTCAATATTCACTTGTTGTAAAAACCTCTTGAACTCCTCACTAACAAACTGTCTCCCGTTGTCTGATTTCAACGAGTAAGGAAAACCAAATCTAGCAAAAATTTCGTTTAGCGCTTTGATAATCTTTTCTGAAGTTGTTGAGTGCATAATGGAAACTTCGTAGTATCGACTATAGTAATCCACGACTACCAGCAAGTATTCTCCGGTTGGCATTGGCCCCATCAAGTCTACTGCGACATCTTGCCATGGGCCTGTAGGCATCTCGGTCCGTTTCATGGGTTCCGGTACATTATACTGGCTGACTACTTGACATCCATGACACGATTTACACACTCGTTCAGCATCTATGTCCATCTTGGGCCACCATACTTTCGTTCTTAATCTGCTTTTCGTCTTTACAATTCCTTGATGGCCTTCATGTGCCGCTTCCAAAACCTTTCTTCGCAACATCTGAGGAATAACGATTCGATTCCCCCGTAAAACAAGTCTACCAATCATGCAGAGCTCATTCTTTACACACGCATATGCCGACAGTTTACATTTAGTCCAATCTCCCGATTCGATATAGTATCGCACACTTTGTAATTCAGCGTCGATTTCTGACGCTCTCTCTATTTCTTTAGTCGTTAAGGCCACGGGTGTCGCTTGTATGGCAACGAAACGGATGACGTCCTCTTTCTCGCTGCTGTGGTCTTTTGGATCTTCTGGTTCATTCTAGACAAAGCATCGGCAATGTTCGTCTTTCCAGGCCGGTAAACGACCTTGAAGTTGTGGCACTGAAGCGTAATACCCATCTTTCGATCCTTGCTGAGGGTTTCGATGTCTTGTTGAAAATACACTCTAGTGGCTTATGGTCAGTTTCCAGTTCGAATTCACGACCATACACATATATATTAAACCGCTCGCAAGCCCACACGAGTGCAAGTGCTTCCTTCTCTGTTTGGGCGTATCGCCGCTCTACGTCCGAGAGGTTCCTGGAGGCATACGACACCGCTCTCCACTGGTCTCCTTGCAGTTGTAGCAACACAGCTCCAATTCCCTCCGGCCCTGCATCCGCGACGATTCTCGTTTTGCAGTCGTTTCTAAAATAAGCCAGGGCTTCAGCCCTAGTCATCATCCATTTCAGCTTCTCAAACGCCTGCTGTTGCTCTGACCCCCAAACGAACGACTGTCCCTTTCTTAGTACACGACGCAACGGCTCTGCAATCTGCGCAAAGTCCGGGATAAACTTTGCCGAATACTGTACTAACTGTACGAACGACCTAACTTCCGAAACATTTTGCGGTGGTCTAGCGTTGACTACAGCAGCAACTTTCTCTTCACTTGGTGCCACCCCTTTGGCACTGGAGCTTGTGGCCAAAAAAGGTCAAGGCCGGAAGTCTAAACTGACATTTGTCCCCATTTACGGTAAGACCTTTCTCTCGCAGACGTGTTAGTACTTTATAAAGATTCTCATCATGCTCGGATAAATCAGCCCCGTAAACAATAAGATCATCCGCAATATTTGCCACCCCATTGCACCCTGCCAAAACATCTGAGATTATTTTCTGGTACTTCTCTGGAGCTGAAGTAATTCCGAACATCAGTCGACGATATCTATATAACCCCCGGTGTGTCACGAACGTCGTAATGTCCCTTGAATCCTCTGTGAGTTCCACTTGATGAAACCCCCATTTGAGGTCTATCTTACTAAATACCGTTGCTCCATTTAAATCATACAAAACTTCTTCTATGGTCGGAATAGGATGTCTTTCCCTTACAATCGCCTCGTTTGCCCTTCTCATATCGATACAAACTCGAATATCCTTTCCATCTGCTTTTGGAACAACCACTAATGGTGAAACCCACCTTGTAGGTGTTGCTTCTGGCAATTCTTCGATAATACCCATGTCGAGTAACTCGTCTAACTTATCGTCTACTTTGTCCCTTAGACCGAATGGCAGTCTACGCACCGGCTGAGCAACTGGTATAACATCCTCATCGATATGCAGTTTCAGCTTGTAATCCTTAAGTAGTCCGACTCCAGTAAAAATATCAGCAAACTCCTCACGAATATCTGAATCACTTCCCTCTTGTGTGACCGTGTTAACAGTTCTTATTATTTCTTCAGGTCCAACCCTGAGTACTTTCAATTGTTCGGCTGTTTTCTTCCCCAATATAGGCCTTCCGTTCTCTTTAATCACAGTGAAATCGTCTACACATCTTTCACTGTTTGCCTCGCACACAATCTCTGCTGTAAATGTCCCTACAACGTCGATTGGCTCTTTCTGTCCATACGCAAACAGTTTCTTGTCTGATACCCTTGACTCGCACCTAACATGTTTTCTTTTAAGATAGTTCCAGAGTTCACAATCAATTACATTACATGTTGCACCTGAGTCAATTAAAATACTTTCTAGTTTCACTCCTCCAATAATTAGATCCACCTGACCCATATCTTTTTGTCCATGCCCACCAATAACAAAGGCATAGTCATCTCTTGTTGGTGTTTTTCCTTCTTCCTCAGAGACTTTATATGCTCTTTTCTCCTCCTTTTTTTCTTTCTCCTTGTTGTGCTTCTCCCCTGCTTTTTTGCAGCAAGCTGAGAAGTGACCTATGATTCCGCATTTATTGCAGCTCTTGGACTTTGCTGGACAATTTGCGTCTCGAGCAAAGTGCCCAGTTTTATTACAGTTGTAACATCGTCGTACGTTATCCTTGTTGTCGTGCCCAGTCCCCTTGGCTGAGTATCTGCGCTCTTTCTGATCTGTGTTGACCTTTTTCTCTTTTCGTCCGCTCCAACGCGATTTATGACTCACAACGTTTACTGTATTCGAACCTTCCATTGATTTCAACTGCTCTTCTACCGCCTCATATGCCCGCGCAATATCTTGTAAATCCTTGAGTGTTGCATTAACGCGTTCAAGAAACTTCCGTCTAAGCTTTGAGTCGCCACATTTCTCAATTAGTTGGTCTCGAATTGCTTCTTCCACGTTCTGAAATTCGCACGTAGTAGCTTTTTGCCTAAGACGCGAAACAAAATGATCCACTTTCTCGCCGTTCATCTGACTCATTTGACGAAACTGGTGTCTCTCAAACGGTAGATTCACTTTAGGGACGAAATACTCATCCAAGACCTTGACGCAATCCTTAAACTCTTTCTCTTCGTCTTCGTTTACTAACGTAAAATATAGTTCTTGCAACTGCAACCCCCCCGTATGCAGAAGTAATGCCACTTTCTGTTTGTCATTTATTACTCCCTTTGCCGTTAAAAACACATTAAATGACCGCTTCCAGCGCTTCCATCTCACAGCCAAATTCGTTGGGTCTTCCCTGGGGTTAAAGCAAGGAAGCCCTTTGACGTCGCTTGTCAATAAACTTGCTTGAGCGCCTGCCGGATTGCCGTTTTGTCCTGCGCCATCTTCGTCCGCGACAGACATTTCAAATATTTTCGCTAAATACTACACTCCCGATTGGTAATCTTGCCAAAATCACGGCTATAATGTTAGACGAAGTTCCATCCTCGTCGCCAATGTAATGTCCCCTTCGCTGATATGTAATAACTCACACAAATCTTTAGCTTTTCTACAATCGCTTTAATACAAAATACACAAACGATACAAAACGAAAGAACACACTTCAAACGACAGCCTCGTGATAAGTTGTCACGTGACTTTAATCTAATACAAATAAATCTAATCAAGTATCCCGATTCTACATGTTCCTAGATATCAACGAATGTCAAACAAATCCTTGTAATGTAAATGCAAATTGTACCGATACTGATGGTTCATATAACTGTACTTGTCGCATGGGTTATGAGGGCAATGGCTACAACTGTAACTTGTTATCTCCGTTGTTCAAATATATTTTCTCTGAATTTCTATTGCAAGGCGAAGATCTGAATGCGAGCGATATTTCTATTGCTGTTTCACCGACACCTACCTACAGTAGCTCACACGATTATTTAATTTCCTGGTTTGCTAAGTTTGCTTATAATTATTTAGAATGTTTTATTTGGGGAAAAATACAAAAGATTTGTACTGATAATCAAAATCAGTCTCAATTTAATGCTTGCAAACGTGAAGCTTTGCAGTCTTTAGAGCTTTGCCGAGAGGTCGAATAAAGCATTCTATAATTGTGTTGCCTTGGAGCCACTTTGGGCGTCGAAACTCGGCTTTTATACCAATGGTCTGTAAATAACGGGAGTAGTCTTCCCCAATGAATGGCGGTGCTTTGTCGGATCGAATGGTTTTGGGGATGCCGTGCACCGTGAATATTTTATCAAGTTTGGCTGATTATCACGGAAGCTTTTGTAGAGTTTACCACCTTTTTCTCTGGAAATCGTAAATAACGAACAATGACTACAAGCAGATATACTCTCCGGCCGCGAGTGGCCCGTAAAAGTCAATACTTTTATTAGGCTTTCGGCATCTCTGCGATGGTAATTGGTTCTGGGTGGGTTTGGACTTGCAACCGCTTGACCGGTGATGCACTTATCCATAGTCTTCTTTATCATGTTTTCGATGTGGTGAAACCACGCTTTTTCCCGAAGCAAAGCTTTTGTTCTCCGTATACGTATACCTAAGTACATGTTCATGCGCGATATGAAAATGCTCTCTGTCGTAAACTGTGTTGTACAACTATGCGATTTCCTCGTAGTATTGTCCATAGGAAAAAAATCGAATGTTCATCTTTTACATGTTTATACTCGTTGACGACTTGAGATTCCCAATGGTTAAGTCTTATTGCAGCACGTAAACCTTTTAGTGTAGGATCTCCATTTGTTTTTTCGATAGCCTACTTGAATTTAATTACAGTAAAATATTTATAGCTACACCTCTGTCATTTTCTCTTGTTCGTGTACGCTATTTGCAGTGGGATGTCTTGATAAATAGTCTGCGGGGTTCTCCGCGCGAGATTTATACACTACTTTAAAATGGGCTATAATCGTGAAATCTACCGCTCTATGCGTGTAGAGGCCTTTGCATTTCTCTTTCCATATATTATCTCCAGCGGCTTATTGTCGGTAATTAAGATAAATTCGCCACCATATAAAAACAAGTGGAATAGCCTTACAATGACATTACAATAACTAATCTTATTGACGATTGGTTTTCCACTGCGTTTGGAAATATTTTTTTATAAACTGCTCATGGCGATTGAAGCCCTAAGGGACATTAGTGATCACAAGGATATTATAACACAAAATATCTCAGCTGCTAGCTTCACTGGAGAATCAGTTGACAAAACCATCCTATATATGCACGCCCCTATTGATGCGTGGGCATAAACCTTAAATTGAAGGCATAAACCTTCAATTTTGTGCTCAAGCAAATCCAATTAGTGATGAAGGCCACACTGCTAAAAGATGTAAATGAGCGCGTGAATCAGTTGAAATTCAGTTGAAAGTCTAGAACGTCTGGCAGAATCAAACTGACTCAAAATTCCTTTCAATGCATATTCTGGACATCCGTGCAACTACCATGCAGATAATTATATATACTCTCATTAAGAAAAGTGTATCAAGTGAAAAATAACGAATTGCCGTATGAACAAAATGTTCCAAATCGCTAATAACCAAAACTATAATTTACGTTGTAAGGGTAATGATTTTCTCTTACAAAAACAAAAAAAAACAGGTTATATGAACGTGGAAAAGGACGTGCTTTCCGTTACCATTTTGTTATAGTTTTGGTTAAAATTTAAATTTCTTAAATCGGCATTCTTAAATTGGCACAGGTATATAATATAAACAGCTCGGAAGATAATAATCCGTCATCAGGTAGACATTTATACTTCATAAAAGGAACAACTATACAATCTAATTGGGCTTTATTACATATTAAACGTACGTTGAAAAACCCAGCTCGTTCGTTAAATCTTCAATTATATATATTACGTTTAAAGATGTTGATGAATGCAGACTTGGGAATCACACCTGTCACAGTCAGGCAACGTGCAGAAATACCAATGGGTCGTTCACTTGTACCTGCAATGAAGGTTATACAGGAAATGGAACCACGTGTGAAGGTATGCAATTAACAATACAACTTTGCAACCACTGGCACGACAATTATCCCGTTCGTTGATCAGCTCTATTGTATTATTGGGCCATAGCTTGAAGCTTCATTAAATTGGGATAGAGTATATTCAAATATTTTACCTACTCCCAGCTGATTTATTTTGTACGCTATTGTTCCTATGATATGTAAACGTAAATGTATATAAATATATTTAACCTCCTCCCAATTTAGTCCTAACCGGACTATAAACCGTCACAGTCCAGCAACGCGGCAAAACTTGCAAATGCGGCACTAGCTTGTCGATTTAAAAGTAAAGAAAAAAGTCAGCTGTGCACTTTGGGCAACAGTTAGTGGACCAGGATAAAAAAAACTGTTTTCCCGAGATGTCAGTATTTGTTATTATATTTAGTGTCAAAATGATAAAAAAACGGTGTCCAAGAAGGAATAAATTTTAATACCTTCACAGATTAGAATAATACAAGGATACAACGATAAAAAGTTAACTTTAAAAACGCTAGAAAGCAAGTAATGTCTAAGAAATAAACAACGTCAATGTCAACAGTTTACTGAATGAAATTGAGCTTTTGCTTTTGTATGATATTTCAGGGACACGTTGCTAGGGAAAGCATAGCGATGGGCCCAGGGTTTCCACAAATGCGAGGGAATCTCCTTGCAATTGACAACCACAAGGGAGGGAGGGATCTTTGTTAATAGGATACATTATGCATTCTTTTCAACTTTTAGTTAATATAACCAGAGAGCAGCGTCTTCAAACAATTTGGCATCAAAATTAATGTGGTATGACAACTACCTGAAATAGACAAAACACATCTCGACGTTTCGACCTGAGGGCCTTCGTCAAGAGAATTGTTTTTAAAAAACCAACTCTCCTGAAATACTAATACTAACTTTTATTAACGTCTATTAATTTTTAGGGAGTTGTTGTACCACATTTGATGCTAATTTTTAGTTAATTCTGCTTTTCTACAATATTAGGCTAAATGGATTTCCCATTTCTATCTTTGCAGACATAAACGAATGTGTTGCAGCACCGCGAAAATGTTCAGGTGCAGGTCAAGAATGTTTCAACTTTCCTGGAGCATTCCGTTGTAATTGTTTTAGTCCAAGACAGCAAATTATTGATGGAGAATGTACTGGTAAGTCTCGCGTACATGAAGCGTAACATTGTTGGCAACCTCGGCCACCTGCATGTGCCTGCAATTCCTCTTCGTTTCATTACCTTAAAACGAGATATGGACACCCGTGTTCTGAATGTAATACAAAAATAACCAATCTAGGTGTTACTAATTACAATTCCGGTTCATATTTCGCGCATGGTCCTGATTAACAAAAACGACCAACTTTACCGTCTAATGTCAAGTGTATGCACACTGTTCAAAAAATTAGAACTTAAACAACTTTTGGTTCTGTATATTGTGTGACACAATACCCGGGTGTAATTAGAATATCTGAGCAGAATTATTACCTCGTGTTCCGTCACGTGGTTAAAGGAGTATTTCCATTGGGTACAAAATGTCACGCGATCGACTTTTTGCGATCGCTTTTCTAATAGACCTTTCCGCACGTGGCGCGTTGGTTTTGCGTGGAAAGATTTGACTGGCTAATTTGCAGAGCGGGATAGAGTTCGGACAAGCAAAACATTGAAAGCAATATATACTACAAGCCTATAACAATAGATATCACGACGATAATATATGTCAATATATATGGCAATATATGTCAATGAAAGTATACCACTAAAAACGCGTGATGATTTAAACGATCAACTGTTTGAATGCTTATGGATTACTATCCGCCCAAAGTGGTTACCAAGATCAATTTCAAGGATTGCAGTAGGATGCGCATACCTTCCACCAAACCTAAATGTATCTGAAATTGACAATTTCTATGATTATATCAACAATTGTTATGACCAGCTTTGTCTAGAAAGCCCACATACGGCAATTATTCTAGGAGGCGATTTCAATCCAGATAGTAATGGGTTCCAACAAAACCGTTTAAAGAGGCATTGTCATCTTAAACAAATTGTAACGCAACCTACCAGAAACAGAAACATCCTTGATTTAATATTCACTGACATGGCTGACTGTTACGAAACTCCGGAAATCCTAGCCCCACTGTCAACGTCGGATCATAATATCATCAGCTGGAAATCCAAGTCTCATATTACGGAGAAAGGAACTACGATTAAAATCAAAGTGAGAAAAATCCGACAGCAGCAGTTAGAGAATTTCGAATCTCTACTAGCAAGTTATAACTGGTCTTCGGTTCTTTACACCTCCGACATCAATGAAAAAGTCAATACCTTTCTTCAGGTCACTGAGAATATGATTTCTGAATATTTTCCGGAAAAAACGGTTAAAGTTTATAGTAAGGATAAACCTTTTATGACAGCTAAAATAAAATGGTTGATTCTTAAAAGGAATATGGCTTTTAAAAATAAAAAAGTTGAGCGTGTGAAAAGTCTCAGAAGACAAGTCTCGGCAGAAATTCGGAAAGCGAAAATCGATTTCTACGAGAATAAAGTAAGTCCAAACTTTAAAAACCACCCTAAATCTTGGTGGAAACAAATGAAGGGCTTGATCGGCAAGAAAACTGCTAAACCAATAATGTTGGATCCCAATACTGGGTTTCAGATGGATGATAAGCAGTCTGCTCATTATATAAACGATTATTTTGCAAACTTAACTAAGAATTATCCGAAAGTGAACGAAAATTGGTTGGAATTTCAATGTATAGAAAATCTACCTCTAATTACTGTCGACCAGGTACAACGAGAATTGCGTAAAATTAACCTTAATAAAGCACCTAGTCCTTATGATCCCTCTCTGAAGATCTTGAAGATTTTTACAAAATATTTTGCTGTACCTTTTACCGAAATCTTCAATGAATCTTTTCAATCAAAAACTTTTCCTGAGATCTGGAAAAAATATAAGGTATCTGGAATCCCTAAATCTGTACCATGTACACATGTTGAAGAGTTAAGACCAATTGCTTTAACTAGTGTCCTAGCAAAGGTTCAAGAATCTTTTGCTGTTCAGTGGATATATGAAGATACCGATGAAAAAATATCTGATTCTCAATATGGGGGTCTACCACGATCATCGACAATTAATGCGCTGGTTAATTTAATACACAAGTGGCATAAATCATTGGATGAACTGCACAGAGTGATAAGAATAGTCTTTTTGGATTTCCGAAAGGCATTTGACCTTATCGATCATAATAAACTCTTAGAAAACATGCGAGAAATTGGTGTAAGACCTGCTCTGATCAAATGGTATGCATCGTACCTGGACGAGAGATCTCATTTTACACAGTTTGGAAACGGAGTATCTGATTTTGCGAATGTTATGGGAGGCGTTCCGCAAGGCAGTAAGCTGGGACCTATTGCTTTTGTGGTTAAAATTAATATGTTACCTAGTGCTATAGCAGAAGCTGTTGTAGGAAATGGAAATAATGATGTCGTTGTGGATGAAGATACGATTCTCTTCATGGACGATACCCAAAAAAGTGCAAAGAGATGATTATCGACTTTCGAAAGGATAGAACAGCTATTCCTGCAACAGAAGTCGATGAATGCATCCTAGAAAGAGTAAGCTCTTATAAATTACTTGGATTGTGGTTAGACGATGATCTAAAATGGAGAACAAATACGGAATACATTGTCAAAAAGGCAGCTAAACGATTATCTCTTTTAAAAATTTTAAAAGGATATAATGCT
This sequence comes from Dendronephthya gigantea, assembly GCF_004324835.1. Lineage (NCBI taxonomy): Eukaryota > Metazoa > Cnidaria > Anthozoa > Malacalcyonacea > Nephtheidae > Dendronephthya > Dendronephthya gigantea. The sequence goes on along the minus strand of NW_021163062.1, from coordinate 88,773 downwards.
CCGCGAGATGATTTGAAAACTATTTATACTTCGGCAATTCGATCAATCGTAGAATATGGAGCTCAAATTTGGCATGGGAGTTTGACAGAGGAACAATCTAGGGATATAGAGAGAATTCAAAAGCGTGCAATGAAAATTATATGCCCGGAAAAGAATTATGAACAAGCATTAACTGAATGTGGTATTAAAACTTTAGAAAGTCGAAGAGAGTTAATGTGCATAAACTTGATAAAGGATATAAAGGACCCTTCACATAAACTCAATGATTTGCTACCACCAACTGTAGGTCAATTACGGGAGAGAGACACGAGACTTAATGTAAATAAAATTTACAATTTTAAATGCAGAACAGAGCGCTTTAGAAATAGTCCTCTAGTATATGCGATTCGTAAGTACAATCTCAAAATTGATGATTCTTAACTATTTTATTAGTTTCTTAATATTTAAAATATAGTTTTTGTAATTTACTTCTAGCTTTGTAATATAGATTAGAGTATGAATTATTGTAATTCTAAAATGTAATATTTCTTAAATTATTTTTATGAACCTGTAAATCACATTGTAATTTAGCTGTCTAAGCTACTTTATGTGTATTTTTTAATAATAATAATAATAATAATAATAACAGATGAAACGTTGAATGTGTATAATTTGAGAAACTTTCTCCTAGACAAAGGAATAACAGCAGCGAACTACGAAAAGGCAAATTTGTTGTTGTTTGCAAAGTCAGCCGTATAAAAATGAAGCTTTCAACCAATGTTTGATTTCCACAAAGATAAGCTTGACCTGAAAGATCGATTGCAAATTTCCTGATCCTTTCAGTTTTCAAGCGTCAGAAATGTCTGGACCCCTTGAAAATATTCCACGTTCATCAAAGATATATTCAGCTTTTTGATATTTAAATCAAGCGAATACGAATAATCTGAGTTATGAGATGAAATACTTAACACCAAACCTTTAGCCGTATACGAAATTAAAGCTATTAAAAAGTTATATTTCATGTAGAAATTTCGAGAGTTAATCTTAAAGGGAAATAATTATCTAAAAAAGATTTTTTAGCGGTTGGTAATTGTTTTTTTAAAAAATTTCCTTGTAGTTTAAGTCTTTAAACTTCGAAATATAACTTTTCAATAGCTTTAATTTTACACCCAGCCCAACATCTGGCGTCAAGTATTTCAGCTCATAATAGGGTCCCAGTTTACCTGCAGTTCAATGAAGAAAATCCATCTCAGTGTCATGGCAGCCATTTTGAATTTTTGTTTTAAATTTCGCATGTTTTGTGTATCGGGATTGAAAATTGAGCTAAATTGTCGATCACGCGACATTTTGTACTGAATAGAAATCCGCTTTAAGGGGATATTTCCGATCAAAGTGTATATAGATACATTATGACAACGAAACGATCTTATATTGGAAAACAAAATGTTGATTTTACAATACTTGTATAACTTATTAGTACCTGATGTAGGTATATCATTTCGGTCGATTTTTATCCAAGATTTTCTACTTTCTCTAATATTTTTGCCTCTCTTGGGAATTACAGGACTGTTTAGTTTTTTTGTGCAAATAACGCGCCATTTTTTCATTTTGTTATTCTTACTTTGTATCCTGAATGCCGATTGGCTAGTTGTATATATACTGCAGTGGTTTTTATTAGATATAATATATCCCTTATTGGCAAGAGTGTAATTACACATTGCAAAATGTGCAATTAAAATCATGCGACTGCGAGTGCAATTCGAGATTAATAGTAGGAGTAATGTTTGAAAATTTTACCAAAGTTGGACGAGCCGCTCAAATCCCACTCCTCTTAGCCAATGATAATACAGTATTTGCCGATGATTTCAGAATGTAATAATCAACGAAATGTATCATTACTGAAATAAATCGGCCAATTAGCACGCCGTCATTTCAACATTACATTAATAACATTATACAATTAAAATTTTACAGTACATGACTGTCCTACCCCACCTAAACGATCAAACAACAACTTTCATGCGTCTTCTCTTCCTCTTAGATATTCAGGCCTCTGTCGAAGGTCAATTTGTGATTATAAATCGCGTCTACAAACCCGCCTATAATGATACACAAAGTTTAGAGTACTATGAAATTACTCAACTGTTAATCATTGAGGTATGTACAACTACGACATTCTGATAAATATTCATTTACAGTGTTGGAGGTATAGCTAAATTTGGTCCTCGCAACGCGTTTATACCAATTAAAATTTCCTGTAAAGGATGTTAAAATCTTCAGCGATAGGAGAACCGACGTCATGCATGAACAACGAAATATTATGTTTAATAGTTACATATGAGAGACTTCCTTTTTTAAAAAAAATACTAAAAAGTTTTTTTTTACTAAAATCATCAATTTGTGAACAACACCATATAAGCAGAGCTTTCGATCTTTTACTCGGGCCCGTGTCAGTGCAATATTCACCATTGAACTACATAAGCCCCGGGGTAACCGACCGAAAGCAAATTGATGATTCATCATGTATTGATTACCCATGCAAAATATCAAGAATGTTATTAATATGTGCATAAAAATACAAGAATACAAACATATAATTAGTATATGCATAATTATCTATAATAGTTTATATTTTGTCTTTCTATAGCTTACGAATCTCTACACGAGAACAGCAAGGCTACGTTTTACCTTTCAGTCAATCATCATTTTACGACTATTGTAAGTTTTAACAGCCTTTGAAATTTTCCTCAACTCTTTGTTCACGGCCGTAGCTAGAAGGTGTAAAGGTGTCACAAAAAAACACAGAATTTTGAAATCACCGGGCTGCTGTTAAAATTTATTTATTTATTTATTTATTTATTTATTTATTTATTAGGCTTTGCCAATTATTCAAATACAATTACACTTAACAAATATATACAATTAATGATATACTGACATGGCCGGGTATCGCTACAGCTTTTACAGCCAGTTACAGCGACCCTTAGAAAAAAAATTAACAAACATCTGTACAATACGACTAACTACAGCACGATGGCGGACAAGACAGGTTACGAGACACATTACAACATAAACATATTGTCTTCCAAGTTCTGGGATCTTCTGCATCAAAGACATGTTGAACAGCGTGTTCATAGTATTTCAGAAGTCCTCTCTTAAACGCGTTAAATGTGATATCTTTTTGTCGGAGATCCTTTGGAAGCACGTTCCACACCCGTGCTGATCTCACCAGGAACGATTTCTGGTAGGTGGTGGTTCGACATTGTGGTGTGTTGAATGCCACGCAATTTTGATCCGTAGAACGAGTTTGTCTATCACGGTTCTGGGTTGTGGGTAGTAGCTCGGTGTTAAGAGAAATGATGTCATGAGTACATTTGAAGAAGAAGACCATGTCGAGAAATTCGTGCCAATAACATATCGGAATTAATTCTAATATTTCTAGTCTCTGATTGTAGGTGAGGTCACATCTGAAGGGGAGGTCCAAGATATACTTAGTGGCTCGTCTTTGAATTCTTTCCACACGTTTGATGAGGTTGACATATTGAGGAGCCCAGACTTGGGAGCCATAACACAACTGCGAGCGCACCAATGACAAGTAGAGTGTTCTTCGAACGGAGACAGATTTTATGTCAAGTGTTGATCTTCTGATATATCCTAACATTTTATTTGCTTGGGCGCATTGAGTCTCAATGTGTTTGGTCCAGGTGAGGGTCGATGATGTCCACACTCCCAGGTCACGTTCAGAGTCGGTATTCTTTAACACAGTGTTGTTAAGTGTGTAATTATGTTCTATTTTTGCTTTTTTTCTGGTTACTCTCAGAACTTTACACTTCTCTGCGTTAAGCATTAGGTCTACATTGCTAGAATTACTTTCAAAGTTCGTAAGATCTTCTTGAAGCAATGATGCATCCGATGAAGAACTGATAGTACGGAACAACTTCGTATCGTCTGCAAAGCTGGCAATGGTTGAATTGTTCACGGAGTTGGAGAGATGGTTCTCATACAACAAAAACAATAAAGGACCAAGTATTGAACCTTGCGGCACCCCAGATGTAACGGCTAACGGTCTTGATGTTGCTCCATGGACTGTGGTTTGTTGGCGACGGTTACTTAGATACGATGAGAACCAATTCAGAACATTCTCACGGAACCCAAATTCCCAAAGTCGATCTAGTAGCTTAGTATGGCTTACTTTATCGAATGCTTTTGACATGTCAAGATATATGACGTCTATTTGTTGCCCACTGTCAAGTTTGCGCCCTATCTCTTCAAATACTTCCACAAGTTGCGTTACACACGACTTCCCCGGTATAAATCCGTGTTGGGATGCGTTGATTTGTTGGTATACATGGTATTGATGTTATTGAACACACAACGTTCCTGTACTTTGGAGATCAACGACAGTAATGAGATTGGCCGATAGTTCTCTACGAATGATTTCTCACCTCGTTTGTGAACGGGTACAATGTTAGCCAATTTCCAATCATCAGGAAGCATGCCTGTACGAAGAGATTTGTTGAAGAGAGCGCAAAGTGAAGGTGCAATCTGAAAGGCGGTTTCAGTCAGCAGTCTTGCCGGAATACCATCAGGGCCAAGTGCTTTGTTGGTATCTAAACGTCTCAGCTCGGCAGCTACTTCCTCCTCCGTTAGTGTTATGTTATCCATTATGAAGTCAGTTTCCGTAAGACTTTGTTCAAAGTGTTGGGTATCAGAGTCATGCGTAAAAACCGAGGTAAAATACGTGTTGAAAGTATTCGCAATGTCCACGTTGTTGTTGGCAGATAGTCTTTCTGTAGTATTTACTTTCATGGAGACTTCTTTTGGGATGACCGAGGTTTTTGTTTTGGTTTTGAAGAATGTCCAGAAACGTTTGGGATTTTTCACACCCGACGAACAGATTGAAGAAATGTAGCTTTGCCGACTTTCACGTAACATTCTCTTAATTTCTCTTCGTATCTCTCGAAATCTTTCTATGCAATGTTGACTGGACGACGATGATCTTTTTATTCTTAGCCTTAAGGAATTTTTTTTCTTGATGTTATGAAGAATCTCACTGGTCATCCAAGGAAGGTGGTTGCGAGCTCGAAGTAATCGCGTTGGAACAAATTCTGATACGGCAGAGAGAAATGTGGTTTTCCAGTTACACCAATCCTGGTTACAATCGCCATCGCTTGATATTAGTTCAGCAAGGTCTAGAGAATTAAGATGTGCACGGAGACCGTCAAAATCTGCTCGTCGGTAGTCAAACACAGTTCTTACTATCTTTGGGACAGCGTTATACGATGTGGAAATGTCAAAAATAACGGCGCTGTGATCAGTCGAAATTCCAGTATCCTGCGGCTTTAAAACTTCACTTATTTTGAGGCGATCAGGAATGCTAGTGATGACTAGGTCTAAAATGTTATCTCCTCTAGTAGGATGGATGTTTTTTTGCTCTAGGAAAGCATCATTTAGTATTCTAACAAGGGCGTGTTCATTCCCGCCATTTTCATTTTCCCGCGAAGACCAGCTCGCGCGCGGAAAATTGAAATCGCCAGCAATCACGATCTTTGAATGACGCACGCAAACATCGTGAAGAAAAGCTTCAAAGTTATCCAACCAACGTTTTTCTGCGTCTGGAGGACGATAACACGAGCAAACTACTATTTTAGCGTTAGACGAGGTTATAAGTTCTACCAGTGCAATCTCTATATCGTAATTGTGTTCAATTTCCCTCACAGATGTGAATGAGCATGTTTTGATCCCCAACATTACTCCACCGCCGCGCGTCTCTCGATCTTTCCTGATAACTGTATATCCCGCATGAAGAATTTCTGAGTCGTAAACGTTTGAAGACAACCAAGTCTCATTAACACAAATAATGTCAAAGTCTTCTGAGTATACAAAATTTTTGAAAAGTTGAAGATTGTTCTCCTTGTTCCTGCTGTTATTGTTCCCACTAATCTTTACTGAACTCGTTAAACTCCGAACATTGATTGTAACACATTTAAGAAGTCCGTCCTTAAGACTGGGTCCAGGATTAAGTTCGACATCACCAGATAACAGGATAAGAGATACTGAGTAGAAGACGTGGAGCACAAAGCGCAATCCAGTAACCAGTTTCAAATAATTCGGCAACGGTCGTTGTTTTATTTTTCGTCGACGGTTGGAACGTTTTTCAGAGATTTTAACCCTCGTTTCTTGTAAACAAACGTATAATTGCTCCCAGAAGGAAATGCTTGATCTATCACACGTATTTGGATGTAATATACCACAAGTTGCCACATATATGTAGGCAAAAAGTAGCAATTTCCAGGAGCCGTAAAATTTCCGCATGCGCGCCATGATGGCGTCGTTATTTGATGTATATTGTATAATATTGTATAATTATAATTATGTGGTTATTAAAGGTCATTAATTTTCTGGGTAGGTATTCAAACTCTAACTATTACATTGTGTGTAAGTCTTTTGAGACTGTTTTTTGAACGGATTTCCTCTATAAGTAGAAATCCACCATTATTCTGATTTGCCCTTGATCCGCCACTGTTTTGGGACACCGTATATCAATCGATGATATTTTGGTGATGATTGACTGTGAAAGCAATTAATGAATATCTAAAGAAATGAATAATGATATAATAAGATAAAATTTTTATAGCATGACTAAATCGTTTTTCAGAGATTTTAACCCTCGTTTCTTGTAAACAAACGTATAATTGCTCCCAGAAGGAAATGCTTGATCTATCACACGTATTTGGATGTAATATACCACAAGTTGCCACATATATGTAGGCAAAAAGTAGCAATTTCCAGGAGCCGTAAAATTTCCGCATGCGCGCCATGATGGCGTCGTTATTTGATGTATATTGTATAATATTGTATAATTATAATTATGTGGTTATTAAAGGTCATTAATTTTCTGGGTAGGTATTCAAACTCTAACTATTACATTGTGTGTAAGTCTTTTGAGACTGTTTTTTGAACGGATTTCCTCTATAAGTAGAAATCCACCATTATTCTGATTTGCCCTTGATCCGCCACTGTTTTGGGACACCGTATATCAATCGATGATATTTTGGTGATGATTGACTGTGAAAGCAATTAATGAATATCTAAAGAAATGAATAATGATATAATAAGATAAAATTTTTATAGCATGACTAAATCGTCAGGTCAGCTATAGGTTTGCTACGCCAAAATATACTTTCGCAAATGGCGAAAAGATCACGAGTTTCAAAGTATCATTTGTAAGGAACAAAAGTTTCTGGAGACAAATAGATGACAATAAGACGTGCACGAATCTTGCATCGTATATCTAGTAAAGTCTAATTTCTCTTTTTTGCGATTTCAGCCCAGGATCTGTTGGTTTTGATTACGTTGCAACATTCAATGATTCCGCTGGAATAAACAATGAAAATATTCAAGAAGAGTTAGTCGAGTCAATGAATGTAACGCAAAACGGCACATTTCTTGGAGCAGATTTCCAAATCAGCGAGAGCACAAATCTCACTGAAGTAAAAGACCAATTTAGTGTGAAAGGTATTTAACTCCCAAATAATAATATTAACGCTTTATCCAATATTTTCGCTAACATATAACAAAAGCATTGCTAAATGGGTTGCCGAGTGACACACCAGCTCGTTCAATAACGAATTTTTATTGTCTTGAAAGACTTTCCAGTAACAACTACCCTCGTCCGCAGAGGCGTTTGTGCATGTAAAAGTATTAAGATTAATAGCGGGCGGCAGTCAGGCAGGCTCAAGTTAAGAAAAAAACTCGAGAATGTCATATAATCTTTCTAATATGGTTTTAAATTACAAGATATTGCGTTTCTATAGAATGATGTAATAAGGTTGAAGCAATTAGTAAGATGAACATGATACATAATTTCACATAACTGATGTAAATTCAAAAAGAAATTTGCAGGGGCAACTGAGCTCCCCCCCCCCGTTACCAGCCGGGCAATTGGGGCTAAGGTGCCCTCACACGACCCAATTTTGTTCGATCCAATTCACTTTTGACGTATGGGATGTAGCCTATTATCGATGAAGCAATACTGAATTGGCTTCAGTGTATTTGCTGCCCATATTCATTGCAAGTCAACTGAACAAACTATTCAACGACTTTCAGAAGTGAATGGGATCCAACAAAATTGGATCGTGTGAACAGAGCTTCAAGTAGAAGTTTCACGAACGAGTATGAAGAATATCACAATCGTCTAATCATGACACGAGGTTTAATGGGTCAAACAATGCTTTGCAAACATTCTATATTTCGTTTATTATGTATTGCTACAGGAGTGCTTTTTTACCAAAATCTGTCCCCTTTGCCACCTCGCATCGTTCCGGGGTCCCTGCTTATATTGTTTTAGTGTTGTGGTGAGTGGAACTGCCACTTTGCATGAGCAACTAAAATACAATTCAATAATGACAACATTGCGCCTAACGTACATTTGATTGTCCTGGATTCACATGCAACTATACAACGAACGAAATTATTTGAAATTACAATTGTAATCTAGCCTGGTAAATGAAGCGTTCAAATTACACGATGATTTTAAGAGCAATCGAAATATTGAAAATGAACTTTCTGCTTGAATCAGCAATCAGGTTTTTGTTAAACCGGGTTCTTTAGATTTTTACTGGCAGAAGTTAAAACCCTGATTCTGTTATTATGGGACAGACGACACGTTGCTCAGGTATTAGAACTTTGCACTGTCTATGGATTCCTAGTTTGAAAATCATGACCAAAAAGACATGTCATATTCACAACAGAATAAGCACATGCGTGCATATAAAAGGTTTACACTGGTGAAGGGATTCCGCTCATTATTTGCTCAACTTGGTGCCCAGGCAGAGAAAATAGCTTAGTCTTAAGAATATCGGCGAGGCAATATTGATTTACAATACTCGCCCCCAAGCCATTGTGAATTAAGCTTGCGCATGGTAGCGAAAACGTAAGCAGACAAATTATGGATTAGGCGCAATAATTATTATTATTAATTAGTATAGGCGTGCGATAGCGACTACAATTCGCGGGATTAAAATATGAGTGATATTTAAAAATTTTGCAAAAATAGGACTAGTCGTCGGGGAGAGTTCATCCCCAATTGTACGAGCAACATTACTTGTTTATTACTATCATAAGAAAATCGTACAACTTTGGCAGCTTTGTTGCGAACTTTTGTTTACCTTTCTGGCTTTTTTATTTCCTCCAGGGATGTTTAGTTTGTTTTCAAAAAACTTTCCGCCATTTTGTTCTTTTTACGGTCGCTAAATGGGATACTTTTTTTCCTTTCAGATTATGACGAATGCAATCCACAAAATAGTATCCATACTCCTGATTGTGGTAACAACGCGTTATGTAGGAACACAAACACAAGTTATGAATGTATTTGTCTTTCTGGATATGAAAAAAATAACACAGGCTGTAATGGTAAGCATAAACACGTTTGATATCTATTTGTCTCAAAATTGTGCATTTTCATTGTTTATAATGCAGATTTGCGACAAAGTAAAAATCTATTGCTAAAATCCTAAATTTGAAGGAAATGCATTATTGTGCTTATGTTAAAAGACATAAAATGGCAATGAACCGTAAAAAAGTGTTATTGAATTATCAAGGGCAAATCGTGTCCATCCTAAGTTGTTCTTGGAAAGGTATTTAAGTTGTTTTAAAGTATTTTTTTCCTAATAATGTTGTTTGCATGCAGTGAAATCGAGACTTACCAACCTGCATGGTATATGGCTTATACATAAGTGTTTCCTGTTTTAAATATGGATGCGTGCGCTACTTCATGCGATGCAAATTACGAATGAAATGTTATAGATGGTTTTATGATATAATATATTCTGCAATATTTCTTCAGTCCTTCTTATTTCTCCAATATTTTTCATTCGCTATCCAATTAGTAATCGCAGCTCAAAAATAGTACTCTTAACCGAATGTACGCATTCATCGAAACTGCCCGTCTTCTTCGCCAAATATTCATGATTTATTGCCTTTAAAGATGTTGATGAATGCGCACTTCGCAAGGACAACTGTGACAATCAAGCAACGTGTAAAAACACAAATGGGTCGTTCACTTGTCTCTGCAATGAAGGGTATACAGGAAACGGAACTACGTGCGAAGGTATGTGTTTTCTATTACTATTTTGTTTGTCATAAAATACATTTTTATTTCATAAAAAGAGGGATTATAACTTCTACAGTCTATTTGTACGTTACAATATATGAGCGTGCATTAAATATTCAATCTTTGTTACTTTAGAAGATGTTGACGAATGCAAACTTTGAACTTATAATTAATGGTCACTGATGAGATTTTCAAACCAACAGTCATAATTACGACAGTGAAATTTGACACTGCTATAATTATGAACATAATATGCACATCGAGTTATTAAACAGTGTCGGTCATTTAATCTTCAATTATATTACCTTTGAAGATGTTAACGAATGCGCACTTGGGACTCATAATTGCGACAGTAAGGCAACGTGCAGTAATACCACCGGTTCGTTCATTTGTACCTGTAACGACGGTTATACAGGAAATGGTACTGCATGCGAAGGTATGTGCTTTGCATTACTATTTTGTTATAGTTTTGGTCTAAATTTAAAATCTAAATTCCTGGAATCAGAATGCGAACAACACTAACAACATTGCTGCTTTGGCACACTTACAACTATAATAATTATAAACTGCTCAGCAAGATTATTAATAACCCGTTAACAGTTAATCATTAAAGAAAACCAGCTCCTTCGTTAAATGTTCAATCTTTATTACCTTTGAAGATGTTGACGAATGCTCAGTTGGGACTCACAATTGCCACAGTCAAGCAACGTGCAATGATACCACTGGGTCGTTCAGCTGTACCTGCAATGAAGGTTATACAGGAAATGGAATCATGTGTGAAGGTATGGAATTAACAATACAACTTTGCAACCACTGGCACGACAATTATGCCGTTCGTTGATCATCTTGAATACAGAGCCGTAGCTAGAAGCTTAATTGCGCCGGGAATGTATATTCATATATTACACCTATTCTTGACTGATTTATTTTCTACGCTATTGTTCCTATGGTATATAAACGTGGATATATAAATTGATAACGGTCCCCCAATTAAAAATTCTGATTTCATAAACGAGGTTTTCCAACAAATTTTCATTATCTCTATGCCAGTCGTCCACATTTATTTCAGCTATAAATTTATCTTCATTTGCAATAAAGATTTATTTAATTCAAAAGAAACCTAAGATCATATAATTATTTGGAACTCGTTTTAATTACAAAAACTTTTTCAGTCCTTCTTATTTCTCAATTATTTCTCAATTGCTATCCAATTTGTAATCGCAGCTGCCTCGAATGTACGCATTCATCGAAACTGCCCGCCTTTTTTGCCAAATATTCATGATTTATTACCTTTAAAGATGTTGATGAATGCGCACTTGGCACTGACAACTGTGACAATCAAGCAACGTGTAAAAACACCACTGGTTCGTTTACTTGTACCTGTAATGAAGGTTATACAGGAGATGGAACCACGTGCAAAGGTACGTACTTTTGCATTTATTTAACTGCTTATGATGTGAATTCATCAGTCGTTTGGGAACAGAGTCTAAAGTTCCAAGATCCAAAGACTGGGAAAGGCACGACGAGCACGCACAAAATACTGTCTTTGGCCACAAACAGGCATATGTAAGCTGTTGAAGAAGACAATAATAATTATTATGCAATATTGCAATTTAATGTACTCTATTATGTGCACGTATCTCGGAAAAAGACGACGCGGTGGTTTAAAATTCATCATTTATCACCTTTAAAGATGTTGATGAATGCGCTCTTGGTAGTGACAATTGTGACAAACACGCAACGTGTAAAAACACCACTGGCTCGTTCACTTGTACCTGTAATGAAGGTTATACAGGAGATGGAACCACGTGCAAAGGTACGTAGTTTGCATTACAATTTTGTTATAATTTTGCTCTAAGTTTAAAATCTAAATTCTGGAATCGGACGAGACCACTAACAGGCATGCAACACTGTCTTTGAAAAAAACAATAATTATACTATAAACGTCTAAGCAAGATAATAACCATTAATAGTTAACCATAAAAGGCATTTATACTTCATAAAGTGACAATTATAAATAAATTATACAGTCTAATTGCACGTTATTATATGAACGCACGTGCATTAAGGTAAACCAACTCGGTCGTTTAATATTCAATCTTTATTGCCTTTGAAGATGTTGACGAATGCACAGTTGGGGCTCATAATTGTCACAGTCAGGCAACTTGCAGTAATACCACTGGGTCGTTCAATTGTACCTGCAATAAAGGTTATAAAGGAAATGGAACCATGTGTGAAGGTATGCAATTAACAATACAACTTTGCAACCGCTCCCACAACATGCAATTGCACCCGTTCGTTGCTCATCTATTGTCTAAACGCGGTTTGCCAACAAATTTAAATTATATGTATGCAAGTCGTCAACATTTACTGTATTTCCGTTTAAAATATTAACAGTTAATCATAAAAGACATTTATACTTCACTGAAAGTGACAATAATGACTTATACAGTCTAATTGGACGTTACTATTTAAAAAAAAACAACTTTGATTGCTTAAAGTGCATATACCATGCATGTTGTGGATTTTCAATATATAAATAGTTTAAGGCATTATAAAAAAATACAATACATTTTGTCATAGAAAAATCTTGATGGATTTATTAGCCGTAAAAGTTAACCGGCATGACTCAAATCAGGAATTGCAAATCAGTTTTCTTTTGTTTCATCGATTTGAACCCATATCCGGCAAATGTAAGGGTTAAAGTGCCTATATCACTTGCGGGATCTTTACGGAATTGTATAGAGCTTTAAAAATTACTTTATAAGTTCTACCACCCTTTTTGATATAATTAAATAGTTTCGAGAATATGTCGGTTGGGGGGACTGGGACTCAGAAATGATTTGCAAACACGCCGTCTTTTATAATGTCAACATGAAGAGTTTCACTGGCGATATAGTTTGCGCTTTTCAAGAAAAAAATGCGAGAACGGTGCGTTGTGTATGGCTCTAGCAACTGGGCGAGTTTTTCCCAAAATATTTACGCTATTGGAAGATCAAAGTAAAATTATAATTGATTATATTATTTTTGACAAGAACTCGGTTCCTGAGTCCCAGGCCCCAGACTACGACGGAAATTTAGGCAAATCGTCATGTTTAGATAAGAATATTTCCGAAACTATTTAATTATATTAAAAAGGGTTGTAGAACTTATAAACGAATTTTTCAAGCTCTATTCAAATCCGTAAAGATCCCATGCACAAGCGATATAGGCACTTTAATAAATCCATCAAGACAATTTTTTTCAATTAAAACAAAATGTATTGGAATGTTTTTTAAAATAACTTGAACTTTTGATGTATTCAAAATCTACAACAAAATATGGGCAGTTTAATATTCATAATTCATTATTTGGCTGTTAAAAATCCTCCATTCTGATTGGTTGACGAGCGGTCCGCAAAACCCATTTCCGAGCGTGGTCCGTATACTCCGTACCTGGACCAGTTCAGCCGTATAATAAACAGATTGTTGACCTCGCTTGTTCAATCTGTGCTGTGAAATTTTAGACCGAGGTTTTTGCATGGATTATTCATTATCTATTTACGTTTAAGATGTTAAAAGTTAATCATAAGAGGCATTTATACTTCACTAAAGTAACAATTATAACTACAGTCTAAATGGGTGTTATTATATTAACATACATTAAAGAAAACCAACTCGGTTGTTAATTTTCATGATTTATTACCTCTGAAGATGTGGACGAATGCATATCTGGAACGCATAATTGTCACAGCCAAGCAACATGTAAAAACACCACTGGTTCGTTCACTTGTACCTGTAATCAAGGTTATACAGGAGATGGAACCACGTGCAAAGGTACGTAGTTTGCATTACAATTTCGTCTTAATTTTGCTGTAAATTTAAAATCTAAAATTCTGGAATAGGACGAGACCACTAACAGGCAGGCATGTAACGCTGTCTTTGGCACACCTATAATTATACTATAAATTATGCTCAGCAAGATAATAACCATTAATAGTTATTAATAAAAAGCATTTATACTTCAAAAAGTGACAATTATAAATTAATTATAATGTCTAATTGGACGTTATTATATGAACGCACGTTCATTAAGGTAAACCAACTCAGTCGTTTAATATTCAATCTTTATTGCCTTTGAAGATGTTGACGAATGCACAGGTGGGGCTCATAATTGTCACAGTCAGGCAACGTGCAGTAATACCACTGGGTCGTTCACTTGTACCTGCAATGAAGGTTATTCAGGAAATGGAACCATGTGTGAAGGTATGCAATTAACAATACAACTTTGCAACCGCTCCCACAACAATTGCACCCGTTCGTTGCTCATCTATTGTCTAAACGCAGTTTGCCAGCAAATTTGCCTTATATGCATATGAAAGTCGTCAACATTTATTTCCGTTTAAAATGTTAACAGTTATTCATAAAAAACATTTATACTTCACTGAAAGTTACAATAATGAATTATACAGTCTAGTTGGACGTTATTATTTAAAGAAAACAAACTCGATCACTTAAAGTGCCTTTAACATGTTGTGGATTTTGAATATATAAAAAGTTTAAGGCATTATAAAAAAATACAATACATTTTGTTATAGAAAAATCTTGATGGATTTATTAGTCGTAAAAGTTAACCGGACATGACCTCAATTCGGGGTTTGCAAATCAGTTTTCTGTTGCATTGTTTCACCTGACTAATAAATCCATCAAGACAAAATTTTTCAGTAATAACAAAATGTATTTTAAAGTTTTTTTAAAATAACTTGAACTTTTGATGTATTCAAAATCTACCACAATGGTATGGGCACTTTAATATTCATGATTTATTATCTGGCTGTTCAAAATCATCTATTCTGATTGGTTGACGAGCGTTCCGTAAAACCCATATTCGGACCGTGGTCCGTATATTCCGTACCAGGACCAGTTCAGCCATATAATAAACAGATTATTGACCTCGCTTGTTCAATCTGTGCTGTAAAATTTTAGACCGAGGTTTTTGCATGGATTATTCATTATCTATTTGCGTTTAAGATGTTAAAAGTTAATCATAAGAGGCATTTATACTTCACTAAAAGTAACAATTATAACTACAGTCTAAATGGGCGTTATTATATCATTTTTATGAACATACATTAAAGAAAACTAACTCGGTTGTTTAATATTCATTATTTATTACCTTTGAAGATGTAGACGAATGCATATCTGGAACGCATAATTGTCACAGTCAAGCGACGTGTAAAAACACCGCTGGTTCGTTCAATTGTACCTGTAATGAAGGTTATACGGGAAATGGAACAACATGCGAAGGTATTTTTCATTACAACATTTCTAATGGTCCAGACCATTGCATGCTCGCGTAAAGTTGCGTTGGCTGCTCATGAGTTGTAAATCTTGGTTGCACCATTTTAAATTTACCGAGTGTTAATCCACCGGCTATAAATACGCTTTCAGTAAATACGCTAGAATTTATCGGATATTAAAAGCTTCTTGTAACTTTTATTTATCAGGAACCATTGTTATGATTTCACGCTTTTGCACAGTCTAGTCTTGCAGTGTATTCTCTTCCAAATTCAGCATTAGTTTGTCGATTTGATAGTAAAGCATTTTTCAGGGAAACCTCATCACTCTAAGCGCAAACGGCGTCTTTCTTTTTTCGCACAGTGCTTGCTTCATACCTAAATCACATGTGAAATTATCCAAAACGATTTTGATGTCTTGATCTTGTTAAACCTTTCGTATACAGTAGCCAGTAGGGGGCAAAAGTTTGAGTCCAGTCGTTGTAGAATTCCAGTATTAAATCCTGGCAGGGTATTCAAGTACGTAGCGTATTATACCCTAGTCGGCTGATGATTTTTCCCAAATTGCTAATATTATTTTGGTGTTCAATGAGTGTGAAAATAATGAATTTTTCCTTGAAGCAATGAAGAAATAATAAAAGTAAGCTAAATTTTAATTTGATATCCTGACTAATATGTCTTTTCACATTCAATGGGGGGTTATTCCAGTTCAACAGCTTTAATTTTTTTCACGTTATTGCAAATAAGAATTTTTGGTACATCCCATGTAACAATAGATCTTTTCAGCTTGTGTGCAATTGACCCATTTCAAATCACATGGTCTGAAATGGTTAAGTTTTCTTGGTTATTCCATGGTCGCAACGTATGAAATGCGTTAACTTGCATGCAAGCTGAAAAGGCCTATTGAGGTCGATTGGAATCCAATCATAATACATGAAGGTGTGAAATTTACTTCTATAAATACGCTTATTTATTGTCTCTCTAATTCAATTCTACTCTTTAAATAAAACCAAACGATTATTACAACCTCGTACCCGAGGCAAATAAGTGGCATGAAAAAATGAATTTTCGCGCTAGATAAATCACAATTTTAATTGACTGCAATGACGTGAAGACGCAGAGTATCGGCGCAGTTCATTAGGATTAGTTGCACTTACTGCATTCTGATAAAAAATCTCAAGATCAAAAATCCTAAGATCAAAATCCATCGGATCGCCTTCAATTTAGATGCAGCGGGAGGTTTCCAAAACAGGTTAAATTTAATTCCAGTAAATCCAGCTATAGGTCAGCGTTAACCGGTTTTTACGAAACAACTGGGGGACCAGGATTCCTTTGAAGCTGCTCAAACTTTTAGTTGGAGATATTATGTCACAAAGTTTTAAATTTAGATCCACTTTAAATGAAATTTTTACTCTCCCAAACCACGTGCAAAGATGCAAAACATCCTTTTTGACAAATGCATGAAAAATGTTTTTTGACAAATAAATGTAGAAATAAGCCATAACATGAGAAAGAGGCTCAGGGGCGAAGACTGCAAGCCTCGTTCTCGAGTTATAACTTACTTCCATACTTATTTATCAAAATGAAAAATTATTTTTCGTCAATGCGTTGAAGAAGGATGTTTTGTATCATTGCGCGGCTCGTGAGAAATCCATCTCATTTACTTAAGGTGAAACGATAATGTTGTGACGTAATTACCGAAAGGTCTATCGGATTTTCCATATTTTTCTTTCCAGATATAAACGAATGTGTTGGAGCATCGCGAAAATGTTCAGGTCAAGGTCAAGAATGTGTCAACTTCCCTGGAGCATACCGTTGCCATTGTACCAGTCCACGACAGCAAATTATCAATGAAGAATGTACTGGTAGGTTTCGCGTGCATGTAGCTTAACATCGTTGGCAACCCTGGCCACCTGCACTTGCCTGAACTTAGGTCGATTGTTTCTCTATCTTATAACGAGATATGTACACCGGTGTTCTCAATACAATACAAGCCTAGCCAATCAGGGCATTGCTGATCACCAGCCTTGTTTATATTTCGCGTATGCGCCTAATCAACAGAAACATCGACTGTCTAATATCCAACATACACTGTTCATAAATTTAGAATTTAAAAAATTTGGGTTCTGTATATTGTGCGACACAATGCCCTGGTATAATTAAAATATCTGGGCAGAATTAGTACCCCTAAAAAATAGTTAATCATCACGAGTACTATTAATCCCGAATCGTAGTCGACATCACATGATTACCTCTACAAATTACACATTTTGTGAGTTCTAACTAAACTCTTGCTCATAACCAATAAAAAACACTCTACTATATACAACTAGAGAATCGCCATTCAGGATACAAAATAAGAAATTTATCAATTTATATCATTGAAATTGTACTTATTACCAAGTACTGAGAATTTTGAAAATTATATTGGTTGATTTTGTAACCACCTAAATGATTTTGCAAAAATAAATAAACCACGCGAAGTTATTTGCACAGAAACGAAACAGTCCTGTAAGTACTAACAAAAGCCATAAAGTTAACGAAAATACTGGAAAAGGTAGAAAACATTGGATAAAAATCTGACAGAGCTGTGTACTAAAAATTCTGTCTTAGGGTGGTCTAGTAAGGTGGTCTTTAATTTTTTTTCTCTTATTTTGAAAAATATAAAAATATTTTCATGCCATATTGCAAGCCAAGTTGCTCTGAGTGAAAAAAGACTTGTAGGAATCTTCAATCACTATAGTTACCCCGAAAAACGTTTTGCATATATTCATAAATCATAGAGAACCATACAATGGAACAATGAAACAATGGAATACGCCAATTGACTCCTTTTTGTTTGCTCGGTGTAAAATATAATATAGACCTTATAGACCTTATAGACGTTATAGACCTTATAGGCCTTAATAGACCTTTTTCATAATGACATCAAACGCGGAAAGTCTGATGTTAAACGAAGTTTGATTGGCTCGATAGTTTTTTCTTGCGTTTTTTATATACTTTTTCTGAGAAAAAAATTTCAGGATCGATTACAGAAAAATTTAAGTTTGACTTTGCATCCCTGGAAATCTTTAAAACAGAATAAATCGTGATTTTTAATGTTAGTACATTTAAAAGAAACAAACATTTATGCCATGTCGCTTTATATTTGGGGTAATGGGATGAGTGGTGCAATGCATGAATATGAACGACTTAAATATGAATAAAGCTCTACTAGACCGAAAATACATACTTACATCAGGTACTAATACGTTATACAGGTATTTTAAAATTTCGTTTTCCAATATAAGATCGTTTCGTTGTCATAATGTATCTAGACATTGATCGGCAATACCCCCTAGGTTTAGAGAGTGTTGTAATCAACTTGTGAAATGAATTTGTAATAAATAAGATTTGAATGCACATGCAAATCAGTTACAAACACTAGTGGTTGTATTTTTCCGGTACAGTCAATCTAATTTGAATGTGGTATACAGGGTGTGAATTTCACCTTATTCACGAAATTTGGTTGGGTAAAAATGTCATTAGCTAATTATTCGTGCTTTCGTATGATAATACAGTGTTTGCCAACCCATTCACTCATCTCGCATTCATTTTAGTACACGCATACAGTATGCATGACTCTGTTATTAACACAATTAAAATTTTACAGTATACATGTCCTGTCCTACCCCACATAAACTAATTCAATTGAACCACAACTTACACGCTTTCTCTTCCTCTTAGATATTCAGGCCTCTGTCGAAGGTCGGTTTGTTATTATAAATCGCGTCTACAAACCCGCCTATAATGATACACAAAGTTTAGAATACTTTCAATTTACTGAACTGTTACTCATAGAGGTACGTCAAGAACGTCATCCTGATAAATATTTATGAATCGTTTATGTGCTTTTTGCCTGGAATGTCAATTATGTCTTGGTGAACTGATTGCCCGTCCCTTCTGAAAAATTGTGCAAATTTGTCGTATATATGCATGGTTGATAGCCAACTCGCAACTCATGTGCTACGCACCACGTCGGATATCAGATATACGACTCGAGCTCGTGGTGTAATTTTTAAACATATATAATATATATATATACATAATTATGTATAATAATTCATATTTTGTCTTCCTATAGCTTACGAACCTCTACACGAGAACACCGAGGCTACGTTTCACCTTTCAGAAATGCATCATTTTACGCCTATTGTAAGTTTTAACAGCCTTTGAGATTTTGCTCAACTCTTATACAGCGCCGTGGTAGCTGTACAGGTGCATATACAGGGTGTCCCAAAAAAACCCACAAAACTTTTGAAATCACCTCTTTGAATTTCACGTGTAAGATTTGAATGACCTACGGATTTCTGCCTGCGGGGATTTAACGCAAATCATAAAAAAATGCTATATAAACAAAAATGTACAATTTGCCAGAGAAGTGGGACATGATAAAAAGGTCATTTGTGGGTATTATGTATTTAAGCATTCAAACTCTAACTATTTCATTGTTTCGGGTGATTTCGATGGTTTCGGGCTTTTTTGGACTGTATGAGTTTCAGTCCGAGGTTGTTATAAAATCCTAAACTGAAACTTCAGCCCAGGCTGAAACTTAGTTTTGTTGTGTAATCGTAAATGAAATTAAACACGGACAGAAAAATTCGCCTTGCGAATGCTTTTTCGTTTGTTTATTTCATTTCTATGTGTAGTCATAGTCCCTTAAAGGTCACGTTATTGTCATTTTGGATTTGAAAGCGCTCAAAGAATCGAAATAAGTCTACTATCTTTACAAACTTAGCCCGAGCTGAAATTTCAGCCTGGTTTTAAAATAATTCTGACGTGTCATAACGCAGCCCGGGCTGAAACTTGCCATGTAGCTAATTGAAAAATACTTTGGCTTCTGTTTGCCGGGCTGAAAAAATACCATGTAATCAGCCCCTTAATAACAACGCTATTGCATGGTCATTAATTTGTAAAGAATACTTTTACAAAATTTTACTTTTACAAAAAAGTTTAGCGGCATATTTTTCAGACTTTATCCGCCACTGTTTTGGGACACTCTGTATTCTCATGCATTCATGTTTACATATCGAAGAAACAATAGCGTACAAAGGAAATCAGTCGGGCATAAGACGAATATATGAATATACACCCCCCCCCCCAAATTAAGCTTCTATAGCTACAGTCCTCTCTTTATACACTTCTCTTTAGGCGTTTTTGGTTTGTTTAGTTTTCGTTCATTACAGAAACTGACGGAAGCCCTGTTTACACTATTCACTCAATTTTTTTGGTGGTTTCATTTCATTAGTGCTCAGGCTGACAATACAAAGGCCGGGAAACAATGAAATGGGCAATGGTATACTCTTTTAGCCGTGCCGTGCCGATAAACTGAGTATAGTGTAAACGGGTCTTGAGCCATCGTGTTTGCAAGGCTCATGAGCCTTTGATAACCGCGTTAAACTTAAAAATAATATATACAATATAATTATATTGACGAAAGAATTTTTTATTGGCTTGGTGAAGACGCCGTGTTTGCGAATCTCTATTCAGTGTATCGAACAAATAAAAAATCCCCCTGACACAGTCCTCGCCAAACGCTGTGCGGGAGACTATGAACCCCCAGAGATTTAAGTAACTCTCAGAGATTAAAATTACACTAGTGTGAATTTTGAATTGCAACAATGCGATTTACACATCAGCTCTATGGTGTAGCCTCCTTAGCGAACGACTCGAAATCCGAACCGCTATAATTATAATTATTATATGATTCACAGACATTTTCCGTGGAATTTGCCTAGATCATTCACAAAAATAATTGTATTCTGTTATCGTAATTTCTACTTTGGAATGTCAAACACATTTTCCGAGCAAAAATACTGTTTCAAATACTGTTTCAAATACTGTTTCAAATCTAATCCTCATATAGAACTGATAGAAAATATATTAATCACGATGAAACTATCAAAATGCCATTTGTAAAGAACAAAAGTTTCTGGCGGTAAAGTCACGAATCTTGCATTATATATTTAGATAAGTCTAATTTTCTCTTTTTTACAATTGCAGCCGAGGATCTGTTGGTTTTGATTACGTTGCAACATTCAATGATCCCGCAGGAATAAACGGTGACAATATTAAGCAACAATTAGTTGATTCAATGAATGTCACACAAAACGGCACATTTCTTGGAGCAGATCTCAAAATCAGCAACAGCACAGATCGCACTGAAGTAAAAGGCCTTTTCAGTGTGAAAGGTATGTAACTCCCATGCAAAGATATTTATATACGTGTTATCGAATATTTTCATGCATGCAAAATCCCCTTAGTTACGGCAATTAACATATAAATATTTCCAACAGTGAAATTTTATAATAGCGAATTCTTGGTAGAGAATTCAACTATGTATGATCACAAATTCAAATAATGTCACAACTGTTTTACGAATGTTCTTAAATACTGCAATTTTTTTTAACCAGATTTAGTTTTAAAATAAATGCTTTGAGGTGGCTCCCTACGGTTTTAAGAATATTGAAAAATAATGATTTAGATAGAAATTTTTCGCAGAATTTTTTTGCTAAACGAAATGAAATTTTCCACATATCTTAACCAACATTCTAACAGTCGAAAATTGTCTTTGAGTATAACGTCATTACCGTTGTTATGGTAACAATGGCGATTCAATATGGCCGTCATTTTACTTATTCACGCATTTTACTCGAAAACAAGTTCGGTTACCCTAATTTTTTATTTTATAAAACGTTTTCTTACGAAAAAAAAAGTTAATTTTGAGTAAGTTTAAAAAAAATTCTACAAAGCCAAAAAAATTTTTTAACGAAAAATCACGTTTTTTAATTTTTAATAACTTTGGCTCTACAGAATTTTTTTTAACTGGCTCAAATTTTCCATTTTTTTGTAAGAAAACTTTTTATAAAATAAAAAATTGGGGTAACCGAACTTGTTTTCTAGTAAAATGCGTGAATATGTAAAATGTCGGCCATATTGAATCGCAATTGTTACCATAACAACGGTAATGATGTCGTGCTTATGGGGAATTTCTGACTGTTATATCTAATATATCTGGGGAATTTCTTCTTCTTAGCAAGAAATCTTGTGCTAAAATTTTAAATCAAAACCACAAGTTTTCAATATTTTAAGAAATTGTAGGGAGCCACCTTAATAATCAAAATAATTTTAACGTAATTGATAAAAATTGATGAATGTGATGAAACTTTCAAAATACGTGCATGCTTTAAAATAAAAAATCTTACGTTTCAAAAACATGTAAGAACAAATGATTTATCATGCAGTATCTAAAAACTGTGTAGTACTGTACTTGTGAAATTTTATTTCGTTCTTTCACTTTTAGAATCGTACATTTTTACCATCAATTTGCATCAAAGTTTTTCTATCCGAAGGCATCATTTACATTCTCTTTTAATAAATTTTACGAGTCAATTTATGGTAAATTTTCAAGATCATCCAAGTAAAAAATATTCTTTCGTAAAAAAATTCAAAATATCAGTTATGTTGACGCAAACCGATATTTTATTTTAGCCAATTAATAGCACGTTTCCAAACGTTTGCTGGTCACCAGTCTCAACTCGTCTTAAACTCGCGCATGCGAAACACGTCCAGCGTCCATGACATAATGACGGATTACTTCAATTTAGCATTTGCATTTAAATTCCCCGGCCGGAATTAGTACCCTTGCCTGGGGCTTTTAAAATTTCAAACATTGCTCTCTGTGGTGTGTGGGCTTTGTTTAAAGGGAAATACCCCCAGATGACGATGGGTAGAAACAACGAACCTCGGGGTGCATGACGATTAAAACATTATTCCCGACGGGTAAAATGGAGTAAATCCTCAAGAATATATATAATCCGCAATTTATAAACTTGTGTTGTGCATTACAAGCATTCAACTAAGCACAGGTATAATTTCGACGGTATTTTCATCGAACAAAAAGCTAGGAGCTTAGGAGGAAACGAAGCTTTGTTGTTAATGTATAGACATCTCTTACGTAAATACATATTATCATATTGGATGGTAGGATCGATTTACGCGTCGTGGCATCCCATCATGCATAGAAATAATACGTGCAGTTTTATATATAGCTAACATATAGATTATTTACTATTATTTACTATTTACTAAAATAATTGGAGGATAAAAATTTTTACATCATATACATGTGGTTACACTTATTTGACAAAGAGACGCGGTGTATTTTGTATCTGTGAACTGAGAAAATTGCATGAGCAACTAAACGACTAAACGTTTTGTTTATTCTGGATTTTAAATTTTTACTGGCAGACGTCTGGTTGCTTAGGGCATGGGAACTTTGTATTTGTATATATAGTTTATCGATATGTTTGCCAAAAATAACTTTTCGTATTTTATTTTGTTGAATGTTTTTAAAGTCGTCAGCAATTTAACTGCCATTTCGTGAACTCTTTTGTAAAAGCTTTTTCATAAACTTGTTTCAAAATAAAACGAGAAGAAACAAGACATAGGATGGCAATAGAAAGCGGTGTAAAAGAAATAAATCATAATTCATAATGTGGAAACTTAGAAGTGTGCATCAACATTTTTTACACTAGTCTTTATTAATTACCGTATGATTATTTTATTTTAATTATATAACATATCACTATACCTTAAAGAAGATATACGTACAGTCTTTTTACGGCCTTGTTTTTTCTTCACAGATTATGATGAATGCAATTTACAAAATAGTATCCATACTCCTGATTGTGGTAACAACTCACTATGTATGAACACAAACACAAGTTATGAATGTGTTTGTCTTTCTGGATATGAAAAAAGTAACGGAAGCTGTCTTGGTAAGCATAAACACGTTCTGCTATATGGTTAAATATTCTATTTGTCTCAAAATTATGCATTTCTAATGCCTTTAGTGCAAATTTGCCAGAAGGCGAGAATTTATCGCTAAAATCCCACGTTTAAGCCTTAATTTTAATACACATAAAATTTCCTAGAATATCCAGGACATAAAATGCTTTTGAAATATCCAAGACAAAATGTCCTTGAATTATCCAGGACAAATTTCAGTTAGAAATATCCAAAAAAATATCCTTGAAATATTCAGAAATGAGCAAAACTTATACAAATTAATAGATGAATGTTTACGATAATAAAACTCGTTCATTTGCTTTCGTGTTTAAATGAAAATTGCAAATTCATTCACCCGCTTTTGTTTTTGAGACGATGACGTCATTTCAAAAGTATCAAAGGTAAAATTCGCCTTTCATCAACGTATCATTTGCGAGGCCATGTACAATTTGAACATGATGATTTCAAACGTGGCTGTTAGCTAATCAGAAGCTGTTAATTCTTTTTAATATATCATTAATATCAAAAATCATATATGATAAACCTATCCTAAAACTAGCTTGTAAAAATACGCCCCTCATAATTTACCGGTGTCGCCAATCAACTTAAGTTGATTAGATTTTAATTCGTAACTCATTTTAGTAGCCATTGCGGTTGACAAAGATGATGTCAATATCGTCAGGAATTTGACGATCGCAGTCATTTTATGGAGTACACTGTGTTTTACGATCGCCATTATTCTGGTTCTCATCGCTGGATTTAGGTAAGCCACATTTACACTTGTTGCACTGAGATTTTTACTTTTCGTCGTTGAAAAAAAATTCTATTGATGCCCGTTAATTGTTCATCAAGGACGGTTTTTAATATCCACCTATATCAGGAATCAGGTGTACGCGCATTGGGGTGAAGAACTTTATATATTAACAGATTTATATTATACAATAAAAACAAAAATAAATGGATGCTTTGAAATACGAAATTTATTTCTCGTTCGCGGCGCTCACTTGTTCGATATTATTCTCAACACTCGAAATAAATACCATAACACTGTGCACGAGAATGTTATAGAATTATAATGTCAATTAATAAACAGGTGTTGTTGTATTGATCCTCGATAATTGTTCATGAAGAACAGGTTTTTTATTCTACTTCGCCGTATCTCATATCTCAAACTGTGGCAAACCAATTGCAGCTAAGTTTGGTAGCCACGTATACAAGGGCAGCCGATCTGAGATCATGACGTCATGAGGTACCTTGACAAACCTGAGTAATCATGCGCCTGGAGATAATTGTTGCTGTTCTTCTAAGTAGTAGCACAAAGAGCGAAAGCATTTCATTCCAATTTACAGTTGGGGAAAAAGGCATATAGATAATAGAATTCCTTAAAATTTTGAAAAGTCATATGAAATGAAAAATTTAATATTCAATTTTTGCTGTCCACTGTCAATGCCTATCACGTCTACCTCCAGATCGAGAAATCATAAATAAATTGCTTTGCTTTTTATTATTTTCACATTTGAAATAAAAAATCGTAAGCAAATCTTATCGAATGTTGTTAGATTCATGATAATTGTTACATTTCGCTTGGCTTTTCTGTGTTCCATATAGCTAGTTAGTTCAGCCTGGCTATAGCTATGTTATAAATCTGCATAATCTCGCACGTAAAACAATTGAGCAATGAAGATTAATTTTGCATACCTCATTGAATAATACTTATGAATGCATATAGGTAGCGAAAATTAACTCAATTTAATATTTTTTTTATTAGCATGTGTTCAGAAATGTATGGTGAGAAACATCATTCGCAATTTGAGACAGAATTGCAATCAATGCCAGAGACTGTCACTTCTCCCGTCTACACGACATATCCTGCCATGGAACATTATTATGCAGGCAACGAGTAAACATACTTTTTGAAATAAGGCCTATGAAAATGTATTGCGATTTTATGCACATCATAAACATTTGTCCCTAAATTTAATTATCTATATGCACTCACATAAAGTACATACTTAGATTATTGATTTCACGTAATATTACTACTTTTATACAGTATGTATTTTTTATTCACTTCCGTGTATACATAGATGTTAATGTTTAATCAAAATTAGGAATAAATAAATCACAGTTGAATTATTAGATGTGGTGGACGATCTTTTGTAATCATATTTAAAAACAAATATGGCCGGCTATCAGCTCATATACGACTCGAGCTCGTGATATAGTTGTTTTACTAGAAATACTTGTATGCAGCAACCTCTTGCCATTTCAAACGAAGCAAATTTTTTTCCTGAGCTTGCCAGATCCATCTCCTTACTATAATAGCTGATGCTTCACATTTTTCGCAAACAAACACAGTCGTAAGGGTGAAATGAAATCAACGTTTACCTGCTGCATAACGTTGCATGCAGTTATAGTCATATAGACTTATTTAAAACTTCACTATAGCTAAACCTTCAAAACAGCAAAAGAAAAGAAATCCCCAAACACTAAACGTCGAATGATGTTTTTCGATTATTGAAATCATGCAGTGATTGCAGTCGACTCTATAAAAGCTTCAAAGTGATATTTGTGGGACATGTTGCAGTGCTCGAAAACTTTCGTCCAATTGGATGATGCATTTCTTTATATAAATAAAAATAATGGATGAGAGAAATAAACATTGCATAAAAAGGTTAGAGGTTTAAAATTGACAAATTTTGTAATAAAGATAACAAACTGGGTTTTAACGCTAGAACGGCGGAATTGGTTTTATTTAGTTCTAAATATTTTTGCCTCGGAGCCTCCGGAGCCTGACGTACTGAACCTCTAATAAAGCATTTTACAAACTATAAAGATAAAACTTCTACGATCTATCTGAAATAAACAGTCGTCTTTTACTCTGTATTACATTGCAATATTAGAAGTTTGGCAGCTAATTTCGATAATTTTCACAGTATGCTACATGATTTATACTTTCCTTTTTCTCTTGTGGGGCTTACTGAAATTAAAATTAAAGTTAATCAAGAGTTTAACTCTAACATAACTCTACCTGGGTACATCTTTACGTCTCAACTAAGTAATTCTAATGCTGGAGGTGTGGGTTTTTACATTGAAGAAAATTTAAAATTTAAAATAAGGTCTAATGATAGTGTCACCACAAATGACTTTGAGACTTTGTGGATAGAAATTGATAATGAGTTGCAATCTAATATTGTGTGTGGTGTGATTTATAGACACCCTAATGGAAATATTCAAAATTTTATGGAATATTTGAATAAAATTACAGATAAGATTCATAGAGAAAATAAGTATTGTATTATGATGGGTGACTTTAATTTGGATCTTTTAAAGTTTGAAACACACCATGATACTGATAATTTCCTTAACACTCTCAATCTGTTTTGTTTTCAACCATTTATTTTAAAACCAACTAGAATTACCGATCATTCAAGTACGCTTATTAATAACATATTTTTTAACTCATTAGATCACTCCACCTTAAGTGGCAACATTATTTATGACTTAACTGATCATTTGCCTAATTTCTTGATTATTACTAAAATTTCTATTAATAAAAAAAATACCAACATTTATAAGAGAGATTTTTCTCATATTGATGAGCAACTTTTGAATGCAGAAATTCAATCTTTTGATTGGGAACAAATGATAAGTGGTTATTCCAACACTAGTCAAATGTTTGATCTGTTTTATACCTAGCTTTCTGAAATAATCGATTCACATATTCCTATTAAGAAATTATCTAAACGAGAATTGAAAATAAAAAATAAGCCTTGGATAACTCCTGCAATTAGGGCTTCCATACAGGAAAAGAATAGAATATATAAGAAGTACCTAAAAACTAAAACGGCTTATTATTATGCTAAATTTAAGCTTTATCGTAATAAAATAAATCATTTATTAAAACTTAGTAAAAGGCAATATTACAATGATTATTTTAATGTTAATATGTCCGATTCTAGGCGTATATGGAAAGGTATAAGACGACTTGTTAATCCTTAAGCCGCAAACCGTATCCAAGCCAACTAAACTAATTTTAAATAATTCTGAAATATGTGATCCTAAGTCTATTGCAAATGCTTTTAATGATTATTTTGCTAATATTGGAAATAATTTATCATGCGCTATTCCCAAGGTGAATAGATGTCCATCCGATTATTTAACTAAACCCTTATTAAACAGTTTCTATCTTTATCCTACCACATCCATAGAGATTGAACACGAAATATCACGACTAAATATTAAGAAATCTACTGGCCCTTATAGTATACCAACGATTGTTTTAAAATCTCTTAAGAGTGTACTATCAAAGCCGTTGGAACTTATTTTTAATAGTACATTTACTACTGGAATAGTACCAAATAGTCTTAAAATGGCAAAAGTAGTTCCTGTATTAAAAAAGGCCTACAAACTGATATAACTAATTATCGTCCTATATCTCTTCTTTCAAATTTTAATAAACTTTTAGAAACATTAATGTATAAAAGATTGTTTGCTTTCATAGAAAAAGAGAATATTATAGATAACATGCAGTTCGGATTTCGTGCAAGACATTCTACTGATCATGCAATTCTTAATATTATTGATAAAATCCAACATGCAATTGATAATCGCGATGTTTCGTGTGGTATTTTTTTGGATTTGAGTAAGGCTTTCGATACTGTTAATCATGAAATTCTTATTCAAAAATTAGAATACTATGGTATTCGAGGAATAGCAAATGATTGGTTTGTTTCTTATCTTAGCAATAGATATCAATCTGTTTCTTTGGGAGATGTTACATCTGACGTACAATCCGTTGATTGTGGTGTTCCACAAGGATCTGTACTGAGTCCATTACTCTTCCTATTATACATCAATTATTTCAATTGCTGTTCTGAATTTTTGGATTTTCATTTGTTTGCTGATGATGCTAACTTGTTTTATAAGCACAAAAACCTAACAGCTCTTGAAATTACTTTAAAAAGTGAATTGATTAAAGTGCATAATTGGTGGTTCGCAAACAAGCTTTCATTAAATGTTAAAAAGTCAAATTTTGTTGTTTTTCACCCTCCACAACGAAAGTTACCAGCCAATTTCGAACTATTTATCTTCAATCATAAATTAAAGCGGG
This sequence comes from Dendronephthya gigantea, assembly GCF_004324835.1. Lineage (NCBI taxonomy): Eukaryota > Metazoa > Cnidaria > Anthozoa > Malacalcyonacea > Nephtheidae > Dendronephthya > Dendronephthya gigantea. Next base: position 59,463 of record NW_021163062.1, on the reverse strand, counting down.
AGCATTTTATTAAATATTTGGGAATCTTGATAGATTCCAATTTAAATTGGAAAAATCAAGTAAACAATATTATTAAAAAAGTTAAGAGAAATGTTGGTATACTTTCCAAACTTCGATATTTTGTAAGCTTGCATATTTTAATTAAACTATATTATGCTTTGATTTATCCGTTCCTAATCTATGGAATAATCTCATGGGGTAATGCATATAATACTACTCTCCAGCCTTTGTTTATTCTTCAAAAGAAGGCTATACGAATAATGACTTTTTCAAATTTTGACGAACATTCTAGTCCACTTTTTAAACAAATGAATATAGTCAAGTTATATGATCTATTCGCCCTTCATAATGTAGTATTTATGTATAAGTTTCATAACAATTTATTGCCAACTGCTTTTGACACATTTTTTACGCGTGTGAGCGAGATACATAATTATAACACTCGATTTTCTTCTAAAATATCTTATTCCTTACCTAAAGTTAGAACAAATTATGGGATTTTTAATATCAGATTTCTGGGACCAAAATTGTGGAACTCTATTAGTGATGATACTAAAATCCTATCGATCTGGAAATTTAAAACAAAAATTAAATGTGATTATACAAAAGACTATTAGAAAATTATACTAGTTAGATTATTTATTTACGAATAGGACTAGTATGTTATTTATTATTCAAGTGTTTTATTTTTGTTTTGTTTTGTTTTCTTTCTTTGTGCTTTGTCCTGTTTGTGTAACGTTCTGTTTTGTTTGTCTGTTTGGAAATCATGTATCGACTATCATTTAAATATTTCTATCACTAAAATCGTAATACTGTGCATTATAGCTGCCAAACTCTGCTAGCCCTTATGGTTATTTTAGGTAGCGTGTACTCTTTCTATGTAATATTTATTTGTAATGATTATGTATGCGATTCTTGAGTATAATAAATTGTTGTTGTTGTTGTTGTTGAACGAAATACAACACTTTTAGGTTCACGTCCGACCCAATTGTCTTTAAAGTCTACTATGAAAATTTTATCAAGTTAGCTTTATTACTTTTTCAGTTATTTTTTCCCAAAATAAGGGGAATAAGAGTTTTAGTTTGCTAGGTAAAGCGACGAAAAATTTTTTGCATATATTCATAAATTATAGAGAACAATACAATAGAACAATGAAACAATAAAATAAGCTAATTGGACCTCTTTTGTTTTCTCGGGGTAAAACCCGGATTAATATCACTTTATTAATAGCACCTTATCTCACTTTTATGATGATATTGATTTGTATCGAATTCTGCGAGTTTTAAGCTATCGTGATGACATATCAGTGGCAAGGTAAAGTTATCGGAATTTAGCTGGACATTGGGAACTTGGATGTCGACAGTTATCCTTCGACTTCTGGACTGCTAAGTACACTGCAGGATATTATAGGTCCTTTAATGAATGTGTGGTATGTGATTACCTCCCAGGACCATTTGCAGCCAAAACAGAATGGTTGCGATCACTCAAGTTTGATACAAGGTATTAGTACACTGCGACTCATATTTTTTGCCCGAGTGCTCTAAGCGCAAAACTTGAAATGAAAACGTGTTGTCCTGAAAATTTCCTTACCATCATACAATGACAGTCAAAGCTAAATCAAACAGAGCAATAGCTAGACCGCGTAATTTGGGGGTTTTATATTCAGATTTTATGTTTAGGTCATACTGTAGCGATATATATTATGTATAAATAATCCTTTAGGAAGACGTATATCATGAATATTTATCCCACAATTAGGATTTTTGATGCGGTCCTGAGATTAGATCCAATTTTAAAGGTTGTTGTCTTTATAAAAAACATGGGATGAAGAGGATGAGGCAAAGCCTGCTCTCGTTTTTTGAATGTCTTTTCCAATATCTTTCGAAACGAAAAATTGTGAAAGGGACACTTTACTCTTTTAAACATGCCTTTTGCAGCCTCTGCTGTATTTCAATGACTTCAGTTGCTTTTGTTTCTTGACCAACGACAATGTTCTTTATTTTAAATACAGTCTTTCAGAAGGAGTATTTCATGACGTCTTTTGGAGATTTACAAATGAACGAACCTCGCTGTCGTAGGTGCAGATGTAATGTTCAATATGGACACACAATTCATACTCAACGAAGCATTGGTAGGCTTGGCTAACAAGCATAGCATCAGAAGAGTATTACCAGCGATGGCACTGTGAAATTGTATGGTTGTAGACGTGGTCTGAGCTATACCAACAAGATTGGATGTTCGTGGAAGAATGGTACTGGAGTACCACCATTTGACCTCTGGAATTTAGGTATCTTATATTATATTTTCTTCAAGTCTTTCTGTCAACCCTATAAGTTGTTATTAAAGGATCAGGTATAAAATCCTTTCTTCTCTTCGCATGGACTTATGTAGAGGGAGAAAAAACGTAGTGTAATGTGGTTATATTATGTCATGCCAACTTTATGATGAGGTTACTGACCGAAACATCAGACCACCCCAGTTATCGAGTGTTAATATAGCTTATGAAAAGTTTTTTCTCCCTTTTTTAGGTGAAATGGTAAAATTTATAATGCAAGCTTACGAAGATGAAAAAATAGGATGTGAATACGCTGCTGGGGGTATTGTAGGTAAAAAAATGATTATTATTTTTTTATAACACCCCTGATCCCATACATGATAAGTTTAAATTTTAGTTTCTTTTCACTACACAAAAAAAAACCAACGAAGGGTGTCATATCGAAGGAAATTGTAAGATGCAGTTTTGAGAAAATTTGCATTAGATCAGAAAGGGAAAATGTCGGACTCACCCCAGAAAGATAGGAGTGCAATTAACGCAAACAAAATAATACGATTGCATGGTTACAAAGTCAACTGGTCACGTAAGTTGATTTGTTAACTATCGGTATACGTAAAAAATATACATAAAAAGTCTCTCAATTCTGATTGTTTTAGAGCAGTGTAATATTTGGGATATTCCAGTGCCACGCAATAATAGGAAATCCCAGCTCCAAAAATAGGAAATTCCAGTGCTGATTTCTTTAACACGTTTTTGATAGGGCTCCTGATTGGTTAGTCAAGCAATGAAGCAGTCATGCATAAGAGCCAATTAAACAAAATATTTCACAAGTAAAATTGAATTATCAATCTCACAAAAAGCAATAACAATGACTGGCGTCTTAAATACATTTTCTTTGGCGACCGAGTCTACAATTCAGGATTTGCAGGACAGTTCTAAAAATGCAAACACTGCCAAAAGTACCTTGCCTCAGCCTCGAAAACGCCTGGCAGAAAATGACCGATTTCTGGCAAATCGTGACCGATTTCTGGAAAACGCTTGTATTTTGCAGTTTTTATTTTCATTATTATAATTTTTTTACTGGATCGACTGTCGACGGGCTAGCCAAGTATTATGAACGTTTCCTTTGGCGAAGAATCATCTGAAGGTACTTTTATTTAAATATTTTCCGTCGGAGTGACTATATTAGTAGTACTCGAATATTATTAAAATCGCATGCCGTATTTACATATTACTATTGAGAAAAAGCGAGCGCATTTACAAAATATTAAGAGGTTTCTGTTCATGAAATAAAAAATAAACTCATATTCCTTTGTTTACAGGTTTAATAATCCGATAATGAATTCAACGCGATATGGCAACAACTTGATTTTTAAAAGTAAGTATGATTTGTAACATGAAATGTTCAATATTAATCAACCTATAACATTTTAAAAACCGGTGTATCAGTAAAAACTTGGATCTAATTCAAGTAATTATAGTATATAATTATATTGTATTGTATTATATTGTATAATTCATGCGATTGTTTCCATGTTGAATTCATTTCCCCGCGCGCTCGCGTTTATTTTGGCCGACCTCTATACAATAACTGAATGCAACATTATTTTTTACTATTAAAGCGCCTGGGTACGAGGCTGACCTTGCCTACGAGTGTGGAACTAATCCGGGGTTTTGAAAAAAAATATCCAACGAAATAAAAAAATATGAGCCGGTCGATTTAAATAATTTGCTGAAGTTAAAAATCAACAGGGTGAAGATTACCAACCAGACAGCCTCAAAGTAATGATAACTTCCCTTGACAGACATCTCAGAGAAAGGGGATATACTTTTTCCATAATACGAGATAGAGTTTCACGACATCCAAGAAAGTTTTAGAGTGAAAAGCTAAATTGCTTCGAGAAAGTGGTCGAGGGAAAAGACCAAATTAAGCACGACGGCGATCGCAAGAGGAAGAAGAAATCCTTTGGGAGAAAGAAAAACTCGGCTACAAAACACCAGAGGTACTCGTGCAAACAATGTAGTGGTTACTTACTCAGTAGTTTGGTCTTCGGGGCAGGCAATAGCATCACCAATGGAAATGGACGACTTTAACATTGTCGAAGCGGACAATGGCGTTGCGATACAACACAAACTTCTTTGCTAACGAAGACCAGACAAGGTGGTTTAAATTGCAAGCCTCGGAATTTCAAACCACGAATGTTTTAAACTCAAGGAGAAAGTTTCTTCGGGAGTACGTAAGCCGAAGGCCTTATTTTATCTCTCGGTGAAAACCAACAGACGAGACGACCACGCGGACAATCAAGGAAACGATGATTCCACATAATCGAGAGTGATTCAGATACTGACAAAACGTTCATCGAACTGTTATAATTGTTATTGTAAAAAGTTGAAACGTTAATTGAAACTGTTTTATTTAGAAATTTAGTTGAATTTTGTGACTTGAACTCACGAGTGCGGAGTGCATGTTTTTTTCCAAATTGCACTCGAAACTATGCACGATTATTGTTTATTAATTATATATTTTCTTTAATCTTTTGAGCATGGATATAATTACTAAATTTTTATCCCAACAACACTTGGAAAATAGTAAATTTAGAATTATTATAATTTAACTTCCGCTATTTACATTTTGTATTTTGAACGCTGATTGGCTAGTTAGAGTGAGTTTTTATTGGCTATGAGGAAAAGTACAATTACAACTCGCAATTAAAGAGTGGGATTAAGGAAGTCTGGCAGTTTCTTCTTTAAATTCGGATAACTATAAATTTAATCCTTTCTATAGTACTACGCAGGTTATTCTGAGAAAAAAAGTTACGAACACCAGACGTACCAAATGATGCAAAATGGACGATTTTTTCAAACACGATAACTAACCAGGTTTTAACGCTGGAACGAAGGCATTCGTTTTATTTAGAGTCTACAAAAAATAAAACTTTTGCAGTATTATAAACATTTCGCAGGTAATAAATATAAAATATCTCACTTAAACTGAACGGAATACAATTGACTAAGCCAATCGTCCCCCTTTGCTCAGGGTAAAACTCGAAATGATAAAACTTTTCATCTATTTCTCGCCTTCCTTATATATCTTTTAAAGAATAAATATTCGGGATCGATTATGGATTTAAGATTATACTCTTGAAGTTTTTAAAACAGGGTAAATCGTAATTTTTAGTGCACTGGATCTCAATGCTGAAATCGAAGTACTCTTAACCAATGAAATCTTTAAATTTGAAATTGATGTTTACTTGGCTAGCATATTGAAACCTTATTAAAACCTTTTTTTGTATTTTAGGTGCCGTACACTTTGGTTCTACGCATGCTGGAGAAAAACGCTGTAATTTATTTCCAAAAAAAATAGAAAAATAACAAAGAGAGAAAAAAGAGTGAAAAATAAAAACTTTACAGCGGGCCGTTGGGACATTTTGACATCTGTGCCTGATTTGCCGAGCACTAATTCTGCTCGGAGATTGTACCCCAGGTTATTTTGACAGAAAATAGTCGAAATGTAGCAAAAAAATTTTCGTTTCAATTTTTTTTTCTTGTATTCAATTTTTACCTGCGAAAATTTTTTCTTGTGTCCAAACTTTTTGCTTTAAACCTTTTTCGTGTTACAATTTTTTGCAGGTTATTTTGACAAAATGGTCGCATTCAAAGTCGCCAATGTTCTTAATCATAGACGGTAGAGTTTTTTTGTCAATTTTTTTTTCCTGTGTCCAAATTTTTTTCATCTCGATTTTTTCCTCTATCCAATTTTTTTCCTTTCCTTTTTCTTGTCCAAATTTTTTTCCACCCAAAATTTTTTCACGTGTCCAATTTTTTTTCATATGTCCAAATTCTTTTTGTGTTAATTTTATTCTTGTGTAACAATATTTGTGTGTTTACAGCGCGTTGGTTAAACGGTTTGAGACCTGCGCCTTATTTGCCGTGTAAGAGTAGATTGCCCGGAGATTGTACCCCTCGTATCAATTTTTTTCTTCCCTGCCAATTTTTTTCGTCTCAATTTTATTTCCTGTGCTCAATTTTTTTCATGTCAATTTTTTTTCTTGTGGCAAAATATTTTTTCAGGTGTCCAAATTTTTTTTCCTCTTAAATGTTTTCTTCTTTCAAATTTTTTTTGCATGTCAATTTTTTTTCATCTCAATCTTTTTCTTATGACGAATTTTCGTCCAATTTTTTTCCACCCAAAATTTTTTTACGTGTAAAATAATCTTTTTCATTTGTCCAATTTAATTTTTTGTTGTGTGACAATTGTTGTTGTGTAAATGTATTGTAAATCTAAACCTAACGTATAGTAAATCTACATAAAACCGGTTTGCCAAGGTTAAGTGTGAACTAACCTATATATCTCAGATTCTTATCCTAGATTGCAACGGCCATGATCAGACACACCTTTTTTCCCGACATTGGCACCGCATTTCTTCTAAAGAAGGTTGATTAACATCATCTCCGTCACGATCTTGGAGTTTTCGTGCCCTGGGGAAAACGATCATCTCCCTGACTTGTTCTAGGTGCAGGACTATGGGCAGCTTTCATAGAGTGGAAACGTGCGAGTTTCATAAAATATCACATCAAAACATGCACGGCAACAGGAAAATTATAAATTATTGATGTAACCCTCGATCTGTTAAATATAATGGAGAATTCCAATCGTGTTTGAAGCCAAAAAATATTCAACTTTATGTGCATAAGAATTTCAACCATATTACGTAACATCCACATTGCAAAAAACGGTGGTGTCAGACGTTGTGCAACAACTTATTTTTATTTAGGATATTTTTATTTATAGTAACGATATACTTCATGATTAGTCTTTAAAGATTGCTTTAAATTCGAAGGCTGTCTCTACTGCACCAGAAGTCTCTGGAAGTGTTATAGTGCTTTCATCGCAGAGATAATGATCGTTTGCAGTAATACGGAGTTTACGATTCACGACGCGGCTAGAGAAGACGCGTTAAAAGACGCGGCTAGAGAAGACGCGTTAGAGAGGCTTGGTAACAAAACGCGGCCCAAGCCAAATCCCATTCTGTTCCTTACGTTACCAAACACAATGCGCTAGCATAATATAAATGGAAAACGATTATATTAAACGAACTTCGTGATTGAACTTTTCGAGAAACAAACCGGCAGTCCAAATTGCACTAGTGCCTCCTGTACTGGAAACACAAAAGGTTCAGCCAAGAAGAAATAGAAAATGATGAGCTTGTGGTTGTAATTCGTTGTTTATTAATTTATGCAATCTCGGATATGCTTTTTGTAATCTTCCAGTTCTAGGATAAAAATGTGGACGCTACTGATAAATTACTAAATTTAACGATCGAATACTACAGAAAATGTAGTTAAAAGAATAAAAAGAATAAATTCATTACACAACAAAAGATAAGATCTTATATTCACGTTTTGAATGAAAAAATATACGATATTCGATATTGAAGTTCGTAGCGTAGTGATCACAACGTAAAATAGACAAAATTCCGTTGTAGAATCGTAGAGTACGCGTCGGAATCACACGCGACGCATTGGCCGCGCTTGTCACCAAGTCTTTCTAACGCTCTTTCCTAGCAACGTAGTGAATCATAAACTCTCTAATACCCTATCCTACGCCCGCCTGCAGGTGGCGAAGATACGATTCCAATGCATCTCTGAAGCGCAAAGATGTGCAAAGTGCCCTTGAAAATCTAGATAGCATTAACCCCAACATTCATTTCACCGTCGAGTTACCTACCATCTTAAAAAGCAGACAATCTATTGTCGAAAAGCTACAAAGTTTTTTGATCAAGGAGAAACAATTTCCTCCAACGTTCAAACGCGAATTCGTAGGGTGACAACTTCATCGCGAAAGTATCACGACTGAAGAGCTTGACAAACCAGCAGAACTCACTAGCATTCCAGGTAAATTCTGTCATCCAGAGAAACCGTAGAATAGTCTGTCGAAACGGTTACGGTAGCAACTACCATAAAGGGGACAGTAATAAACTTTAATAAAACTGGAACCATATATAACTCCCTATTACTCCCTATTACTCCGCTTCTAGCAAAAACAAAATGGCCAACAGTTATGCTTAGGAGTAATAAAGGAGATATTAAAACACTTTTTGAAAGTTTAGTTTCCACATAAATTATTTAAAACAAATCACCAAAATTTTTTTGTTAATAAAAACGCGTTTTTAAATTAAATTTGATAATATTTTCAGCGAAAGATCGACTGAAAGTAAATCAATAGCGAAACTGGTTAATTTTTTTACGCAATGTTTATTTCTTTTATAAAATGGTGTTTATAGCATAGCTACATTATAAAAAAAATTACCACGAGCTCGAGTCGATTACCATGAGCTGATAGCCGACTAAATAGTGTATAACTGTATAAAAACTGTATAAAAGTAGTAATATTACGTGAAATCAAAAAGTACGTTATGTGAGTGCATAGATAATTAAATTTATGGACAAATTTTTATGTTGTGCATAAAACCGCAATACATTTTTAAAGGCCTCATTTCAAAAAGTATGTTTACTCGTTGTCTGCATAATAATGTTCCATGGCTGGATATGTCGTGTAGACGGGAGAAGTGACAGTCTCTGGCATTGAGTGCAATTCTGTCTCAAATTGTTCACGTTTTTCACCATACACTTCTGCACACATGCTAATAAAAAAATAAAACCATGTTAAATAGGAGTTTTCGTTGGCTATGCATTAGTAAATATTATTCAAGGAGGTACGCGAAATCAATCTTCATTGCTCAACTGTTTTACGTGCGAGATTATGCAGATTTATAACAGCTATAGCCAGGCTACATCACAGGTAACCCGTTATTGTGTTGCTTTACATGAAGTATCCTCATCCTTAATTCAACTGCTGACATACCAGCGCAGGCGCCGCCATTTTTTTCAGTGCACTTCACTTGAATTATGTATTATATATATGTTTACATAAGGTTGGCAACTCTAGTCAACTGGCTTAGTTTTGAATTTTGAAATTTGTTTACGTCAACGGGACTCAACCAGCCAAACATATTGCGTATTTGCTGTGACGTAGGGCAGGGTGATGGGATCCCGATAGCTTTTCAAAAAATTCAACCGAAAAGAGTTTGTATTTTCGCAAATTTCACATATTTGCAATGGCTTTTAAAACAAAAAAATGTTTCGGAAAAAATTTAGGGAAGTCGGTTGCCAAATAGATTTAGTTTTTTGTGTATATTTTTGTATTTATGTACGAGTATTTTGATGAGTTTGTGTATGTAGTTCGTAAATGTGAAAATACGACTGAGAGTTGCAAAATTTTAAGATATACATAATACATAATTAAAGTCAGTGCACTGAAAAGATGGCGGCGCCTGTGATGATATGTGAGCAGTTGTATTAAGGATGAGGATACTTCATGTGAAGCAACGCAACAGCGGGCTACTGTGGCTACATGGAACACTGAAAGGCGAAGCGAAATGTAACAATTATCATGAATCTAACAAAATTTGAAAAGATTTGCTTATCATGAAAATAGTGAAAACAAAGAAAATAAAGTGAAAATAAAGAAAAACTAAGCATCTTATTTGTGATTTCTTGTTCTAGAGGTAGACGTGACAGGCATTAACAGTGGACAGCAAAAAATGAGTACTGGATTTTAGAAAATCCGGCTAGTCTGAGTAATAACTTCGATAAATCAGAAGCCATATCCTCGACAAAACTGAATTTAAATTTTCCATCTCATATGACTTCGGCACTGGAAAATTTTAAGGAATTCTATTATTTTTATGCGGAAAGACGTTTGTTTGTCTCCAACTGTAAATTAGAATAAAATGCTTTCGCTCTTTGTGCTATTACTCAGAAGAATAGCGACGGGCCTCATGTCGAGGTGCCTCATGACGTCATGATCTCAGATTGGCTGCCCTTGTATACGTAGCTACCAAACTTAGCTACAATTGGTTGACGACAGTTTGAAATATGAGATGGCGTGAAGTAGGATAAAAAACCCGCCCTTGATGAACAATTATCGAGGATCAATAGAACAACTCCAGTTTATTAATTATCATCATCATTCTATAACATTCCCGTGAACAGTGTTATGGTATTTAGTGTGAGCTATAATTCTTACCACGAGAAATAAATTTCATATTTCTCAGCACCCTTTTTTGTTTTTATTGCATAATATAAATATGTTAATACTAGGAGTTCTTTACCCCCAGTGCGCGTACACCTAATTCGTGAAATCGTCTTGCATGAACAATTAACGGGCATCAATAGAATTTTTTTTCAACGGAAAAAGGAAAAATCTCAGTGCAACAAGTGTAAATGTGGCTTACCTAAATACAGCGATAAGAACCAGAATAATGGCGATCGTAAAACACAGTGTACTCCATATAACGACTACAATCGTCAAATTCCTGACGATATTGACATCATCTTTGTCAATCGCACTGGCTATATAAAAATGAGTCACGAATTAAAATCTAATCAACTCAAATTGGCGATATTCGTAAATTATGAGAGGCGTATTTTTTCAAGCTAATTTTAGGATAGGTTTATCATACGATATTTCATATTATCGATATATTAAAAAGAATTAACAGGTTCAGATTAGCTAACAGGTTCAGATTAGCTAACAGCCACGTTTGAAATCGTCATGTCCAATTTGTCCTCACAAATGATACGTTGATGAAAGGCGAATTTCATCTTTGATACTTTTGATATTACGTCATCGTCCCAAGGAATTTTCTATTAATTTGTCTATTAAGTTTTGTTCATTTCTGAATATTTCAAGGACATTTTTTTGGATATTTCCAGCTGAAATTTGTCCTGGATAATTCAAGGACATTCTTCTGGAAATTTCAAGAGCAATTTATGTCCTGGATATTTCAAGGACATTTTATGTGTATTAAAATTAAGGCTTAAACGTGGGATTTTAGCAAATCTGCATTAAAAGCATTAGAAATGCATAATTTTGAGACAAATAGAATATTTAACCATATAGCAGAACGTGTTTATGCTTACCAAGACAGCTTCCGTTACTTTTTTCATATCCAGAAAGACAAACACATTCATAACTTGTGTTTGTGTTCATACATAGTGAGTTGTTACCACAATCAGGAGTATGGATACTACTAACATTGCATTCGTCATAGTCTGTGAAGAAAAAAAAGAACGTAAAAAGACTGTGCGTATATATCTTCCATAGGGTATAGTTATATGTAATATATAATTTATATAACATAATTATAAGCATTTACTTATGTAGTGGTATCATTGGTATAGATATTTTTTCATTAAATAGTGTACTACACACAACATAACCTAGAAATACAGGCATGCAGCAACACCAACAGCAATCCCTCGCTATTTCAAACAAAGTACTCAAACCTCTGAGCTAATCTGACCTAAACATTTTGTTTATTATGAAATTACCCAAAACTGGAATCAATTAATATTATATTTTATCGAGTATAATATATATAGCTAACGCTCCCATCATTCGGTAATACAAAAATAATCATACTGTAATTCATAAAGTGTAAAAAAGAGAGACTGAGGAAAATGATGCACCCTTTTAAAACACTTATAAGTTTGCACATTATGAATTATTTCTCTTACACCGCTTTGTATTGAAGTGTGTCCATGTTTGTTATCTGCCATCCTATATCTTGTTTCTTCTCGTTTTATTTTGAAACAAGTTTATGAAACGCTTTTACAAAAGAGTTTACGAAATGACAGTCAAATTGCTGACGACTTTAAAAACATTATACAAAATAAAATACGAAAAGTTATTTTGAGCAAACTTATCGATAAACTATATAAGTTATACAGATGATGGTGAAAAAGGAACGATAGATACAATTTTGATTATTTTGTATTTGCCGAGATCCAGTTTATTTTGATATGTCATTTTCCAAAGACATAATCGATTACTAAAAACGAGCACAACATTGCTCTTACTGTTTTTGAAAGTGTAAATTTGAATTTTGGTAAAAAATCTCACTCTAATGTTTTTAACGTCGACTACCGAGAAAATGCAAATATTCGCTAGATGAATATTCGAGGAATAACATTTGACGTACTGTTTACTTGGGCTGTATAAGAGTCCATAATATTACCTGGCGCTTAATGGAGCAGAAATATGGGTGATCTTTTTTCACTTTTATGAGAACTATTATTAGCTGTCAATTCATTGAAGTCGTTTTCACAATATAACCTGAGGTCTGACTAGCTCGGAAGAGCATTTACTTGACTTCGAAATAGCGAGGATTGCTGCATGCATGTATTTTTAGTTAAGATATAAGCCATTTTCTCTCTTGCATAATCATATTCTGTTGTAAATAACATTTCTCTTTGGTCATAATTCTGAAACTAGGGGTCCAAGGATCGTGCAAAGTTTCCATGCTTTAAGCAACCAGACGTCTGTCCCTATCTAACAGATTGAGGGCTTTGACTGCTGCCAGTGAATTTTAAAATCTAGGTTAAACAAATCACTGAATGAAGCAGAAGGATTATTGCTAATATTTCTATGATTAATTTAGTTGCTCGTGCAATTTTCTCAGTTCACAGATACAAAATGCACCTTTGTCAAATAAGTGTAACCACATGTATATGATGTCAAAAAATTTTATCCTGCAATTATTTTAAAGGATCCGGAATAGCCAAAATACTTGCATAGTAAATAATCTTAATGTTAGCAATATAAAACTGCACGATCCATCCAATATGATATATATTCACGTAAAAGATGTCTATACATTAACAGCACAGCGTCGTTTCGTCTGAAGCTGCTAGATCTCTGCTCCATGAAAATATATTTTCAGTATACTGTCGAATTATACCTGTGCTTAATTGAATGGTTGTTAATGCATAATAAAAGTTTACAAATTGCGTATATTCTTGAGGATTTACATGCAAATGCTACTAAATTGAAGTTGTCCGTCATTATATCATGGACGCTGGACGTGTTTCGCACGCGTGAGTTCAAGACGAGTTTGAACTGGTGACTAGCAAACGTTTTCAAACGTGCTATTATTTGGCTAAAATGGAATATCAGTTTGCATCAGCTTAACTTATCTTTTGAATTTTTTTTTTAAACAATATTTATTTCTTCACTTGGATGATCTTGAAAATATACGATAAATTGACTCGTAAAATTCATTAAAAGAGAATGTAAAAGATGCTTTAATTCGAAGAGCTAAAATCTACGATCCTAAAGTGAAAGAACGAAATAAATCTTCACAGGGACAGTATTACACAGTTTTTAGATTTTGGTAAATTATTTGTTCTTACATGTTTTTGAAAAGGTAGATTTCTTATTTCAAAGCATGCACGTATTTTGTAAGTTAGATATGATGTGGATTTATCAACAAATGTATGACACCTTTTTGAATTATTTTCATGCATCAATTTCGTTAAAATTATTTTGATTAGTAAAGCATTTATTTTTAAAGTTAACCTGGTTAAAAAAATTGTAGTATTGTTAAAAATTGTTCAAACTATTCGCAGAACAATTGTCAACATAGTTGAATCTGCAAATGAATCGACTTTATAATTGTACTTGATCATAGCTATTGGATTTTACTTATACGCGCCTTCGATCATTCAGCAGAAACGAGCATTAGCCGAATTCATATTCGAGGGGAAAGTCGATGGTAAATCTTCGTCAAAATATGAATAGGAATGGATAAATTTATACGTCTGATGATTCGGGTAATGTCAAAAAAGGTATCGTAATTGTTACGGTAAAAATTTTGTTTGTTTTCTTGTTCCGTCTTTGACCGTGTTATTTCAGAAACTCGTCTCATTTAACCGTCAAAATGCGAATTTAAGACGAGTTTCTCGTCCAGACGGGATTCCCGTCCAACTTACCCGTCTGTTTAGACGGGAAAGTTAGACGGGTAAATTCAGACGAGAAACCCATCTGTGACCGGATTCACATTAGACGAGTTTCCCCTTTTATAGACGAGTTTCCCGTCTCTAATATGAACTCGGCTATTATAAAATTTCACTGTTGGAATTATATTGAGATTTTTGGCACTTCACTCGATGCAGGTAAATTCTAGTGGTTTTAAAGGGTCTAAATTCGAGTGGTATTATACACACTTAAAATTCAAGCCAGAAACAGTTGATGGTAAAATGAGTCAACTATAGGAGGGTCCTGCAGGAATCGAGCCTACGCTTTTGCAATGCCGGTGCAATGCTCTTGCCACTGAGCTACAGAGGTAACTGACAAGAGCAAGCGTGGTTGGAAAATGCTGGAAATATATGTTAATTGCTTCAGGCGAGCGGATTTTGCATGCATGTATTTCCTGTTGCAAAAATATTCAAAGAAACGAAACTATAATTGGGATTTACATACCTTTCACACTGAAGAGGCCTTTTACTTCAGTGCGATTTGTGCTGTTGCTGATTTGGAGATATGCTCCAAGAAATGTGCTGTTTTGTGTGAAATTCATTGCATCGATCAATTCGTTTTGAATATTGTTACTGTTTATTCCAGCGGAATCATTGAATGTTGCAACGTAAACAGAACCAACAGATCCAGGGCTGCAATTGTAAAAAAGAGAAAATTAGACTTATCTAAATATATAATGCAAGATTCGTGACTTTACCGCCAGAAACTTTTGTTCTTTACCAATGGCATTTTGATAGTTTCATCGTAAATAATATATTTTCTATCAGTTTTATATGAGGATTAGATTTTGAAACAATATTTTTGCCCGCAAATGTATATGATTTTGCAAAAGTGGAAATTACGATAACAGGATACAATTATGTTTGTGCATGATCTAGGCGAATTCCACGTAGAATATCTGTAAATCATATAATAATTATAACCGCGTTCGATACGGATTTGGAGTCGATCGCTATGGAAGCTACAAAGCCGGGGGAGTAAGCAACTATCCAACGCTACATATCCAAATACATATCCACAACCCCTAAAAATATACGGCTATATTCAAAAAACAGTACACAGTGAAGTTATTACACATTTTTAAGTTTAAACGGCACGGCACGGCACGGCAAAATGATTATACCATTGCTTATTTTATTCTTTCCCCGCGCCTTTGTATTGCCAGCCTGAGTACTTATGAGATGGGGTACGCGTATCCATTTTAGCCGTGCCATTCCAAGAAATTTACAGTATAGTGTAAACGGAGCTTCAGTCCGTTTCTGTAATAAATAAAAACTGAACAAACAAAAACCGCTAAAGAGAGGACTGTAGCTACTTAATTGGGGGATGGGGTATATTCATATATTCGTCTTATGCCGACTGACTTCTTTTTTACGTTATTTTTCCTTCGATATGTAAACATGAATACATGAAAATACAGGGTGTCCCAAAACAGTGGCGAATCTAGTTTTTGAAAGTATTTGCTATCACCCATAACAATGTAATAGTTAGAGTTTGAATGCTTGAATATACATAATACTCACAAATGATCTTTTAAACTGCAAATAAACAGTATTTTACAAATTTATAAATATGCATAAAATATTCAAATTTAGATCTACAACTTAAGCCCTACGACCTTCAACATGTCCCTCCTCTCTGGCAAATTGTACATTTTTGTATTGAGCATTTTATGATTTTGCTTTAAATCCCCGCAGACAGAAATCCGTAGGTCATTCAAATTTTAACAGCAGGCGATTTCGAAAGTTTTGTGTGTTTTTTAGGACACCTTGTACAAGCACCTGTACAGCTTCGGCGCTGTATAAAGAGTTGAAAAAAATCTCAAAGGCTGTTAAAACTTACAATAGTCGTAAAATGATGACACTCTGAAAGGTAAAACGTAGCGTCGCTGCTCTCGTGTAGAGGTTCGTAAGCTATAGGAAGACAAAATATGAATTATTATATATAATTATGTGTATATATGTTTAAAAATTACACAACGGGTGTCCCAGAAGAAAGCAATCTGGTTTGATTCATAATAACTTCTAAACTAGCTGAAATAACTTTCATGATATATTTCAGTTGTATTTTATTTAAAAAATTTACGCAGAGATTAATGTTCAAAATCGGTTGCATATTTCGGTAGCACATATTCTAAATTATGCAAAAAGCGCAAAAAAACTGCTATTAGCAGTAAATAAATGCCACTTGTCAAATTGTTTATCATAAAACAAAGTATTATTATATACAGAAAACCAGCAAGATTCATTCCTTCAGAGGAAATCGCGGGTTCTGTTCAACTGTATCGACGAGTTGGTTACAGAAATTCAGCCATTCGTTGTACCGGATCACCTTCCATTAACATCTGCCGTGTAATCATAACATATGGATGGACTTTGATGCCAAATTTAACAATACGGTGAAATGAACTTTGATTTCGCGTTCAGAAATTGTGCATTCTCTACTAAACACACCAAAACTCTTTGATCTTTACTTAATCTTGGCATGTTCAGAATAAACTCAAAATAAAACCATAACTCCATAAGACACAACATGCAAATCCCAAGAGGCATCCAACATTTTTGAAATAAAACGTAACAATAGCGCTGATACTGTAATGTGTGATTGCAAAAAGGCTGTATTATTTTCTTCATTAAATAATAATAATTCGTTTCATAATAAACAATTTGTCAAGTGACATTTATTTACTGCTAATAATGTATGTTCCAGTTAAGAAAAGCTTGAATAATATTTCATACGGCGTTTTTTGCATAATTTAGACACATCCAGAAATGTGCTACCGATTTTGAACGTTAATATCTCCGCGAATTTTTAAATAAAACACAACTGCAATACATCAAAGTCTATGTTCATCTTCCCTCATCTAGTGAAAGTTATTTCAGTTTATTAATAGCTTAGCTAGTTTAGAAGTTATTATGAATCAAACCAAAGTACTTTCTTCTGGGGCACCCGGTATATATGAGCATATACACTGGCGGTCAAAAAAAACTGCACAAATGTTGCTATTATCGTATGTAACAAGAATCGTAACAATCAATCTTTTATTGTACACTAGCGGTCAAAAATAATTACTGTTTAGATACAAATTCATAAAGAAGAAGCGAATATAGGAGAGAGCTTCATAGGCATTTTGTATAATTCTCTTATTCCAAACAATATTTCAATAATGTAATGCAACCTGTCACACTTCCAAGATAGTCAAACAATGATTTCATGGGAAGAGGGAGTGGCTTGCACAGTCAAAATACCTTAACCCTATTGAAAATCTGTGGGACAATGTCAAGGGAAGAGTGCAAGAAAGGAATTAATTGATAAAGCGTCCATGATTTATGGGTTGCTGTAAAGACTGCCCATAGGATGAATTTCTTTTGATAGCCCAACATTACCACCTTAACAAAAATTATGCCACGCCGGTGTAAGGCCGTATTCAATTATTAGGCCAAAAGATGGTCAACAAAATATTAATATTTCATATAGCTTAGCATGTAATCAAGTCTATATTTACTCGTATATATTGTAAGAGGGACACATACGTTCATTTGAGAGCATTTTAACTTGTTTTAAGCAGTTCTTTTTGACCGCCAGTATATATATATATATATTAATATATATATATATATATATATATTATATATATATATATATAATATATATATTATATATTATAATATATATATATATTATAACAAAGGTTTATAATTGATATATATATATATATGTATATATATACGCAAATTTGGATCTGTGCGTAGTAAATCAGAGTGCTCAATACCAATACAATAGTAGAGCAAATAAATCAACAAATTACAATCTTAAAATTTTTTTTAAAATTTTATTTCGCTACACTGTGTTTCACGTACTTCTACCGTGTACGATCATCAGGCGATTACTAACACGCAATTAAGATGTAACGGTTATGCACACGCGTTTCTGATTGTTAACGCAAGCGCTTAAATGTACCAGCTTGCGCGCGCTTAACATAACAGGCCTTAAAGCCAAATCTATGTCGGCATCTACTGAATATTTCAGATCTTTTGTTCAACGACTCTTCTTTATTAGATAACATGATAAGCCTTTTTTCCTCAATACACAGCGGGCAAACATTCATTCCGGGGTTCGCCGAGGGAACTTGTTTCATTATCGACCATTTTATTTGGAATGGTTCGTGTTGCGCTTTAAGCTTCCAAATATATTTTGATAGTTCCGTTTCACCGGAGTAACATTCATGCTTGAATGATTTTAGATGGTTGCTGTATCTTAGTTTGAAGCTGCCTGCTGTCATACCAATGTAGTGCTTGATCTCTTTCCCATTGTTAGATCGGACTTCTGCTTTGTATACGATGCTTTTCGTTAGGCAATTGCCGTTTAATGGGCATTCGTCTTTAACTCGACAGTTACATGGTTTCAAGGTAGGTTGAGAGCTAGTATTTTGTTGCTTTAGAATTCTATGGTTGCTGCTTGATATTGACGATCTGACATTTTTCATACAGGAGTAACTCACTTTCACCGAGTTCCGATTGAAAATTTTATGAAGAGGGCACGATTTTGGAAAATGCTTATCAATCAGACGAAGAAACCTTCCCGCTACGTTTGTTTTTACGTTCTTACTATAGGGTGGGTTGTACCAAATAATGTTCCTTGAACGCGTTCTTCTTGTTGGTTTAGAATCATTAGTATTCTGCTCGTAACTCAATGTGGTGTTAAGACTACTGTGTCTCAGTGCATCTTCATAAATTGGTGCAGCCAAATCAAAACTGGATTTATCAGATGAAAGAGAGGATATTCGCTTGTTGATAGCTCTGGGGAGTTGTCTGATAATGGATGGTGGGTGATTGGATCGGCTGTCGATATAAACTGGATTGTTATTAGGTTTCCGATAGGGGGAGAACTTGTCTTCTTTTAGATTCAGGGTAATATCAAGGAAGTTCACTGACTGGTGACAAACTACACCAGGTTAGGTACTAGGTGAAACACAGTGTAGCGAAATAAAATTTTAAAAAAAATTTTAAGATTGTAATTTGTTGATTTATGTATATATATATATATATAATTATATATTAATATATATATATTAATATATATATATATATATTATGTAATGTTATACATTTATATATTTATATAATTATTTATATAACTATATATATGTATATAATTCAAAATTGTTTTTATTGAGCTTTCGACTCGGTAGTTCTATTCTTCAGAATATCTAAATTATTTACATGTGTCTGTAGTTTTATATATTTATATTTAGGTTTTGCGCTGTTCTTTAAGACTCTGTAACGTTGACAACGTCTGATTGGTTGTTTTGAAGTTGATCTGATATGAGTGGTAGTTGAGGGATCCGTTGTCATGGTTGACTGCATTTCGTTGTTGTGTATCAGATGCGGGTGGGTCAAGCTTTAAGTTATTATTATATTCATTTTAACTTATTATTGATAGAATCCTTACATTTTGTCTTAAGTTGCAGATAGACTGCAGGAATGTTGATTTGTCCGTTAATAGTATGGTCGTCTGAAACCAAGCTTCTTTGAATTCACGTGCGTGTTTTGTTTGTGCTCGTCCCAGTGGTTCAGTTTTTTATCCAGGCGAAGGTGTGAAAGTTGTCGTATGTGTGTACTGCGGGTAAGGATTTAAGGTCGTGTCGTTTTATAGCGTTCTTGTGTTCAGTTATGTATCTATACCTATGTATAGTTATGACCTATGTATCGTTGCATGTCGGGATAGTCTTTGCAAGGATTCAAGTAGATGGCATTTCTTGTTTCAGTGGTTGTCGTTTTGTCCTTGTGTTTTGTAAAATATCCCCTAAGTTTGTGCGCTTGTTTACGTGCTACGTCAATATTACAAGGTCGAAGTAGTCTGAATGTATGGTAAGGCAATTGTTTTACAGATCAACTTCAAAACAGCCAATCAGACGTATACAGAGTCTTTAAGAACAGCGCGAATCTTGAATAAATATATAAAGCTAGACACATGTAAATAATTTAGATATTTTGAAGAAGACTCGAAGTACCGAGTCGAAAGCTCAATTAAAAAAAAAATATTCTGGGGAACATTTGTATATTCATATATATATTATATACCACTTTTCAAAGTATGGTGTTAATTCGAAGTGTTTCATTGGTCGAGAGCGAATCATGCGAGAGTGACGAAATTTTGATGTCGCGGGAGATAACACGCTTTTTTTTCAAGGGAAATAACAACTTTAATCACGTGCGGCGCATATTTCAATTTTAAATTGTTGTTTGGTTCTTCTTTGACAAGTGATGTATAATAATTATAGAATAAAAAACTTATTAATATATACCTCAGAGACCTCAGAAAGCATTATGTTTTGTGGACTTTTTCACTATATGTGGACTTTTTCACGACGCTTTGGAAGTCCAAATGAATTTGAGCACGGAGCCCTACCTCCAGACATAGTACTCCACAAGGGCGCTGTGCTCAGCACGTCTTAAGCCTGGTTTTCACCACTCGCAGATAGACGGCAATGCTCGGCGATGCTGACTTGGTAGCAGTCGGCGAGTATCGCAGAAAGGCGGTTTTCATAAACGTAATCTGTCTTCGTGTATTTTGGACAAGAGGGCCCGACAAATTAGAACACTGGGTTCGAAATTAGGATGATTAGCATTTTACGATTGTCGGCAAAGTCCGTAAATGCGGTTTTCATAGTTTTATCAGTCGCAGCCTATCTGCGACAAACGCCGATCGTCGTAACAAAACAATTTTTTTCGTTTTGCTGCGATCGTCGGGGACATTCGCAGGTGCATTACGATAAGCGGTTTTCAACAATAACGATGCTTGGCATCTGTCGTAATTTTGATATCGGTGATGCTCGCCGACTATCTGCGAGTGATGAAAACCAGGCTTTATGAACCAGTTTTGACTTTGGGCACCAGTGCCGGGCACTCAGTCTGAATGCAGCCTAAAGCGCCTAGGTACGAAGCTGTCATTGACATTCGAAGCAAAAAGCACAAGAGCGATTACCATGAATATTTATAAGAATGTCGTAGTTGTACATACCTCAATGATTAACAGTTGAGTAAATTTAAAGTATTCTAGACTTTGTGGATTATCATAGGCAGGGATGTAGCGGTAATTTATAATGACAAATCGACCTTCGACAGAGGCTTGAATATCTAAGAGGAA
Source organism: Dendronephthya gigantea (assembly GCF_004324835.1). Taxonomy (NCBI): domain Eukaryota; kingdom Metazoa; phylum Cnidaria; class Anthozoa; order Malacalcyonacea; family Nephtheidae; genus Dendronephthya; species Dendronephthya gigantea. The sequence goes on along the minus strand of NW_021163062.1, from coordinate 38,158 downwards.
GAGAAGACGCATGAAAGTTGTTATTTGACCGTTTAAGTGGGGTAGGACAGTCATGTATATTCAAAAATTGTTATTAAACAGTTACAAAGGTTATTATGGTAATGTTAAAATCACTGCGTTGCTGATTGGCCGAGAGGAGTACATTTATTTCATTAATTATAAATTCATTCATTATTATATTTTGTAATTATCGTACTATTAATCCCGAATTGTACTCGCCCTCGCATGCATGATTACCACCTATACAGCTATACTAATTGCACATTTCTAATAGTCTACAGGGTGTATCAAAAAAGTTCCCCCTATTAAAATGAAACTTTTATTCCAATTTGAATGCCTTGTTATTATGCCAGACTCGCAGGTGCTTAAAATGTAAAACAAGACGTTCAATTCGAATGCCTCAAGTTAATTACTATGCTTACCAGTGCATCAAATTATAATAATGCATTCAAATTCTAACAGAAGCCTTATTTCAATAGGGAGTACATTTTTTTATACACCCTGGGGCCGGATTGAATAATCACGTAGTTAACTTGCGTGGCGCTTGGGTGGGGTTGTTAAACACAGAAGAAGCATGAAGTATCTCGAAATCATTCACCGCTGTTATTGATTTGGAACAAGACTGTGGACTCGTATTTCCAAAAATCACAGTATTTTGATCTAAAATATTGGAAAAAATGCAACAAAACAAGGAAAAAAGTTCAAAATAATTCAACGAAAAAATAAAAAGGTTCCTTTGAGTCAAACTACCGGTTGCAGTTGAAAATATAGTCTGCTTGGACTGTGTGTTAAAAATTATGCTTTAAAAGACTGCGATAAAGCGTTACGATGATTTACGATGTACGATTTACCGAACAATAAACAAACATTTACCAAAAAATAAACAAACATTAATGACATATCGCTCTTACTATTTAGGTTAATAGAGTTACTAGTGCAACGCATGATTATGAACGATTTAAATAGGAATAAAAGCTCCACCGAACCGAAACGATATACTTGCACCAGGTACTAATAGGTTATTGATCGGCAACATCCCTTAGCCCCGTGCCCAGATATTTTAATTACACCATAGTATTCTGTCGCACAATATACAGAAACCAAAGTGGTTTAAATTCTAATTTTTTAGACAGTAGAGTTGGATGTTTTTGTTGATTAGGGGCATGCGCGAAATATGAGCAAGACTGGTAATCAGTAATAGCAAGATTGGCTAGGTTTGTATTACATTGAGAACACCGGTGTCCATATCTCGTTATAAGATACAGAAGCTATCGGCTTAAGAGGAAGTGCAGGCACATGCAGGTGGCCGAGGTTGCCAACGATGTTATGCTAAGTGTACGCCAAACCTACCAGTACATTCTTCATCAATAAGTTGCTGTCGTGGACTGGTACAATGGCAACGGTATGCTCCAGGGAAGTTGACACATTCTTGACCTTGACCTGAACATTTTCGCGATGCTCCAACACATTCGTTTATGTCTGCAAAGAAAGATATGGAAAATCCAATAGACCTTTTCGGTAATTACGTCACAACATTATCATTTAAATATGGAACCACCTTAATTAAATCAGATGGATTTCAAGTTTTACTCTGACAAGCCACGTGCAAAGATACAAAACTTTCTTCTTCAACACATGCACGAAAAAGAATTTTTCATTTTGACAAATAAGTATGGAAATAAGTCATAACTCGAAAACAAGGCTCGCGGTCTTATGGCTTATTTCCACATTTATTGGTGAAAATAAAAAAAAACTCATGCATGTGTTGAAGAGGAAGTTTTTGCATCTTTGCACGTGGCTCGTGAGAGTAAAACTTGAAATCCATTTCATTTAAGGTGGTTCTAAATCTAAAACGTTGTGACGTTAAAATGTTGGGCTGTAATTACCGAAAAGAACTATTAGCCTAATATTTTAAAAAAGCAGAATGCATCATCACTACAATTCTTGATAACAAAATGAAATATTTCCTACTAAGAGTTTGAGCAGCTTCAAAACAATCCTGGGCCCCAGTTGTTTAATAAAAACCGGTTAACGCTAACGCAGCTTGAGTTAAATTTAACCTATTTTGGAAACGTCCCCCTGCACATAAACTGAAGGCGTCCGATGGATTTTGATCCTAGGATTTTGGATCTTAGGATTTTTGATAAGAATGCAGTGAGTGCAATTAAGTCTATACTGAACAACCAAGGACGACGGTTGTAATTATATACATTCTCGTTTACATATCATAGGAACAATAGCATAGAAAATAAATCACTCGAGAATAGGTCGAATATATGAATATACATTGACCGCGCAATTAAGCTTCTAGTTACGGCTCTGTATTCAAGATGATCAACGAACGGGATAGTTGCAACCACTGGGGTTGCAAAGTTGTATTATCAAATGCATACCTTTACACAGAATTCCATTTCCTGTATAACCTTCATTGCAGGTACAAGTGAACGACCCATTGGTATTACTGCACGTTGCCTGACTGTGACAGGTGTGATTCCCAAGTCTGCATTCATCAACATCTTCAAAGGTAATAATGATTGAATATTTAACGAGGGAGCTGGTTTTCTTTAATGATTAACTGTTAACGGGTTATTAATAATCTTGCTGAGCAGTTTATAATTATTATAGTTATAGGTGTGCCAAAGCAACAGTGTTGTTAGTGTTGTTCGCATTTCGATTCCAGAAATTTCGATTTTAAATTTAGACCAAAACTATAACAAAATAGTAATGCAAAGCCCATACCTTTGCATGTAGTACCATTTCCTGTATAACCGTCCTTGCAGGTACAAATGAACGAACCGGTGGTATTACTGCACCTTGCCTTCCTGTGGCAATTGTGAGTCCCAAGTGCGCATTCGTTAACATCTTGAAAAGTAACATAATTGAAGATTAAACGACAACACTGTTTAATAACTCGATGTGCATATTATGTTCATAATTTTAGCAGTGACAAATTTCACTGTCGTAAATATTAGTGTTGCTTTGAAAATCTCATCAGTGACAATTAATTATGAGTTCAAAGTTTGCATTCGTCAACATCTTCTAAAGTAACAAAGATTGAATATTTAATGCGCGTTCATACAGTAACGTTTAAATAGACTGTAGAAGTTATAATCCCTCTTTTTATAAAATAAAAATGTATTTTATGAAAAACAAAAATAGTAATGGAAAGCACATACCTTCGCACGTGGTTCCGTTTCCTGTATACCCTTCATTGCAGGTACAAGTGAACGACCCATTGGTGTTTTTACACGTTGCTTGATTGTCACAGTTGTCAGTGTCACGTGCGCACTCATCAACATCTTTAAAGGTAATAAATCATGAATATTTGGCGGGAATAAAATTGAATATTTAACGAAGGAGCTGGTTTTCTTTAATGATTAACTGTTAACGGGTTATTAATAATCTTGCTGAGCAGTTTATAATTTTTATAGTCATAAGTGTTCCAAAGCAGCAGTGTTGTTAGTGTTATTCGCATTTCGATTCCAGAGATTTAGATTTTAAATTTAGACCAAAACTATAACAAAATAGTAATGCAAAGCACATACCTTCGCATGTAGTACCATTTCCTGTATAACCGTCCTTGCAGGTACAAATGAACGAACCGGTGGTATTACTGCACCTTGCCTTCCTGTGGCAATTGTGAGTCCCAAGTGCGCATTCGTTAACATCTTGAAAAGTAACATAATTGAAGATTAAACGACAACACTGTTTAATAACTCGATGTGCATATTATGTTCATAATTTTAGCAGTGACAAATTTCACTGTCGTAAATATTAGTGTTGCTTTGAAAATCTCATCAGTGACAATTAATTATGAGTTCAAAGTTTGCATTCGTCAACATCTTCTAAAGTAACAAAGATTGAATATTTAATGCGCGTTCATACAGTAACGTTTAAATAGACTGTAGAAGTTATAATCCCTCTTTTTATAAAATAAAAATGTATTTTATGAAAAACAAAAATAGTAATGGAAAGCACATACCTTCGCACGTGGTTCCGTTTCCTGTATACCCTTCATTGCAGGTACAAGTGAACGACCCATTGGTGTTTTTACACGTTGCTTGATTGTCACAGTTGTCAGTGTCACGTGCGCACTCATCAACATCTTTAAAGGTAATAAATCATGAATATTTGGCGGGAATAAAATTGAATATTTAACGAAGGAGCTTGTTTTCTTTAATGATTAACTGTTAACGGGTTATTAATAATCTTGCTGAGCAGTTTATAATTTTTATAGTCATAAGTGTTCCAAAGCAGCAGTGTTGTTAGTGTTATTCGCATTTCGATTCCAGAGATTTAGATTTTAAATTTAGACCAAAACTATAACAAAATAGTAATGCAAAGCACATACCTTCGCATGTAGTACCATTTCCTGTATAACCGTCATTACAGGTACAAATGAACGAACCGATGGTATTACGGCACGTTGCCTTACTGTCGCAATTATGAGTCCGAAGGGTGCATTCGTCAACATCTTGAAAGGTAACATAATTAAAGATTAAATGACCGACACTGTTCAATAACTCGATGTGCATATTATGTTCATAATAATATACATGAAAATATTTCTTGACTGTGATTGGTCGATTTCAGTGCAATTAATCCGAACAGCAGTGCAAAAATCTGTAACAACAGTGCAAAAATCTGTAACAACAGTGCAAAAATTTGTAACAGACCAATCTGATTGGCTGTCATAAATATATCAGCCAATCAAATTTGAGCTACGTTTTGGCGGGAAATATATGCTTGCCCCAAACAAAACAAACCAAGATGGCAACGGAAATCAAGCACGGAAATTTGGATTTTCGCGACTTTTTAACGTTAAAACAATGGTTTCACAACAAAATATTTAAGAAATAATTATAACGTCGCTAAAGGAAATATTCAATATAAGGGAAAGATCGATCAACAAAATGTACATGGGGACAAGAAATACAAGAAATACTCGTGTACTAAGTGTGTTTGTCTCGAACATTTTCATGTATATTATTAACAAGTAATAGTATGGTTTCTCGTGCAATTTGGAAAAAAGAATACACTCGTGAGTTTTCCAAAGCCCTAAAATAGCACTCGTCCTTCGGACTCGTGCTATTTTGAGTCTTTGAAAAACTCACTCGTGCATGTTTTTTCCAACTTGCACTCGAAACCATACTATTACCTATACTAATTATAGCAGTGTCAAATTTCACTGTCATAATTATTAGTGTTGCTTTGAAAATCTCATCAGTGGCGATTAATTATGAGTTAAAAGTTTGCATTCGTCAGCATTTTCTAAGGTTACAAAGATTGAATATTTAATGCACCCTCATAATTATAGTAACGTCCAAATAGACTGTAGAAGTTATAATCCCTCTTTTTATGAAATAAAAATGTATTTTATGACAAACCAAACAGTAATGGAAAGCACATACCTTCGCACGCAGTTCCGTTTCCTGTATACCCTTCATTGCAGAGACAAGTGAACGACCCATTGGTGTTTTTACACGTTGCTTGATTGTCACAGTTGTCCTTCCCAAGTGCGCATTCATCAACATCTTTAAAGGTAATAAATCATGAATATTTGGCGAAGAAGACGGGCAGTTTCAATGAATGCGCACATTCGGTTCAGAGTATTATTTTCGAGCTGCGATTACTAATTGGAGAGCGAATGAAAAATATTGGAGAAATAAGAAGGACTGAAGAAATATTCCAGAATATATTATATCATAAAATCATCTATAGAATTTCATTCGTAATTTGCATCGCATGAAGTAGCGCACGCATCCATATTTATGTAGCAAACAGGAAACACTTATGTATAAGCTATATACCATGCAGGTTGGTAAGTCTCGATTTCGCTCCATGCAAACAACATTTTTGGAAAAAATTCTTTAAAACCAATTAAATACCTTTCCAAAAACAACTTAGAATGGACACGATTTGCCCTTGATAATTCAAGAATACTTTTTTACGGTTCATTGCCATTTTATGTCTTTTAACATAAGCACAATAATGCATTTCCTTTAAATTTAGGATTTTAGCAATAGATTTTTACTTTGTCGCAAATCTGCATTATAAACAATAAAAATGCACAATTTTGAGACAAATAGATATCAAACGTGTTTATGCTTACCAATACAGCTTGTGTTGTTTTTTTCATATCCAGAAAGACAAATACATTCATAACTTGTGTTTGTGTTCCTACATAACGCGTTGTTACCACAATCAGGAGTATGGATACTATTCTGTGGATTGCATTCGTCATAATCTGGGAGGAAAAATCCCATTTAAAGAAGAAAATGGCGGAAAGTTTTTTGAAAACAAACTAAACATCCCTGGAGAAAATAAAAAAGCCAGAAAGGTAAACAAAAAATCGCAACAAAGCTACCAAAGTTGTACGATTTTCTTATGACAGTAATAAACAAGTAATGTTGCTCGTACAATTGCGGATTAACTCTCCCCGACGACTAGTCCTATTTTTGCAAAATTTTTAAATATCACTCGTATTTTAATCCCGCGAATTGTAGTCGCCATCACACGCTCGTACTAATTAATAATAGTAAAAAACCTTAATGAAAAACTATTTTGCGCCTAATCCATAATTTGTCTGCTTATTTTTTGCTTAGCAAGCGCAAGCTTAATTCACAATGGCTTGGCGGCGAGTATTGTAAATAAATATTGGCCGATATTCTTAAGATAAGCTATTTTCTCTGCCTGGACACCAAGTTGAGCAAATAATGAGCGGAATCCCTTCACCAGTGTAAAACTTTTACATGCACGCATGTGCTTATTCTGTTGTGAATATAACATGTCCCTTTTGGTCATGGTTTTTAAACTAGGAATCCATGCATATAGATAGTGCAACGTTCTAATACCTGAGCAACGTGTCGTCTGGCCCATAATAACAGAATCAGGGTTTTAACTTCTGCCAGTAAAAATCTAAAGAACCCCGTTTAACAAAAACTGACCTGATGGCTGATTTAAGCAGAAAGTTCATTTTCAATAATTCGATTGCTCTTAAAATTATCGTGAAACTTGAACGCTTCATTTACCAGGCTAGATTACAATTGTAATTTCACATAATTTCGTTGGTTGTAAAGTGCCAAAGATACCAATGAGATGGTATTTAGATGCCTGTATGTACCTGGACTGTGAAAATTTACTCTTAAAGTGTTCGCTTGGAAAAATCACAATCACTGAATCCAAGACAATCAAATGTACGTTAGGCGCAATGTTGTCATTATTCAATTGTATTTTAGTTGCTCATGCAAAGTGGCCGTTCCACTCACCACAACACTAAAACAATATAAGCAGGGACCCTGGAACGATGCGAGGTGGCAAAGGGGACGGATTTTGGTAAAAAAAGCACTCCTGTAGCAATACATAATAAACGAAATATAGAATGTTTGCAAAGCATTGTTTGACCCATTGAACCTCGTGTCATTATGTTTAGACGATTGTGATATTCTTCATACTCGTTCGTGAAACTTCTACTTAAGCTTGAAGCTCTGTTCACACGATCCAATTTTGTTGGATCCAATTTACTTCTGATAGTCGTTTAATAGTTTGTTCAGTTGACTTGCAGTGAATATGGGCAGCAAATACACTGAAGCCAATTCAGTATTGCTTCATCGATAATAGGCTACATCCCATACGTCAAAAGTGAATTGGATCGAACAAAATTGGGTCGTGTGAGGGCACCTTAGCCCCAATTGCCGGGCTGGTAAGGGGGGAGGGAAACTCAGTTGCCTTTGCAAATTTCTTTTTGAATTTACATCAGCCATATGAAATTATGTATCATGTTCATCTTACTAATTGCTTCAACCTTATTACATCATTCTATAGAAACGCAATATCTTGTAATTTAAAACCATATTAGAAAGATTATATTATGACATTCTCGAGTTTTTTTCTTAACTTGAGCCTGCCTGACTGCCGCCCGCTATTAATCTTAATACTTTTACATGCACAAACGCCTCTGCGGACGAGGGTAGTTGTTTGTTACTGGAAAGTCTTTTAAGACAATAAAAATTCTGCTATTGAACGAGCTGGTGTGTCACTCGGCAACCCATTTAGCAATGCTTTTTATATGTTAGCGAAAATATTGGATAAACGTTAATATAATTATTTGGAAGTTAAATACCTTTCACACTAAATTGGTCTTTCACTTCAGTGAGATTTGTGCTCTTGCTGATTTGGAAATCTGCTCCAAGAAATGTGCCGTTTTGCGTTACATTCATTGACTCGACTAACTCTTCTTGAATATTTTCATTGTTTATTCCAGCGGAATCATTGAATGTTGCAACGTAATCAAAACCAAGAGATCCTTGGCTGAAATCGTAAAAAAGAGAAATTAGACTTTACTAGATATATAATGCCAGATTCGTGTCTTAACGTTTACCGCCAGAAACTTTGTTCCTTACAAATGATACTTTGAAACTCGTGATCTTTTCGCCATTTGCGAAAGTATATTTTGGCGTTGCAAACCTATATAGCTGACCTGACGATTTAGTTATACTATAAAAATTTTATCTTATTATATCATTATTCATTTTTTTAGATATTCATTAATTGCTTTCACAGTCAATCATCACCAAAATATCTTCGATTGATATACGGTGTCTCAAAACAGTGACGGATCAAGGGCAAGTCAGAATAATGGTGGATTTCTACTTATAGAGGAAATCCGTTCAAAAAACAGTCTCAAAAAAACTCAAAATTGAAATCACAAAATGTAATAGTTAGAGTTTGAATACCTACCCACAAAATTAATGACCTTTAATAACCACATAATTATAATTATACAATATTATACAATATACATCAAATTTTAACAGCAGCCCGGTGATTTCAAAATTTTGTGTTTTTTTTGTGACACCTTTACACCTTCTAGCTACGGCCGTGAACAAAGAGTTGAGGAAAATTTCAAAGGCTGTTAAAACTTACAATAGTCGTAAAATGATGATTGACTGAAAGGTAAAACGTAGCCTCGGTGTTCTCGTGTAGAGGTTCGTAAGCTATAGAAAGACAAAATATAAACTATTATAGATAATTATGCATATACTAATTATATGTTTGTATTCTTGCATTCTTATGCACATATTAATAACATTCTTGATATTTTGCATGGGTAATCAATACATATGATGAATCATCAATTTGCTTTCGGTCGGTTACCCCGGGGCTTATGTAGTTCAATGGTGAATATTGCACTGACACGGGCCCGGGTAAAAGATCGAAAGCTCTGCTTATATGGTGTTGTTCACAAATTGACGATTTTAGTAAAAAAAACTTTTTAGTATTTTTTTTAAAAAAGGAAGTCTCTCATATGTAGCTATTAAACATAATATTTCGTTGTTCATGCATGACGTCGGTTCTTCTATCGCTGAAGATTTTAACATCCTTTACAGGAAATTTTAATTGGTATAAACGCGTTGCGAGGACCAAACTTATAGGTATACCTCCAACACTGTAAACCTTATAATCGATTACTTACAATCGTGGTTTAAATATTGTGTTATTTCGAAAAAGTAAGGCTAATGATCCGAATTCAGAACACTTGAAGTGTTCGACATGAAGTGTTCAGACGCAATTTCCATTGACCAAATTTATCTCAATTCCTTATTGAAACTGAAAATGTATATGAGTGTTGATGAATGGAATAAAAAAACAAAAATATCGAAGCAAAAAACACATGAGCGATTCATGAATATTTATGAGAATGTCGTAGTTGTACATACCTCAATGATTAACACTTGAGTAATTTTAAAGTACTCTAAACTTTGTGGATCATTATAGGCAGGGATGTAGACGCGATTTATAATCACAAATTGACCTTCGACAGAGGCCTGAATATCTAAGTAGAAAAGAGGACGCATGAGAGTTGTTGTTTGATCGTTCAAGTGGGGTAGGACAGTCATGTACTGTAAAATTTTAATTGTATAATGTTATTAATGTAATGTTAAAATTACGGCGTGCTAATTGGCCGATTTATTTCAGTAATGATACATTTCGTTGATTATTACATTTTGTAATCATCGGCAAATACTGTATTATCATTGGCTAAGAGAAGTGGGATTCGAGCGGCTCGTCCAACTTTGGTAAAATTTTCAAACATTACTCCTACTATTAATCCCGAATTGCACTCGCGGTGGCATGATTTTAATTGCACATTTTGCAATGTGTAATTAGACTCTTGCCAATAAAAGATATATTATATTTAATAAAAAACATTGCAGTATTATATACAACTAGCCAATCGGCATTCAGGATACAAAGTAAGAAAAACAAAATGAAAAAATGGCGCGTTATTTTCACAAAAAAACTAAACAGTCCTGTAGTTCATAAGAGAGGCGAAAATATTAGAGAAAGTAGAAAATGTTGGATAAAAATCGACCGAAATGATATACCTACATCAGGTAGTAATAAGTTATACAGGTATTGTAAAATTAACGTTTTGTTTTCCAATATAAGATCGTTTCGTTGCCATAATGTATCTATATACACTTTGATCGGCAACATCCCTTAAGGCGGACTTCTATTCAGTGCAAAATGTCGCGTGATACACAATTCAGCTCAATTTTCAATCCTGATACACAAAGCACGCGAAATTTAAAACAAAAATTCAAAATGGCTGCCATTACAGACGGATTGTATTCATTGAACTGCAGGTAAACTGGAACGCTATTATGAGCTGAAATACTTGACGCCAGATGTTGGGCTGGGTGTAAAATTAAAGCTATTGAAAAGTTATATTTCGAAATTTAAAGATTTAAACTACAAAGGAAATATTAAAAAAAAACAATTACCAACCGCCAAAAATCGAGAAATTTTTAAATATTTTTTAGATAATTATTTCCCTTTAAGATTACCTCTCGAAATTTCTACACGAAATATAACTTTTTAATAGCTTTAATTTCGTATACGGCTAAAGGTTTGGCGTTAAGTATTTCATCTCATAACTCAGATTATTCGTATTCGCTTGATTTCAATATCAAAAAGCTGAAGATAAATTATCTTCAATGAACGTGGAATATTTTCAAGCGGTCCAGACATTTCTGACGCTTGTAAACTGAAAGGATCAGAAAATTTGCGATCGATCTTTCAGGTCAAGCTTAACTTTGTGGAAATCAAACATTGGTTGAAAGCTTCATTTTTATAGGGCTGACTTTGCAAACAACAACAAATTTGCCTTTTGGTAGTTCGTTGCTGTTAACCCTGTGTTTAGGAAAAAGTTTCTCAAGTTATACACATTCAAGGTTACATCTGTTATCGTCGTGAAATCCATTGTTTGGCTTGTAATATTTATTGTTTAGAATGTTTTGCTTGTCCGAACTTTTTCCCGCACTGCAAATTAGCCAATCAAATCTTTCCACGCAAAACCAACGCGCCGCGTGTGGAAAGGTCTATTAGAAAAGCGATCGCAAAAAGTCGATCGCGTGACATTTTGTACCCAATGGAAATACTCCTTTAACCACGTGACGGAACGCGAGGTACTAATTCTGCCCAGATATTTTAACTACACCCGGGTATTGTGTCGCACAATATACAGAACCAAAAGTTGTTTAAATTCTAATTTTATGAACAGTGTATGGTTGACTTTAGAGGGTCTAGTTGGTCGTTTTTGTTGATTAGGCGCATGCGCGAAATATGAACCAGACTGGTAATCAATCACACCCATATTGGTTATTTTTGTATTACATTCAAAGCACCGGTGTCCATATCCCGTTATAAGGTAATGAGGAATTGCAGGCACATGGAAGTGGCCGAGGTTGCCAACGATGTTATGCTTCATGTACGCGAGACCTACCAGTACATTCTCCATCAATAATTTGCTGTCTTGGACTAATACAATTACAACGGTATGCTCCAGGAAAGTTGAAACATTCTTGACCTTGACCTGAACATTTTCGCGGTGCTGCAACACATTCGTTTATGTCTGCAAAGAAAGATATCGAAAATCCAATAGACCTTTTCGTAATTACGTCACAACATTATCGTTTTAAATTTAGAACCACCTTAATTAAATCAGATGGATTTAAATACTCTCACGAGTCAGGTGCAAAGATACAAAACATTCTTCCTCAACACATGCACGAAAAAGAATTTGAAAGGTTTAACCAGATCATGACATCAAAATCGTTTTGGATAATTTCATGCATGATTTAGTTGTGAAGCAAACACTATATATGCGAAAAAAGAAACAAGCAATTTATTCTTAAAGTGATGAGGTTTGCCTGAAAAATGCTTTACTTTCAAATCGACAAACTAATGCGGCATTTTCAAGAGTATACAATGCAAGACTAGACTGTGCAAAGGCGTGGTCATAACTATGGTTCCTGATAAATAAAAGTTACATGAAGCTTTTAATACCCGGTAAATTCAAGCGTATTTATTAAAAGCGTATTTATAGCCGGTGGATTAATGCTCCGTAAATTGAAGACGGTGCCACCAGGATTCACAAATGATCAGCAGCCAACGCGAGCAATGGTCGCAGTAGCATTAGCAAAGTTGCAATGAAAAATACCTTCGCATGTAGCTCCATTTCCTGTATAACCTTCATTGCAGGTACAAGTGAACCAACCAATGGTGTTTTTACACGTTGCTTGGCTGTGACAATTATGCGTTCTAAGTATGCATTCGTCCACATCTTCAAAGGTAATAAATCATGAATATTAACATTCGAGTTGTTTTTTTATTGTATTTTCATATACTAAAGTCCAATTAGACTGTTTATCTATAATTGTCACTTTATGAAGTATGAATGCCTTTTATGATTAACTATTAATGGTTATTATATTGCTGAGCAGTTATAGTATAATTATAGGTGTGCCAAAGACAGTTTTGCATGCCTGTTAGTCGTCTTGATGGGTTTATTAGCCTTTAAAGACCTGGGGTCAACTCGGTTAAACAAAAGAAAATTGATTTGCAATTCCCTATTTGAGGTCTTGTCCAGTAACTTTAAAGGTTCATAAATCCATCAAGATTTTTCTATAACAAAACGTATTGTATCTTTTTTATAATGCCTTAAACGTTTTACATATTCAAAATCCACAAAATGTTATAGACACTTTAAGCGATCGAGTTGGTTTTCTTTAAATAATAACGTCCAATTAGATATAAGTCATTATTGTCACTTTCAGTGAAGTATAAATGTCGTTTATGATTAACTGTGAACATTTTAAGCGGAAATAAATAAGGAATAATTATCAGGAAATATTGTTGCAAATAAATTATCTGAAATAAATGTTGATGACTTGATAAATATAATGTAAATTTGTTGGCAAACTGCGTTTAGACAATAGATGAGCAACGAACGGGTGCAATTGTTGTGGGAGCGGTTGCAAAGTTGTATTGTTAATTGCATACCTTCACACATGGTTCCATTTCCTGTATAACCTTCATTGCAGGTACAATTGAACGACCCAGTGGTATTACTGCACGTTGCCTGACTGTGACAATTATGAGCCCCAACTGTGCATTCGTCAACATCTTGAAAGGCAATAAAGATTGAATATTAAACGACCGAGTTGGTTTTCCTTAATGCACGTGCGTTCATATAATAACGTCCAGTTAGACATTATAATTAATTTATAATTGTCACTTTATGAAGTATAAATGCTTTTTATGATTAACTATTAATGGTTATTATCTTGCTGAGCAGTTTATAGTATAATTATAGGTGTGCCAAAGACAGTCTTGCATGCCTGTTCGTGGTCTCGTCCGATTCCAGAATTTTAGATTTTAAATTTAGAGCAAAATTATGACGAAATTTTAATGAAAACTACGTACCTTTGCACGTGGTTCCATCTCCTGTAAAACCTTCATGGCAGGTACAATTGAACGAGCCAGCGGTGTTTTTACACGTTGCTTGGCTGTGACAATTATGCGTATTAAGTGTGCATTCGTCCACATCTTCAAAGGTAATAAATCATGAATATTAAACATAGTACGAGTTGATTTTCTTTAATGAATGTTATATAATAACGTCCATTTAGACTGTAGTTATAATTGTTACTTTTAATGAAGTATAAATGCCTCTTATGATTAACTTTTAACATCTAAACGTAAATAGACAATGAATAATCTATGCAAAAACCTCGGTCTAAAATTTCACAGCACAGATTGAACAAGCGAGCTCAATAATCTGTTTATTATACGGCTGAACTGGTCCTGGTACGGAATATACGGACCACGGTCCGGATATGGGTTTTACGGAACGCTCGTCAACCAATCAGAATGGACGATTTTTAACAGCCAAATAATAAATTATGAATATTAAACTGCCCATACCATTGTTGTAGATTTTGAATACATCAAAAGTTCAAGTTATTTCAAAAAACATTGCAATACATTTTGTTTTAATTGAAAAAAATTGTCTTGATGGATTTATTAAAGTGCCTATATCACTTGTGCATGGGATCTTTACGGATTTGAATAGAGCTTGAAAAATTCGTTTATAAGTTCTACAACCCTTTTTAATATAATTAAATAGTTTCGGAAATATTCTTATCTAAACATGACGATTTGCCTAAATTTCCGTCGTAGTCTGGGGCCTGGGACTCAGGAACCGAGTTCTTGTCAAAAATAATATAATCAATTATAATTTTACTTTGATCTTCCAATAGCGTAAATATTTTGGGAAAAACTCGCCCAGTTGCTACAGCCATACACAACGCACCGTTCTCGCATTTTTTTCTTGAAAAGCGCAAACTATATCGCCAGTGAAACTCTTCATGTTGACATTATAAAAGACGGCGTGTTTGCAAATCATTTCTGAGTCCCAGTCCCCCCAACCGACATATTCTCGAAACTATTTAATTATATCAAAAAGGGTGGTAGAACTTATAAAGTAATTTTTAAAGCTCTATACAATTCCGTAAAGATCCCGCAAGTGATATAGGCACTTTAACCCTTACATTTGCCGGATGTGGGTTCAAATCGATGAAACAAAAGAAAACTGATTTGCAATTCCTGATTTGAGGTCATGTCCGGTTAACTTTTACGGCTAATAAATCCATCAAGATTTTTCTATGACAAAATGTATTGTATTTTTTTATAATGCCTTAAAATATTTATATATTCAAAATCCACAACATGCATGGTATATGCACTTTAAGCAATCAAAGTTGTTTTTTTTTTAAATAGTAACGTCCAATTAGACTGTATATATAAGTCATTATTGTCACTTTCAGTGAAGTATAAATGTCTTTTATGATTAACTGTTATCATAAATACAGTAAATGTTGACGACTTGCATACATATAATTTAAATTTGTTGGCAAACCGCGTTTAGACAATAGATGAGCAACGAACGGGTGCAATTGCATGTTGTGGGAGCGGTTGCAAAGTTGTATTGTTAATTGCATACCTTCACACATGGTTCCATTTCCTGAATAACCTTCATTGCAGGTACAATTGAACGACCCAGTGGTATTACTGCACGTTGCCTGACTGTGACAATTATGAGCTCCAACTGTGCATTCGTTAATATCTTCAAAGGCAATAAAGATTGAATATTAAACGACTGAGTTGGTTTACCTTAATGCACGTGCGTTCATATAATAACGTCCAGTTAGACATTATAATTAATTTATAATTGTCACTTTATGAAGTATAAATGCTTTTTATGATTAACTATCAATGGTTATTATCTTGCTGAGCAGTTTATAGTATAATTATAGGTGTGCCAAAGACAGTCTTGCATGCCTGTTCGTGGTCTCGTCCGATTCCAGAATTTTAGATTTTAAATTTAGAGCAAAATTATGACGAAATTTTAATGAAAACTACGTACCTTTGCACGTGGTTCCATCTCCTGTAAAACCTTCATGGCAGGTACAATTGAACGAGCCAGCGGTGTTTTTACACGTTGCTTGGCTGTGACAATTATGCGTATTAAGTGTGCATTCGTCCACATCTTCAAAGGTAATAAATCATGAATATTAAACATAGTACGAGTTGATTTTCTTTAATGAATGTTTATATAATAACGTCCATTTAGACTGTAGTTATAATTGTTACTTTTAATGAAGTATAAATGCCTCTTATGATTAACTTTTAACATCTTAAACGTAAATAGACAATGAATAATCTATGCAAAAACCTCGGTCTAAAATTTCACAGCACAGATTGAACAAGCGAGCTCAATAATCTGTTTATTATACGGCTGAACTGGTCCTGGTACGGAATATACGGACCACGGTCCGGATATGGGTTTTACGGAACGCTCGTCAACCAATCAGAATGGACGATTTTTAACAGCCAAATAATAAATTATGAATATTAAACTGCCCATACCATTGTTGTAGATTTTGAATACATCAAAAGTTCAAGTTATTTCAAAAAACATTGCAATACATTTTGTTTTAATTGAAAAAAATTGTCTTGATGGATTTATTAAAGTGCCTATATCACTTGTGCATGGGATCTTTACGGATTTGAATAGAGCTTGAAAAATTCGTTTATAAGTTCTACAACCCTTTTTAATATAATTAAATAGTTTCGGAAATATTCTTATCTAAACATGACGATTTGCCTAAATTTCCGTCGTAGTCTGGGGCCTGGGACTCAGGAACCGAGTTCTTGTCAAAAATAATATAATCAATTATAATTTTACTTTGATCTTCCAATAGCGTAAATATTTTGGGAAAAACTCGCCCAGTTGCTACAGCCATACACAACGCACCGTTCTCGCATTTTTTTCTTGAAAAGCGCAAACTATATCGCCAGTGAAACTCTTCATGTTGACATTATAAAAGACGGCGTGTTTGCAAATCATTTCTGAGTCCCAGTCCCCCCAACCGACATATTCTCGAAACTATTTAATTATATCAAAAAGGGTGGTAGAACTTATAAAGTAATTTTTAAAGCTCTATACAATTCCGTAAAGATCCCGCAAGTGATATAGGCACTTTAACCCTTACATTTGCCGGATGTGGGTTCAAATCGATGAAACAAAAGAAAACTGATTTGCAATTCCTGATTTGAGGTCATGTCCGGTTAACTTTTACGGCTAATAAATCCATCAAGATTTTTCTATGACAAAATGTATTGTATTTTTTTTATAATGCCTTAAACTATTTATATATTGAAAATCCACAACATGCATGGTATATGCACTTTAAGCAATCAAAGTTGTTTTTTTTAAATAGTAACGTCCAATTAGACTGTATAAGTCGTTATTGTCACTTTCAGTGAAGTATAAATGTCTTTTATGATTAACTGTTAATATTTTAAACGGAAATACAGTAAATGTTGACGACTTGCACACATATAATTTAAATTTGTTGGCAAACCGCGTTTAGACAATAGATGAGCAACGAACGGGTGCAATTGCATGTTGTGGGAGCGGTTGCAAAGTTGTATTGTTAATTGCATACCTTCACACATGGTTCCATTTCCTTTATAACCTTTATTGCAGGTACAATTGAACGACCCAGTGGTATTACTGCAAGTTGCCTGACTGTGACAATTATGAGTCCCAAGTGTGCATTCGTCAACATCTTCAACGGCAATAAAGATTGAATATTAAACGACCGAGTTAGTTTACCTTAATTCACGTGCGTTCATATAATAACGTCCAATTAGACATTATAATTAATTTATAATTGTAACTTTTTGAAGTATAAATGCTTTTTATGATTAACTATTAATGGTTATTATCTTGCTGAGCAGTTTTTGTATAATTATAGGTGTGCCAAAGACAGTGTTGCAAACCTGTTAGTGGTCTCGGCCGATTCCAGAATTTTAGATTTTGAATTTAGAGAAAAATTATGACGAAATTGTAATGCAAACTACGTACCTTTGCACGTGGTTCCATCTCCTGTATAACCTTCATTACAGGTACAATTGAACGAACCAGCGGTGTTTTTACACGTTGCTTGGCTGTGACAATTATGCGTTTTAAGTGTGCATTCGTCCACATCTTCAAAGGTAATAAATCATGAATATTAAACAACCGAGTTGGTTTTCTTGAATGCATGTTTATATAATAACGTCCAATTAGGCTGTAGTTATAAATGTTACTTTTAGAGAAGTATAAATGCCTCTCACGATTAAGTTTCAACATCTTAAACGTAAATAGTCAATGAATATTCTATGCAAAAACCTCGGTCTGAACTTTGACAGCACACATTGAACAAGCGAGCTCAATAATCTGTTTATTATATGGCTGAACTAGTCCTGGTACGGAATATACGGACCACGGTCCGGATATGGGTTTTACGGAACGCTCGTCAACCAATCAGAATGGATGATTTTTAACAGCCAAATAATAAATTATGAATATTAAATTGCCCATACCATTGTTGTAGATTTTGAATACATCAAAAGTTCAAATTATTTTAAAAAACTTTGCAATACATTTTGTTATTTTTGAAAAATTTTGTCTTGATGGATTTATTGGCCGGGTGAAACAATGCAAAAGAAAACTGATTTGGAAACCCCGATTTGAGGTCATATCCTGTTAACTTTTACGGCTAATAAATCCATCAAGATTTTTCTATAACAAAATATATTGTATTTTTTTTTATAATTCCTTAAACTATTTATATATTCAAAATCCACAACATGGTATATGCACTTTAGGCGATCAAAGTTGGTTTTCTTTAAACAAGTACGATCGTACTATAGGGACCAGGAACTGCGTAACCGAGTTTAATTTCTGAACTGCATCGTATTTATAACAATGGAGAGGACAATGTATTTCTAATCGTTTCCGTTTACTTATACAGGGTGTCCCAAAAAAACGAAAACTATTGAAATCACTCATTGTTAAAATTTGAATGCCGTGTGCACGAATTTTAGCCGATGGGGATTTAATGCAACTCAGTAAAATGCTAAATGCTTTGTCTTGCTAGAGAAAGGGGACATATCGAAGGTCATGGTGATTGAGATGCACATTTCAGTATTGTTGATAAATATCATTTTTGCGTACGAGCAAATTTTACTGCATCATATGCATGCATAAAAATGCTTATGGAAAACATTTACACACTTGTGGGTCCCAACAGAGTGCTTAGGCATTCAAACTCTAACAATTACATTGTTTTAGGGGATTTCAATAGTTTTCGGTTTTTTGGGGACACCCTGTACAGGGTGTCCCAAAAAAAGTCCCCTCTATTGAAATCAAGCCTTTGTTAGAATCTGATTGCCTTAATATTATGATAAACCCAATTGAAAGCAAAACGCTTTATTTGAATGCCTCAACCTAATAACTATGCTATTTACACCCTATTGCGTTGATCATGCATTCAAATTCCAACAAAAGCTTCATTTCAATAGCGGGGACTTTTTTTTGGGACACCCTGTATATAGGCTGAATATTAATGATATGTATATATTATTTGCTGCAAATATATCAAGAATTGCTTGTAACTTGCTTCAAAGGTCAAAAGTAAAAATTCGAACTCCGTCAATCGATGCGGAATAATGCTTAGAATAATGCTTAGAATAATTGTGCCAAGTTTCATTCCGATCAAACAAGTAATGAAAGAGCCTTAGGGTTTTTTTAAAGAGCGTCGCCCCCTAACAACAACAACAACAACAACAACAACAACAACAACAACAACAACAACAACAACAACAACAACAACAACAACAACAACAACAACAACAACAAAAACAACAACAACAACAACAACAACAACAACAAGATTAGCAGCGGTTAGGGACCAGTTTCTGGTCCAATAATAACGTCCAATTAGACTGTATAAGTCATTATTGTCACTTTCAGTGAAGTATAAATGTCTTTTATGATTAACTGTTAATATTTTAAACGCAAATAAATGTTGACTACTTTCATATACATATAATGTAAATTTGTTGGCAAACAGCGTTTAGACAAAAGATGAGCAACGAACGGGTCCAATTGTTGTGGGAGCGGTTGTAAAGTTGTATTGTTAATTGCATACCTTCACACATGGTTCCATTTCCTGTATAACCTTTATTGCAGGTACAATTGAACGACCCAGTGGTATTACTGCAAGTTGCCTGACTGTGACAATTATGAGTCCCAAGTGAGCATTCGTCAACATCTTCAAAGGCAATAAAGATTGAATATTAAACAACTGAGTTGGTTTTCCTTAATGCACGTGTGTTTATATGATAACGTGCAATTAGACTGTAACTATAACTTATTTATAATTGTCTCTTTTTGAAGTATAAATGCTTTTTATGATTAACTATTAATGGTTATTTTCTTGCTGAGCAGTTTATAGTATAATTATAGGTGTGCCAAAGACAGTCTTGCATGCCTGTTAGTGGTCTCGTCCGATTCCAGAATTTAGATTTTAAACTTAGAGCAAAATTATAACAAAATTGTAATGCAAACTACGTACCTTTGCACGTGGTTCCATCTCCTGTATAACCTTCATTACAGGTACAAGTGAACGAGCCAGTGGTGTTTTTACACGTTGCGTGATTGTCACAATTGTCACTACCAAGAGCGCACTCATCAACATCTTTAAAGGTAATAAATGATGAATTTTAAACCACCGAGTCGTCTTTTTTAGAGATACGTGCACATAATATAGTAAATTAATTTGCAATATTGTGTAATAATTATTATTGTCTTCTTCAACAGCTTATATATGCCTGTTTGTGGCCAAAGACAGTGTTTTGTGCGTGTTCGTCGTGCCTTTCCCAGTCTTTGGATCTTGGAACTTTAGACGCTGTTCCCAAAGAACTGATGAATTTACATCATAAGCAGTTAAATGAATGCAAAGTACGTACCTTCGCACGTGACACCATCTCCTGTATAACCTTCATTACAGGTACAAGTAAACGAACCAGTGGTGTTTTTACACGTTGCTTGATTGTCACAGTTGTCAGTGTCAAGTGCGCATTCATCAACATCTTTAAAGGTAATAAATCATGAATATTTGGCAAAAAAGGCGGGCAGTTTCGATGAATGCGTACATTCGAGGCAGCTGGGATTACAAATTGGATAGCAATTGAGAAATAGTTGAGAAATAAGAAGGACTGAAAAAGTTTTTGTAATTAAAACGAGTTCCAAATAATTATATGATCTTTAGGTTTCTTTTGAATTAAATAAATCTTTATTGCAAATGAAGATAAAGTTATAGCTGAAATAAATGTGGTTGACTTGCATATACGAAAATTTGTTGGTAAACTTCGTTTATAAAATCAGGATCTTAGCTAGACTGTTTAATTGGGGGACCGTCATAATTTATATATCCACGTTTATATATCATAGGAACAATAGCGTAGAAAATAAATCAGTGTAGAATAGGTGTAATATATGAATATACATTCCCCGCGCAATTAAGCTTCTAGTTACGGCTCTGTATTCAAGATGATCAACGAACGGCATAATTGTCGTGCCAGTGGTTGCAAAGTTGTATTGTTAATTCCATACCTGCACACATGATTCCATTTCCTGTATAACCTTCATTGCAGGTACAAGTGAACGACCCCGTGGTATCATTGCACGTTGCCTGACTGTGGCAATTGTGAGTCCCAACTGTGCATTCGTCAACATCTTCAAAGGTAATAAAGATTGAATATTTAACGAAGGAGCTGGTTTTCTTTAATGATTAACTGTTAACGGGCTATTAATAGTCTTGCTGAGCAGTTTATAATTATTATAGTTATAGGTGTTCCAAAGCAGCAGTGTTGTTAGTGTTTTTCGCATTCCGATTCCAGAAATTAGATTTTAAATTAAGACCAAAACTATAACAAAATATTAATGCAAAGCACATACCTTCGCATGTAGTACCATTTCCTGTATAACCGTCGTTACAGGTACAAATGAACGAACCGGTGGTATTACTGCACTTTGCCTTACTGTCGCAATTATGAGTCCCAAGTGTGCATTCGTCAACATCTTGAAAGATAATACAATTGAACATTAAACGACGGACACTGTTAAATAACTCAATGTGCATATTTTGCTCATATAACAGTGTCAAATTTCATTGTCATAATTATGACTGTTGCTTTGACAATCTCATCAGTGACAATTAATTATGAGTTCAAAGTTTGCATTCGTCAGCATCTTCTAAGGTAATATAATTGAACATTAAACGACGGACACTGTTAAATAACTCAATGTGCATATTTTGCTCATATAACAGTGTCAAATTTCATTGTCATAATTATGACTGTTGCTTTGACAATCTCATCAGTGACAATTAATTATGAGTCCCAAGTGTGCATTCGTCAACATCTTCAAAGGTAATATAATTGAACATTAAACGACGGACACTGTTTAATAACTCGATGTGCATATTTTGTTCATATGGCAGTGTCAAATTTCATTGTCATAATTATGACTGTTGCTTTGACAATCTCATCAGTGACAATTAATTACGAGTTCAAAGTTTGCATTCGTCAGCATCTTCTAAGGTAGCAAAGATTGAATATTTAATGCGCGTTCATACAGTAACGTCCAAATAGACTGTAGAAGTTATAATTCTTCTTTTTATGAAAAAAAATTATTTTATGAAAAACAAAAATAGTAATAAAAAGTACATACCTTCGCACGTAGTTCCATTTCCTGTATACCCTTCATTGCAGGTACAAGTGAACGACCCACTGGTGTTTTTACACGTTGCTTGATTGTCACAGTTGTCAGTGTCAAGTGCGCATTCATCAACATCTTTAAAGGTAATAAATCATGAATATTTGGCAAAAAAGGCGGGCAGTTTCGATGAATGCGTACATTCGGGGCAGCTGCGATTACAAATTGGATAGCAATTGAGAAATAATTGAGAAATAAGAAGGACTGAAAAAGTTTTTGTAATTAAAACGAGTTCCAAATAATTATTGATCTTAGGTTTCTTTTGAATTAAATAAATCTTTATTGCAAATGAAGATAAAGTTATAGCTGAAATAAATGTGGTTGACTTGCATACATATAACGAAAATTTGTTGGAAAACTTCGTTTATAAAATCAGGATCTTAGCTAGACTGTTTAATTGGGGGACCGTCATAAATTTATATATCCACGTTTATATATCATAGGAACAATAGCGTAGAAAATAAATCAGTGTAGAATAGGTGTAATATATGAATATACATTCCCCGCGCAATTAAGCTTCTAGTTACGGCTTTGTATTCAAGATGATCAACGAACGGCATAATTGTCGTGCCAGTGGTTGCAAAGTTGTATTGTTAATTCCATACCTTCACACATGATTCCATTTCCTGTATAACCTTCATTGCAGGTACAAGTGAACGACCCCGTGGTATCATTGCACGTTGCCTGACTGTGGCAATTGTGAGTCCCAACTGTGCATTCGTCAACATCTTCAAAGGTAATAAAGATTGAATATTTAACGAAGGAGCTGGTTTTCTTTAATGATTAACTGTTAACGGGTTATTAATAATCTTGCTGAGCAGTTTATGATTATTATAGTTACAGGTGTTCCAAAGCAGCAGTGTTGTTAGTGTTGTTCGCATTCCGATTCCAGAAAATTAGATTTTAAATTTAGACCAAAACTATAACAAAATATTAATGCAAAGCACATACCTTCGCATGTAGTACCATTTCCTGTATAACCGTCGTTACAGGTACAAATGAACGAACCGGTGGTATTACTGCACGTTGCCTTACTGTCGCAATTATGAGTCCCAAGTGTGCATTCGTCAACATCTTGAAAGGTAATACAATTGAACATTAAACGACGGACACTGTTAAATAACTCAATGTGCATATTTTGCTCATATAACAGTGTCAAATTTCATTGTCATAATTATGACTGTTGCTTTGACAATCTCATCAGTGACAATTAATTACGAGTTCAAAGTTTGCATTCGTCAGCATCTTCTAAGGTAGCAAAGATTGAATATTTAATGCACGCTCATATATTGTAACGTCCAAATAGACTGTAGAAGTTATAATCCCTCTTTTTATGAAATAAAAATGTATTTTATGACAAACAAATTAGTAATAGAAAGCACATACCTTCGCACATAGTTCCGTTTCCTGTATAACCTTCATTGCAGGTACAAGTGAACGACCCATTGGTGTTTTTACACGTTGCCTGATTGTCACAGTTGTCAGTGTCAAGTGCGCATTCATCAACATCTTTAAAGGTAATAAATCATGAATATTTGGCGAAGAATGCGGGCAGTTTCGATGAATGCGCACATTCGGTTAAGAGTACTATTTTCGAGCTGCGATTAGTAATTGGATAGCGAATGAAAAAATTGGAGAAACAAGAGGGACTGAAGAAATATTCCAGAATATATTGTATAAAAAAATAATCTATAACATTTCAGTCGTAATTTACATCGCGTGAACTTACACGCATCTATATATTTAAAACGTGGAACACTCATGTATAAACCATATACCACGCAGGTTGGTAAGTCTCGATTTCACTGCATTATGGAAAGAATACGTTAAAGCACTTAAATACAGTAGCGTAGCTACCAAAGATATCAAATATCGAACCCTGTAGTGGAACGTGTTTATGCTTACCAGTACAGCCTGTGTTATTTTTTTCATATCCAGGAAGACAAATACACACATAACTTGTGTATGTGTTCGTACATAACGCGTTGTTGCCACAGCCAGTAGTATGGATACTATTTTGTGGGTTGCATTCGTCATAATCTGGGAGGAAAAAAAAGTATTATGCCATTAATTTTAACGATCGTAAAATGAATAAAAAGTTTTTTGCAAACAAACTAAACATCCCTGGAGGAAATAAAAAGGACAAAAAGGTAAACAAAATTCACAACAAAGCTACCAAAGTTGTAGGATTTTCTTATGATAATAATAAACAAGTAATGTTGCTCGTACAGTTTGGGATTAACTCTCCCCGACGGCTAGTCCTATTTTAGCAAAATTTTAAACATCACTCGTATCTTAATCCCGAATTGTAGTCGCCATCGCACGCCTGTGCTAATTAATAATAATAAAAGCTTTAGTGAAAAACAAAATATTTACGAAGAAAAAAAGAAATTTATGTAATGTGATTATAAATAGACTACAGAGGAAAGGTGTACCCCCAAGAGGATACGCCTTAGCGACGATAATAACTCTTCTATGATGGGCTTGGCGCCCTATCTAAGAGACCGTCAGGTAATTGAGTGCACGCAATATGGGAAAGGTGGCGAATGGCCAGCAGCAATTTGAAAACTAACAAAGACCGAATACCCAAGCCACAAACGGTCAGTTTAAGCGTGACATCGCAAAAGACAGCGCTCGTTTAAAGTTAAACCCACCTCCTCCGCAAAGCCTCCACTAACAATTAGGTACATTGGATGATTTACAGTAGCTGATATATATAGAGAGAGAACTGTTATATCTCAATATATAGGTGATGTTAGTAGGTGTATATATGTAAACATGTACTGGCGGTAGTTTGCCTCCACCCTTTTCTGAGCGTGAATATTTGGAAACTTAAGGGAATGTATTCATAAATATCGTTTTGTTTGACAGAAATAAAGCGGCTAGGAGAACCATCACTCCTAGCCAAAATTATCCCAAAACGGCGTAAAATTTAATGTGTCGTTATTAATGCCCTGAAAACTGAGCTAGCGGAAAGGGTATGCAAAATTCATGGCTGGCAATATATCTATGCGGAAATAAATCACATTACATAAAGGTATTTTGCGCCTAATCCATAATTTTTGGCCCTGAGAATTTTAAATCAATATTGTCTCGGTGATATTCTTAAGATAAAGTATTTTCTCTGTCTCGGCACCAAGTTCAGCAAATAATGAGCGGAATTCCTTCACCAGTGTAAACCTTTTATATGTACTCTTTGTCTCTTTGGTCATGATTTTCAAACTATAGGAAGCCATAGATAGTGCAAAGTTTCATGCCCTCTAATGCCTGAGCAACGTGTCGTCTGTCTAAAGAACCCGGTTTAACAAAACCCTGATTCAAGCAGACAGTTCATTTTCAATATAAACCTCGTGTCATCGTGTTTAGACGATTGTGATATTCTTGATACTCGTTCGTGAAACTTCTACTTAGAGCTCTGTTCACATGCACGATCCAATTTTGTTAGATCCCATTCACTTCTGATAGTCGTTTAATAGTTTGTTGACTTGCAATATGGGCAGCAAATACACTGAAGCCAATTCAGTATTGCTTCATCGATAATAGGCTACATCCCATACGTCAAAAGTGAATTGGATCGAACAAAATTAGGTCGTGTTAGGGCACCTTAGCCCCAATTGCCCGGCTGGTAAAGGGGGCGGGGGGCAGTTGCCCCTGCAAATTTCCTTTTGAATTTACATCAGCCATATGAAATTATGTATCATATTCATCTTACTAATTGCTTCAACCTAATTACATCATTCTATAGAAACGCAATATCTTGTAATTTAAAGCAATATTAGAAAGATTATATGACAGAGTTTTTTTCTTAAAACTTGAACCTGCCCGCGACTGCCACCCCCTATCAATCTTAATACTTTTACATGACCAAACGCATCTGCGGACGAGGGTAGTTGATTGTTACTGCATGGAAAGTCTTTTAAGACAACAAAAATTCCTTTATTGAACGAGCTGGTGTTTCATTCGGCAACCCATTTAGCAATGCTTTTGTTATATGTTAGCGAAAATATTGGATAAAACGTTAATATATTTGGGAGTTAAATACCTTTCACACTAAATTGCCTTATTACTTCAGTGAGATTTGTGCTCTCGCTGATTTGGAAATCTGCTCCAAGAAATGTGCCGTTTTGCGTTACATTCATTGACTTGACTAACTCTTCTTGAATATTTTCATTGCTTATTCCAGCGGAATCATTGAATGTTGCAACGTAATCAAAACCAACAGATCCTGGGCTGAAATCGTAAAAAGAGAAATCAGACTTTACTAGATATATAATGCAAGATTCGTGTCTTGACGTTTACCGCCAGAAACTTTTGTTCCTTACAAATGATACTTTGAAACTCGTGATCTTTTTGCCATTTGCGAAAGGATATTTTTGCCCGAAAATATGTGGTAACGGGATACTCTGTGGCGTAGCCAGCCTGACCTGACGATTTAGTCATGCTATGAAAATTTTATGTTATTATTATTATTCATTTATTGCTTTTATTCATTATTCATTATCATTATACATTTATTGCTTATTTCTTATTGCTTAGAAATTCATTAGCATCTAAATTGTCGGGCTGGCTGCGCCACTGGGGATCAGTAGCGTGAAAACCATAAATTTCTAAAGACATGCATGAATAATTATAATAACTCGAAATTTACGTATAGCGGGACAAAATCGTCAGGCTCGCTACTACGAACGTTTAAAGTGTATTAAAAATTGACAAATTAAAATATCCATACATCCTATATAAACGTCTTAATTGGCTAAATAGAGATTACTTCATGGTTGGCGAGTGCGTACGATTTTTATGCACGAGTTGTGAAGGATCGCAATACGAACGAGTGAGCGCAGCGAACGAGTGAGTTTGCGATCCTTCGCAACGAGTGCATAATAAAAATCGTACAAACGAGCCAACCATGAAGTAATTTGTTTATTAAATGTGTATAGAGATCAATTTGACAACGACACGCTTTTAATATACCAAAACACAGCGAGCAACAAAATCGAAACTTTATGCATGAAAACATATTTACTATCGTTCAGTTTCTTTGTAATTTAGTTCAATAGAAGTTAGACATTCTTTCGGAAAGAATGTGCTGAATGTGAAAATATCTTGAATATGAGAATTATGTTTTGAATATCACTTCTATATTTCGACGCCATCTTGAAAGAAAATGTAAACAAATTGCCGCCAAAATGACATACGACAATTTTTCACGTGTGAAGAATCGTACGTCCAATCAAAAGCCGTGTATGGCATTTTTTCACACGTGAAAAACATCGTACGTCCAATCAAATTGCATGAAATTAATTTGCACAGTGAAATACGATTTTTATTTCATCATTCTGCTGTGCATAAATCTCTATACACATATAATAAAGCTATTTTACAAATCTTAGTAAGAATATATCTTTGTGCCTGCATTCACTGATTAATTGGATTCTTTTGTTTAAAGTTGCGCTGCCATGCTTACATAAAATATACGGGGTGTCTCAAAAAACCCGAAAACTATTGAAATCACCCATAACAATGTCAGTTGTTAGAGTTTAATGCCTAAGAACTCTGTTGGGATAATATCACAATAAACACTCGTTGTTCCGCGGTCAGCTGTACTATTTTCTTTCGAAGCAATAACAAGGCTAATTTAAATGTAATCATATTCACAATTTCAACAAATATGTGTTTAGAATCATATATGAGTAGTGTTCGATATACCAAAGTATAGGGCTAATAAGCAGTGCTTGTTATACGAAACAAATTTGTAGTGAATAAAATCATATGAAGTAAACCAAGTTTATTGTAAATCAATTATGATTTTTGGCACTTCACTCGATGCAGGAATATTCTAGAGGTTTAAAGAGTCTTAATTTCGAGTGGTATTATACACACTGCAAATTCAACCATAGGTCCTCCGGCAGGAATCGAACCTACGCTTTTGCGATGCCGGTGCAATGCTCTTGTCAATGAGCTACAGAGGTAGCTGACAAGAGCAAGCGCGGTTAATGTGTATATGATGGTAATGCCGGAAATAGGTGAGGGTAAATCAATTATGATTTTTAAATCTTCCTGCATCGAGTGAAGTGCCAAAAATCATAATTGCGCTTGCTCTTGTCAGCTACCTCTGTAGCTCAGTGGCAAGAGCATTGAACCGGAGGACCTATAGTTGACCCATTTTTCAACGATATCATGTTTTATGATACGTAAAATCCGTTCAAAAAAACAGTCCCAAAAAAACTCAAAATTGAAATCGCACAATGTAATAATTAGAGTTTGAATACCTAGCCAAAAATGACCTTTTTTAACAAAATATAATTATTACAATACAAAAATATGGAAAAAATTAAATTTATAGACTACAACTCAATGACTACGACCTTCAACATGTCCCTCTTCTCTGGCAGATTTTACGTTATATTTTTGTAACTAGAATTTAATAACTTGTCTTTAATCCCCACTGTAAAAAAATTTAGGGTCATTCAAAATGCCGGTGATTTCAAAATTTTGTGTTTTTTTGTGACACCTTTACACCTTTTAGCTACGGCCGTGAACAAAGAGTTGAAGAAAATTTCAAAGGCTGTTAAAACTTACAATAGTCGTACAATGATGACTGCCTGAAAGGTAGAACGTAGCTTCGCTGTTCCCGTGTAGAGAGACGTAAGCTATACAAAGACAAAATATAAACTGTTATACATAATTATGCATACATTAATAATATTCTTGTTAATATTAATAACATTCTTGATATTTTGATGGTGAATCAATACATGATGAATTATCAATTTGCTTTCGGTCCGTTACCCTGGGGCTTATGCAGTGCAATGGTGAATATTGCACTGACACGGGCCCGGGTAAAAGATAGAAAGCGCTCTGCTTATATGGTGTTGTTCACAAATTGACGATTTTAGTAAAAAAAAACTTTTTAGTATTTTTTTAAAAAAGGAAATTTCTCAAATGTAGCTATTAACATCATAATTATTTCGTTGTTCATGCATGACGTCGGTTCTTTGATTTTAACATCCTTTACAGGAAATTTTAATTGGTATAAACGCATTGCAAGGACCAAACTTAGCTATACCTCCACACTGTAAACCTTATAATCGATTACTTACAATCATGGGTTTAAACATTGTGTTATTTCGGAAAAAGTAAGGCTAATGATCCGAATTCAGAACACTTTTTCTATTCACAGCACTTATAATGAATGATATACTAGTCAAATAACTAAAGCATATAAGTCCAACTAACGCATATGGGAGTGTACGAAATATGATGGATGATTCAACTAAAACGACATTTTAAATTTTTTACAGTTTCGACATGAAGTGTTCAGACGCCATTGCCACTGCCCAATTTTACTGAATATGTATATGAGTGTTGATGAATGGAATACAAAAACAAAAATATCGAAGCAAAAAGCACAAGAGCGATTCCATGAATATTTATCAGAATGTCGTAGTTGTACATACCTCCTTTTTTAACCGTTGAATAATTTGAAAGTACTCCAAACTTTGCGTATTATTATAAGCAGGGATGTAGACGTAATTTATAATCACAAATCGACCTTCGACAGAGGCCTCAATATCTAAGAGGAAGAGAAGACGCATGAAAGTTGTTGTTTGATCGTTTAGGTGGGGTAGGACAGTCATGTACTGTAAAATTTTAATTGTATAATGTTATTAATGTAATGTTGAAATTACGGCGTGCTAATTGGCCGATTTATTTCAGTAATGATACATTTCGTTGATTATTACATTTTGTAATCATCGGCAAATACTGTATTATCATTGGCTAACAGGAGTGGGATTTGAGCGGCTCGTCCAACTTTATTAAAATTTTAAAACATCGACCGAAATGATATACCTACATCAGGTACTAATAAGTTATACAGGCATTGTAAAATCAACATTTCGTTTTCCAATACAAGATCTTTTCGTTGTCATAATGTATTTATATAGACTTTGATCGGCAATATCCCTTAAGGTGGATTTCTATTCAGTACAAAATGTCGCGTGATCGACAATTTAGGTCAATTTTCAATCCTGATATACAAACATAGAAATAATAGACATAGAATGCGTACTGATACCTCTTCCCTTACAAAATTTGTCTCCAAAGATGGCGGATTTATAAGGGCATTTTTCCTCGTCTCAGACTCCTGCGAGGAGTTTTTTGTGCACGGTCGCGACGAGCGAGATACAAATATGAGTGAGTTTAAGAGAAAAGCTTTTTGTTTTGTCACGCACTGGAGCATCAATTGGTTTTGGTTTTGACTACATTGTTTCATGAATTGATTGATGGAGCTAGTGAGATAGCTGTTCCTAGCTTTCGATCAATCTTTTTTCAAGCGTACATAAGTCATAATACGGAAAAAATGGAATCCTGCTTCACTGTCGACATTATAACGCTGTCTTTTATAGTGGGAAAAATGAAAATTACCTACACAAAGACAAGGTATAACTTTTAAAATGTGGGGTACATAATTAACACTTGATCTCCTCTGGTACTGAGGTACGCTAAATGATGTTTTTGATTTTATTAAACTCGTTTTATGTGTTCTTATTTATTCACGAAATGCACGAGAAGCGAAATAAAATATAGTCATAGTCATTTCTCTTCCCACGGCTTCAATTATTTATGCAGAAATCGCTCGTTTTTACGTGAAAACCTGTTAAAAATCTATACAGAGTGATATGTTTTTCGTAGCTAGGCAAAAAGGTTTTTAACCATTTATCGTTGCATCAAAGCAAGGTCATCGGACAAATAATCAAGTTCAAGCCAATTAACAATTTATGTAAACAAACTGTTGCATATAAAAAACGCGAAAATCCTCAAAAAACAAAGCACAGTTGAAAAATTCGCTAGACAATGGTAACTGACAACCTATTACAATAAACATTATTCTCTACCAACTATATTTCCTACATAACAATAAATATATAAGGCGATAGGCCGGTGGTTTGTCAGTTGTGTGCTCAACGGTGAAAATCGACTCTTTCTCGATTATCACTTGTCGCTTTTTCTGTTTTTTTTTCTGTTCTGCAACTTAACGCCGAACTGGGTTTGGCATTTTTAACCTCTGTGTGCTAATAATTGACTGTAAAATATGCTTTTACCCAAAATTAAAGTTTTGAATTAAATGTTTTTTTGAAAGATTTCTCACTCCTCGCGAGATTCAAAATGGCGCGTTTATAAGGGCACAGCATGAAAAAATGTGGGACACGTATTCGTGATAAGTACGCATTCTATGTCTATTATTTTTATGTATACAAAGCACGCAAAATTTAAAACAACAATTCAAAATGGTTGCCATTGTCAGACGGATTGTATTCATTAAACTGTAGGTAAACTGGAACGCTAACTCCTCACAAATATCCCTATTTTAGCTTGAAGCCAAAATAGTTTTTCTGAGTTATGAGCTGAAAAGCCTGAAATACTTGACGTCAGATGTTGGGCTGTATGTCAAATTAAAGCTATTGAAAAGTTACAATTTATTTGGAAATTTAAAGATTTAAACTACAGAGGAAGTATAATTTATATAAAAAAAACAATTACCAACCGGCAAAAACTCGAGAAGTTTCCAATATTTTTTAGATATTTCCCTTTAAGCTAAACTCTCGAAATTTCTACACGAAATATAACTTTTTATTAAGTATTTCATCTCATAACTCAAATTATTCGTATTCGCTTGATTTAAATAAAAAAGCTGAATATATCTTCGATGAACGTGGAATATTTTCAAGAGGTTCAGACATTTCTGACGCTTGTAAACTGAAAGCATCAGGTAATTTGCAATCGATTTTTCAGGTGAAGCTTATCTTTGGAAATCAAACTTTGGTTGAAAGCTTCATTTTTAGGGCTGCCTTTGCAAACAACAACAAATTTGCCTTTTGGTAGTTCGCTGCTGTTACTCCTGTGTTTAGGAAAAAGTTTCTCAAATTATACACATTCAAGGTTACATCTGTTATTGTCTTGATATTTATTGTTTGGTTTGTAATATATATTGTTTTTAATGGTTTGCTTGTCTGAACTTTTTCC
This sequence comes from Dendronephthya gigantea, assembly GCF_004324835.1. NCBI lineage: Eukaryota > Metazoa > Cnidaria > Anthozoa > Malacalcyonacea > Nephtheidae > Dendronephthya > Dendronephthya gigantea. Next base: position 5,613 of record NW_021163062.1, on the reverse strand, counting down.
CGCACTGAAAATTAGCCAATCAAATCTCTCTACCCAAAACCAACGCGCCGCGTGCGGAAAGGTCCATTAGAAAAGCGATCGCAAAAAGTCGATCGCGTTACATTTTGCACCTAGTGAAAATACTCGTTAACCACGTGACGGAACGCGAGGTACTAATTCTGCCTAGATATTTTAATTACACCCGGGTATTGTGTCGCACAACGCACAGAACCAAAAGTTGTTTAAATTCAAATTTTATGAACAGTGTATGGTTGACATTAGATGGTCTAGTTGGTCGTTTTAGTTGATTAGGCGCATGGGCGAAATATGAACGGAAATTGTAATTAGTAGCACCTAGATTGGTTATTTTTGTATTACATTCAGAACCCCGGTGTCCATATCTCGTTATAAGGTAATGAAACTAAGAGGAATTGCAGGCACATGGAGCTGGCTGAGGTTGCCAACGATGTTATGCTTCAATGTACGCAAGACCTACCAGTACATTCTCCATCAATAATTTGCTCTCCTGGACTATTACAATAACAAAGGAATGCTCCAGGGTAGTTGACACATTTTTGACCTGCACCTGAACATTTTCGCGATGCTCCAACGCATTCGTTTATGTCTGCAAAGATAGAAATTAGAAATCCATTTAGCCTAATATTGTAGAAAAGCAGAATTAACTAAAAGTTGGCATCAAATGTGGTGTAACAACTCCCTAAAATAGACAAAGCACTTCTCGACGTTTCGACTCGAGGACCTTCGTCAGGAAAGTTAGTATTAGTATTTCAGGAGAGTTAGCTTTTCATACTAATTCTCTTGACGAAGGCCCTCGGTTGAAACGTCGAGATGTATTTTGTCTATTTTAGGCAGTTGTTATACCTCTGTCTATTGCTATGATTTCCCTAGCAACGCGACCCTGGGAAATCTTACACAGCAAAAACTCAATTTCATCCAGTAAACTGTTGCCATTGACGTTTTTTTATTTCTCAGTAGACATTATACTTGCTTTCCTATCGTTTTTAAAGTTAACGTTTTATCATTGTATACTTGTATTATTCTAATCCGTGAAGTTTTAAAATTTGTTCTCCCTTAGAGACCTTTTTTTTTCATTTTGACACTGATATAAAACCAAATCGCTTATTTACTGACATCTCAGGAAAAAAGTGTGTTTTTCTGATTCTCAACCGGTTACTGTTGCCCGAGGCGCACCACGGATTTTTTCCTTTACTTTTAAATCGACAAACTATAACGCTGCATTTGCTGCTGCTTTCCAGCGTTTCTGCACTGCATGTGACAGTTGTGAGTCCCAAGTGTACATCGTCAAGTGTGCATTCAGCAACATGAAAATAATAAAATTGAAGATAAACGACCGGCATTGCACTACCCTGATTATAAATGTTGCATGCTTTGACAATCCTAGTAGAATATTGAATTTTTCAACTGTTGTCGGTTTAATATCTCTTTAACAGTTATAATAATTTTAAATTTAACTGTTAACAGCTTATTATCTTCCTAAGCAGTTTATATTATATAGCTGCGATATATGTTCGTCAACATACTGAATTAAGCCTTTAAGGTCATAAATACTGAAAATTCGCACGTTTGGAGCAACTGTACATTATTCTAGAGCTACGATTACAATTTGGATGGCATATGAGAAATAAAGGAGAAAAAAGTGAGCAACAGTTAATATAACATAAAAACTAGAAATGAATGCATGCAGCAACCCCTCGCCTCGGTTGAACGAAATCAGTTAAGCATAGGGATGGTAACATGATTGTTAGAAAATTTATGTGGTTGGGGTTTTGGAGGGTACATCGTATAGAGAGAAAAAGAAATTGAGAGAAGTATGGAAATATTTTTCTGCACGTGGAAACACTGTAGTCATAGCAACTCGCGACGGCCGTATATTTTTAAAGAATCAAAGTTTAATTATTAATTACCATGAAATATAACATGAGACGTCTCATACAACTTCCGAAGTTTTATGTTACGCTTCGACCGGTTTTTGCACGGTTTTTTTCATTATGAAAACGAAGTTTATAAATGAAATTACATATTGTATATCATATAAAACATTCAGATTTATAGTGAAATACATTTGAAAATATTAACGTTGTGTTTACCACAAAAGAATGACTTTTTAAAGCTGTGCCGCATGAAATATTATCAAGTGGAAAATCTTCCAACTTCATTATACACTGTGAATTCGGTCGAAACTCGAAAATTTCGTCTTGTTATTTGTTAAACCGTGAAAAGTCCTTACCACATTCAAGTTTCCTTCTAATTTAATTAAAAATACGTATATTCCATATATATGAAAACATAAATTTAAAAATTTCATCAAAATTTTGCGAAATGACAGTTATTCACTGACGTTTGAAAATACAGATTTTTGTCTCGACCAATCAATCGCGCATAACGTAGAAGACCGTCCATGGCGTGAGGTCCATTGCATAATGGCGGACGATTTTGATTTCGCATTTGCACATCGTGGGTGTAAATATCCCAGCGGAATTAGTACCCTCGCACGGTGCTCCGCACCGGCTCGGGGATAAATGGGCAACAGGTGCTGGAGCAATTCATGTGCCAACGGTAGCAAAGTTGTATTGCAAATTGCGTACCTTCACACGTGGTTCCATTTCCTGTATAACCTACATTGCAGGTACAATTGAACGACCCATTGGTATTACTGCACGTTGCTTGACTGTGACAGGTGTGATTCCCAAGTGTGCATTCATCAACATCTTTAAAAGTAATGAATGATAGCTAAATATTGATGTAAACCGGTCAGTTTCTTAACGCAATTTTTTATGCCATATCGCTCTTACTATTTGGGAAAAAGGAAGTGAGTGGTGGTGATGACTATGAACGATTTAAATATGCAAAAAAGCTCCATTGACCGAAATGATATACTTACATCAGGTACTAATAAATAATACAGGTATTGAAAATCAACATTTCGTTTCCAATATAAAATCTTTTCGCTGTAATAATGTATCTATATAGACTTTGATCGGAAATATCCCCTAAGGTGGATTTCTTTTCAGTGCAAAATGTCGCGTGATCGACAATTTAGCACAATTTCCACTCCTGATACACAAAGCACGCGAAATTTAAAACAACAAGACGCCAGTTCTGGCGTTAACTCCGGCGCACGTGCCAGTCTTCAATATAAAGCTTCTAAACATAAACAATACAGTTCATATTCATTTAGATGCCTTGCGAGCCTAAATGTTCGATCGCGAAATTCAGAAGCACATCGTACTTAAAAAGTATAAAAGTTCAATTGTTCAAAAATGTAAATAAACCGCGTGACATACTCGCTTTGTCTTACACTTTGCCTTTGGAATTCGCACTTATATAGATATATTAAATCTTCAATCCTGTGCAAAATACGACGTGTCAACGCGCCCATACATGACCACATCTTGTTAAACGGAGAAATAGCAGCGATATTATTAAAATAGGACCAGAATCTACATGTATTAAATATATCTTACCCAATTCAAATCTAAACTTAATTCAACGGCATGAAAGAACGGTTTATTTGTTCCTCTTGGAGGAATTGCCGTCTCATGCGAGCGAATCGAATCGCGCATCGGAAAATCAGCCAAAGCTGTGCACCACAACTCTTGGGAGATAAGACTGGGACGTAGATAAATAAGGTCACATACACATTTCAAATACTAGTATATTTCGCGCCATTACACACTTGCGACGACAAAAAGTAAAAAAACAAACCGACCGCATTGCACTGCCCTGATTATAAATGTTGCTTTGACAATCTTTCAACAGCCTTTGAACATCCTTTTCACTTACGCGTTTTTTATACGCACGTACACGTACGAAAAGTTTTAAATGCTTTTAAATTTTTATTATTTAACATCTAGGTCAACAAATGCATAGTAAATTATACAGAAAACTAAGTTCCTTTGATTTATTCACTTAGTTTTTCAAAGGTAACAGGTAACTTTTACGTGGGTGTATGTGCGTATGAAAAATGCGTATGTGGAAAACAGTCTTGACGATACGATCGTACTATACGCCATGTAAATTTCATACTATTATAATTTTTCATTTCTTTAGAAATTTATTGTTTTCACAGTCAATGAACACTAAAATATCAGCATAGCGGAACAAATCGTGGCAACAAACTTGCTGGCAAACTGCGTTCATATAATTAGATATAAAATGAGCAACGGACTGTTAGCAATTTAGGCCGTATTCTGTGGCTCAGGAAATGTTTCGAATACTTGGTGTAATATACGACATATATAGCAGATTCAGCAGTATTAAATGAAGTTTCTCGCATTTTTGCTGTGCAACCAAGTTTCAACAAGGAAGCTTTGAGTGGAGTTTTACGAGGTTTTTCACAAATTTTCATAGTTTTTCAAAACTAAATTAGTCAGAGAAGACAACAATTAATCGAAAAAACATCCGACAATTTGCGATTTTTTTATTAAGGCATTCTGCTCTTGGAATTTACAAATAAAATAACTTGATTTACACGCATCAAAATCACCCAAGAGCGTTTTGTTTCTAGTCAATTTATGTATAAAATAATTCTTTTCCAGCATACCCTTTGTTTTTATATTAACTACTTTTTATATATACACGTTTTCTCAACAAAACTATTTACAACCTCTCAGTTTTTTGCCAAAGTTAATTACCAACGCCAACATCTATTTAATACGTGATTTGCAACGTACAACTACAGTACATGTTAAAATATTAAACACGCATACCAAAGTTGATATCAGCCTAATGTTTTAATGTTGCTGAGCCGGACACGAAAACCAGGAAAAACCTGGAACGTGTTCTCCCTCCCATGCTGCAGCAACGCTTTTGCAGGCTAAAAGCCAACACTTCTATTTCTTCTTAGAATTAAATTTTGGCAATTCTTTGTAATAATTATATTATATAACTTGATTAGAAACAAAACGCTCTTGGATGATTTTGATGCGTGTAAGCAAACTTGTCGGATGTTTTTCCGATTAATTGTCTAAGTCTTCTCTGATTAATTTAGTTTTGCAAAACTATGAAAATTTGCGAAAAACCTCGTAAAACTCCACTCAAAGCTTCCTTGTTGAAACCTGCTTGCACAGTAAAAATGCCTGAAACTTCGTTTAAATACCAGTATAAAACTGCTGAATCTGCTACATATGTTGTATATTACACCAAGTATCTCCAGCATTTTCAAAATGGCGTCGATGTATTGCAAAACATGCAAATTCACTGATTTTTCGAAGAAGAAATGCTCGAAAACTGCAGGTTTGTGAAGGTGAAAACAAGTAAAGTTATATAAACTTTCTATAATTTATCCTAATTTTCTATCGTCTTTTCAAGTTGTGCCCGAAGGAGGGCAACGAAAATCGTTTTCTAAACGACTTTTCGTGCCAGAGAAAACGGCCGAATTAATGTGCCAGCGGTAGCAAAGTTGTATTGCAAATTGCGTACCTTCACACGTGGTTCCATTTCCTGTATAACCTTCATTGCAGGTACAAGTGAACGACCCATTGGTATTACTGCACGTTGCCTGACTGTGACAGGTGTGATTCCCAAGTCTGCATTCATCAACATCTTTAAAAGTAATGAATAACAAATATTGATGTAAACTGTTCAGTTTCT